>NC_071657.1:49196876-49796876 GCF_014839835.1 Dryobates pubescens
GATAGGCTGGGGTCAGAGTGGCTGGAGAGCTGCCAAACAGAGACAGACCTGGGGGTGCTGATTGACAATTGCCTAAACATGAGCTAGCAGTGTGCCCAGGTGGCCAAGAAGGCCAATGGCATCCTGGCAGGCATCAAGAATAGTGTGACCAGCAGAAGCAGGGAAGTCATTCTGCTGCTGTTCTCAGTACTGGTTAGGCCACACCTTGAGTCCTGTGTCCAGTTCTGGGCCCCTCAGTTTAAGAAGGACATTGAGACACATGAATGTGTCCAGAGAAGGGCAACGAGGCTGGTGAGAGGCCTCGAGCACAAGCCCTATGAGGAGAGACTGAGGGAGCGGGGATTGTTTAGCTTGGAAAAGAGGAGGCTCAGGGCAGACCTTATTGCTGTCTAAAACTACCTGAAGGGTGATTGTTGCCAGGAGGGGCTTGGTCTCTTCTCCCACACAACCAGCACCAGAACAAGAGGACACAGTCTCAAGCTGTGCCAGGGGAAGTTTAGGCTTGAGGTAAGGAGAAAGTTCTTCACTGAGAGAGTCGTTCACCAGTGGAATGGGCTACCCAGGGATGTGGTGGAGTCACCATCCCTGGAGGTGTTCAAGAGGAGATTGGACATGGCACTTGGTGCCATGGTTTAGTCATGAGGTCTGTGGTGGTAGGTTGGACTTGATGATCTTTGAGGTCTCTTCCAACCTTGGTGATTCCCTGATTTTGTGATTCTGTTCTTTTACTACTTTGGCCCGGGCTGTTTTTATCACTTTTTCTCTTTAAGTAATCTGCTTTGGCATAATAAATGTACATATATATGCACATGTAAACACACCTTTAACAATTAATTCAGTTAGAAGCTGTGTTTATTATACCGTAGCTAGAATGAACTGCTCTGGTATGACTCAGATGTTTTTCTCCAAATTTATTATAAACGCTAATATTATGGCATTTTTAAAGCATTTAGGATAAGGGCAATTATTATCAAATTAGGATAATTTAAAAATTATGGTAAGGAAAGAGTTTATATTACAAAGAACATCAAAAATACATGCAACTAATAAAATTAATTTTCAGTGAATTTAAATTATATTTAAACATTCATCAAACCCCACTCTTGCCCTAACTGCCATCCCTAAAGCTATTTATACCTAAATCATATCCAGTATCCATTGGACATATAATTGTTTATATGTCCACCTATGGTGGGTTAAAGTTTCCCATTCACATTAACTGAGCATGACTGACTTCCCCTGTCTCTTCATCACTAGAAATCTCTGGATTTTAATTATAACTGCTTCTCCTACACCTATGTCTACTGTGTTTAAAAATAAAACATGCCTCAGCTGCTTGTCTCTCCTGTAGCAAAGCCATTAACAAGAAAACATTAATTATTACCAACAGCAGGATTACACACAGCAGATAAATCACTTTGGAATCCCAGCTGCTACTGCTTACATAGCTTTCACCTACAGGAATGAAGAATTCATATACTTCTGCAGGCAAATTGGATGAGGTACCATTTCCATACTTCTTTAGCCAAAATAATCTGACAGCAGTCATACGATAGTTGCAATTTGTACTTAAACCAAAGGTACAATTTATGTATCAGATGTCTTCCGAGATTATCAAACATTGTACTGATACACCATTTGTAGATTATCATGGTAAAGGCAGAATATATCAAATGCCAAAGAATCTAAAATAGCTTCATTTTGCTTCCTTCATCTGAGAAGGAATAAATGAAGCTATTGCCCCATGTTGACTAGGTGCCAATTATTTTTTGTAATGTGGTGGGTTAAAGTTTCCCATTCACATTAACTAAGCATGACTAACTTGGTTGGAAGCAAATGGAAGCTGTATTTACAAAGCAAAAACTACACTCTGCAATGGAATGCAAAGAATATCCACAAAATATACAGTGTTTACAACATTACACAGGTATTTACAACCACAGAATAGCATGGAAACTCCCCTGGTCAAAACAATCAGGCAAGCTGCTCCACTGCTCCCCCCACCCCCAACCTCCCAGACCCACCTGTACTAAGAGAGAGAGAAGCTGGGAGAGAAGCATTGTTAGTCTTATCTCAAGGTCAGCCAGAAGCATTATCTTCCCAGCAGAACAGCCAGACCAGAGAAGAAAAGAAGGAATGGGAATGGAAGTAAAATGTGTAAGATGTTTATAGAACAACTGCTTCTGTACCAGACACTCTGTCCAATGAAATTCATTTAGAATAATCCTTTGTTTTCCTTTTTACACCCAATAGTAAATTATCTATATTTTTCTACTTTTCTCCTCAAAATCTGCAGCTTAATTTTAAAGGCATAGCCTTAAATTGCCACACTACCCGACTTGGTGTCATGGAGCCAGCGGTGACACTGATCTGGACTGGAGTGTGTACTAGCCTGCTGGGACAGCTATGACCTCTCTGAACAGGCATCTGAACAACCATCCAATCCTCTGGAACAGGCACTAAACTTGGTCTTTGACTCAGATTTTATTTGTATTTGTAGCTGACAGGTATTTTTTCTCTAGTTTAATTTTTTGGGCCAAAAATAATATTTGGTGCTTATAATATCTATCACTTATCAGCAGTTTAAAATAATTGTAGAATAAGAGGAAAAACCCAATGCTTTTATTACATTTCCACTACAAGAAAATAAATCAGAGTGACAAGGAATATTAATCAAAAGATTCTAGAATTATCACAGTATCACAGTATCACAGTATCACCAAGGTTGGAAGATACCTCGAGGATCATCGAGTCCAACCTGACACCACAAACCTCATGACTAGACCATGGCACCAAGTGCCTTGTCCAATCTCCTCTTGAACACCTCCAGGGATGGTGACTCCACCACATCCCTGGGCAGCCCATTCCAATGACTAATGGCTCTCTCAGTGAAGAACTTTCTCCTCACCTGGAGCCTAAACTTGCCCTGGTGCAGCTTGAGACTGTGTCCCATTGTTCTGGTGCTGGTTGCCTGGGAGAAGAGACCAACCCCTTCCTGGCTACAACCACCTTTCAGGTAGTTGTAGAGAACAATTAGGTCACCCCTCAGCCTCCTCTTCTCCAGGCTAAACAATCCCAGCTCCCTCAGCCTCTCCTCATAGGGCTTGTGCTCGAGGCCTCTCACCAGCCTTGTTGCCCTTCTCTGGACACATTCAAGTGTCTCCATGTCTTTTTTGAACTGAGGGGCCCAGAACTGGACACAGTAGTCAAGGTTCGGCCTAACCAATGCAGAGTACAGGGGCACAATGACTTCCCTGCTCCTGCTGGCCACACTATTCCTAATGCAGGCCAGGATGCCATTGGCCTTCTTGGCCACCTGGGCACACTGCTGGCTCATGTTTAGGCAATTGTCAATCAGCACCCCCAGGTCTGTCTCTGTTTGGCAGCTCTCCAGCCACTCTGACCCCAGCCTATCGCTTTTCATGGGGTTGTTGTGGCCAAAGTGCAGCACCTGGCACTTGTACTTGTTAAATGCCATTCCATTGGACTCCACCCATTTGTTCAGTCGGTCGAGGTCCCTCTGCAGAGCCCTTCTGCCCTCTAACTGACTAACATCTGCTCCTAGCTTGGTGTCATCTGCAAATTTGCCGATGACTGACTCAACCCCCTCATCCAGATCATCAATGAAGATGTTAAAGAGGATGGGGCCCAGCACTGATCCCTGGGGGTCTCCACTGGTGACTGGCTGTCAGCTGGATGTGGCACCATTCACCACCACTCTCTGGGCTCGGCCCTCCGGCCAGTTCCTAACCCAGCACAGTGTGTTGCGGTCCAAGCCACGAGCTGACAGCTTAGCCAGCAGTTTACTGTGGGGGACAGTATCAAAGGCCTTGCTGAAATCCAGGTAGACCACATCCACAGGCCTCCGCACCTCCACCAGGTGGGTCACCTGATCCTAGAAGGAGATCAGGTTGGAGAGGCAGGACCTGCCCTTCCTGAATCCATGTTGGCTGGACCTGAGCCCTTGGCCGTCCTTCAGGTGTGAAGTTATTGCCACCAGGATAATCTGTTCCATCACTTTCCCTGGCACTGAGGTCAGGCTGACTGGCCTGGAGTTTCCAGGTTCCTCCATCTGACCCTTCTTGTGGATGGGGACCACGTTGGCCAGTTTCCAGTCATCTGGGACCTCTCCAGTGAGCCAGGGCTGGAGGAAAATGATGGAGAGCGGCTTGGCCAGCTATCTGCCAGCTCTCTCAGCACCCTAGGATGGCTCCCATCTGGTCCCATGGACTTGTGAGTGTTCAAGTATCAGAAAAGATATTTAAAGATGTATAATGACACTGGGAGACAAATATGGACCATGTCCTGAAAAGGAATTGTTTCAACAAAAATTTGTTAAGATTTTTTCTACTGTTCTTTCTTTTCGCTTGTGTTTAAGAATATGCAGGCACAGAGGGAACAAAACAGTAAGAGGGGCACAAAATACCTACATATAACTGCCTTAGAAAGTTCTCTTGGATTCCTGTGCTGCCAGGAAATATGTTAGAGTAGAGACTGTTATTTGAGGCTTTGGGTCTGAGCTGAGCTGGAGGGAAACTGCTCTTTGGGTTTGGCTAGAACAGAGAATTTGTAAGAAGGAAGCAGCTGTGGTTGTGCAATTGGTGGCCTATTCATAACTGCATGTTAGTGGGCAAAGGTGTTAATGGCTTGCCTATTAGTGGATATTGGGATGTTTGCATCTAGATTGAAATTTTCTATGAAAGGAGCAATAACTGATGCATGATAGCTGTGCCCAGAACAATATTAGTCTAATGAACCCTCTAAAGGATTCCTGTCCTACTGAACCTTCCCTCTTAGACATACTCATTCTAGTAATAACCTTGACAAGAGGTTTCTCAATGGAATGGCTCAATATTGTAGCAGAAAAGGAGGCACTGAACTGCTTCCTCTGTTCACCTTATCTAACATATTCTAACTGCATAGCAGAGGCCTTCTGCTGAAAATTGTTTTGTGTATGCAACTCAATCCCTTTTCCATTGCTTCTCTTCTATCACATTCTTAAAGAAACAGTGCTCATTCAGACTGAAAACGTAGACTATCACAATGCTGCAAATCAGCACACCAGCAACGTTTACAGCTCTGTCACTGTATAATGAAATAGTTACTCTTATTTCATTAAAAGAATTGAAAACTTGGAGAAAAATAAAAGGTACATTTTTTTCTTATCTAAAGTTTGCCATATATGGATACTGAAATGCTGGAAATATTGTTTCTGTTAAAGTTGAATTAGTAACAAACTGCTGTAAACATTAAAGGAGTGGGTAGGTTGTGATTATGGTAGCTTAGGAACCTGTTTGTTTGAGTTCAACAATCAGACATTCTTGTTACCAGAAGGGAATAATATCTTGTATCAGATGCATTAAATGAGAAGGAAATGTTTCCATTGAAGAAACTCTGGACACTGATTTATGGCCCACTGGTTGCATCTTGTACTGGAAAAAGGAAACTCAATAAATGAAATTTCATCGAGAGAGTTTAGCATATTTTCCAAAGGGCCATCTAAAAAAAAAAATTCTTTTAAAATAAACAAATCCTGAACAATAAAATAATGTTGTCTAGTCTTAGATGTTATTCTACATTTTAATTTCTTAGTGTTTGCAATCCCCTAGATTTCTGAGAAAACTTTCTGAGGGGACAAACTCTTAAAAGACAGACCACAAAAGTCATGTATCAGATGTGCAAGAAAACACCTGGAAGCATCAGGATTTTGTTGTATCTCAGTAATGCCTGAAGGTCTGCTCACAACTGAGATCCTGTTTGACTGTGTACTGTTTAAATGCAAGCTATATTTCCCAAAACCTGCTTAAAACAAAACAAAAACCAACCAACCAACCAACCAAAAAACCCAAAAACAACCCTAAAAAAATGAATGGGGGTGGAGTGGGTGGGGTGAGGAGGGGAGTGTGGGATGAAGTTAGGGAAAGAAAGAAAAAAGAAAAGGGAAGGGAAAAAGAGAAAGAATGTTGTTGGATATATTTGGTTTGTCTGCCTTGCGAAACACATCTGCTTGAAGGAATAAAGTTGCTACTACTTATAAATTCCTTAAAAGTCAGCTTCACCATTGCTGGTCCTTGGGTGTGTTTTACTAGGGACTTACATACATATTAATTAATTTATATTAATTACTCATCTTCCAAGAAAATTCTTTAAAATCTGCCATCTAAATGGAGCAGAGATGGGAAGAAGAAAATGAAGTAGAATAAAACAATTTCTGATACCTACATTTCAGAAAGAAGTGTATCATATCCAAGGACAACATGGTAATGGATATTCAGTATTTAAGGAAAGATTTTTCTCATGAGTTTTATTTTCCCCTTTCCATATTGACTTCTATTTCTGAATACCTTATCTTCCTGATGTACATAAATGGGCCCATTATCTGAAGTTGATAGTACACATAGTTAAAAAAAAAAAAAAAGGCAGAGCTGTCTATGTTCACAAATCTGTAAAGTACTCAGCAACAGGTTAATTAAACATGGTTTGTAAGACGTGTTATGTCTTCCTGAGCTAGTAAATTGAGCTATAAATTTGAGCTCCTGCTCCAAATGCTATCTATATTTGAAGAAATTTAGAGATTATGTCTATATCATGTGCTGTTTCTGCTCTGTATTAGACTGATCCAATACCTCAAAACAAAACACTCCTGGCTTGAGTGGGAGGGAAAGAATTATTGTTGTCAGTAAAGAACTGGATAATTTGTGATGCAGCATTCTAGAAAACACAATCTATGGCACGTATCCAGTTAGTATTTACTAACCAGAGAACTAGCTGCAGCTGTTTGTTATGACTGGCTGTGCCAGTTTGATAGTGTGTAATCATATTTGCATAAAGATAATAAGGAAGGTATTCTAGAAAAGAACTTAACTGTGCTTTTACTGTGAATTAAAGGTAATTTCAGGGAAATTAGATATAATTTGTTGAAGAATTTTCCCCAACAAATGATGACTCTGATTTCATAATTAGAGGACAACACTTGATACGGCTCTCAATGCAGGATAAAACATACCCCAGGGAGTAGTGTCCCACTATACAGATCTAATGTTGCTATGAAAGACAGGTGTTTCATCAGGTTTCAGCTACACACTTTCACACCTGCAATGCATTAGCCAAAACAGTGATGCTAGAAAAGACCAGCTGCTTCTTCCACTGTTCAGATGAGGATCTGGCATCAGTGCTACTGTGTGCTACTTGGGTGTCTCACATTTGTCTCTCAATAGGGACTTCTGTGCCTGTCAGAACATCATCTTTCAAACTTGTCTGAAGTCCTCATATGTTGTGGGAAGAAGCTCAGGCCTGGAAGAAAGTCCAGTTGAGTAATTAAATATGGTCAAACAGACAAAATGCCAGCATTTGAGGTCATGATGAAAAAGTATGGTGACTATGCACAGAGCAAGCAAACAACATACAGGAAAAAAAAGCACACCATTAAAGATATTCAAGGAAGAAAGAGGGCAATAATAAAGATTGCAACCCTAGATTTCAGGAGGGCTAACTTTGTCTTCTTCAAAGACCTACTTGGAGGAATACTGTGGGCCAAAACTCTAGAAGGTAGGGAGGCCCAGGAGAGCTGGTTAATATTCAAGCATCACTTCCTCCAAGCTCAAGATAGGTTCAGTCCTTTGAGGAAAAAATCAAGTAGAGCAGGCAGGAGACCTTCATGGATGAGCAAAGAATTGCTGAGAAAATCCATGTGGAAGAAATAAGTTCACAGTTTGTGGAAAAAGGGACTAGTCACTTGGGAGAATTATAGGAATGTAGTCAGGTTATGTAGAGATACAAGGAAGGCCAAGGATCTGATAGGGTTAAATCTGGTGAAGGAAGCAAAAGAGAACAAGAAGGGCTTATTCAAAGCTCTTGAAGGCACAGGAACTGGCGGTTCCCATGTGCCGAAAGAAGAGCCGGCGGGGAAGGCGACCAGCCTGGATGAGCAAGCAGCTCCTGGAGGATTTAAGGGAAAAAAAGAGGCTGCATCACCTTTGGAAGGAGGGGAAGGCTTCTCGAGGTATGTTCAAGGAAGTGGTTAGATTATGTAGGAATAAAATTAGAGAGGCAAAGGCCCAGTTGGAACTGAAGCTGGTCACCTCTGTCAAAGACAATAAAAAGCATTTTTACAAATACATTAACACTAAGAAGAAGGGCAAGAAGAACCTCCACTCCTTACTGGACCTGGAGGGGAGCATGGTGACTGAAGACGAGGAAAAGGCTGAGGTCCTGAACACCTTCTTTGCCTCAATGTTTAACAGCAAGGCAGGAGTTCAGGACGAGTGGCCTCCTGAGCTGTGTAATAGGGTCGGGGAGCAGTGTGGTGCTCCAGAAATCCATGAGGAATTAGTTCGGGACCTGCTGAGCCACTTGGACACTCAAGTCCATGGGACCGGATGGGATCCATCCTAGGGTGCTGAGAGAGCTGGGAGATGGACTGGCCAAGCTGCTCTCCATCATTTTCCTCCAGTCCTGTCTCACTGGAGAGGTCCCAGGTGACTGGAAACTGGCCAATGTGGTCCCCATCCACAAGAAGGGTCAGATGGAGGAACCTGGAAACTCCAGGCCAGTCAGCCTGACCTCAGTGCCAGGGAAAGTGATGGAACAGATTATCCTGGTGGCAATAACTGTGCATCTGAAGGATGGCCAAGGGCTCAGGTCCAGCCAGCATGGATTCAGGAAGGGCAGGTCCTGCCTCTCCAACCTGATCTCCATCTATTATCAAGTGACCTGTCTGGTGGATGTGGGGGAGGCCTGTGGATGTGGTCTACCTGGACTTCAGCAAGGCCTTTGACACCGTCCCCCACAGTAAACTGCTGGCTAAGCTGTCAGCTCGTGGCTTGGACAGCAACACTCTGCACTGGGTTAGGAGGGCCGAGCCCAGAGAGTGGTGGTGAATGGTGCCACATCCATCTGACAGCCAGTCACTAGTGGTGTCCCCCAGGGATCAGTGCTGGGCCCCATGCTCTTTAATATTTTCATTGATGATCTGAATGAGGGGATTGAGTCCATCATCAATAAATTCGCAGATGACACCAATCTGGGAGCAGAAGTTGATCTGTTAGAGGGTAGGAGAGCTCTACAAAGGGACCTTGACAGACTGGATAGATGAGCAGAGTCCAAGGGCATGAGATGTAACATGCCTAAGTGCTGCGTTCTACACATTGGTCACAACAACCCCATGCAGTGCTACAGGCTGGGGTCAGAGTGGCTGGAGAGCAGCCAGGCAGAAAGGGACCTGGGCCTACTGGGTGACAGCAGCTGAACATAAGCCAATATTGTGCCCAGGTTGCCAAGAAGGCCAATTACATCTTGGCCTGTATCAGGAATAGTGTGGCCAGCAGGAGCAGGAAGGTCATTGTACATACAATACATACATAGAATACATAGAATAAACCAGGTTGGAAGAGACCCTCAAGATCATCGCGTCCAGCCCATCAACCAATCCAACACCACCTAAACAACTAACCCATGGCACCAAGCACCCCATCAAGTCTTCTCCTGAATACCTCCAATGATGGCGACTCCACCACCTCCCCGGGCAGCCCATTCCAAAGGGCAATCACTCTCTCTGTGTAGAACTTCTTCCTCACATCCAACCTAAACCTCCTCTGGCACAGCCTGAAACTGTGTCCTCTTGTTCTGGTACTGGCTGCCTGGGAGAAGACACCAACATCCGCCTGTCTACAACCTCCCTTCAGGTAGTTGTAGAGAGTAATAAGGTCACCCCTGAGTCTCCTCCTCTCCGGGCTAAGCAGCCCCAGCTCCCTCAGCCTCTCCTCGTAGGGCTTGTGTTCCAAACCCCTCACCAACTTCGTTGCTCTTCTCTGGACTCGTTCCAGCAAGTCAACATCCTTCCTAAACTGAGGAGCCCAGAACTGGACACAGTACTCGAGGTGCGGCCTAACCAGTGCAGTGTACAGGGGCAGAATGACCTCCCTCTTCCTGCTGGCCACACTGTTCCTGATGCAGGCCTGGATGCCATTGGCCCTCTTGGCTGCCTGGGCACACTGTAGTATCATGTTCAGTCTACCGTTGACCAGCACCCCCAGGTCCCTCTGTGCCTGGCCGCTCTCCAGCCACTCTGACCCCAGCCTGTAGCTCTGCATGGGGTTGTTGTGGCCAATGTGCAGAACCCGGCACTTGGATGTGTTAAATCTCATGCCGTTGGACTCTGCCCATCTGTCCAGCCTGTCGAGGTCCCTCTGCAGAGCCTCTCTATCCTCCAGCAGATCAACTCCTGCCCCCACCTTGGTGTCATCAGCAAATTTACTGATGATGGAGTCAATGCCCTCATCCAGATCATCAGTAAAGATGTTAAAGAGCATGGGGCCCAGCACTGATCCTTGGGGCACACCACTAGTGACTGGCTGCCAGCTGGATGTGGCACCATTCACCACCACTCTCTGGGCTCGGCCCCCCACCCAGTTCCTAATCCAATGCAGTGTGCACCCGTCCAAGCCATGGGCTGACATCTTGGCCAGGAGTTTGCTATGGGGAACGGTGTCAAAGGCCCTGCTGAGGTCCAGTTACACACAGTTAAAATTTTATTAATAATTTTTATAATAAAAATAAGAAATATATGATTGTTGTTCATATTTCATAATTTTATACATTAATAACCTTGATTATGACACTATTTCCATCTTTCGTGGTAGAAAATATTAACATTATCACTCAAATCAAAGGTAAATTGATCCAAAGCAGTTTACTGAATGCAACATGTGGTTAATACAGAGGAAACCAAGCCTGGTTTCTGAAAAGCTTTGAGATTGCACAAAAACATTATCCACAAAGGAAAATCATGCAATCACTAGGTCTTTTTAGAAAGGAAGACATGCACAGCTGGTCATGTGTTACCATGAAATAATACGACAGGACTCTGAAAACTGGAAAGGCATAAATCAGGTTGTTTATTTTGCTTTGATACTGATTTTGAGTACGAACTGTTGAGTATGAACTGAGGACAGGGAAGAAAAACGAATATATGTACCTAGTGTGTTTCACTGTCATTTCATTTGCAATAACTACTACACAGGCCACTCACAAAATAGTCACCCCTCAACATGTAGGAGGAGAAACCTATGTAAGAAAGATTGTAACAAAGGAAAAAAATAAATGAGAAAGACCTTCCATTACACATTAGAATAGAATAGAATGGAATGGAATGGAATGGAATGGAATAGAATAGAATAGAATAGAATAGAATAGAATAGAATAGAATAGAATAGAATAGAATAGAATAGAATAGAATAGACCAGGTTGGAAGAGACCTTCAAGATCATCGCGTCCAACCCATGAACCAATCCAACCCACCTAAACAACTAAACCATGGCACCAAGCACCCCATCAAGTCTCCTCCTGAACACCTTCAATGATGGTGACTCCACCACCTCCCTGGGTGGGCTGCCCGTTCCAATGGGCAATCACTCTCTCTGTATAGAACTTCTTCCTAACATCCAACCTAAACCTCCTCTGCCACAGCCTGAGACTGTGTCCTCTTGTTCTGGTACTGGCTGCCTGGGAGAAGAGACCATCATCCGTCTGTCTACAACCTCCCTTCAGGTGTTGTAGAGAGCAGTTAGGTCATCCCCGAGTCTCCTCCTCTCCAGGCTAAGCAACCCCAGCTCCCTCATCCTCTCCTCATAGGGCTTGTGTTCCAAACCTCTCACCAACTTTGTTGCCCTTCTCTGGACTCAATCATAGTATCATAGGTTGTAGTATAGGAATGTAGGAATGGAGTAAGGCTTATGAACACAGGATGATGGCCAGCAAGAAAAACTTTCAACATTGTGATATGTTGAAAAATCAGTCTGCCCATAGGGCAAGTCTAAGTACCAAGAATCAAAAGTTGCAGCAGCAGCACAGGATTAGTAAAATAACTCAAAACTCAGTTAAATCATTTCCTAGGCAATTAATTAATAGATCACAAGAAATATTTCAAACTCATCTTCCATAGATAACCATTCCAATTTTACTCCTTTCTTGTAAGAGCAATTACTGTAGAACTTTTAAGCACAAAATAAATAACCGATTATCTCATTAAATAACCTGTACAGCTTCTTATCTGCAAACCATCTACAACTGGGCTTTATCTACTTGATACTGCTCAATATGATGATTACTGATATTAACTAGTATTCATTCTGGAGGTAGAAAAGCCTTTTGGAAGAACTAACTCCTCACTCAAAATCTTCTCATAAACTTGTTTTTACGGTGTCATAAACAGATATTTGATCACTTCAATCACATTGGAAAGACAAGTGTTATTAACTCAGAGTAAACCCATCCAAACATGGCCTTAGAACTTCCACAGCCAGTTGGTTAATGTTTCTTACTTTACCTAGTGCTGAAAAAAGTACCTCTTTGATGTCCTCCAGTGGCATCAGTTTCTGCATGCATCTCCAGTTCTTGCTTCCCATTTCTGAGGTGATATTTTGTCTTATACCAATATTCTGCACCCCACTATCTCCCATAGGTCTCAAACTTTCTGCTGTAGATGCTTTCTTACAATCTAAGGCTGAGCAGTGGGGCTAAATCCCAACTCTAAACAGAAATTTTGTCTTTCCACAGGAACTACTACAAAACCAAACAACTCTTCAGTGAGAGGCTATCTTGTATCTCTGACCACTTTGCATACTGTAGCTGTCACCAAAATACATTGAAGTGGTTAAAAAGCCAATATACACTATCAACCTGGTTCCTGGAAGAAGGATGAATTGTAACATTTCACTTACCTTTATGACAACTGGTTTCACTTCTGATACAATAGGAAAGTCTGCATTTGACTTCTACCTAACTTATCACATTACCATACTGATGGAAAATTCTAAAACTCACATCATTAGTATCAACTACTCTATGCAGACTGGTATGTAGGTTAGAGGACAAGTGTTTCTTTGTTAGGAATGTTAAATAATAAACATCATTCAGATGACAACAGTTACCCAGTTTGTTTGTCATAATTCCTCCAGAAGGAATTGCTGCAATGATAAAGGGCAAATACTAATATAGTAAGATAAAGGCCATACCCTCAAGCCCAGACTGACCAAGAGAAGAAACAATAGTTTTGTGGTATCAGAGACAGGGTTTTGCTGGTGGACCATCTGCAGCTTTGAGTGTTAATTAAGATTAGATGTGCATGCCAAAAACTCACATTAGCTGTGTAGTACGCATTTATACTCCTAAGTTGATTCTTAGTGTGTTTTTTCTTGCTGATCCACTAATGACACCTTATTTATGGCACATTGATACTATAAATCAATTAACTAGATACAACTGAAAACCCCAGAAAGGGGCTGCAGCAGCACCTTTGAACTTATCAGACACACTATTATTCAAGTGTAAATCCAGCGTACTGCAGTATTCTTATCTCCTGAGGAGCAGAAAATGGTTGAGACACTCTGATAAAGCCCTTTGTTTACTAAGAAGTGGAGTCAGTTCAAAGTGTGGAAGTACTACTGTGGCTGTTTGTAGACCCCCATTATACACTGTTGTAAAATCATTGGTCATTTCCATCTGGTTAGGCTGCTGCATATTACAAAACCATCAGGAACAAAATACTCCTTAAGTTGTTTCAGGAAACCAGAGTGGGGAGACATGATGGGGATAATATTACAGCTGTCAGACCACAAAATGAGGCAGATCTTGACACCAGTGTGTGATAAATCCAAGTGCTTATTTGTGTGAGTAGATCACCCAGACACTCCAAGATACATGTCAACACCTTTCAAGGTGAGAACATGCCAGCTGGCCTGGTTCAGGATCTGTGTTATTAGAAGAACTAACAAAGGTAATTTCATTCCACTCAGAATTCCAGAATCACAGAATGGAGAATACCCCCGACCCCCTACTAAAGCAGGTTCACCTATATCAGGTTGCACAAGAGCATGTTCAAGGCAGGTTTTGGCTATCTCCAGAGAAGGCAACTTCACAGCTTCTCTGGGCAGCCTGTTACAGTGCTCCATCATCCTCAAAGTAGAGATTTTCCCTGTGTTCAGTCAGAAATATCCCCAAAATTTGTTGATCTTCCAAATCAGAAAAAGAAGTTTCTTGATCTTTTAAACAGTAATGGAAAGTAAAAATTCTCATACATTGGTCTTCCATTATAGACAACCCTGATCTGGTGGCAACACTGCATAAAAACTAAACCTGGTGAAGAACCTATACAACTTATTTTAACTATTTGTGTCACAAGAAAAAAATCTGATATCAAAGAAAGAGTTCCTCAGTCACAGGTGATGATGCCAGGATGACATTTTATGCAGTGCATAATCCTCCTAGAGATCAACAGCAGTAACAGAAAGTAAAAATGTCAATAAAATAAATCCATTTGAAAAGAAGAAACACAAATTTGTGTGTCTGAAGTGGCAAGGAAGAATTTCTTACTGATCAAAAAATTTGTCTATATGCTCTCTTTCTAAGAGTGAAGGAACAGCTGCCTAGGAATGTAGTAAAGTAAAAATCAGTTAAAATTTAAGTTGCATTAAAAGAGCATTAGTATATAAAGTAATCAAGACTGAAGACGCTTTCCTGGGGCAATGTTCACAATGAACTGATACGCTGGTGGCATCTACACAGTAGGTAAAAATGGAGAAATGGAATCCAAACAGCAGGTGTAATGATTGTTAACTACTCTTTCTTGTAGATATTTGGATATGCTATTTTTTAATTGTTCAGTACAAGTACAGTAAACGGTTTGAGGTGGTGAAGAGGAACTCTGATCTACCTACATTTCACACTTAGGTCATTGTCAGTTTTCTCTTTCAACTTTCGTTTAGAACATGGAAAAGACATCTGTATCCCTAGAAACATTCACAAAAACAGAGTAGTCTTTAACATAAAATCGTAAGATACAACATCGTCATGGTCATGTCAGGCTTTCATACATCAAGATGGGCTGAATGTCTTTAGCAGATGCCAACATGCCAAATTTAGTTTGCTGAATGACGTTCTTACCATATGAAATCCTGCCATTAAAAACATCCCTCCACAAATAGTCCATTTTAAGCCAGCCAAGCAGGAAAGGGACTGAAAAATAGACTGAAAAGGGAAAATATGTGCAAGTTGTCTGTCCAGATTTGAGCTGCTGCTAGCAGGTGTGCCAGCTCTAACACTATTCCCAGCAGATTGCTGGACTTCTGGTCCCTTCAATCAGTCAGGTTTCCCAGCAGATGCATTTAATAATTATTTTTTTATGTCTGCTCCACATATAAAGATTTTATATTTAGCAAGAATGTGATTTCTCTGCGTTAAAATCAAATAATATTAAAAAATACATCAACAGAGTGGAAGCAAATGTTTTTAAAGGATCTTATATATTTTTGTCTTGCCATTTGGTTTATGTAAATAATTCTCTAGGTGGCCTGAAACAGAGAAAGACCAAAGAAAATAGATATTTCTGACATTTTTCTTACCACTGTCTGTTACAGCAGTACATTGTAGGTAGACAAATAAATAAATAAAGAATGAAACCACCAGATAAAATGCCTACATAGTCCATTTTAGACTCAAGGGGTTCTTTTCCTATAGAAAAACACCCAACAAGTTGAGGGAAAATTGTTTACCTTATAAACAAGTGGATCAGTACCAACAAACTGCCTTTCAGCTAAAGCTGTTTGAGGATGTGGCATGTCATGAGAGCGTGCAACTTGGAGTAGCTTAAGAAAAGTTTTTAAAATGTACTTAATGTCTGCAAGACCAACTAAAGTACCAGGCATTGGACACTTGAAAAGTCTCAGACCTCCAATGTCTCAGATTGACATCACAGTTAAACTGACCTGTATTTTCTGCCTCTAAATTCCAAACCAAAAAAATAAAATTAAATTAATGTTTTCACTTGAGGTGAGTACCAGAAACAGTAAAACGCAGCTGTCAAGCCTAATGGGTTCCAAGGTGGCAATATGACATGACAAAGGTCTCCCTATTCTGGGATCATCTTGTACCTGAATATTAAAATGACAAAGCATATGTTCCCCATGGTTTATGTCTGCATTAATGCAAATTTTTTTATGCTACTTCTTGCAAAAATATGCTTACAGATAGGTGGTCTTTATATTCATTAAAATCAATGTTCCTTTAGCTCTCAGCAGGATGTAGAACATGCTGGCATGGTTCTATAGAGTAACTAGTGAGTGTAGAAGTTTGATTGAAAGACCAAACATTTAGCAGTTTTGCTGCTGTGTAAATATTATTTATTCTAAGTTTTTCCATTAATATAATTAGACTTTTTTATTTCCCCTCCTCAGATTCACAGCAATGTTACTGACTAAGAATGAGTCAAAAGAAAAAATACATATCTTCTGCTAACTGGTGTACTTACAAGTGTCTTTAAATTTGTCTGGTTACAGAGGTAAGCAGTATTTTTTCAGAAAACCAAAAATCCAAACTTAGAATGTGACAAAAATCCAAACTTAGAATTAATTCAATGAGGTCACATCCAAATATGCATCAAATATCTCTAAAATATGGAGCTATTTATGGCAAAGTGGGTGGTGTACTGGCCACAATGGTGTTAGGCTGATGGTTGGACCTGATGATCTTAGAGGTCTTTTCCAAGAGATACAATTCAATGATTCTGTGTTATTGCAAACAGAAAAAATCAACACTGTAACTAGTACACAAGGAGAAATGCAAAACCATACATCATTTTGTAAGTACCAGCAAAGTGAACAAAGAGAATGAAACCATCTCTAGTTCAAATAAATATTTCAAAGGAGAGGTGGATACTGTAATAACATTCATTAATCAAAACATAATTTTAAATTCAAGTTTTGTACCATAGTTTTGAGATAGATATGATACACACACAATATCATAAATATGTCCATATTTATTAATACTTTGATATTAATTAAAGAAGGAAAACTTTATGTATTAGATAATAGAATGTGAAGACAAGGACATTCTCATTGTTAGTGATGGAAGATTAAAACAGACACATAGGCATACAATGCCATTTCTTCAGCTTTACCTATGCAAAGACCCTGAAGGGGGAGGAAGGATTCACATATATCCCTTAGTCCACATAGATCTCAAGTAGTTAAAAAAAAAAAAAAAAAAAAGGGCAGACTGAAGTAAGACAGCTTCAGGATATAATGACCAGAACAAGAGGAATTTATTCTTAAGAGATGCAGGGTTCCTGGACCCTTGGAAATCCAGGTACAGAGCACCTCAGAGCCTAATCAGGCATTCTTATGAGAATCAGCTCTTAGGTTTACTAAGAATATTTGTAGCTGTGTTTTATGTTGCTGATTTAAGAGTTGAGGAGTTAGGTTTTGGGTGAAGAAGGAAGGCAAGATAATGCAGACTGTGTTCCTCTGTAAGAGAGTACCTTAGCACAGCAGTATCATTGTCATATGCATCTAGTCAGCACAAGCTGAAGACAGGTACTTGTGTCACCTGTGGAACAACTGTCACCCCTGAACAGTGAAGGGGAGGCAGGGTACTCTTTTATTCAGTTTACATCTGTATGTGAGAAACACAGACCTTATGTCTCAGGAAAGAAATCTGATTTTCATTTGGAATTAGGGAAAGACTGTTCCTGTGATTAAACTGTTCAATGATGTACTTTGCAAATAATTCATGCCATCCACTGAGTTACTTTAAAGTTGTTATAGATAGAATATTGGCCTAGATGGTTCACTGGTTTGTTCCAGACAGAGCCCTCCCATGTTATGAGCTGGATGCATCATTTCTGCAGACATCTCAGCCGACAACGCAGGAATCAACACACAGGGGAGACACCAGTAGAAACACCACAACCATGATGTCCACCTGCACTAAGAATTAACTCACTGCTGAGACTAGTCACGCTAATTGTTATGCTAAACTGAGAGCAAAGCATCCACCTGAGGCTAATAGCCAGAGAATGTCACCACAAAACATCTGAACTGGGACTGAATATCACTATGCCTTAATTGTTATGTATCTAGGGAGTATGTTCACACAAATTTCTATGTCAACTCACCAGTCTGTCATAGTCAAGAAATAATCTCGACTGGTTAAAAGGACAATTAAAATGCTTAATTTTATATTGGGCAGAATTTTGACTATTTGGGAGGTCATTCTGACAGGAAGTAAATGTATAAATTGAATTCATATCAGCAAGGGGATTTTCAGCCTTGCTCTCTGCTTGCAGGTGTTCTCGTTTCCTTCAGACTGCTATAGCAAAAGTGTTGGCTCTGCCAAATCATCTAGCATGTTGGTTTGTAAACATCAAGGGATTGTTTCATTATTTGTTTGCAGTCATAGCTGTATAACAACTATAGGTATGATTAAGTCTCAATTTTGAGGTTTTTGTGTGAGAATGTTGCAACTGAGCCATCGATGTTGCTTACTATGCAGCATTCACTCGTCTCCCACAGGGCTCCTCGGGAGAGATAAACGCTGTTCTTGTTTTAAAAAAGAAAAGGGGGAATTGTTTTGTACAGCGAGGCTGATTAGGTTGTAGCCTTGAAGCTAGCCCTGCACATCGTCCCCTTAACTTGAAAGGTAAACAGCCCCAAGGGAGAAAACAGCTGTGCAGATAAGATAATATGGGGGCTGGGTGGGGGCGCTATTGTGAACTCCCGGGAAAGGCATGGGAAAGAGAAAAAAGGTATACAAAGCCACAGCTTGTGCTGAATAAAGGGTAACAGTTGTTGACACAAAGCTTTGAGTTGTCTCTGTGTGTTCTCTCCACACCAGCCCAGCACCCAACACAGCGCCACCTAAAACATATTGCCCATGACCATGTTCAGATGACTTTTGAATATCTTCAAGGGCGGAAGCTCCATAGCCTCTTTGGGCAGCAAATGGCAGTGTTCAGACCCCTTCAGAAGTATTTCCTGATGCTTAGAGAGTCTCCTGTGTTTCAGTTTGTGTTAACTGTCTCATTGTCTTACTAAACGCAACTGGAAAAAGCCTAGCTCTGTCCTCTTTTCTGTCTCCCTTCTGGTTTTTATATACATTGGCAAGATCACTGATTAGCCCTCTCTTCTCCAGGCTGAGCAGTTCCAGTTCTCTCAGCCTTCCCTCACAGGACAGATGCTGTAGTCTTTTCCTCATCTTTCTGGCCCTTTGCTGGGACTCTTTCTGAAACTAGTACTGCATGTGTGACATAACCAGTGTTGAGGAGAAGGATCCTGTTCCTTAGTCATATGGCAATAATTATTCTAACACAGCACAGGATCCCATTAGCCTTACTTGTGGCTCATACTCAGCTTTGTGTCCACCAAGACACATAGGTTCTTTTCTGCCAATATGCTTTCTAGCTGGTCAGTTCCCACCACCCAGTGGTGCATGGGGTTTTTCCATCCCAGGGGCAGGACTTAGCTCTTTTCCTGAGACTTTGTGAAATTTCAGCTGGTCCATTTCTCCAGCCAACTGAGATCCCTCTGGGTGGCAGTATGATCATCTGGAATATCATCTGTTCCTCACAGTTGTGTGTCAGCAACAAATTTACCGAGGGTACACTCTGCCCCATCCCCCAGATCATTAATAAATGTGTTAAACAGAACCGGAGCCAGTATTGACTCCTGGGGTATGCTGCTAGTTACTAGCCTTCAACTAGAATTTGTTTTGCTAATCACCTGTCTCTGACTGGCCATTTAGCCAGCTTCCATTAATCTCACTGCCTGCTCATCCAGCACATACATCAACAGCTTGTCTACAACAATCTCGCCGGATAGAGTGTCAAAAGCCTTACTGAAATCATTCAAGCAATATTCATTGCTCTCCACTCATATGCTAGGCCAATGATTTTATGATAGAAGTTTATAAAATTGATCAAGCATGACTTCCCTGTGAAGTCATGCTCCTGATGATCACAGGATGTTAGGGATTGGAAGGGACCTCTGGAGATCTTCAAGTCCAACCCCTGTTGCCAGAGCAGGACCATAAAATCCAGAACAGGTCACACAGGAATGCATCCAGACAGGCTTGAAAGCCTCCAGAAAACAAGACTCCACAACATCTCTGGGGACCCTGTTCCAGTGCTCTGTGTACTCCCCCATTATGGCTGGAGAGCTGATTTGGGCTGGCACTGGCACCAGTGTGTTTGAGCTGAGATCTTTCTCTTTTGGTTTCTTTTCAGGGCTTTGCTTGTTGGAAGGACTCCTCGCAGACAGCAAGGACTGACAGGGTCGTCTTCTCGTGTGCCTGCCTAGGATCATGATGCAGGAATTTTAAAACCCAGCTGGGCTGAGCACACAATGTCATTTTGGCTGGAGAGCCTTCTTGCCTGACTGCACATGCCGGGTCAGTTGGCAGAGTACAGAAACCTCTGTGGTAGCCTCTGAACCATGCTAACAACTCAGCCAAAGGCTATTAGAAAATCAGTAAGCACTCAGACAGAGTTGCTTCATAAGCATGCAGGGGTCCAGGCTGCCAGCTGCAGAGAGTGCTGGAGCCTGGCACTTGGAATGGAGGCAGAAGGAGACAACACCTGTGTCAGGTGTGACTAGGTGAATTTTCTCCTCAACCTGGTGGCTGAGCTTAAGGATGAAGTGGCAAGGCTAAAGGATGAAGTATCCAGGCTCAGGACTATATAGGAATGTGAAAGGGAGTTAGGTATGTGGGAGAGGGCTTTGAAGAACCCCCCATCTCAAGGGAGGCATCCCCAGAAACAGGGAGGGATGGATACAGGTCCCTGTTAGGGGAAGCAAGGGGAATCCATCCCAGCCCTCTTCCTCTTCCCCACTTCCCTTGCACAATAGGTATGAGGCCCTGCACGCCAAGCGCAATGTGGAAGAGGAAATTCCACATTGAAGAGGAACCATCTAAGGAGATGCCTAAGGCGAAGAAGTCCCCACCAACTATAAGGACCAGCACCAAAAAGAAAAAGGTTATAGTTGTTGGAGACTCTCTCCTGAGGGTAACAGAGGGACCCATATGTCATCCTGACCCATCCCATAGGGAAGTCTGCTGCCTACCTGGGGCCTGGATAAGGGACATCACAAGGAGACTCCCAAAGCTAATCCAGCCCTCTGACTATTACCCATTGTTGGTAACACAAGCTGGAAACGATGAGATTGATAAGAAGGGCACCAGGATGATTAAAAAGGAATTCAAGGCCCTCAGTGGCAGGGGTGTACACTGAGAGGAACAGGAGAACCCATGCCATCAACAATTGGCTCAAGGGATGGTGCCAGAAAAAGAATTTTGGGTTCTTTGATCAAGGGGCAACTTTTACTGCGCCTGACCAGCTGGATCCTTATGGGGGAATTTATCTAGAAAGGGCAAGAGAATCCTAGCACTAGAGCTGGCTGGCAGGGCTCATTAAGAGGGCTTTAAAGTAGGTCTGAAGGGGTAAGAGGAGAGAGAGAGAGAGGAGAGAGTGGGACATAAATTAGGGTTATTTGAGAAATCAGCAGCCCAGCTGAAGTGCATGTACACCAACACATGCAGCATGGGTAACAAACAAGAGGAAGAGGAAGTCTTGGTCCACCAGGAGGACTGTGATATAGTTGCTATTACAGAAACATGGCGGGATGATTTGCGTAATTGGAGTACCACATTGGGGGGTTACAAGCTCTTTAGGAGCGACAGGTGAGGGAGAAAAGGAGGATGGGGTGGCTCTGTACATTAGGGAGTCTCTTGATGCCACAGAACTTGAGGTTGTGGATTAAAAGATTGAGAGCCTGTGGGTTAAAATTGGAGGGAAGCCTAACAAAACTGACATCCTGATTGGAGTCTGTTATAGACCACCCAACCAGGATGAGGAGGCAGATAAAAGATTCTACAAGCAACTGGAGGCTGTCTCAAGATCATCAGATCTTGTCCTTGTTGGTGACTTCAACCTGTCAGACATCTGCTGGGAACTTAATTCAGCAGAGAGGAGGCAGTCCAGAAGATTCTTGGAGCATGGAGGACAGCTTCCTGATGCAGATGTTAAATGAGCCTACCAGGGGTCAGGCTCTGCTTGACCTGCTGTTCTGCAATAGGGAAGGGCTGGTGGGAGATGTGTTCGTGGGAGGCTGTCTAGAGTGCAGTGATCATGAGATAAGTGGAGTTTTCAATATGCAGGGAAATAGGAGCAGTAACAGAACCCTCACTTTGGACTTCTGGAGGGCAGACTTCAGCTTATTAGAAACTTATTTGGAAAGTACCCTGGGCAGCAGCCCTTAAGAACCAAGGGGTCCAGGATAGTTGGACCTACTTCAAACAGGAAGTCTTGAAAGGACAGGAACTGGCAGCTACCATGTGCTGAAAGATGAACTGCTGGGGAAGGTGACAGGCCTGGATGAAGAAGCAGCTCTTGAAGGAATTAAGGGGAAAAAAAAGGATGTATTGCCTTTGGAAAGGAGGGGAGGCAACTCATGATACATTTAAGGATGCTGTTAAGTCATGTAGGAGAAAAATTACAGAGGGAAAAGCCCAGTTAGAACGTAAGCTGGCCACATCTGTGAAAGACAATAAAAAGCATTTTTATAAATATATTAATGCTAATAAGCGAGGCAAGAGGAACCTCCACTCTTTATTGGACCTGGAGGGTAACATTGTAACTGGCTTTAATGGAATTGCTGATATTTTGGCAAATAATTTTTACTTTGGAATGGAGATAATTCTTTAACACTTTATTCCGTGTAATCTTAATGGGTTGCTGATGTTCTTTATTGCTTGTGTGGGTTCTTTTGTTTACTAATTTCTCTCTTTCTACAAGATGCTGGGTTTTCTTTTGGAAATCATTTCACTTTAGTGTATCAAATCATTTGGCTTTAGTGTATCTGGAAGTTTAGCTCCTCATTGCTCCTTTATATCTGGATTTGTGCAATTAGCAGTATCTCCCGGGCAACCAAAAATGGAACAAGAGGACACAGTCTCAAGCTGCACCAGGGGAGGTTTAGGCTGGATGTTAGGAAGAAAGAATGATTGGCCATTGGAATGGGCTGCTCAGGGAGGTGGTGGAGTCACCATCACTAGAGGTGTTTAGGAAAAGACTGGATGGGGCACTTGGTGCCATGGTTTAGTTGATTAGATAGTGTTGGATGATAGGTTGGACTCGATGATCTCAAAGGTCTTTTCCAACATGGTTAATTCTATTCTATTCTATTCTATTCTATTCTATTCTATTCTATTCTATTCTATTCTTTTCTAAAGATGAAGAAAAGGCTATGGTTCTAAACAGCTTCTTTGCCTCAATTTTCAACAAAAAGGCAGGAGGACTCCAGGACAAAATGGCTTCCTGAACTGGTTGGTGGGGTCAGGGAGCAGTGTATTACCCCAGAAATCCATGAGGAAGTAGTGAGGGAGTTGCTGAGCCACTTGGACACTCACAAGTCCATGGGACCGGATAGGATCCATCCTAGGGTGCTGAGAGAGCTGGCAGATGAGCTGGCCAAGCCGCTCTCCATCATTTTCCTCCAGTCCTGGCTCACTGGAGAGGTCCCAGATGAGTGGAAACTGGCCAGTGTGATCCCCATCCACAAGAAGGGTTGGATGGAGGAACCTGGAAACTCCAGGCCAGTCAGCCTGACCTCAGTGCCAGGGAAAATTATGGAACAGATCATCTTGATGGCAATAACTGTGCATCTGAAGGATGGCCAAGGGATCAGGTCCAGCCAGCATGGATTTAGGAAGGGCAGGTCCTGCCTCTCCAACCTGATCTCCTTCTAGGATCAGGTGACCCACCTGGTGGATGTGGGGAGGCCTGTGGATGAAGTCTACCTGGATTTCAGCAAGGCCTTTGATACTGTCCCCCACAGTAAACTGCTGGCTAAGCTGTCAGTTCGTGGCTTGGACAGCAACACTCTGTGCTGGATTGGGAACTGGCTGGAGGGCCAAGCCCAGAGAGCGGTGGTGAACAGTGCCTCATCCAGCTGGCAGCCAATCACTCGTGGTGTTCCCCAGGGATCAGTGCTGGGCCCCATCCTGTTCAATATCTTCACTGATGATCTGGATGAGGGGATTGAGTCCATCATCAGTAAATTTGCGGATGACACCAAGTTGGGAACAGATGTTGATCTCTTAGAGGGTAGAAGAGTTCTGCAGAGGGACCTTGACAGGCTGGATAGATGGGCAGAGTCCAACAGGATAGCATTCAGCAAGTCCAAGTGCTAGGTGCTGCACTTCTGCCACAACAACCCTATGCAGTGCTACAGGCTGGGTTCAGAGTGGCTGGAGAGGTGATAAACAGAAAGGGACCTGGGAGTACTGATTGACAGCTGGCTGAACATGAGCCAGCAGTCTGCCCAAGTGGCTATCAAGCCCAATGGCATTCTGGCCTGCATCAGGAATGGTATGTCCAGCAGAAGCAGGAAGGCCATTGTGCCCCTGTACTGAGCACTGGTTAGGCCACACCTTGAGTACTGTGTCCAGTTCTGGGCCCCTTAGTTTAAGAAGCACATTGAGACTCTTGAACGTGTCCAGAGAAGGACAATGAGGCTTTGGAGAGGCCTTGAGCACAAGCCCTATGAGGAGAGGCTGAGGGAGTTGGGATTGTTTAGCCTGGAAAAGAGGAGGCTCAGGGCAGACCTTACTGCTGTCTAAAAATACCTGAAGGGTGGTTGTAGACACAGGGGTTTGGTCTCTTCTCCCATGCAACCAGCACCAGAACAAGAGGACACAGTCTCAAGTTTAGGCTAGAGGTGAGGAGAAAGTTCTTCACTGAGAGAGTTGTTCGTCATTGGAATGGGTTGCCCAGGGAGGTGGTGGAGTCACCATCCCTGGAGGTTTTCAGCAGGGAATTTGATGTGGCACTTTGTGCCATGATTTTTTAGTCAAGAGGTCTTGGATGACAGGTTGGACTTGATGATCTTTGAGTTCTTTTCCAACCTTATTGATTCTATGATTCTAGGTTCTTCCTCATGGTGAGGTGGAGCTTCCTGTGCTGTAGTTTACATCCATTGCCCCTTGTCCTGTCACTGAGTGCAAGTGAGAAGAGGCTGTCCCTTCCTTCTTGACACCCAGCCCTCATATATTTACATGTATTTATTATATCTGCTCTCAGTCTTCTCCTCTGCAGACTAAGATTTTCTTATCCAGATAGCATTTTCTTATCCTTGCTGTGCCTGGAGGTCATTTCTAGGACTAACTACTTCATCACCTTCTCAGGAATCAAGGTGAGGTTTCCTGCTCTTTGGGGAAAGAAAAAGAAAAAAGAAGAAAAAAGGGGGTAAAAAAATAGATAAAAATAGACCCGCAATAGTCAGATTATTCCTTGCCTCCCCTCACCTTCCCCGCTGCTCTTGGAAAACAGGTATGGGGCACTGGAGATCGAGGGTGAGGTGATCCTGATGCCAAAGGACATACCATCTGGGGTTTTCCCCAAGGCTAAATAGCCTAAGGTTAAACAGCCTAAGGCAAAGCAGCCTAAGGTTAAACAGCCTTCCCCTGGCATCAGGACCTGCTCCCTCAAAAAAAAGAGGAGGGTAATTGTTATTGGTGATTCCCTCCTGAGGGGAACAGAGGGCCCCATATGTCGCCCAGACCCATCTCATAGGGAACTTTGTTGTCTCCCAGGAGCCCAAGTTAATGATGTTACCAGAAGGCTGCCTAACCTGGTGCAGTCCTCTGGCTACTATCCCTTACTAGTTATGCAGCTAGGGAATGATGACGTTGCAACCAGAACTCCCAGGGCTATCAAAAATTTCTTCAGGGCCCTAGGAGACCTGGTTGAGGGGTCAGGTGCACAAATAATAGCAGGAGGGAATACCATAAGAAACAGGTCAGCAGCTATATTCAACAAGTGGCTTAGAGGCTGGTGCAACCAAAAGAATTTTGGGGAACTTTCTACTGCCTCAGGTCAGCTGGCAACAGATGGAGTACATCTGTCCCAGAGGAGGGGAAAGGCCACAGTATATGAGAATGGCCTGTCCCCAAAAGGTAAAAAGATTCTGGGAAGGGAATTGGCTGGTCTCATTGACAGGGCTTTAAACTAGTTTTGAAGGGGGAAGATGCTGAAACTAGTCCCCTCAGGCAGGAGCCTGGGGGGGATAAGACAGAGTCAGAGGTGAAACCAGCAGCCCGGCTGAAGTGCATGTACACTGATGCATGAAGCATGGGAAACAAACAAGAGGAGCTGGAAGCCTTGTTGCAGCAGGAAAGTTATGATGTAGTTGCCATCACAGAGACGTGGTGGGACAACTCACATGACTGGAGCACTGCAATTGATGGCTACAGGCTCTTCAGGAGAGACAGGCAAGGAAGAAGGGGTGGAGGGGTGGCCCTGTACATCAGGGAGGCACTAGATGCCATTGAGATGGAGATTAGGGACGATCGGGTTGAGTGTTTGTGGGTAAGAATTAGAGGGAAGACCGGCAGGGCAGACATCCTGGTTGGAGTCTGTAATAGACCACCCAACCAGGAGGAAGATGTTGATGAAGCATTCTATAGACAGCTTAAGGCTGTCTCAAGATCGCCTGACCTTGTTCTCATGGGCAACTTCAACCTGCCTGATATCTGCTGGGATCTCAACACAGCAGAGAGGAGACAGTCTAGGAGGTTTTTAGAGTGCACAGAGGACAGCTTCTTATCACAGGTGCTGAGTGAGCCTACCAGGGGTAAGGCTATGCTTGACCACCTCTTCACCAACAGGGAAGGGCTGGTGGATGATGTGGTGGTTGGAGGGTGTTTAGGGGCCAGTGACCACGAGATAATTGAATTTTCAGTATTTGGTCAAGCTAAGAGGGGCAGCAAGAAGACCTCCACTCTGGACTTCCGGAGGGCAGACTTCAGGTTACTCAAGGAACTAACTCAGAGAGTTCCTTGGGATAAAGCCCTTTAAAATAAAGGGGTCCAGGAGAGCTGGACCTGCTTCAAGAAAGAATTCTTGAAGGTGCGGGAACAGGCTGTGCCAATGTGCCGGAAGATGAACCGCCGGGGCAGACAGCCAGTCTGGATGGGTAATGAACTTTTAATAGAGCTAAGGGAAAAAAAGAGGGTGTATCATCTTTGGAAGACAGGTGAGGTAACCTGTAGAATGTTTAAGGATGTTGCTAGATCATGTAGGAAGAAAATTAGGGAGGCAAAAGCACATTTGGAGCTTAGACTGGCCTCTGCTGTGAAGGACAACAAAAAGTCCTTCTATAAATACATTAATAGCAAGAGGAAGGGCAAGGACAACCTCCACTCCTTGGTGGGCATGGAGGGAAATGTATCAAAGGATGAGGAAAAGGCAGAGGTACCTAACACCGCCTTTGCCTCAATTTTTACTAGCAGGACATAACGTCTTCCAGACAGCTGGCCTTCAGAGTTGGCAGAAGGAGCTAGGGAGCTGCATAGTTTCCCTGTGTTCCATGAGCAGGTGATTGGAACTCTCCTCAGCCGCTTGGATCCCCACAAGTCCATGAGACCAGATGGGATCCATCCTAGGGTGCTGAGGGAGCTGGCAGATGAGCTGGCCAAGCCACTCTCCATCATTTTTGAACACTCCTGGCTCACTGGAGACATCCCAGAGGACTGGAAGCTGATCAACGTGGTGCCCATCCACAAGAAGGTCCGGTTGGATGAACCAGGGAATTATAAGCCTGTCAGCCTGACCTCAGTGCCAGGCAAGATTATGGAACAGGTAATCTAGAGTGCAATCACACAGCACTTACAGGATGGCCAAGGGATCAGGCCCAGCCAGCATGGATTTAGGAAGGGCAGGTCGTGCCTGACCAACCTGATCTCCTTCTATGCTCAGGTGACCCGCCTGGTGGATGTGGGGCAGGCTGTGGATGTAGCCTACGTGGACCTCAGCAAGGCCTTTGACACTGTCCCCCATAGCAAACTACTGGCCAAGCTGTCAGCCCGTGGCTTGGATGGGTGCACACTGCATTGGATTAGGAAGTGGCTCGAGGTCCGAGCCCAGAGAGTGGTGGTGAATGGTGCCACATCCAGCTGGCAGCCAGTCACTAGTGGCGTGCCCCAGGGATCAGTGCTGGGCCCCATGCTCTTTAATATCTTTATTGATGATCTGGATGAGGGCATTGACTCCATCACCAGTAAATTAGCTGACGACACCAAGCTGGGAGCAGGAGTTGATCTGCTAGAGGATAGAGAGGCTCTGCAGAGGGACCTCGACAGGCTGGACAGATGGGCAGAGTCCAACAGCATGAGATTTAACACATCCAAGTGCCGGGTTCTGCACATTGGCCACAACAGCCCCATGCAGTGCTACAGGCTGGGGTCAGAGTGGCTGGAGAGCGGCCAGATAGAGAGGGACCTGGGGGTACTGGTTGATGGTAGGCTGAACATGAGCCTGCAGTGTGCCCAGGCAGCCAAGAGGGCCAATAGCATCCTGGCCTGCATCAAGACCAGTGTGGCCAGCAGGAAGAGGGAGGTCATTCTGCCCGTGTACACTGCACTGATTAGCCTGCACTTCAAGTACTGTGTCCAGTTCTGGGCCCCTTAATTTAGGAAGGATGTTGACTTGCTGGAACGAGTCCAGAGAAGGGCAACAAAGTTGGTGAGGGGTTTGGAACACAAGCCCTACGAGGAGAGGCTGAGGGAGCTGGGGTTGTTTAGCCTGGAGAAGAGGAGACTCAGGGGGGACCTTACTGCTCTTTACAACTACCTGAAGGGAGGTTGTAGACAGGCAGATGTTGGTGTCTTCTCCCAGGCAGCCATTACCAGAACAAGAGGACACAGTCTCAGGCTGTGCCAGGGGAGGAGGTGGTGGAGTCACTATCATTGGAGGGGTTCAGGAGGAGTCTTGGTGGGGTGCTTGGTGCCATGGTTTACTTGTTTAAGTGGGTTGGATTGGTTGATGGTTTGGACGCGATAATCTTGAAGGTCTCTTCCAACCTGGTTTACATAGAATATACATAGAATACATATACATAGAATATACATAGAATAAATCAGGTTGGAAGAGACCTTCAAGATCATCGCGTCCAACCCATCAACCAATCAAACACCACCCAAACAACTAACCCACGGCACCAAGCACCCCATCAAGTCTCCTCCTGAAAACCTCCAGTGATGGCGACTCTACCACCTCCCCAGGCAGCCTATTCCAATGGGCAATCACTCTTTCTGTATAGAACTTTTTCCTAACATCTAGCCTGAACCTCCCCTGGTGCAGCCTGAGACTGTGTCCTCTTGTTCGGGTACTGGCTGCCTGGGAGAAGAGACCAACATCTGTCTGTCTACAACCTCCCTTCAGGTAGTTGTAGAGAGTAATAAGGTCACCCCTGAGTCTCCTCTTCTCCAGGCTAAGCAACCCCAGCTCCCTCAGCCTCTCCTCGTAGGGCTTGTGTTCCAAACCCCTCACCAACTTTGTTGCTCTTCTCTGGACTCGTTCCAGCAAGTCAACATCCTTCCTAAATTAAGGGGCCCAGAACTGGACACAGTACTTGAAGTGCAGGCTAATCAGTGCAGTGTACATGGGCAGAATGACCTCCCTCTTCCTGCTGGCCACACTGGTCTTGATGCAGGCCAGGATGCTATTGGCCCTCTTGGCTGCCTGGGCACACTGCAGGCTCATGTTCAGCCTACCAGCAACCAGCACCCTCAGGTCCCTCTCTGCCTGGCGGCTCTGCAGCCACTCTGACCCCAGCCTGTAGCTCTGCATGGGGTTGCTGTGGCCAATGTGCAGAACCCGGCACTTGGATGTGTTAAATCTCATGCTGTTGGACTCTGCCCATCTGTCCAGCCTGTCGAGGTCCCTCTGCAGAGCCTCTCCACCCTCCAGTAGATCAACTCCTGCCCCCAGCTTGGTGTCGTCAGCAAATTTACTGATGATGGACTCAATGTCCTCGTCCAGATCATCAATAAAGATGTTAAAGAGCATGGGGCCCAGTACTGATCCCTGGGGCACACCACTAGTGACTGGCTGCCAGCTGGATGTGGCACCATTCACTACCACTCTCTGTGCTCGGCCCTCCAGCCAGTTCCTAACCCATCGCAGTGTGCTCCCATCCAAGCCATGGGCTAACATCTTGGCCAGGAGTTTGCTATGGGGAACGGTGTCAAAGGCCTTGCTGAGGTCCAGGTAGACTACATCCACAGGTCTCCCCACATCCACCAGGCGGGTCACCTGATCATAGAAGGAGATCAGGTTGGTCAGGCAGGACCTGCCCTTCCTAAACCCATGCTGGCTGGGCCTGATCCCTTGGCCATCCTCTAAGTGTTGCGTGATTGCACTCAGGATGACCTGTTCCATAATCTTTCCTGGCACTGAGGTCAGGCTGACAGGCCTGTAATTCCCTGGCTCATCCAACCGGCCCTTCTTGTGGATGGGTACCACGTTGGCCAGCTTCCAGTCAGCTGGGATCTCTCCAGTGAGCCAGGACTGATGAAAAATCATGGAGAGCGGATTGGCCAGCTCATCTGCCAGCTCTCTCAGCACCCTAGGATGGATCCCATCTGGTCCCACGGACTTGTGGGGGTCTAAGCTGCTGAGGAGAGCTCCTATCACTTGTTCTTGGAACACAGGGAAACTATGCAACTCCCTAGCTCCTTCTGCCAGCTCTGCAGGCCAGCTGTCTGGTAGACGTTCTTTCCCGCTAGTAAAAATTGAGGTAAAGAAGGTGTTAAGTACCTCTGCCTTATCCTCATCCTGTGATACAACATTTCCCTCCATGTCAACCAAGGAGTGGAGGTTGTCCCTGCCCTTCCTCTTGCTATTAATATATTTATAGAAGGACTTTTTGTTGTCCTTCACATCAGAGGCCAGTTTGAGTTCCAAATGTGCTTTTGCCTCTCTACTTTTCCTTCTACATGCCCTAGCAACCTCTTTAAACATCCCATGGGTTGCCTCACCTTTCTTCCAAAGATGATACACCCTCTTTTTTTCCCTTAGTTCTGTTCAAAGTTCATTACACAACCAGGCTGGCCATCTGCCCCGGTGGCTCCTCTTCCAGCACATTGGCACAGCCTGTTCCTGAGCCTTCATCAGTTCTTTCTTGAAGTAGGTCCAGCCCTCCTGGACCACTTTATTTTTAAGGGCTTTCTCCCAAGGAACCCTCTGAATGATTTCCTTGAGCAACCTGAAGTCCGCCCTCCGGAAGTCCAGAGTGGAGGTCTTCTTGCTGCCCCTCTTAGTTTGACCAAATACCGAAAATTCAATTATCTCGTGGTCACTGGCCCCTAAGCAGCCTCCGACCACCACATCACCCACCAGCCCTTCCCTGTTGGTGAAGAGGATGTCAAGCATAGCATAGCCTTGCCCCTGGTAGGCTCACGCAGGACCTGGGATAAGAAGCTGTCCTCCATGCAGTCTAAGAACCTCTATATATTCTATATATTCTATGTGTGTGTGTATATATATATACACACACACACACACAAATATACATCCATATGCAGATTCTAGTGTATGGTCATGGATATATCCCATAAACTGGTTGCTGAGGTTTGCAGGGACCCAGTAGGGCTGCAACAGGCTCCTAGGCGTGGTCCCATCTGAACACGGTGGAGGCAACTTTCTCCTGCAGCTGACGGATTGTGGTGTGGGCTTCTGCTGAAAAGATTTGGGCAAGTTCTCCCTCCTTGGCAAGGCCTTGCCAATGGGGATGAGTCCCTTCAGGGTGCAGTGGTAGCTTCTTCCTACTGGTAGGACTACACATATGATGCTAACTTGTAGTTTCAGTGCAGCTTATGCAAAAGTGAGGCATTATGGCTCTTGCTGGGTAGCAGGGCTTCTCTCCAGACTGCAGACAAAGGCAGAGCACATGCACAAGAGTAGAGCACATGAGAGGAGCAATAGAGCTGAAGCAAAAGAGCAATAGCAAAAGAGTGAAAGAGCAAAAGTTAAAAGAGAAAGTTGTTTACAATTTGGTAATATTTATAATTTGCTCATGGCTTGGATTTAGCTAATAGTCAAACTTGGTCAACACATCACCAGCCAATAGCAAACCATATGGTCAGAATATACCCAAACTTGGAAGAAACACAAGCACAGCACAAGCATCCCATAAGGTCGGCTCATGATCTTGTTTGCCCCAAGGGTTGTTTACCCTGGCTTGTTGATGCCTGGCTGTTTGTTTACTCATCTCTGTCAATAGAATAGAATAGAATAGAATAGAATAGAATAGAATAGAATAGAATAGAATAGACCAGGTTGGAAGAGACCTTCAAGATCGTCGCTTCCAACCTATCATCCAACACCACCTAATCAACTTTACCATGCAACCAAGCATCCTGTCAAGTCTCCTCCTGAACACTTCCAGTGATGGGGACTCTACCACCTCCTCGGGCAGCCCATTCCAATGGGCAATCACTCTCTCTGTGTAAAACTTCCTCCTAATCTCCAGCCTAAACCTCCCCATCCCAGAAAGGAGGGGGAAGGAGGGGGTTTGAGCAAAACATGTAGGAACATGTTTTGGAAATATTAGGGACATAATTCTGGGCACAGGCACCCTTTACTGCAAATTGCAAAGCCACTTTCCACAGAGTGCTACACAATCTCAACTTCAATTATATAATGCCTTTTAGTCAGAGGAAATCAAGGGTGCTTTTCAGCTTTAGTAGATAGGCTGTTCCACAGCAATCTAAGGAACTCAACACATAGCATTGCTAAAATTTAACTATTTTCTTGATAGAATTTTGTTGTGAGAAGGGTATTGCAGTGACCATGTTAAGGAAAGAATGACTTTGAATGCACAGCTGAGCCATTACTCTTCCACCAAGTGATCATAGTATCATAGTATCAGTCAGGGTTGGAAGGGACCACAAGGATCAAATAGTTCCAACCCCCCTGCCATGGACAGGGACACTCCACACTAGATTAGGCTGGCCAAATCCTCATCCAGCCTGGTCTTAAACACCTCCAGGGACGGCGCCCCAACCACCTCCCTGGACAACCCATTGCAGGGCTTTACCACTCTCACGTTGAAGAACTTCCTCCTCACATCCAGCCTGAATCTCCCCACCTCCAGCTTCATTCCATTCCCCCAAGACCTATTACTACCCAATATCCTGAGAAGTCCCTCCCCAGCCTTTTTGTAGCCCCCCCTCAGATACTGGAAGGCCACAATTAGGTCACCTCGGAGCCTTCTCGTCTCCAGACTCAACAGCCCCAACTCCTTCAATCTGTCCTCATAGGAGAGGTGCTCCAGCCCTCTGATCATCCTCGTGGCCCTTCTCTGGACATGTTCCAGCACGTCCATATCCCTCTCATAATAGGGACTCCAGAACTGGAGGCAGTACTCCAGGTGGGGTCTCACCAGAGCTGAGGAGAGGGGGAGAATCACCTCCCTTGACCAGCTGGCCACAGTTCTCTTGATGCAGCCCAGGATCTGGTTGGCTTTCTGGGCTGCAAGTGCACATTGAGAGCTCATGTTGAGCTTCTCATCCACCTGCACCTCCAAGTGTCTCTCCTCAGGGCTGTTTTCCAGCCAGTCCCTGCCCAGCCTGGAGTTGTGCCTGGGATTGCCTCGACCCAGATGCAGGACCCTGCACTTGGTCTTGTTGAACCTCATGAGGCTGGCTTGTGCCCACCTCTCCAGCCTCTCAAGGTCCCTCTGGATAGCATCCCTTCCCTCCAGCGTGTTTGCTGCACCACACAGCTTGGTGTCATCAGCAAACTTGCTGAGGGTGCACTCAATGCCACTGTCCATGTCACCGACAAAGATGTTGAACGAGGCTGGTCCCAGGCCTGATCCCTGAGGGACTCCGCTTGTCACTGGCCTCCACTGGGACATGGACCCATTGACAGCCACTCTTTGGGTGCGGCCATCAAGCCAGTTCTTCATCCATCTAGTGGTCCAGCCATCAAACCCATGTTTCACCAGTTTGGAGACCAGGATGTGGTGTGGGACAGTGTCGAAGGCTTTGCTCAGGTCCAGGTAAATGACATCAGTTGCTTGCCCCTCATCTACTAATGTTGTCACCTGTTTATAGAGGGCCACCAGGTTTGTCAGGCAGGATTTGCCCTTGGCGAAGCCATGCTGACTGTTCCAAATCACCTCTTCACTATTCTTCTGTGTCAGTAGTGCCTTCAGGAGGATCTGCTCCATGATCTTTCCAGGCACAGAGGTGAGACTGACTGGCCTGTAGTTCCCTAGTTCCTCCTTCTTACCCTTTTTGAAAATGGGAGTAATGTTTCCCCTTTTCCAGTCTGTGGGGACTTCCCCAGACTGCCATGACTTTTGACAACCTCCACTTCTTGGTGGACACCTCGAGTACTGTGTCCAGTTCTGGGCTCCTCAGTTTGGGAAGGATGTTGACTTGCTGGAGCATGTCCAGAGAAGGGCATCAAAATTGGTGACAGTCTTGGAACACAAGCCCTATGAGGAAAGGATGAGGGAGCTGGTGTTGCTTAGCCTGGAGAAGAGGAGACTCAGGGGTGAACTTATTGCTGTCTACAACTACCTGAAGGGGGGTTGTAGTGAAGCAGAGGTTAGTCTCTTCTCCCAGGCAACCAGTACCTGAACAAGAGGACACAGTCTCAGGCTGCACCAGGGGAGATTTAGGCTGGAGGTTAGGAGAAAGTTTTACACAGAGAGAGTGATTGTCCATTGGAATAGGCTGCCTGAGGAGGTGGTGGGGTCGCTGTCGCTGGGGGTGTTCGGGGCGAGGCTTGACAGGACACTTGGTTGCATGGTTTAGTTGATTAGGTGGTGTTGGGTGATGAGTTGGACACGATGATCTTGAAGGTCTCTTCCAACCTGGTCTATTCTATTCTATTCTATTCTATTCTATTCTATTCTATTCTATTCTATTCTATTCTATTCTATTCTATGGTTTTAATTTGCTTAATTTTGCTGACTGATTAGGGATGAGTAGAAAATTTGTGAATTATATGAGTACAAATAATTATGCCTTTTCACACTGTACATGTTGAAATGTAGAGGAATTTGACTTCTGGGGGATTTTGAAGAAAGAGTTGCCACCATGGAAGCAGAAAGTTTTACTGGGTGGCCCAATTCCATGGAAATCACATAGCCTATAGGCAAAACCAAAGGGAGCAGAAACATTCATTGGTTCGTCTTAATTACAGGAGACATCGTTGCTTCCATCTTGACTTTATTTTACTGTTATTTCTAACCATAGTAAATCATGAATCTTGACATATCTTTGGAAGTCTGCAGACAGGGGTTTTCTTCCTTTGTGTTCTTGAAAAGGAAACTCCTTACTTTTCTCTTGAAGTCACTATTTTTAATTATGGTTAGGGATGGATTACAGGGAGATAATAACCATTTAAAATATATGCATCACATCTCACTTTGCATCAGTTTATCTCACTTATATGATAGTGATCCTATTGAAGCTAGTGGAATTATCTAGCCCTGTAACTTGTACCAACTTAGAGTATGTATAACAAAGCAAAAGACACAAACATAAGAGGGGGGGTTAATACAGATGGACTGAAGTAGATGGTCCAGCTACCTCTTAAAATTGGAGACAAAATAGGATGATTTCAGCAGAAGGCTGGGAGCAGAGATTTCCTGAATAACGTGTTGCAGAGAATAGAGGACAGAGGGGAAGATCAACTGTAATAAGCTACCTGAGCAACACAACAATAGCACATGCCACTCTGGTGTGATCACCAGGGAAGGAACATGTGGTGGCATGAGGAAGATTTCTTAAAGAAAGGAGAATGAAGGGAAGGAAAACTGAAAGAGACAATATAAAGGATACTGGGACATTTACAGTTAAGGGGAAAGGAGAGCTGTCTTGAGATAGTTGTTCTTTTCATACCAGAGGGGTCTTGCTTTGGTCACTTTTGCAGCCTTTCTCCAAAATTCTTGCCCCAAGGTGAGTTATCCAGGAGCAAAGGCATCTCTCCAAAATATAAAGGGTTCTGGGAGAGAAAACTGAATCCTACCCTGTCTGCTTCCCATTTTCTTTCCTCCCTAATTCCATGGCTGTCTATTTTAACTTGACATGTTATCTAATTATGATAGTTTCTACAGGTATGAAAGCAGCTATCATCTGAAGATGAAAACTGTTATAATAATGCTTATTTTTGTTCATGTTAGGCTTTGCAATGAAATTGGTTTCTAACTTGTCTGTGCTTTTTCTTCATGATCTTTTAAAAGAATCTACTGTCTGAGATGAGCTCAGGAATATATGTTATCAGTTTTAAAGAACATTAGGACAAGATGACAACAAATTCAATATTTCAGTATTTTTTATTTAGTAGGGGCTTCTGTGGCTACCAGTGTTGTAAGCTTTAGGCTGCACTAATCAGTACTCTTCTGTTATCGAACTTTACCAGAAACTGAAGTACAATTCAGATCAAAAGGAGACTTGGTAAATTTGAGACTGATGGACAGTCTCTCATGTTCATTACAGATTTCAGTTAAATACCTCTTTAGTATTCTGGCACAAAAGTAAAGTGGTAAAAAATTTCTAGGTAAAAACTTGTGGAAAAAACTTTCAATCTACAGGAAGTAAACATGGAATCTCCATACTAAACATGCCTATGATAGATGTTTAGGTTGACAGTTGAAAATTAATAAAATGTAATTTCACAGCTTTAGTGTAATCAACATTTTAATGTTTTTACCTGGAAATATTTGACAAAGCCTCTTTTCCTATTTCAGGATGGGCTTGATTTTTTTTTTCTTTTTTTTTTTTTTTTTTGAGCATGATCTTTATGTGAGACAAGTTCCTCCCTACTAAGGTCAGATTTTAAAACTAAGGGAAATAGACAGAGAATAGAGAAGTAGTGTTAACTTCTGGAATTATTGAAATATTCTGCCCTCTTACTCCTTACTCCATTGTTGTCCTTTGAATAAACCCAGACCTTATCTTTTTGTATCTTTTTTTTTTTTTTTCACTTCCTAACTCAAATAATTGCTGTAGTTACAATACTAAAATTTTATATGTGAAAAACTTCAAACTCTTATTAAATTTTGTGAAGTATGTCCATCTACTTATCATAAACCACACAGTTAGTGGACTAATCCTTAAATTCTGCATGCTTATTATCCAGGATAACTGGAATTTCTGGGTAAAAACTTAGTGATGCTTTAATAAGAAATGCTTCAGTACCTTAAAAAAGTGATAGGCTTAAGCCCTGTGAATTCTCTATTTTTATTTTTATTTTGAAATGGTGCCAAGAATATTTGATTTCCTGGGATTGTGATGCATGTTTGCCACTCATGACCTGCACTATGCAGTCAATAACACAGAAATAGAACAGGTGTTAGCATAAAAGAAATTCAGAAAGTGCCTTCTTGCTGAATTTATGGTGGTGTCCACTTCAAGTCACTGACTCTACAATAGCAGCAATAATTTTCTGAAACTGTTCTTGGAATGTACAGTATTAACTGTTACTGTTTCAAGGCTGAAGTAACAAAAAAATAGCAGCTGTTAAACAACAGCAATTCCCTCCCCTATTTTCTGTGCCACCTGTCTTACTCAGGTGGATAACCCATGTTTTTCAAGAAAGTGTTTTGTCTTTCGCGACACACTTAGTATTGACTGGACTCAGATAATCAATGCAGCGTTTCACTTGTATTTTGCTGTTTTCATGATGACTGTGTATCTGCACACACCAAAGAAAGGAGCGTGTAATAAATTTTGTCTGCTAGAACATGTTGTGTATAATCACGTTTTTCATACACTATTTTTATTAAACACAAAAACATGACAAAGCATAAGCCACCAGCAACACTGCAAAACATTGTTAGTGGAGATTGTGGAGGAAAGACTCATTTCAAGATCTGAACACTGTCACAGCATTCAGGCCTGACTTACACTTATTAAAGCCCTAGAGTGAGTTATTGCAGACAGAGAAAAAAGGGGCAGTGTATTTAACTCTCCATATATAAATTGTTTTTCTACTTTCAAAACAAGTTTGGGAGATGAGTCCTGAAGCTTTTTTTTTTTTTCTTTTCTTATTTCTGTTACTGTCCTGAACATATTTTCCACATGGAGAAACAGGTCTGCTGGTTAGTGTGCAAACACATATGGGAACTCAGCTCTTGATACAAGGTCTTATCATGCAAGACACCCAGTATCATAAGAAGAAATATTTAATGGTTTTCATGCTGTTAGATTTCTGCAGATGCCTGAAATTATGCTGGTTTTGTGCTCTTTATGGCTTTTCTAAACATTCATAAGATTTACTTTGCTTTGTACTCTGAATGGTCAGCTTGACTGCTTGTTTGTTAAAAATCTTTTGTGGTACAAATGGAGAGTCAGTCTTGACATTAAGAGTGTTGTGTATATGTTTTAAAACACTCTTTCTGGTCAGTACTTAATGTTGTTGAGTAATAGCCTCTTGTGATGTGCTTCAAAATGTCAGTATCTAGCAAAATTATCTTGGGCTAGAGAACTAGAATAAATTAATCAAGTATTTTTTACAACAGCATTATGTCCCTCTCTCCTTGCAAAACAGACAGCATCTCCAAGACATAACTAAACTGTATTATATGTGTCTAGAAATGTAGACATATGAGCACTGGAAGCCAAAAGTCACTGAATCCATAAACAGCATTCTCTGAGGATCTCTGCCTGTGTAACTTGTATGGAAAGGACTGTGAGATGGAGGCCATGGTCATCACAGCTCCCTGGCTGTGTTATCCCAAGAACGCCCATGATGGACTTTCGAAAAAAATACACTAGGTGTACTTAAGCTCTGCTCCTATCAAACAGGACATTAAAGACTTACAGAATTGAATTATAGTAGATATCATAATTTACATTTTCCTGATTATCATACTAGAATTAACCTTAATAAAAACTCACAGAAATAAACTTAAAAGAACTGTTTATCTTGAATTTGTAAAAAAACAAAAAAAACCAAAACAAACAAACAAAAAGCATGGTACTTCCTCCATGTACAATACTTCCTGAGAAGGGGATTAGTATGTCTTCAACTCCAAAGATTTGTTTTCCCACCTTGCATTTTTAATAATTAATATTTAACCGTTTGAATATTCACAGTACTGAGAGAGACTTACGCAGTTCATAGGCCAGAGTGGCTCAGTGTATTCAGTGGAACAAATTTTCATTACTTATACATCGAAGTTTCTCATCAATATGTAATGTACCATATGGTCCAATCAGTATTTCTGACCTGTCATGTACCAAAATACCTTTAATTTTAAAATAGATGTAATATTTCACTGAAGCAGAACTTGAACACACTTTTGAAATCTGAGTGTTTCCACATATGAAAAACCAAAGTTATTTTGGTTCAATTCACTGAAGGTTGTTTATACCTCAGAACTTACTGTCCCATTGGAAATATGATTCAGATGTCCCAAACTGAAGATTTTCCTTTTTCCTGTATAAAGCAAAAAACAAAGGACAACTGAAAAGCACCTCATTAAAATGGTTCTTTTGTCCTTTTGCAAAGTAAATTGTGAAGAAGCCTCGCTGTTTCCCTGTGTAGGTGGTCTTTTTTATGTGCTAATTTCACAATGAGCTGTGAGATACACTGCATGTAATTTGATGGATTCTGAGGATTTTTTAACATGCTGGAAATCAAGAGTTGTGCAATGTGAGGTTTCAGGTTTTCAGTTTATCATGGTCTATGTTTCCAAGTGTGAAATACTTTCTCCAGAAATAATTCTTGGTTTTGGCCAGTTATGTTTTTGCTTGAGGTAGGTGAATATTTTAACCCAGTCTCCTTCTGGGCTGTATTCCATTAACCATTTAGGAAAATACAAGTAGGATACAAGGAGTTGATCGCATCCATGTGTATATGTGTGATCTTTAACTACAGGTATCTTTTTTCATAGTAAGTCCTAACTCGATTTGCTATTTTTTTAAAATATAGGCTGAATATGTTTGCACATACAAAGACAGGGAAGACCAGCTTCTTTTGGTGAGTTAAAATAGATACCGTAGTGAAGATTGAGGGCAACTAGTTGTACATATCCCAAGCTTGCAACCCTGGACTTTAGCCATGCAGACTTTGATAGCTTCAGGGATCTGCTGAGCAAAGTAGGGAACTAGGCCAGTCAGTATCACCTCTGTGCCTGGAAAGATCATGGAGCAGATCCTCCTGGAGGCACTACTGACACAAAGGAATAGTGAAGAGGTGATTTGGAACAGTCAGTATGGCTTCACCAAGGGCAAATCCTGCCTGACAAACCTGGTGGCCCTCTATAAACAGGTGACAACATTAGTAGATGAGGGGCAAGCAACTGATGTCATTTACCTGGACCTGAGCAAAGCCTTCGACACTGTCCCACACCACATCCTGGTCTCCAAACTGGTGAAACATGGGTTTGATGGCTGGACCACTAGATGGATGAAGAACTGGCTTGATGGCCGCACCCAAAGAGTGGCTGTCAATGGGTCCATGTCCCAGTGGAGGCCAGTGACAAGCGGAGTCCCTCAGGGATCAGGCCTGGGACCAGCCTCGTTCAACATCTTTGTCGGTGACATGAACAGTGGCATTGAGTGCACCCTCAGCATGTTTGCTGATGACACCAAGCTGTGTGGTGCAGCAAACACGCTGGAGGGAAGGGATGCTATCCAGAGGGACCTTGAGAGGCTGGAGAGGTGGGCACAAGCCAGCCTCATGAGGTTCAACAAGACCAAGTGCAGGGTCCTGCATCTGGGTCGAGGCAATCCCAGGCACAACTCCAGGCTGGGCAGGGACTGGCTGGAAAACAGCCCTGAGGAGAGACACTTGGAGGTGCAGGTGGATGAGAAGCTCAACATGAGCTCTCAATGTGCACTTGCAGCCCAGAAAGCCAACCAGATCCTGGGCTGCATCAAGAGAACTGTGGCCAGCAGGTCAAGGGAGGTGATTCTCCCCCTCTCCTCAGCTCTGGTGAGACCCCACCTGGAGTACTGCCTCCAGTTCTGGAGTCCCTATTACGAGAGGGATATGGACGTGTTGAAACGTGTCCAGAGAAGGGCCACGAGGATGATCAGAGGGCTGGAGCACCTCTCCTATGAGGACAGACTGAAAGAGTTGGGGCTGTTGAGTCTGGAGAAGAGAAGGCTCCGCGGTGACTTTATTGTGGCCTTCCAGTATCTTAAGGGGGCCTACAAGAAGGCTGGGGAGGGACTTCTTAGGTTACCATGTAGTGATAGGACTAGGGGGAATGGAACAAAAATAGAATTGGGTAGATTCAGATCAGATGTTAGGAAGAAATTCTTCTCCATGAGGGTGGTGAGGCACTGGAACAGGTTGCCCAGGTAGCTGGAAGAAGTCCCATCCCTGGAGGTTTTTAAAGGCCAGGCTGGCTGTGGGTCTGAGCAACCTGTTCTAGTGTGAGGGGCTGCCCATGGAGTTCCCTGCCCATGGAAGGGGACTTGGAACTAGATGATCCTTGAGGTCCCTTCCAACCTTAACAATTCTATGATTCTATGCCTGCTCTGCTGAAGCCGCTAGAGGCATATCAGCTTACTTTGTAGAGTAAGCCACCATGAGATATTTGTGATTGCTTTTTTGAGAAGCATCTTTGCCATGTTGCAAACGTGTTTTATATCTGTGGTCCTGGGAGGAGTGCAAGCCAACACTTGAGTACATGACATCATTTAAAATACTTTAACAATGCTTGTTAATTCTTCAGCTAGCTTATACGGAGTCTTTACAAATGAGAAAAAGCAACTTTCAGTTGTTACTATTAAATGGATTTTTTTTTTTAATATAATTGATCTAATTTTTTTCTGTGCCAAGTAAAAGCAGAGGCATTTTCCACCACCTTAATCTTCCAAACTGTTTCTACCCATAATATGAGACAGTCTGAGAGAGGAGCTGAACTGCTTCAGGGTTTACTGTGGTGTCTGTGAGTGCTCGTTTTGTCATTGGCCAGTGGTGTAATTTCATTAGTTTGTACTAAATTCTTGACTCTGGTTTGTTTGCAGACACATATTCCTACTGCAAGGAACCAATTTTTAATAGTTGATAGCAGAGACAGGATGAAAATATTCTTGCTTGAGCTGACACCATATGAATGCTACAGTTCTTATAGGGGTGAGCCAGGGACACAAACTACACAGTCTTTCATAAGTCTGAAATACCTAGAGTTGACTGACATAGAAATATTGTCAAATTAGCAATAAAAGGGAGGAAAAGATATCCCTGAAGGTGTGTGCATGAAAGTTTAGGGGACACAGTCTCAAGCTGCACCAGGGGAGGTTTAGACTCGAAGTGAGGAGAAAGTTCTTCACTGAGCGAGTCGTTCGTCATTGGAATGGGCTGCCCAGGGAGGTGGTGGAGTCACTGTCCCTGGAGGTGTTCAAGAGGACATGACACTTGGTGCCATGGTCTAGTCATGAGGTCTGTGGTGGTAGGTTGGACTTGATGATCTTTGAGGTCTCTTCCAACCTTAGTTATACTGTGATACTGTGATGCTGTAATAGGCCCGGAAGGGCTGTTAGATCATTCCAATTCATTTTCTGTACATCACAGGCCATTAAAGGTTCACTTAGCTGTGTGTATTCATCTCAAAAGCAATCAGCAGTATGAAGCATTTCTGCAGCTTGAAGCAGCACAGTTGTTCAGAGAAGAAAAAGGAAGAACTGTGGTACTGCCAGGACCTGAAGATCAAGATGTTGCAGTGTACTTATGCAAGATTGATGCCCTCATGAGATGAACTACATTGAAAAATAAGGTTTTAACATACCAGCAAAATTTGACCTATTAGTCCTTGTAAATCTAACATCACAAAAAATTCCATCCACATTTTAGAGCTGACAGTTGTGAAGAGCTATGGATGTGGCTGAAGATGTTCTAGATGAGTGCCTGGGAAAAGAGACATACTATCAACCACCTATTGTGTGTTTGCTAGTAACAGTTGTACTTTTAGCATGTATCAGTGAGGCTTCAGCTCTTCTTCAGGACAACTACTACTAGAGCTGGACTACGAAAAATCCATGTGAAGGACAGAAACATGATTAGGACCCGAAAACCCTTTCTGGGGAGTGTTAGATGCTCTGATTTGCAGTCAGGAACAGTGACTTCGCACTGCTATGTTATCTTGGCTTTTGCTAGCAGACTTTTACAATGACATGTTATGCTTTTGTTTTTGCTTTTGCTTTTGAAGAATTGTGGCAAGAAATTATGGGGAAAACTTCAAACCACCACACTTCTTTTTCTGGCCCCTGCTTCTTAATGACTTTTCAGACAGATCTGACTATTCTTACCTGGCTACAAGTCATTTGGGAATGGAAGGACTCACGTAGTATGGGGTGCTGGGTTACACCATGCTGGGGGAGGGCTGCGAGAGTCCTGCTTCCCCAGCGGACAAAAGAGACTGGATCCTGGTGAACAGAGAGGGATTTATTTTCCCCTCCCAGGAGAAGGGGTCCCCTGGGTCTAAGTTGGTCTATTCCACTTCCCCTTCCTCTCCAGCAAGCCTGTAAAAAGGAAGATGCTTCAGGCATTCCTTTTTTTCACTCCTGCCTCACCTATTCGAAAGGACAAACAGCTGCTGCTAGCCTCCTGGTTCTGCCACATGGTCAGGCCTGGTCTTCTCCCTGCCCCATTCACGCTTCCCTAAAGGACTGAAACCCACATACATCAGGGGAGATACAAGGCCATCCAAATTTGGTTTTGTTTTGTGATGGGTTGAGGCAGACCCCCCTCCCTGCCATGGGCAAAAATAATGACTCAGACAAATGCTCCTTAACATCTTTATTGATGATCTGGATGAGGGCATTGACTCCATCATCAGTAAATTTGTAGATGACACCAAGCTAGGGGCAGGAGTTGATCTGCTGGAGGGTAGAGAGGCTTTGCAGAGGGACCTCAACAGGCTGGACAGATGGGCAGAATCCAGCAGCATGAGATTGAACACATCCAAGTGCCGGGTTCTGCACATTGGCCACAGCAACCCCATGCTACAGGCTGGGGTCAGAGTGGCTGGAGAGCGGGCAGGCAGAGAGGGACCTGGGGGTATACTGGTCGATGGTAGGCTGAACATGATACTACAGTGTGCCCAGGTGGCTAAGAGGGCCAATGGCATCCTGGCCTGCATCAGGAACAGTGTGGCCAGCAGGAGCAGGGAGGTCATTCTGCCCCTGTACACTGCACTGGTTAGGCCGCACCTCGAGTACTGTGTCCAGTTCTGGGCTCCTCAGTTTAAGAAGGATGTTTACTTGCTGGAGCGTGTCCAGAGAAGGGCAACAAAGTTGGTGAGGGGTTTGGAACACAAGCCCTATGAGGAGAGGCTGAGGGAGCTGGGGTTGCTTAGCCTGGAGAGGAGGAGATTCAGGGGTGACCTTATTACTCTCTTCAACTACCTGAAGGGAGGTTGTAGACAGGCGGATGTTGGTCTCTTCTCCCAGGCAGCCAGTACCAGAACAAGAGGACACAGTCTCAGGCTGCACCAGGGGAGGTTCAGGTTGGATGTTAGGAAGAAGTTCTACACAGAGAGAGTGATTGTCCATTGGAATGGGCTGTGCCAGGGGAGGAGGTGGTAGAGTCACCATCATTGGAGGTGTTCAGGAGGAGACTTGATGGGGTGCTTGGTGCTATGGTTTAGTTGATTAGGTGGGTTGGATTGGTTGATGGGTTGGACATGATGACTTTGAAGGTCTCTTCCAACCTGGTCTATTCTATTCTATTCTAAACGGATTGCAAAAGTGATGGAACGTTTAAATGGAAAGCGGTGAGTGTTTACAGAGAGTCAGAAGCACAGTGACAAAAGACACCCGAAAACAGACCCAGAAACATCCCATCCCCACCTGAGGGTACACTCAAGACCCCCAGGGCTCCTTCTTCCTCCCCCTCCAACTCCACTGCTAGGCTAGTTTCAGCTGGCCAGATCTGAGACTGCCCATCCTCCCTGGCCTTGGGCCTAGCCAGGCTCAAGGCTGGGAGATGCCTCCCCCAGGCAGAGGAAGAAGAAAAGAGGAAGTGCCAGACCCCACACTGGATCTCATAGTGGTGCAGAGAATTATGGTAGGAAATACCTAATTTCCTGTGTCCACCCCTCTGGGCTGGACTTCTGGACACAGGAAGTAAACACAGCAGAGGGCATCCAGCCCAAACTGCTACATATTTCCCTATGCATCCTTATTCCTTACCCTTTTAAATCCTCCCTGTTACTGCTATATATATATTTTGTTAAAAAATTTACTTCTCCTACTTCCAAACAAACTCAGATTATTTTTCAATAGATTTATCTCCTTCTCTTTTCCCCCACCCTGGTTTTTTTTTTTCCTTTCTCTCCTTTTCCTTATCAGGAAAAAGGAGGGGGAAGCTCTTAAACTCCAGTTAAGGCTCAAGCTACTACACACAGTTATATACATGCAGATAGGAAAACAGAAGAGAAAGAAATAGGGAAAAAAAAAAAAAGGCATTCTGAACCACATCACTTTATTCATACATCTAGATCCCAGGAGCTAAAATTGTGTTCAATGTAAATATAAATATATCCTTTATGTGGGCAATAGTACAATGAAGCAATGGCCACTATGTTACAAAGGTGTCTCTATCAAGTTTTATGTTGATAAAAGAAAACAGAAAAAAAAGTGACTACAACATGGCTAGCTAGCAAGTTGACCTGGGTAAAGAGGACTTCATGGGAGATTGTCAGATGGTGAACTAGGTTCTCAGTGACCCATGTTTTCACATTGGTTCTCTTCTCAAACAGCAGTCCCTGCATGACTACACCACAGTGCTTTCATCAATATGGGATTGGATTGCCTTACTTCCTGCTCTACTAATTTAATTTTATACTCCACTTATACTGAGGCTTATAGTACCTTACACATGTGCTCTGCAGGATCAAGTCCACGGAATGACATTTTGGAACATGAGATATTGTTGTTTTCAATGCCACATGATTCAGGTGAATGTGAAATCTGTGTGTGAAATATTTCCCCACAAGAAAAAAAAATATCCAAAAGCAAGAATATGGACTTGTATTATTTTGTGCAAACCATATATTGTAACTGATATGTTAGGCCATACATGTCTCTTGTTTTTTGACCTCACCGAAAAGAACATTATGGTGGCATTTTGAATTTTAATTCTCAAAAGCACATAAAATCTTAATTAATTTGAGATAGGCATTTCTCATAATATTAAATGAATTAATATTAGACTTTGCCATTTGTGGTCGTTTGAGGCTGTGCCTTTAAGAACAAACACTGCTGGAACACACTGGCTAATGTTTTCGGTAATAGAACCAAAACATTCTGATATTCTAAATGAATTTCATTGGTTGATAAACAAAAATGCAGCTTTAGATTGTGAAGCAGTTGGAATTTTTTTTTTTTTCCTCAGTTCAGTTCGGTTTGGGAGTTGGGGGAGTTGGAGGTTTCAGCCTGTTCTCCCTGCCTGCTTCTTCTGCGAACTGCTGGAGCTGGCCTTCAGATAAGCAAAAACTAATCCTGCATGGGCTTTTGAAGCTTACTAACAACTCTTTTCCTTAGTAACTTGCCTTTCTCTCTCTCTAACCCCTTTTTGGGGAAAAAGGGAGGTAGGCGGGGGAGAGAGGGGGTTGCAAGGAGGGGATCCCTCCCTCGGGGAGGGACTTTTGTCGTGTTATTTGTCTTTGCTGTGTATTTCTGTGTATATATTGTAAATACCTGTATATATTGTGTCATATATAACCTGCTTTCCATATATGCTTATAAATATATAGCTTTTGCTCTTCAACTGAGTTTAGCTGTGGTTTCTTACTCTGTGGAGGAGGGAGAGCTAAGCCCTCTCTCAACCTACCACACCATTTTTCATAATAACTAAAGACTATAAAAAATTTCCTAGTGAAGATAAACAGTTGTATAATATTCAAAGCTATGACAGCACTCTGTGAGACTAGTGGGTAAATGCAAAGTTATTACGAAGGACACAATTATAGAGGGTTAATAGCTATGAAGTTAATAATGCTTGTACATCTTTAGTTGAAGTTTAGTAATCACTTGATAATTATTTAATTTACAATAACTCTCCATGTTAAATCTAAATGAAGGGTTGTGTTCCCTATTTGGTATTTGCAGCTTTAACCATGCCACTGAAAATTGGGCAGCTAAAGCATTGATACCATATAAACTGAATAGGAACCTTAATTAAGTGTTACCAAATGTATTTTACTTGGCAGTGGAAGGAGAGAGATGATGTTTGGGATCCAAACAGAAGCCTCAGATCTATTGGCAAGTGAATGTGCTTATATGAATGTGTGTGTGCACGTGCTCAGGATGGGAAAGGGCTGTGAACTATGCTTGATTTGTTTCATTGGAATGCAGTACAGTAACTAAGATTAGATATATGCAATATGGGCCAAACCTAAAAAAAAAAAAAAAAAAGCAGCAGGTAGGGGGGTGGGAGGAATGGGGCAGGGCAACAGAGGAAGAGGAGAGAAATTAGCAGTAGACAGGCTTCAGCGTTGCTCTGTTGCCTGTGTCCTAATACTTAAACACTTGTGGCTGTGGGTGGTGTCTGGTTGCAGATTTGGTTTCTTTTTCCCATCCATTGATACACTGAATGCTCAGAAATAGTATTAACAGGGTGAATATTATTCCTTTTCAATTCAAGAGTGGGCAAAGTTTTATAATCTTAATCTAAATATCTTTCAGTTCCAAACCTTTCTATGTCTGCTTGTGAGTTTAGGAAATTTCCCTGCTTTTCTTACTAGTTGAAGTCTTCATATTAGTAAAATAAATAAAAGAATAGGGTCATGATTCAGTACAGTCTTTATGCAAACACCTATGTCCCTCTCAACTATGCCAGAATATTTGAGTATTCCTGTCTGTAAATCAACATTTCCAGTCCTGTTGCAGTCAAGCAGCAGAGCATGGAAAAAGGGAAATAGATTCTGTATGGCTTCTTGAATTATCAATTTCCCTGCTCAGCTTGATCTGATAATCCCTATTTAAGGCAGAAGAGATATTGCAGAGGCAGAATGTAAAACTTGACTTTCTGATCCTGTAAAGACTGTAATAACAGAAATAAAATTATATTTACAATTACAAAACAATGCAGCTGAAAACAAGGAATCCTGACAACCACAATCCCCTCAACATTTTAAAGACATTTTCTCATTTTGTTTACATTGCAAAAAACAAAGTAAATGTTCTACTCTATTATTGTGTTACTCTGTTCTCACAGTACACTGAAAAAGTATGAGCCAGAATTAAACAGGGATACAACTGAATATGAATACTAACAAATCAAAGTACTAGTATGTAGTTCTTTACCAGCTATCTTTACATGTTTTATTTTCTTACATCTTTTTGTTCTTTTATAATAGGAATAACAGCAACAAACTGAAAAACTAAATAATTTAAATTACACAGTGATACATTTTCAAAATCACAGAATCATAGAGTTGTTCTCTTTGGAAAAGACCTCTAAGATTATTGGGTACAACCATCAACCTAACAGCACTATGGTCATTCATCTACGTCCCAAAGTGTCATGTCTGCACACTTTTTGAACATTTCCAGGCACAGTGACTCCACCACTTCCCTGGGCAACCTCTTCCAATGCCTGACCACCCCTTCAGTAAAGAAATGTTTTCTAATATTCAATCTAAACCTCACCTGGTATAATTTCAGGCCATTTCCTCTTGTTCTATCACTTGATACTAGGGAGAAGAGACTGACCCCCATCTCACTGCAATCTCCTTTCAGGTAGCTGTAACAGAGCCTCTTGTTCTCCAGGCTAAACAATCCCAGTTCCCTCAGCCACTCCTCATAAGATGTGCTCTCCAGACCCTTCACCAGCTTTGTTATCCTTCTTTGGACTCTTCTTTTGCCCTCTGATTTTAACCCACAGGCTCTCAATTCCTTCATCTTCCACCTTACGTTCTGTGGCATCGAGCGACTCCTTAATATACAGAGCCACTCCTCCTCCTCTTCTCCCTCACCTATCCCTCCTAAAGAGCCTGTAACCCCCCAGTGTAGCACTCCAATCATGCGTGCTGTCCCACCAAGTTTCTGAGATGGTGACTATATCATAGTCGCCCTGGTGGACCAGGACCTCCAGCTCGTCTTTCTTATTGCCCAGGCTGTGTGCATTGGTGTACATGCACTTCAGATGGACTCCCAACTTCTCAATTGACCCTACCTTGCGCCCTACTCTTTCCTCTGCAGAGGGACCGATATCCTCATCCACCCCCTTCAGACCTAGTTTAAAGCCCTCCTAATGAGCCCTGACAACTCTAGTGCTAGGACTCTCTTGCCCCTTCTAGATAAATGCACCCCATCAGGACCCAGCAGGTCAGGTGCAGTAAAAGTTTTCCCATGATAAAAGAAACCCAAAGTTCCGCTGCTGGCACCATCCCCTGAGCCAATTGTTGATGGTGTGGGTTCTCCCGTTCCTCTCAGTGTACTCCCCTGCCACTGAGGGAACTGAGCAGAACACCGCTTGAGCTCCTGCCCCATCAATCAATTGTCTTTTCTAATCACCCTGGTGCCCTTCTTGTCAATCTCATCACTCCCAGCCTGTATTACCAGCAGAGGGTTATAGTCAGTGGGCTGGATTAACTTTGGGAGTCTCCTTGCGATGTCCCTTACCTGCGCCCCAGGTAGGGAGCAGACCTCCTTGTGGGATGGGTTCAGGACGACATATGGATCCCTCAGTACCCCCCAGGAAAGAGTCCCCAACAACTATAACCCTTCTCCTCTTCTTTGTGGAGCTGGTCGTTATAGCTGTTGGGGACCACTTGGCCTTAGGCTACTCTCTGGATGGCTGCTCCTCGGCCCTCTCATCCCCACTGCCCTCGGCCTGCAGGGCCTCAAACTTATTATGCAAGGGCAGTGGAAGAGGAGGAGAGGGCAGGGGTGGATTTCTCTTGCCACCCCTGGCAGGGACCTGTATCCATCCCTCTCCGTTCCCAGGGACCCTTCCCTCAGCAGGGGAGATCTGCAGAGCCTTCTCCCACAAATCTAACTCCCTTTCACTATCCCGTATTGTCCTTAGCCTAGATACCTCCTCCTTCAGCTCGACCACTTCGTCCTTCAACTCAGCCACCAGGCTGAGGAGAAAGTTCACCTGGTCACACCTGACACAGGTGTCCCCTCCCTCCCCCTCTATTCCAAGTGCCAGGCTGAAGCACTCTCTGCAGCTTGCAGCCTGGACTCCAGCATGCTGATGAAACAACTCTGTCTGGGTAGATGCTGTTTTTCTACCCTTTGTCCGAGTGACGACCATGGTGCAGCGTATGAGTGAAAACAAAACAAATACTATTATTTTTTTTTTTGCACACAGCTGATAGGTTAGCTCTCAAACCAAAATGGTGCCATGCGCACAGCCCGGGCGGGATTTAAACCTCCCGCAGCTGAAGTCAGGCTCCCATTCCTGTGCACCCTCGCGAGGGCACGATCCTGCCAGAACCCCTGTCTACCAGGAGTCCTCCTGACATGCAAAACCCCAAAAGGAAGGCGAAAAGCCGAACAGCAAGCTCACAATTCAAGCAGAGCGGTCCCAAAGCAGCGGTCTCAATCGGCTATTGAACAAAAATGGCCAAGGGACTTGATGATCTTTGAGGTCTCTTCCACCCTTGGTGGTACTGTGATACTGTGAAGATTTACAAACACAGCAAACCCAATCTTCAGTACTGTACTTTACAATCTGCTTCAAAGGCATGATACATCTTTACTTTTCTTTTCTAAGGTAGTCAAGAATCATAGAATTGTTTAATGTCAGCACGATTCTCCTTGATCCATAAAGGTAGACCCGGCCAGGCTCCATCTCCATAGATAAAATACTTGCAGGCAAACAGCAAGAGTGAAAAGGCTCCTTCGCTGGGTCAGAGATGATATCCTAAATATTCAAGGTTCTGCCAAATGTAAAATTGAACATAACATAATAGTCCATTTTTATTCATCTATTAATGCCTTGTTTTTGCTAAGAAGAGGTACTGAGGCCTATTGATACTAACTTTGGCCTAATGTTCTTTGTTCTTCTTTCAAATTTCTCATAGTTAAAACTTCCAGAATTCTTATATCCTTCATAAATTTTGCTAAAGCACATTTGAAACCACATATAAAATGAAAATTTGAGAATATAATATGCTTTAACTATTCTTTTTTGTCTCATAATACCTGAATTCCCTCTCTTTTTTTTTTTTATAACCCAAAATGAAAAATTGTCTGTACTATAGTTAATTTTGACTTTCCCTTTAACTACTTAAAATTATAACAAACTAGTGAGTTACCATATAAATCCATGTGAACATCTTCTTTAATCACACAATTAAGCAATCATGATATTCAGTATTAATTCAGATGTTTTTTGGTACATTCTTCTGATTGATTCTTTTGATCTCAGATTATCATATCAGTCATTGTGATCGGTGTTAGGTAGGTCTGGTGATTTTCAACTTCATGGGAAATGCTGTTTTTCCAACCTCTTGATTCTTGTGCTGTTTGTTGAGATGATCACAGTACTGCGTTGCAAAATTGATGTTTCCAGGTGTTGACATGGATTAGCTATTTCTTGCTGTTATAAAATACACATATTTTAATATATATATATGTTATTCTTATCTTAAAGCTATTACGAATACAAAGAAAACACAAAAAATATTTCATTCTATAATATGCCTATATGAAACTCTTAACTAATGCTAGTACCAAAAATCCCTAAAAACTTAAAGAACTATGTCAAAATTAAATTATCACATCAATGTCTAAAAAGAAACAAAAAAGGATGTTAGAGCTCTTTCAAAATGCCATGGCACATAGTTGTAGAATAACTTATTCTACTTAAACTTAGATATGATTATTATTATCAATTATATATTATAATTATTACTATAATAATGTATATTATACTCAATTATTAATTATAAATATGGAAGGGACCTTCAAGATCATCACGTCCAACCCATCAACCAATCCAACCCACCTAAACAACTAAACCATGGCACCAAGCACCCCATCAAGTCTCCTCCTGAGCACCTCTAATGATGGTGACTCCACCACCTCCCCGGGCAGAGTAGTATATTAGTATATATTAGTTTAATTAATGTATGCTTTTAATATTATTATTACTTATTATTTGATTAACCTTATTATAATTACCAAACACTTATCATTACTAAATAATTATACCTTACTATAATTACTAAGTACTAAATACTTACAAATACTAAATACTTACTATTCATTACGCTTACTGGTAAAACTTAACAAAACATCAAAATAACAAATGTCTATAGTACCTTACAATCAGAAGTAACAAAATTATCACTGTTGCTTTAAAACAGAATACAACTTTCGTAGACTAGACAGTCTTACCAGAAAGAGAGGCGGGGGGAAGTGTGTTTGGGAGGAGTTGACTGGCTCAGCACAGCCGCTATAGCTACAGAAGGCGGGGTTGTGTGGGAGTTGTAGGGGGAGGAGAAGGATGCTGACGAATTCACAGCAGCTGCCTTTTTTCACAGCTTCCAGCCGAAGTATAGCTTTCCTCGAAGGCAGGGAGGTTTCAATGGGTGGTGATAGCAGTGATTTTGAGCTTAACTGTTGTTTCGGAGTCTCCTGCTGAGGCGCCTTTTTTTCTTTTTCTGTGACTGTTTCTGAGACTCAAGACAGGTAGATCAAAAGTCACTGCCTTCTCACCGCTGCATTCTGATCTTACTTTCCTTCTTAGCACAGTCCCAAAACTCAGTTCTGATCTTTTAACTTTTAACTTAGAATGTCCCTTCTGGCCACAATCAAAACATGTTGCAGAACTTTTAGGAGTTGGGGGGGGTGGGGAGTAGGAGGCTGCTGTTGCTGTTGGACAGTGTCTGCAGCTCCAGGGGTGCAGGTGGGCTTAGCAGCCAAGGTAGTGGAGGGGGAGGTAGGTGTGTGGATGTCGAAGAAGAGCTTTGTTTTGGTGAAGTGGCTTTGATTACTGCTGTAGCGGCTTTATGATGCACCAGTCCTTTCCCCCTTCTTTTTTCTTCTTCTTTTCTTTTTTTTTGTCTTTAACGTCTGGATGTGTACGTCTATCACACTTCTTATTATGCGTCTGTCGCGCTTCACTTTATGTGTCTATCGTGCACTAGGCATCTTTCGCGCCTTTTCTTTTTTAATGTAAATCGGGGAACGCCACTGGCATAAAAGCAAATAGATTAATCTTACAGAGACTAATCTAAAGGCTACCATTAGTGATATTGACAAGCATGACCATCTCCACAGTTCTTGGAAGTAAAATTTCTTCTTGATGGTGCAAGAGGGAGTCATAATGAATAGTTGCTCAAGGAGCACGTTTGGGAGTCACCATTTGTTATAATATAGATTTTATACAGATGGTGGATTCACCTCGAGCAACACTTCCAGGAAAAGATGTAAGCAGCAAAGACATTTATTACAGTATACAGCAAAGTACCTATCAGAGGGCACATGCGTCACATCTTAATTGGTCCTTTCTACTCACATGTGTGTAATTAAGGCATACAATAGGTTAAAATAACAAAACAATATTTTAACACATCCAACCAAATTCTGCCTAGTTTCTCTCCTTCAGTTACAAGGTGTTCACATTCTCTTCAGAATCAAAACCAAAACATACCTTTCTCTAATTTGAGCAAAGGCAAATCTTCCATATAACCTTTCAAAGTCATCTGAAAGCAACCTCTTCCCACAGCATGGCACTCAAGATTATCTGCTCCATGAATTTCTCCAGCACCATGGTCAGGCTGACAGTTCTGTAGCTCCCCAGATCTTCCTTTCAGCCCTTCTTACAGGTGTATGTCACATTCACCAATCTCCAGCCATCTGGGACCTCCACACTTATCCAGGACTGCTGCTAAATGATAGAAAGTGGCTCAGTAAGCATTTCTGCCAGCTCCCTCAGTACCCTTGGGTGTATGCTATCCGTGTATATACATATGTGGTCAGAAACCATCTCCTCTTGGACTGTGGGAGTTTCATTCTGCTCTCCATTTCTATCTTCCATCTCAGGGGACTGGGTATCTAGAAAAAACTCATCTTACTACTAAAGACTGAGGCAAAAAACTTATTGAGAAGCTCAGCCTTTTCCTCATCCATGAACACTCTGTCCCCACCCAAATCCAGCAAAGGACAGAGATTCTCCTTAGTCCTCCTTTTGTTGCTAATATATTTGCAGAAGCATTTCAGATTCTCTTCAGCAGATGAAGCCGAATTAATTTGGAGCTGGGTTCTGACCATCCTAATTTTCTCCCTACATAATATCACGACAATCTTGCAGTCCTCTGCAGAGGCCTGCCCTTTGTCCCAATGACTATAGATTCTCTTTTTCTCCCTAAGAATCTACCAAACCTTTCTCTTTAGCCAAGCTGGCCGTCTTCTCTGCTGATTCATCTTTTGGCACATGGGGACAGCCTGTTCCTTCACCTTCAAGTCTTCTCTCTGAGCAATGTCTGCCCTCCCTGGACTCTTCGGCTTCCCACAACTAGCTCCCAAGGAACTTCGTCCACCAGTCTCTGAAACAGGCCAAAGTCTGCCCACCAGAATTCCCAGTTAGCCATTCTGCTGACCTCCCTGTGTACTTCTCTAACAAAACTGAGAACTCTATCATTTTGTGATCCCTGTGACCAAGATGCCCCCCAACCTTCACATAGCTTGCAGATCCTTCTCTGTTCATAAACATCAGGTCCCTAGTTGTCTCTGTCACCAGCTGAGTCGGGAAATGATCTTCCACACACTCTAGGAACCTCTGAGACCCCTCTCTGCTGTGTTTTATTGTGAGCAGTTACCAGGAAAGCTGAAATTCCCCATGAGAACAAGGGCCAGCAATAACGAGAGTCCTGCCAGATGCCTAAAGAATATTTTATCTGTTTCTTTGTTTTTGTTGGGTGGTCTATAACAGAATTCCACCAGGATATCTGCTTTGTTGGCCTTCCCCCGGATTCTTACCCATAAACACTCCTCAACTCTATTGTCAATGCTGTTAACCTCAATACAATCAAACTGTTCTCTGACATATAGGGGCACTCCACCATCTCTTTCTCATTGCTTATCTCTTCCAAAGAGTTTGCAGCCACTGATTGTGACAACCCAGTGCTATGAGACATCACATCATGTTTCTTTGATAGGTATTATATCATATTGTATTATATTGTATCATATCTTACAATTTTCCTGATGCAATATCATAATAAATCTTGAGAAAGCAAAAAAAAGTACAGTGAAAACTTGTCATTTCATGCAAAGTAAACAAAATTGTCATGTTATGAAATTACAGAACATAAAAAAGAATTAATATGTTGAGATTTTTTTTTTTCAACATGGAAAACCAGACTTCTGGTAGAATAAGAAAAACTTTAATATCCAGGAAGATACTTTATTAATTTCTCTTTCTCACTGCCAGAATTCCACCTAAAACTTTTCCATCTAGTTTGTTTAGGCTTCCTGCTAAATGTTAATAAACAAAGGCCAGTAAAATTATGGTTTTGTTTTTTTTTTTTTAATATAATTAAGTACCTGGCAGAAACAAAAATGAGAAAATTATATTAAATTAGCAAGTAATCTAGCAATTAAGAAAGAGTAGTTAAAAAAAAAAAAAGCCTACAGAAAACTGTTAAATATTCCAGGTTCATAAGAAAGTCATAACCTTTTAATTTCATTAAAAAAAATTCTTGAATGAGTGTTGCTAGAATTCTTATAGAGATAATCTTGGAAATCCTGTAAAGAAATGGCAGAGTATTTGAGAAATGCAGGTGAAGATGTCTTCTAAATATCTTTTATAAAGTTTATCAGTGTCAGAGACCTCTTTGTGTCGTTACAACTTTTTTTTTTTTTTTTTTCCCATTGGTCTCTGCAAAAATAGCTATTTGTAATGTTCCTCCAGAAATTTTGGGCAGAAAATCATGAAACATTTTATAGAGTAATTGAATCAAGCTTCACAGTAGTGAAATATAACATAGATAGCATTATTCCATTTTATAGATGTAGAAAGTAGTTTAGATGGGTGTGCCAGTTTTAGGCTGATGCCTGGGATATTTTCCACAGATTGAGCAGGATGTGGTAGAATGTAAATGAATTACCATTGGCTGCAAAAGAAAAATTATAAGATCTGGATAATCCCATTGGTCTGGTAACTAACATAAAGCTAGTTGTATAAACTATTTCTTTCTCTTTCTTGGCTCTCCACTCTAGCAGATGCTGATTGTTGTTTCTGCTGGCTTGCTGACCTTGGCTGCATTTCTTTGTTGTGGCTAAGTACTAATAAGCTACTCTTTGCTCTTCTGTCTTTTCTCCTTTTTCTCTTTTTCCTTTTACAGGGTGGGGGGAAGGGAGCAGAGAGGGGGAATCCATTGGTAATCCTCAGGTTTTGTGCAGGGCAGTTCTTGTGCTGTTTATAAATTGTAAATACATGTAAATATTGTATATTTTGTACACATTAATTGCATTTCATTTTTCCAGATTTTAGTTTGCCTGTAAATACGGCTTCATTTGCTTCCAACTGAGCTGGTCTGGCAATAGTATTTTGGGGCACAATTTCAACCCATCACACTGGGATTGCTCTTTGTCCAAGGTCACATAGTAATCCTATGTTAAAACTATGCCTTGTTCTTTGTTTATATTATTATTATTATTATTATTGTATTATCAGTTCTAGGTTGTGACCAGTAGATCACTTAATTAAAATTTATATTGCTCTTGACTGATAATGAAGTAAGCAAATATAAACAGATCTTCACAGTTTTCCATGTGGAGTTTGTAATAAGAAATTTAAGGAAAGGAAAATGAGTATTAAGCCAAGAAACATTACCTGAGAACATTGAAAGCAAAAGAGAAAAAAAGAAAGGAATACTATTTTTAATAATGTTCTTTCTATGCACAAATGTCACGCTCACTGTGCCAGTGTCTTTCTGCTACTGGGGACCTCAGAACTTCATGTAGTACTCAAGGTGAGGGTCTCAAAAAAGCACAACAAAGGAGGAGAATCATTTATCTCAACTTGCTGGCCACACTCGTTTTTATGCAGCCCACAACATATTTATTTTTTTCATTTTCTTCTTTTGTGTGGTGGAGGTTTTCATGGGTGTTTGTTTGTTTGTTGTTTTAATTTTTATTTTTCCACAGAAGTACAGAATTGCCTACATTGTAAAAGACCTCTAAGATCATTGAGTTCAATCATTAGCCTAACAATGATGTGTCCTTGACTAAACTGAGGACAGGGACATTCATGTTGTTTTTCTGCATTGTCATTAAAGGATGTCTGTTTTCACTAGAGGATGTCTGTTTTCACATCATCTACCTTAAAGAGGACTCCATTCTCCTACTTTCTCTGCTCTAACTTCTTTTCATTTGCTGAAGAGGTATCTTGCCTTCATTTTGCAGTTCTGAGTAAAAGGCTAAGGCATACCCTAGAAAAGGTCTGAAGGTGTATCTGGAACACATTGCATCTGGGGCAGATAGAAGAGTGAGAAGCGATCCTTCATCCAAAGCAAAGATAGGTTCCATGGTGAAAAACTGTTTGCCTAATGGGTCTGGTTTTGTGCCTTAGAGAGGACAGAGAACAGCATTGTCATTTCAGGACCATGCCCCTACACCAGACTCTGGTTTTGCATGTAGCAGAACCCAGGGACTATGATTTCTGAAATATAATTTAAAAATAAGGGTTTATTATTCTGGCAAACCTCTAGTCTTTTTTGTTTAGTATTGCACGCATTCTGTCTGTAAGCAATCCATAGAAGAAGAGATGCAATGTTCTTGTTCTCTGTGTTTTGTGTGCTAGAGATATCTTTCCTCTCCTGGCATGCATCTGGGGTGATATTAATAATAATAAAAGCAAAATAATAGTGATATTATTAAGATTGTTAAATTAATCTGATTTGATAAGGAAAGTTTGTCATCTTTCACAAACAAAACAGGAAGTGAAAGTATGCAGAACAATTTGAGGACATGTCTGAACTTTCCTACCAGCACTGTCATCTCACTCATCAAGTGAGAAACAAAAGAAATTAAAGAATATTCTTTCTTTCCAAGTTCCAGATTGACAGCTTTATTTTTAAATGCATTTCAATCTCTGCTTGTGTCTGGATGAATAAATGCATTGTTTGTGTTTTGTTTGTTTTTATTTTAATGTATAATTTTCCATAGTCATGTAAGTAAAAGTTTACTGTGTGAAGTCTATACTCAAAAATTTGAGTCTAGTAAGTTTTTTTTTAAAAAAAAATCAGAAATCTCTAGATGCAGGAGTAGAAAAAGTTCAAAGTTCATCACATAATCATAAGCAGACTTCTCCCTTCTGCTCCTCCTTCATTCTTTGTCCTTCTTTCTCTCTCATTTTTTTTTTTCCCCCCAAGAGGTCAGAAGTAAATATCCTATTTTTCTCTCTTCCCTTGAATGAGCTGTAATTTAGTAATATGATACTTTTATCAAGAGCTCACAACTCTGGTTTGGAATAAAATAATATAATTTTAGAAAATATAAAGTAACAGTATAAAAGCTAGGGCTACAAAATGAAGGAATACTGCAGCTTAGTAAAAGCATATGTTGCTTATGGGGACCTCCCAACCACATTTGTCTCTGGGCAAATCATATTAGATTGCTAGAACTCCTCTAAATTTCCCTAGTGAGGCTCACATGGCAGGATCTATGTTCCTGTTACATGGTATTACAAAGTTTCATGGGTCTCTCTTTACCTTTTCTCTTTATTTCTTTTAGAAAATGACTATGTCATTTAGAAACTCACAAATTGAGAACTCATTACATTTTGTTTGTTTGGTTGGTTGAGTTTTTTTGACAGCATGATTCCAAACAATATAATTTATGGAAAGCATAGTAACATGGTAAAAATTCCATCACATACCAAGGTCATTGTATGCTGTTGAGACAGCTCTGTGACTTTGTTTTATAGTGAGGCACATGCAGTATGTAGAAAGTATAACTGACTGCAACTGAATTTGAAATCGGTTTTGTAGCCATGACAGAATTAGAGCTATACAAAACTATCTAGGTTTAGTTCAGAAAGCATGTATCATTTTTACAAAAGACCTGCTTATGCATTTTTACAGGAATTTTTTCCACCCTTTTTGCAGATACAGTATCTTTTAGAATGTAAGAAAAAATATGAGTTCTTTTATTATTGTTGTCTTACTGGAAAACTTTACAAATAATTCAAATGCTTGTTTTCATCAGGGAAACACAAAATATTCCAAATAATTTTATTTTCTGGGTTGACCTTGTAAATAGGATTTTTTCCCTCCACATTTATGGCAGGGGACATTTAACACACAAATCTAGCTGGAAGAGCAGAGGCCAATTCCTTCAGTAGTATAATGTCAATGTGAATCAGAGGCACATTTGACTCCATGTATACTGTGCATAGTCCAGCAAGTCAGAAGAAAAATAAAAAAGTATAATGAGAATACATAAATAAAGAGAATATATAAATAAAAAGTGTGATGAGAATGTCCTTCTGATGAAACCGAGGGTATTTCAGATCAAAAAAATCTTAAAACTTTGAATGTACCATTTACACTTTATGACTTATCTTTTGTTTAGCAACTACCAACTCACTACACGTGAACTCAGGCAGAAGTGCAGAAAACTCTAATTTTATCATAACAAAGTCAATGTCTGAAAACACTAAATGATTGCCCCTCTTTTGTTTTGTCAGTTTTGTGTTCTTCATGTTTCTAAAGGTAGAGTTGTGGTAGTCAAATGAAAGAAAACACACCTTGATATAAGCATTAAAATCACACCCTATTTAAGGTCAGTAAGAGTGTTTGTTTTCATAATTTAAAGTATAATTTTATAGAGATTATATTAACAATCACTCCAATTCCATTCATACAATCTGTGCAATATACAGAGGTTGATTAAAATACATTATTCTTCTAGAGTTTTTCCTGCTTCTTGCAGCATTTGCCATCCTACACAAACATTTAAAGTCCTAAATGTTTCTGAAGTGGGATGAAATTTAAGACTGCAGCTTCTTGAATTATAAGTAAAAGTTTCATTATCCATTTTACTTATAGGGAAACACAAATATACATAGGATCAAAAGCTACAAGGATGTGTAACTATTTTAGTAATTTATTGTGTATCTGTAGGCTTAATTTAAAGCATCTCAGATTTTCATCATGTGTGTGACAGTTTCAGGCTATGCCTTCAAAATTAGCTGCAGTTTTTCGAGCAGGAGAGTGAAGAAGTGCAAAGAAATCCACAGTTGGGTGTAAAAAGGAAAACAAGAGATTGGTCTAAACAAATTTCATTGGTTAGATGTGCAAGATGTATCCTAACAATCTCACATTCCATGTCTGCTTCACTGGAGAGACCCTTATCAGCTGACTTTGAGATAAGCATACTGGCTTCATAACAACACTTTTGAGCTAATGGTTCTCTCTAAGATTATATTTTCTCTTTTTTTTCCTAATTAAACAGAGGAAAAGGGGGAGGGAGAGGTTGGGGGGGGACGACATGCGAGGCAGTGTCCCCCTCAACAGGAGGATTTTGTGCTGTTTTCTCTATGCAAATACCTGTATAATATTGTAAGTACTGTGTATTTGTACATATTCATTGCATTCCATTGTAGAGTGTAGTCATTGCTTGTGAATACAGCTTCCATTTGTGTCCCCGACTGAGTTAGCTGAGTCTTTGTTAATGTGGGTAGGAAGAAGAAGTTGATGAAGCATTCTATAGGCAGCTTAAGGCTGTCTCAAGATCACCTGACCATGTTCTCATGGGCAACTTCAACCTGCCTGACATCTGCTGGGATCTCAGCACAACAGAGAGGAGGCAGTCTAGGAGGTTCTTAGAGTGCACAGAGGACAGCTTCTTATCACAGGTGCTGTGAGAGCCTACCAGGGGTAAGGCTATGCTTGACCTCCTCTTCAACCAATAGGGAAGGGCTGGTGGGTGATGTAGTGGTTGGAGGGTGTTTAGGGGCCAGTGACCACGAGATAATTGAATTTTCAGTATTTGGTCAAGCTAAGAGGGGCAGCAAGAAGACCTCCACTCGGGACTTCCACAGGGCAGACTTCAGGTTACTCAAGGAACTAACTCAGAGTGTTCCTTGGGATAAAGCCCTTTAAAATAAAGGGGTCCAGGAGAGCTGGACCTGCTTCAAGAAAGAATTCTTGAAGGTGCGGGAACAGGCTGTGCCGACGTGCTGGAAGATGAGCCGCCGGGGCAGACGGCCAGCCTGGATGGGTAATGAACTTTTAATAGAGCTAAGGGAAAAAAAGAGGGTGTATCATCTTTGGAAGAAAGGGGAGGCAACCCATAGAATGTTTAAGGATGTTGCTAGGTCATGTAGGAAGAAAATTAGGGAGGCAAAAGCCCATTTAGAGCTTAGACTGGCCTCTGCTGTGAAGGACAACAAAAAGTCCTTCTATAAATACATTAATAGCAAGAGGAGGGGCAGGGACAACCTCCACTCCTTGGTGGACATGGAGGGAAACATTGTATCAAGGGATGAAGAAAAGGCAGAGGTACTTAACACCGCCTTTGCCTCAATTTTTACTAGCAGGACATAACATCTTCCAGACAGCTGGCCTGCAGAGCTGGCAGAAGGAGCCAGGGAGCTGCATAGTTTCCCTATGTTCCATGAGCAGGTGATTGGAACTCTCCTCAGCCGCTTGGATCCCCACAAGTCCATGGGACCAGATGAGATCCATCCTAGGGTGCTGAGGGAGCTGGCAGATGAGCTGGCTAAGCCACTCTCCATCATTTTTCAACACTCCTGGCTCACTGGAGAGGTCTCAGAAGACTGGAAGCTGGCCAACATGGTGCCCATCCACAAGAAGGGCTGGTTGAACCAGGGAATTCCAGGCCTGTCAGCCTGACCTCAGTGCCAGGCAAGACTATGGAACAGGTCATCTTGAGTGCAATCACACAGCACTAACAGGATGGCCAAGGGATCAGGCCCAGCCAGCATGGATTTAGGAAGGGCAGGTCGTGCCTGACCAACCTGATCTCCTTCTATGCTCAGGTGACCTGCCTGGGGGATGTGGGGAGGCCTGTGGATGGAGCCTACCTGGACCTCAGCAAGGCCTTTGACACTGTCTCCCACAGCAAACTACTGGCCAAACTGTCAGCCCATGGCTTGGACAGGAGCACACTGCATTGGATTAGGAACTGGGTGGAGGGCCGATCCCAGGTGTTGGTGCCACATCCAGCTGGTGGCCAGTCACTAGTGGTGTGCCCCAGGGATCAGTGCTGGGCCCTGTGCTCTTTAACATCTTTATTGATGATCTGGATAAGGGCATTGAGTCCATCATCAGTAAATTTACAGATGACACCAAGCTGGGGGCAGGTGTTGATCTGCTGGAGAGTAGAGGGGCTTTGCAGAGGGACCTTGTCAGGCTGGACAGATGGGCAGAGTCCAGCGGCATGAGATTTAACACATCTAAGTGCCGGGTTCTGCACATTGGCCACAACAACCCCATGCAGAGCTACAGGCTGGGGTCAGAGTGGCTGGAGAGCGGCCAGGCAGAGAGGGACCTGGGGGTGCTGGTTGATGGTAGGCTGAACATGAGCCAGCAGTGCCTAAGGCAAAGCAGCAGGACCTGCTCCCTCAAAAAAAGAGGAGGGTAATTGTTATTGGTGATTCTCTCCTGAGGGGAACAGAGGGCCCCATATGTCACCCAGACCCATCTCATAGGGAACTTTGTTGTCTCACAGGAGCCCAAGTTAAAGATGTTACAGGTTGGAAGAGACCCCGAGGATCATCAAGTCCACCCTGTCTCCACAAACCTCATGACTAGACCATTGCACCAAGTGCCATGTCCAATTTCCTCTTGAACACCTCCAGGGACGGTGACTCCACCACCTCCCTGGGCAGCCCATTCCAATAACGAATGACTCGCTCAGTGAAGAACTTTCTCTTCACTTCGAGTCTAAACCTCCCCTGGTGCAGCTTGAAACTGTGTCCCCTTGTTCTGGTGCTGGTTGCCTGGGAGAAGAGACCAACCCCTTCCTGTCTACAATTACCTTTCAGGTAGTTGTAGAGGGTTATGAGGTCACCCCGATCCTTCTCCTCTCCAGGCTAAACAATCCCAGCTCCATCAGCCTCTCCTCATAGGGCTTATGCTCAAGGCCTCTCACAAGCATTGTTGCCCTTCTCTGGTGTCGTAGTTTGGGCTGGGTGCCCTCTGCTACAGGGGTGTTTCCTGTGTCCAGAAGTCCATCCCAGTGGGTGGACTCAGGAAGTTAGGTATTTCTACCATAATCCCTTGCACCACTATGAATTTTGCGGTGGGGTCTGGCACTTCCTCTTTCCTTCCCTCTCCGAGACTTGGTAACTGGGGGAGAGATCTCCCGGCCATGGGCCTGATTGGGCCCAAGGCCACTGGGGGATGGGCAGTCTCAGATCTAGCCAGCTGAGACCAGCCTAATAGTAGGGGGGGGAAGAAGAAGCCCTGGGGGTTTTAGATGCACCCTCAGGTGGGGTTTGGGGTCTTTCTGGGTTTACTTTGGTTCCTTTCTTGTCACTATGTTTCCTTTTGTGCACACTCACTGTTCTCTATTTAAACTCTCCACTACTTTTGCAATCAGTTTGTCTGAGTTGTTATTTCTGTGTGTGGTGGGGAGGGGATTTGCCCCAACCCATTACATCTGGACACGCTCAAGTGTCTCGATGTCCTTCTTAAACTGAGAGGCCCAGAACTGGACACAGGACTCAAGGTGTGGCCTAACCAATGCAGAGTACAGGGGCACAATGACCTCCCTGCTCCTGCTGGCCACACTATTCCTAATACAGGCCAGGATGCCATTGGCCCTCTTGGACACCTGGGCACACTGCTGGCTCATGTTTAGGTGGCTGTCAATCAGCACCCCCAGGTCCCTCTCTGTCTGGGAGCTCTCCAGCCACTCCAACCCCAGCCTGTAGCTCTGCATGTGGTTGTTGTGGCCAAAGTGCAGCACCCGCCACTTGGACTTGTTAAATGCCATGCCATTAGACTCTGCCCATCTGTCCAGTCGGTTGAGGTCCCTCTGCAGAGCCTTTCTACCCTCTAACTGACCAACATCTGTTCCTAACTTCGTGTCATCTACAAACTTGCTGATGACTGACTCAATCCCCTCATCCAGATCATCAATGAAGATGTTAAAGAGGATGGGGCCCAGCACTGATCCCTGGGGGACACCAGTGGTGACCGGCCGCCAGCTGTATGTGGCACCATTCACCACCACTCTCTGGGCTCGGCCCTCCAGCCAGTTCCTAACCCAGCACAGAGTGTTGCTGTCCAATCCACGAGCTGACAGCTTAGCCAGCAGTTTACTGTGGGGGATGGTGTCAAAGGCCTTGCTGAAGTCCTGGTACTACATCCACAGGCCTCCCCACGTCCACCAGATGGGTCACCTGATCATAGAAGGAGATCAGGTTGGAGAGGCAGGACCTGCCATTCCTGAATCCATGTTGGCTGGACCTGAGCCCTTGGCCATCCTTCAGGTGCGCAGTTATTGCCGCCAGGATAATCTGCTCCATCACTTTCCCTGGCACTGAGGTCAGGCTGACTGGCCTGGAGTTTCCAGGTTCCTCCATCCGACCCTTCTTGTGGATGGGGACCACACTGGCCAGTTTCCAGTCATCTGGGACCTCTCCAGTGAGCCAGGACTGGAGGAAAATGATGGAGAGCGGCTTGGCCAGCTCATCTGCCAGCTCTCTCAGCACCCTAGGATGGATCCCATCCAGTCCCATGGACTTGTGAGTGTCCAAGTGGCTCAGCAGGTATCGAACTAATTCCTCATGGATTTCCAGGGCATCACACTGCTCCCTGACCCTATTACTCAGCTCAGGAGGCCACACATCCTGGACTCCTACCTTGCTGTTAAACATCAAGGAAAAGAAGGTGTTCAGGACCTCAGCCTTTTCCTTGTCTTCTGTCACATTGTTCCCCTCCAGGTCCAGTAAGGAGTGGAGGTTCTTCTTGCCCTTCTTTTTAGTCTTGAATTACTTTTAGAGAAGATAACATTTGGTCTGTGATTAATGCTGGATTATTTTTTATTTAATTTTTGAAATGCCTTTAGTAACATCGAGTATTGGCATCCTCTTGATTAAATGTCAAACACAATATTATCTCAAAGAAATTGCATTGAACAGAAAATTAGTACAATGGAATGGAATGGAATGGAATGGAATGGAATGGAATAGAATAGAATAGAATAGAATAGACCAGGTTGGAAGAGACCTTCAAAATCATCACGTCCAACCTACTACCGAACCCACCTAATCAACTAAACCATGCAACCAAGCACCCCATCAAGTCTCTTCCTGAACACCTCCAATGATGGCGACTCCACCACCTCCCCAGGCAGCCCATTCCAATGGGCAATCACTCTTTCTGTATAGAACTTTTTCCTAACATCTAGCCTGAACCTCCCCTGGTGCAGCCTGAGACTGTGTCCTCTTGTTCTGGTACTGGCTGCCTGGGAGAAGAGACCAACATCTGTCTGTCTACAACCTCCCTTCAGGTAGTTTTAGAGAGTAATAAGGTCACCCCTGAGTCCCCTCTTCTCCAGACTAAGCAACCCCAGCTCCCTCAGCCTCTCCTCATAGGGCTTGTGTTCCAAATCCCTCACCAACTTTGTTGCTCTTTTCTGGACTTGTTCCAGCAAGTCAACATCCTTCCTAAACTGAGGGGCCCAGAACTGGACACAGTACTCGAGGTGCGGCCTAACCAGTGCAGTGTACAGGGACAGAATGACCTCCCTGCTCCTGCTGGCCACACTGTTCCTGATGCAGGCCAGGATGCCATTCGCCCTCTTGGCTGCCTGGGCACACTGCAGGCTCATGTTCAGCCTACCAGCAACCAGCACCCTCAGGTCCCTCTCTGCCTGGCGGTTCTCCAGCCACTCTGACCCCAGCCTGTAGCTCTGCATGGGGTTGTTGTGGCCAATGTGCAGAACCCAGCACTTGGATGTGTTAGTTACCTCTGCCTTTTCCTCATCTTTTGTTACTACATTCCATTCCATGTCCACCAAGGAGTGGAGGTTGTCCCTGCCCCTCCTCTTGCTATTCATGTATTTATAGTAGGATTTTTTGTTGTCCTTCACAGCAGAGGCCAGTATAAGCTCTAAATGGGCTTTTGCCTCTCTAATTTTCTTCCTACAAGACCTAGCAACATCCTTAAACATTCTATGGGTTGCCTCCCCTTTCTTCCAAAGATGATACACCCTCTTTTTTTCCCTTAGTTCTTTCAGAATTTCATTGCCCATCCAGGCTGGACGTCTGCCCCTGCGGCTTATCTTCCAGCACATTGGCACAGCCTGTTCCTGCGCCTTCAGGAGTTCTTCCTTGAAGTAGGTCCAGCTCTTCTGGACCCCTTTGTTTTTAAGGGCTGTTTCCCAAGGAACCTTCTGAGTTAGTTCCTTGAGTAACCTGAAGTCCAGAGTGCAGGTTTTGTTGCTGCCCCTCTTAGATTAACTGAGTATTGAAAATTCAACTATTTCATGGTCACTGGCCCCTAGACATCCTCCGACCACCACATCACCCACCAGCCCTTCCCTATTTGTGAAGAGGAGGTCAAGCAGAGCCTTACCTCCAATAGGCTCCCCCAGCACCTGTGATAAGAAGCTGTTCTCCATACACTCTAAGAGCCTCCTAGACTGTCTCCTCTCTGCTACGTTGAGATCCCAGCAGATATCAGGCAGGTTGAAGTTGCCCATGAGAACAAGGTCAGGTTATCTTGAGAAGGCCTTTAGCTGCCTATAGAATGATTCATCAACATCTTCCTCCTGGTTGGGTGGTCTTTAACAGACTCCAATCAGAATGTCTGCCCTGCTGGCCTTCCTTCTAATTGTCACCCACAAGCACTCAACCCGATCATCCCTGATCTTCAGCTCAATGGCATCTAGTGCCTCCTTGGTGTACAGGGCCACCCCTCCACCCCTTCTTCCTTGCCTGTCTCTCCTGAAGAGCCTGTAGCCGTCAACTGCAGTGCTCCAGTCATATGAGTTGTCCCACCACATCTCTGTTATGGCAACTACATCGTAACTTTCCTGCTGCAATAAGGCTTCCAGCTCCTCTTGTTTGTTGTCCATTAGTGTACATGCACTTCAGCTGGGCTGCTGTTTTCACCCCTGGCTCCAGCTTATCACCCCCAGACTCCTGCCTGGGGGGACTGGTTTCAGCCCCTTTCCCCTTTGAATCCAGTTAAAAACTCTATCAATGAGACCTGCCAATTTCCTTCCTAGAATCTTTTTCCCTTTGAGGGATAGGCCATTCTTGTATACTGTGATCTTTCCCTTCCTCTAGGACAGATGTACTCCATCTGTTGCCAGCTGACCTGGTGCAGTAGAAAGTTCTCCAAGATCAAAAAACCCAAAATTCTTTTGGTTGCACCAGCCTCTAAGCCACTTGTTGACTATAGCTTCTGACCTGTTCCTTCTGCTATTCCCTCCTGCAACTAAGGGTATTGAAGAGAAAATTATTTGTGAACCTGACCCCTCAACCAGTTCTCCCAGGGCCTTGAAGTAATTTTTGATAGCCCTGGGAGTTCTGGTTGCAACATCGTCATTCCCTAACTGCATAACACTAGATTAGGCAGCTTTCTGGTATCATCTCTAACCTTAGCTCCTGGGAGGCAGGAAACTTCCCAGTGAGAAGGGTCTGGCCAACATATGGGGCCCTCTATACCCCTCAGGAGGGAATCACCAATAACAATTACCCTCCTCCTTTCTTTGAGGGAACAAGTCCTGATGCTGGGGAAAGGCTGCTTAACCTTAGGCTGTTTAGCCTTAGGCTGTTTAGCCTTAGGGAAATCCTCAGGTTGTGTGTCCTCTGGCATCCGAATCACCTCACCCTTGATCTCCAGTGCCCCATACTTGTTTACCAAGGGCAGTGGGGAGGGTGAGGGGAGGCAAGGAGGTTTTACTTTGCATCTTTTGAGAGCAACCTGCATCCATTTCCCTCTGTTTTTTGGATAACCAGCCTCTGCTGGGGGAGCCTGCAGAACCTGGTCACCCAAGTTCATCTCCCTTCTACATTCCCTTACAGCTGTAAGTCTGGCAACCTCATCCTTCAGTTCAGCCACCACGTTAAGCAGATAGTCGATCTGCTCACACCTAATGCAGGAATTGTCCCCAGTACCCTGCATCTCAACTGCCAGGCTCCAGCACTCTCTGCAGCCAGATATCTGGACACCTACCTGCTTATGTTCCACCCCAGTCTGGGTCGACACTGATTTTTTGGAGGAATTATTGCTATGAGTCACAGCCATGCCTATCCCTGGCCATGTGACCTACTGGACAAAATAATTAGAAAAAGTGCAGCGGCATGTGCGGCTGGCTGCAGCCGAGGCAGAGCACAGCAGCCTCCTGCTGAAATGCAAGCACCTGCAAGCCCCAGCTCGGCTTTTAAATTTGCTGCTGGTGACATACCGATCACAAGCAGCAGGCACATGAGAAGCCGGCTATGCCGATCCTCACTGAGTGCTGTGGGATCGCCGGGGTCCTGGTGCTTCCATAGCCTGAAAAGGAAAGTAGTGAGGTGCCCTCTGAGGCTGCTGGTCTCGGTGCGTTCCCAAGAAAGCTTCCTGCTGAAATACTATACCATACTATAGATTGTGTTTAAGTCTTGATATGGAATTTTTTTGTGAAGCTAGCCTATGTTTACTGTATGTTTACTGTAGATTGTAGAAGATAAGAATGTGTAGCTGGAATAATTTACTGCTCTCGGTGCTGCACATTCTTAATTTTTGAAGATTTATATAGTAGTGTAATGGTTGTTACTTGCTAGTAGCTGATACCACCTGCCAGTTCTGCATAGATTGCCCCCCATTTTCTGCTGAATCACATATGTCTATCCTCTCTAAGTCTCAACTGCATGTCTTGAAAGAAATCTTTTGAGAGAAGTGGCAGATGTGTTCAAAGTTGAACATGTGAAGGGCAAGGCATAAAAGCTACTGTTTTATTTTCTTCAAGATTTAAAAATTTTTTTTCTTCAATTTCTGACATGACAAAAATAGATTTTAGTAATCTTTGCATAGTTTATTAAAGATTCTCAGTTTGGTTCCTGCATGTGCATGTAAAAATGTGATCCTTGCATTGTGGTACACTGTAGATAGAATCATGGAAGTGACCTCTGGAGATTGTGTCCAGAATTGCATAGGGCAGGCCATAGGGGTGGGTGTTGAAAGCCTCTAGATAAGGAGACTCCAAACATCTCTGGACATCAAGTTTCAGTACTCCATCATCCTCACAGTAAATTTTTTCCTGATGTTGAGGTGGAACTTCTTGTGTTCCAGTTTGTGTCAGTTGTTCCTTGTCCTATCTCAGGGCACCATTGCAAAATGAGTGGCCCCTTCTTGACACCCACCTTTCAGATATTTGTGAACATTTAATAGGATCCCCTCTCAGTCTTCTCTTCCCTGGACTAAACAGCCCCAGGTCTCTCAGCCTTTCATGTGTTTGTCTGCATGCATAACACAGCCTGAATATAACTTGTCTGTAGTTTTAGCAGAGCCTTACTTCTGAAAGGAGGACAGCAGGAGAATCAAAATGAAAAACTTTTTATCTGTTGCAGTTTAGGCTGGGTGCTTCCTTGACCGCCATATAAGTTACATCCCCAGTGTTCCAAGTGTCCACCCAGTAGGTAGACACAGGAAACAGCATATTTCTACCCATAAAATCCGCACCCTATAAATCCATCTGCAAAATCACTTTCTTTCTATTTCTTCCCTCCCTCTCTGCTCCCATGGGAGATGATTTCCTATCAAGTAATGGTGGGGGAGTATCTCAGGCCTCTTCCTCTTAGGCCTGTTTTGGCCTAATGCCAGGATAAGAAGGGGGGGCAGTCTCAGGCCTGGCCAGCCTGAAACTAGCCCAGTGGGGGGGGTGGAGAGGGTTTAGAAAGAGCCCTCAGGGTTTTGGGTGCATCCTCAGGTGGGGAGAAGGGAAGCCTGGGACTTTTGGGTGTGGCATAAGAGAATTCTGTATGCTTTGGCATATCTCTACCACTATGCTTTGTAGCTTTCTGTAGAATATCAATTGCTTTTCCATTTAAACTTCCATCACTATCCAATCCATTTGTGTTAGTGTCATTCTTTTGCCCCTCTTGGGGCAACAGAGGATCTGTCCCACTCCAAAAGAGGAAAATATCCTCCACACCATCATCTATAAAACTAAATTATGTCAAACAGCCTCACTAGCACACTCTGTCTTCAGGAATGTATAACTCTCTGAAGTATTTCAGAACTAAAATAAATTTTCCATCCTCACCTGAACTTAAAAAAAACCCCAACCAATCATTTTTTAAAAAAATCCATTTTAAGTAAAAATTACCAAAAATATAGTCATTCTTTAAGCTAATAAAATCTTTAGATTTATGGAAACCATGGCTACACTAAGATAGGCAGGAATATGAGACACATATGTACATGCTATTGATCAGGTGTGTCTGATAACAGGAAGTGGTTTAAGGATGTCAGACATTGGCTGTTCCACTCAGCATTGTTCAGGCAACATGTAAAGCACTTTTAGTTAAGTGTGCTGGGTATCGTACACTGAGATGGTGCCTACGTCTTGCACTGTGCACTCACCTGTTAGATATCTTGCTGCATATCCATGGATACAGGCTGCTGTCAACGAGATAGGAACCTATAGAGCAAAATAATTCTACTGAAAGATTACTCCCATTCTTTCTTATGTACTTCACTGATCAAAAAGGATAGGACTGGCTCTCACTTTCATTATACTTAATTTGAATGTACATAGACTTTCTTGAGGATGATATGTGCATATTTTTCTGTAAATTGTGCAAATTATCTGTAGATTTACTTCCTTTTGGGAAAAAAAGAATCTCAGACAATTAAATTGAGAGTGGGGAGCTCACATTAAGAATTCTGAGCTTAAATACTCAAAATTGAAATCCCCCAAATTTAAACTGCTTTGATATCAATAGTGCAGTCAAATTATACATATAATTTTTTTTTCATAGAGGAACATGATAAATAAGTAAATGAGATTTGATAACAGAGTGTGAGATGAGACTTGCTCAATCATCACTTATATTTGGATTCATTATGACTTTAATAATGAGAACAGCATCATCTTACTTGGCCTGTAATAGGAATAGTTTTAATGCATTTTATGCTAGGGTGATAATATTTACCTGTGCAAAAAAAACATTTGCCACAACCTTTGGCCACAACATTTGGCCACAACAACCCCATGCAGAGCTACAGGCTGGGGTCAGAGTGGCTGGAGAGCTGCCAAACAGAGACAGACCTGGGGATACTGATTGACAGCCACCTAAACATGAGCCAGCAGTGTGCCCAGGTGGCCAAGAGCGCCAATGGCATCCTGGCCTGTATTAGGAATAGTGTGGCCAGCAGGAGCAGGGAGGTCATTGTGCCCCTGTACACTGCATTGGTTAGGCCACACCTTGAGTCCTGTGTCCAGTTCTGGGCCCCTCAGTTTAAGAAGGACATCGAGACACTTGAGCATGTCCAGAGAAGGGCAACAAGGCTGGTGAGAGGCCTTGAGCACAAGCCCTGTGAGGAGAAGCTGAGGGAGCTGGGATTGTTTAGCCTGGAGAAGAGGAGGCTCAGGGGAGACCTCATTGCCCTCTACAAGTACCTGAAAGGTGGTTGTAGCCAGGAAGGGGTTGGTCTCTTCTCCCAGGCAACCAGCACCAGAACAAGGGGACACATTCTCAAGCTGCGCCAGGGGAGGTTTAGACTTGAAGTGAGGAGAAAGTTCTTCACTGATGTCTCGGTCTGGAGAGGGAAGGAGACTGAGTTCTTTTTATTATTCCTGTGTTGTGAAATTAATAGGCACAAACGAGGCCAAAATATCAACAGCTAGACTATTTATTACATAAATAAAATGGAAATAAGAAGGGGAGAGGGCGAAGATAGAGAGGGAGAGAGAGAAGAGAGAAAGAGAAGAGGAAAGGAGTTATATTACCACACCCCTCACCCCCCAGAAGGCAGTTTGAGTCTTGGAGGAAAGGTGCTGCAGGAGGTGCTGGGTTTGTAGAGAAAGGGTGCTGAGGCTTTGGCTGGAGAAGAGATGAAGTCCACTGGGCAGCTTGGGTCAGCTCCATGAGTTGCAGTCGACAGGACTTAGGACACGGAGAAAGGGTTCAGTCTGCTTCTCCCAGGCTCCACAGCCTCTTTTCTCCAGAGCAGCATTGTCCCAGGCTTTTCCTTCCTCCTCAGCGGCATGGTCCTTCTTCTGCGTTTTTCTTCTCTGCGTTTTTCTTCCTCTGTGGTTTTCTTCCTCCTAAGCCAGTAGTGGTCAAGTCTTTTATACAGTTTTTAGTCCTTAGGTATGTGTCCAAGCATTGTCCCTCAGGAATTCAAGAGCCAGAAAGTCCTCCTTAGGTAAATATCCAGGTACCGTTCCCCAAGAAATCTTTCTGTGTAATCCTGTGTGTTTAGGCAGGGGTCTAGATGGAGGGGGGGAGGGCCTCCACCTTCCCCTTCTCCATTTAACCTGCCCACACACCCATTACACCCATTGTTTCACCGTCCTCCCTTCCTGGAAATGGTCTTGTCCTGAAGGCATGATGGCTGGGTCCTTGGGCCGTTGTTATAGGCCAGCTGCAGTCCAGTGTTATCACGATGCAATCGCAAGGTGATTTGCATCCAGGATTGGTACTGTCTGAGCAAGCAGCAAGTGATTTTATCTTTGTTGACTCACACCAGGAGTTTAGACTCTTACAACTGAGCGAGTCATTCGTCATTGGAATGGGCTGCCCAGGGAGGTGGTGGAGTCACCGTTCCTGGAGGTGTTCAAGAGGAGATTGGACGTGGCATTTGGTGCCATGGTCTAGTTATGAGGTCTGTGGAGACAGGTTGGACTCGATGATCCTTGGGGTCTCTTCCAACCTTAGTTATACTGTGATACTGTGAACCTGGAAGTTAATCCAGCAACAAGATAGAAATTATGGAGCAATAATTTCTGGGCTGTTGCTCAGCACCAAGTTGAAGACCAAACATTATCACAGTACATGTACATAAATTTACTGAACTGTAATTCTAGTCATTAACCATTTCTGTACTGAATTATTTACAGAATATAGATGAAATGTGCAAAATATAATGTGCCTAATTTTGTTATTAAAATAATCTCATAATAAAATCAGATCAGCAGCAACAAAAAGTGCTGTTTTACTTAATGTATTCATACTGCTGATCTTGATTAGTTTGAAGAAAAGTTGAGCTTGCTTTTCAGAGTACTCCTGGCAACTACACCATCAAGCCAATTTTGTTCATCACTCCGTTAAAACAGTTAATGATGGAACCTGATAGTGAGCTTGATGGAGAGCAACTTTAACTTTTCTAAGTTCTTTCACTCTTCCTACACCCAGTCTGCATTCACATGAGTAATTCATCAAATCTGAGAGACATCAAATCTTGAAAGTTTGCTGGGACAACTCAAGAATTCATTAAGTTGAACCACGCCTCCTTCAATACAACTAACATATAGTCTGAATAAATTTCACCAATACTACATGAAGGGACCACCTACAGAAAATATTCATAGAATCAATCATAGAACTGTCAAAGCTGGAAGAGATCTTTCAGATCATCATAACAAATCACTCATGTAGACCTTGCAATCCCTAAACCATGTCCCTAAGCACCACATCTTTGGAATACCTCCAGGGATAGTGACCACGACCTCCCTTCTAATGTTTGATAACCCTTTCTGTAAAGAATTTTTTCCTAATATCCAACTTGACCCTCCTCTGGTACATCTTGAGGGTATTTCTCTTTATCCTGTATCTTGTTGCATGTGAGAAGAGACCAAAACCCACCTCTGTACAACCTTTCAGGTATTTGTAGATGGAGAAGAGGTCTCCCATTGGCCTCCTCTTTTCAAGACTAAACAAGTTTGGTTCCCTCAGCCGTTCCTCATTAGACTTGTGTTCACTGCCCTTCACAAGCTTAATGGACATGCTCCAACACCTCAATGTCCTTCTTGTAGCAAGGGGCCCAAAACTGAATGCAGTATTCAAGTTGTGGCTTCACCAGTACCAAATAAAGGGGAACAGTCACATCACTAGGTCTGCTGGCCACACTATTCCTGCTACAAGCCATAATCCAAATAGCCTTCTTGGCTACCTGAGTACACTGCTGGTTCATATTCACTCTGACAACAATCAACACTGCCAAGTCCTTTTCCTCCAAACATCTCTCCAGCCACTCGTACCCAAACCTGTAATGTTGCATGGTGATGTTGAGGCTCAAGGGCAGCACTTGACACCTGACCTTGTTGAATCAATTAGCCTCAGTTCATCAGTCCAGTCTATCTAGATCTCTCTGCAGAGCCTTCCTGCTCTCCAGAAGTTTGACATACCCATTCAACTTGGTATTATCTGTAGATTTACTGAGGATGCACTCAGTGCCCTTATCCAAATCACTGATAAGGATGTTAAACAGAACTGGCTCTAGTACTGAGCCCTGAAAAACACCACTGGCTGCCAACTGGATTTAACTCCATTCGTGTCTACTCTTTGGGCCCAGCCATCCAGTTTTTCACCCAACAACACATGTGCCTGTACAAGCCAAGAGCAGACAGATATTTGTTACTCTTTCAGTTACTCTGTTTTCTCTCAGTGTGGCCATGACTGCCTTAGGGATTTGGTTCTGGTTGAATTCCTAGTATAATGCTTACAATTATAATTTCTACAAAAGCAGATGGTTTCAGATGCATAACTTTACTGCCATATTTGTGGGTCTGTCTTCCCAATATGGGCATCATGCATCTTTTTAGTGATGGCAGGAAATTAAATTTTCTTTGCACAACAGGGAAACATAATACATTATTTGCTTTATTTCTCTTAAAAGCCTTTTAAAATTTATTCATGTACTGTCATGAATAGTGCTTATGGCCAGATTGTGCCCCAAATATTTCCATAACATGCTTCTGTGTGTGTGTCTCAAACCCCCTTCGTTCCCCCTCCCTTCTGGAGGTGGTGAGGGGTGACCCTGGCACCACTGAGTCCAGGTAAACAACCTGCCTGGGTATGGCCTCACCCCTATGGTAAACAAGGGCCAGGTTATATGTTTGTTTCCCTGTTTATGGCATATGCTTATGCCATATTTGTTAAATACCAGTTCATTGGTTAATCTTTGTGTTAGCAATGGATGCTCATTGGACCAGTATTCATTGGGGCAAATGGTAAATAGGGGTTGTTTGGTAAACAAGTGCCCCCATGCTCATGTTCATGCCTATGCCTGTATGTGTGTCAGTGCTGCTGTGGTTCACCTTGCCCAGGACTCAAATCAGTGCTCTAGGAACCCTCGTGGTACTTTGCCACTGTCACCGTGTGATCCACCATCACAGGAGAAAGCCTTGGTAGCTTTCTTTCTTTCTTTCTTTCTTTCTTTCTTTCTTTCTTTCTTTCTTTCTTTCTTTCTCTCTTTCTCTCTTTCTTTCTTCCTTTCTTCCTTCCTTTCTTTCTTTCTTTCTTTCTTTCTTTCTTTCTTTCTTTCTTCTTTCTTTCTTTCTTTCTTTCTTTCTCACTTTCTTTCTTTCTTTCTTTCTTTCTTTCTTTCTTTCTTTCTTTCTTTCTCCTTTTCTTTCTCTCTTTCTCTCTTTCTTTCTTTCCCCCTTTCTTTCTTTCTTTCTTTCTTTCTTTCTTTCTCTCTTTCTTTCTTTCTCTCTTTCTAAACCATGCAACTTAGCGCCCTATCAAGTGTCCTCCTGAACACCTCCAGTGATGGTGACTCCACCACCTCCTTGGGCAGCCCATTCCAATGGGCAATCACTTTCTATGTGTAAAACTTCCTCCTAACCTCCAGCCTAAACCTCCCCTGGCACAGCCTGAGACTGTGTCCTCTTGTTCTGGTGCTGGTTGCCTGGGAGAAGAGACCAACCTCTGCCTGTCTACAAACCCCCTTCAGGTAGTTGTAGAGAGCAATAAGGTCACCCCTGAGTTTCATCTTCTCCAGGCTAAGAACCCCAGCTCCCTCAGTCTCTTCTCATAGGGCTTGTGTTCCAAACCCCTCACCAACTTTGTTGCCCTTCTTTGGACTTGTTCTAGCAAGTCAACATCCTTCCTAAACTGAGGAGCCCAGAACTGGACACAGGACTCAAGGTGTGGCCTAACCAGTGCAGTGTACAGGGACAGAATGGGTTCCCTCCTCCTGCTGACCACACTATTTCTGATACAGGCCAGGGTGCCAGTGGCCTTCTTGGCCACCTAGGCACACTGCTGGCTCTTGTTCAGTCAGATGTCAACCAATACCCCCAGGGTCCCTTTCTGCCTGGCGGCTCTCCAGCCACTCTGACCCCAGCCTGTAGCACTGCATGGGGTAGTTGTGGCCAAAGTGCAGCCACCTGGCACTTGGACTTGTTGAATGCAATCATGTTGGACTCTGTCCATCTGTCCAGCTTGTTGAGGTCCCCCTGGAGAGCCCTGATACCCTCTAACAGATCAACATCTGTTCTAAACTTGTTATCATCTGCAAACTTACTAATGGTGGACTCAATCCCCTCATCCAGATCATCAATAAAAATATTGAATCAGATTGGGCCCAACACTGATCCCTGGGGGACACCACTAGTGACTGGCTGCCATCTCCCATCTTGGTCTATAACTTTTAATTACTACCCTTTTATTTAAGCACAAAAGTTTGGAGAGTTTTAAGTTTTAGGTTTCTTAAATTTGTGCTCTATTACATCCAGTCCCATTTCTAATCAAACAATACAGTTGGTAAGACATATGTGAAAACTAATGCTTATAGCTTTTCACTCTGATGCTCTCCAGTGTTAACCTACATAAACAAAGTACATTTACAATGCACAGTCTAGCCTTTGTTTCTTACAAGACACTGTTCTCACCTGGCACAAGATTTAAATTCTGCATGCAGCAGCCCTTCATTCTCCAAATGGCACCAGTCAGGTAGGCTGTATGAAGCACAAGCTAAATGACAAAGCTGCTCCTCTAATCAATTGTTTTGGTCTCTTGAGTAATGAGTTCCTAGTAGTCATTACGTCACCCATTCTTTCCCACAAAAGTTCTGTGGACAACCTAAATGACTGGTGATCAAAAGCAAAAGTTGTTTCTTCTTTTCAGTACCGTAGACATCAATGCCTTCAAAAAAACTCCAGCTACAATTAAGTCTTAGAGTCTTGAAACCTGTGTCCTTGGGTTCAGTGGATTCTGAAAGTTTATGATTTAGGGGAGACTGAAAGTAAATTCCTTGTTTAGCCATCATCTTTCTGTGCAACCTTGGCTGATAGGATGAATCACCTCATTCCTCTGTGCCTCCATTCCTTCAACTACAATGGGAAAATCAGTCCACAGAAACAGCAGGACAATGGAGGCTGGCAGGAAAGAGGTTCTTCATCCCCAGATGCTGCCCAGAGCAGGCTCAGTTGTGAGCTCAGACTGGCCACTCAGGGCTTCACCCAGTCAGGGTGTGAAACTCTCCAAAGCTGAAGATTGTTCAGCCTACTTGGTCCCCATCTCTACTGATCTCACAAGCAGAAGCCTTCTCCTTACTTCCAGTATAAATCTCCCAGGTTTCATCTTTGTAATGGAATGTATGAATTTATAATTAAGATATGGCAAATATGAATGTTAATAAAACACTAATAGCATTTATTAATATGAAAAAATGCCAAAAACATATTAGATAGTTTTGATGTACAGTTAGAATATATATTTACAGTGGGAATGTACAATATTTAGGCAATATAAGTTTTCAACAACTTAAGCAAACCAGAGGAAATAACAGAAAGTGAGACTCCCTGGGAGAGAAATGGCACTTGACCACAGCAGGGTGAGTCAAGAAGGCAATGAATTAATTACTCACAGCTGATTCCACCCAAGTGGGGAGTGCTGCTGCTGCGTATTAGCTGTTGCAGCTTTTTGGGGCACTCGTTGCTGGCAGGAATGCCATGCAGTCTCAGGGCTGGTCTGGCTTCAGCAGACGGCAGGCTGTTTATGACACTTCTTGCAATGGGCTCTTGCATCTTCCTGGGTAAACTGTGGCACGGAAAAATTCTAGTTGCAAGGGGAAGTGAGGCTTGTATCCAGCTCCTAAGGCTCATGGCTTCTATCCCAGGCTCTGGACCAGGCAACTCGAGGTGAGGCAACTCGAGGCGAGGCAACTTGAGGCAAGACAGCTTCAAGCAAAGCAAAGGCAGCTAGAAATCAGCCTGCTTATCAATCTTGCCTAAGATTCAATTGGGCCAACAGGGCAACTGAAGCCAGCAAATAATTATCCAATGAAAAGGAACTCTGCCAGGCTGTGGTCATAAAAGACAGAAACATAGGCCTGGTGGGGGAGAAGCAGTGGCCAGCACACATGCTCTTACCCCAGGAGGACACTTGGTTTACCCAGATATATTGAGGCTTCTCTTTTGTCCCTTTTCCTGCATTACCCTGACTCCTGCAAGAGGGAGGGAGAGATTCAGACCATGTCTAGACATATCAGGGCCTGTCTGGGTTTGTGCTGAGCCCATTTGGCCCTACCATGACAATCTTGTGCTGCTGCCCCTTACCCTATTGCCACTCATCACTGTGGAAAGCCTAGCTGTGTCTCCTCCATCCTCTCCTTCTGATGCCAAAGACACTGCTGGATGCCCCCAAAGCTGTCCCTTCTCCCAGCTGTACTAGCCCTGTTTCTGCAGCCTATACTTGCAGGACAATAGCTTCAACCCCACTGCCTCCATGGCATGCTCTTGCCTCCCACCAGGTTTTTCTACATAGAAAAGGCGCATGGCAGCTGTTGTAATAAAACTTTAGTACATGGTAACACACTGTGTCGATAAGGCACATACGATGGCTAGGATAGGAAGAATTTTCCAGACATCAAAGCAGCAATAATGACACAGTCATCACAGTCATTTTAGTTTTGTGATCCAGAAAAGTGATCTGAATGTCAACATTTTGTTTACTTGTACTATTGAGTTGAAGAAAAGAAGAGAAAACATGTCTCCTGAAACCTATTGAAACAGATTTTACTTTGCTATGAAATAAGGATCCCTTCCTTACTGCATGAATGCTTTTCTTCAAGGTGGGTGTGGTAGGTTGAGAGACCAATTCTCCCACCACAGGCAAAAGAAAGACTCAGACAAAAGGATTGCAAAAATGGTGGAAAGTTTAAATGGAAAAACAATGAAAGTTTTACAGAAAACCACAAGCACCATGACAAAAGAGAGAGATATCCCAAAACATACCCAAGAGCATCCCACCCCCACCTGGGGGCACACCCAGCCCCCCCCTTCCCAGGGCTCTTTCTCCCTTCCCTAACCCAGCCTTGGGACTGACCAGGCCCAAGGGAGGCAGGTCACCCCATTATCTAGGCAGCGGCAAGGGAAGAAAGAGGAAGTGAGGACCCCCACTGATGTTTTATAGGGGAGCAGGGCATTATGGGATGAAATACCTGGCTTCCTGTGCCCACACACTGGGCTGGATCCTTTGGGACATCCCAGGTGTGGCTTGTGCAGCAGCACCCAGCCTAAACCACCACAGTGGTCTAGGAATAGATAAAAGTGTTATAAAAGAAAGGAATAACAGTTGTGGAGATGAGGTTTTTTCCTTCCCAGCCAGCACTGTGCCTTGTAAATATGCTTACCACATGACCTTGCTCAGCAGGTAATTCCCTATGGTGATTTACATGCTATTTCTCTCACTCACATACCTGCACTCAAGAAAGGATCAAGACCACAATGTGTGCGCAATACCCAAATACCAAACAAATCTTATTTCAAGAGCTTAATTGGGATTAAAGTAGTTAACAGATGTGGTTCTAGCCCTTTACATTTGGGTTAATCTAATCTTCAATATGTGGAGTCCTAAGGACTCTTTTGAGGGGATTCCTTACATATCTCTTGTACTGAATCTTCAAGCAAATCCCTTGAAGGAGGAGAACCCTTCCCTTCCTCTCACTTTAAAAAGTCACCCTGTCAAACAAACAACCTTTCTTTCTTTTTCTTCCACCCTAGATATCACAAATGTTATGACAGGTTTGAGGAGACATTTGTTTGCAGTGACTGAGTACTGCTCCTTAGGAGGGAACCTTTTGCTGTCCAAGTTCAATCTCTCCATTTGGGGTCTGAAGATTAATAGTGGTGGAGATGAATAGTGAATTATAGCATGTTTTGGATGCTGTAGCTAGAATGCAAACATTTTTCACTTTCATTTTGAGGAATTTGAGTCCATCTGCAGCCCCAGGGCACAATACTTTCTGTTTTCACTACTCTATGCAGTAGTGCAGCTGAACAATGCTTTGACAGCCCTGTGACTCTGTTCTCAACATTGTGTTGGTGCTGGATACTTGATACTGGAAATATAAATGCAAATTTGTCACTCAACTCCAGGAATGTGTCCAGTGTGCCACATGGGGAAAATACACAGGACAAGCAGGGGAAGCCTTTAATCGGAAATATGAGAATGTATTGATCAATAGCACAAGACAGGTAGGGAAGAGAAGCTGTAAGAAAAAGAGAACAAAGGTAATAGATTTATTACTGAACACAATGAAGGGGGTAGGATGCAAAAGAAAATTACAACAAATTAATAGGCAATCTGAAGTATCCATATATAAAACATCAGACAAAAATTTGTACAAAGATTTTAATTATAGATACAGAAATGTATTGTAGGAAAGAGATACAAAATCTCAGATTTGTAGAAGTCAGAGGTGGCAAATGCTCTGTCATCCAGCCTATATTCTTGGGCACTGGGACCATTATGTTTTCAAACATTCCTTGCATTTAAAACAGAAATTAAGGTGAAAGGTGAATTTGACCCATTCAGCCCATTTTCCTTATCCATTCTGGAGATAGAAAAAGGGTAGTGTGAGAAGCCATTGCTATGTCTGAGTACCTCTGGAGCATCTTCTGGGCAAAAGTGTGGTTCCAACTCAAACGGCTGTTTGCCAGATTCATCAGTTTTTCCTGAGAGTTGTTCATGGATTACTTTGTTCTGTACCTCCTAGCCTGGCAATAGCACTCCCCCCTCAAACCCCCAGAAGAACCAGAGAGTCACAGAATCACAGAATCAACCCAGTTGGAAAAGACCTTCAAGATCATCAAGTCCAACCTATTACCCAAAAAATTTCTTTTAGAACCTGTAAGTAGTTACAAAAGACGGAAATAGCATGAACAATTTCCAAATGATACCTTGATCATATTTTACAACCATTATCATGAGTCCTATTGTGCTTCAAAGAAGTTATGTATAAAGCAAGAAATAGGAAAATATAAGACTTGTGGAGGAGATTAGGGTACCTGATTTCTGTAATGTATACAGACTCTCCTGGTGCTACTTTTCTTAATGGCCTTTGCTCCACTCCCCATTTTCAACTGCCTTAAAAATTTCTGGTCAGAGTCTTGAGGTGAAGGACAGAAATTTTTAAGGCAGTTGAAAATAGGGAATGGAAAAAAGGCCATTAAGGAAAGCAGCACCAGAAGAGTCTGTATACATTTTTAAAAAACTGTTTAGTCATACTCCAGAGACAAAGGGGCTTTATTTTTCTTGTTCAGGCATTATTTGGTCCCACACATTGCACTGGCCTCAAATAACAGCATGGAAAAGTTAAATTGGTTATTTTTCATAAAGCAATTCAGGTAACTGAATGTTAATTCCTTTAGCATTCAAGTCTTTTACCTTCCTTAGATTAAACATAGCAGAGTATTTGGGTGGGTTTGAATTGTTTCATTCATAGAGATACAGAAAGTAATTTTGTGCATTTGTATTACTGACCCTATCTATAGATTCTCACCTATCAGTGTGCAAAAACATTTGCTGACACAAACAGGAGATTATTCTTAACATGACATTTCTGGAATTCACATTATCTGGTAAAATATCTGCCTGCTTAAGGGAAATTTGGGAGAAGAAGTGAATGTTAGGGGGAAAAAAATCTTTTTAAAGACTGCATTGAGCAATAGTGAATTATAGGTCTTATGCATATGTGCATGAGCTAAAGGATGAAACTGTCATAATTTTTCAGCCCATTTCATTTGATAGGCCCACATACTGAGTTACACAGCCAGAGTTAACATCTGCAATTTGGTTGGTACATGCCATTGGTGCTGGCATTAGAGCTGTGACCACAGTGGCTTCTATTGCTCACCTCTTCTAGTGGTTTGGCATCTTTCATATTCCCTCAGGCTCTGTGGCAGAGAAAGTGGACACAAACGCTGGATGCCAAGGGAGTCATCTGCATGAATGACATGCTACGAGCCTTGTGAAAGTAAATTGTTGCCTTTAATTTTACAAGCTGATTGCTTGTGGTAGGCAAAGATGACCTGGTCCGGGGAGGGTACAGCAGCCACACTCAGGCTGCCGGTCCATCAGCACACTGACACCAATGTGGTGGATGGCAAATGGCATTTATTACTGGCTGTTATCACCTTTTATAACCTTGGGGTTACAATGTCACATCCATCTGCTTATATCATGGCCTGAGTACCATAGGCTACAGAGAAAACCTTATCTACACGTACAGCACGAAATCTTCTGGTCGCTGGTCTCTAGCTACCACAGTAAATTTTTTGCTCTATGGTGTAGCTGGCTAACTTCCTATTACTGAAGAGGCAGGGTAAATCCTGCACTAAAGCTATGCAAATTCTTTCCTTTTGGGCAATCATGTCACAGAAACAAGTCTTATCCAAAGTAATTCTTGCCTTTGTTTTCTAGAATCAAAATTAAATGTTGCATCAGCTTGGGGAAGAGTTACCTACTAACTTATGTTACAGGTAATGAATTCACATCTAAACACTTGGCATTTTTCTAGCAAGGCCTAACTGCCACGAAATGCACAACAAAGATCCTGATAAAATTTCATTTTCTGCCCTATGATTTGATAAGGACTGCTATTACCTGTCAGATGCTGACAATTAGAGCTATGAGAGTGGGACAGCCAACTCACCCAACCTTCAGGTTATGCCATACTTTCCCTTTCTTGCCTCACAGAACATCAACTGAATACACTAATTCTGCGAGATGCACAAGTATGTGGCCTGTAGGCACTTATTTCTTCTACATCTAAGACTGAGTGATACTTTCTGCTCCAAACTCCTGTTTCATTCACTTACTACTTTGAAGAAACTTGGATTTTTGGATTTTCTAGCTCCATCTGAAATGTCTGCCTCCTGTTTTTGCTCCCTAGCCTCAAATCCTTCTAAAAAGCACATACATCAGCAGAGAGGGCTGTATGCGTCTATAAGAAATTACCCTTTTCTGTCATGATTGTTAGGCATGGAAACAGTGGGGTCAGTGCGGGGCTTCAAAACAAAAATGAGCTTTCACTTGACTGAACTCTTAAGCTCAGAGAATAACATTCAATGCTGCTCATGGTATTTATGGTTCCCAGTCAGCTCACATCTGTGTGCATCTAAGGAGTGCTGCACTGCAGCTACATGTGTAGCGAATTTAGCTGGGTAGTGAAAATTTAAAGAAGTTCTGTGAGGTGAAGCCAGGACCTTCATCTTGTTCATTAGTAAGGGTACAGTAAGAAAGACCACTTCGTCCTTCAGGTTAAATTGTACTTGAATTATTACTTGAAGGGATCTGTGAGAGACTACTTGTCCCTCCTTGTGTGACTCAATGAAGATAAAATCACTTGCTGCTTGCCCAGACAATATGTTGTTGGGCAGAGCCACTGGAAAGAAGGTGCAAAAATCATGTAGGAATCCTGTCTACCAATCCTGCATGCAAATCACCTTGCAATTGCATTGTGATAACACTGGACTGCAGCTGACCTACAACAATGGCCCAAGGACCCAGCCATCACGCCTTCAGGACAAGATCATTTCCAGCTATCAGATACCCCTAGGAAGGGAGGATGGTGAGACAATGAACTCACCACCTGTTTCCTGATGTGTGATGAGTGTGTGGGCAGGGAGATGGAAAGGGAGGAGGCGGAGGCCTCCCCCCCTCCATCCAGACCACTGCCCAAACTCACATGAATACACAGAAAGTCTTCCTGGGGAACGATACCTGGATACTTATGATTTCCTGGAAAGATTTCATGGGGCACAATACCTGGATACTTACCTAAGGATGATTTCCCAGAACAATGTCCTGGGGACCAACACCTGGACACTTGCCTAAGGACTAAAAAAACTGTATAAAAGACTTGACTACTACTGGCTTAGAAGAAGAAAAACGCAGAAGAAGGACCATGCTGCTGAGGAGGAATGAAAAGCCTGGGACAAGGCTGCGTTGGAGAAAAGAGGGCGTGGAGCCTGGGAGAAGCAGACTGAATCCTCTCTCCATGTCCTAAGTCCCACTTGCTGCCACTCATGGAGCTGAAGAAGCTGCCCAGAGGACCACATCTTTTCTCCAGCCAAAGCCTCAGCACCCTTTATCTACAGACCCAGGCTGCCCAGAGGGACCACATCTCTTCTCCAGCCAAAGCTTCAGCACCCTTTCTCTACAAACCCAGCATCTCCTGCAGCACCTTTCCTCCACAGACTCAAACTGTCTTGGGTGGGGGGTGAGGGGTATGGTAATATAATTCCTTTCCTCTTCTCTCTCTCTTCTCTCTCTCCCTCTCTATCTTCTGCCTCTCCCCTTCTTATTTCCATTTTATTTATGTAATAAATAGTCTAGCTGTTGATATTTTGGCCTCGTTTGTGCCTCTAATTTCACAACAAGGGAATATTCAAAAGAACTGAGTCTCCTTCCCTCTCTGGACCGAGACATTATCATAGTGCAAAATAACTAAATTTGTACTTTACTTCAGAGTAAACCTTTCTCCTTCATTTAATTGTAGTTTAAACTTGCCTTAAAAGTGAAGTTCAAACATCACAGAATTGCTGTCCTACCACAACTGTTGTAGTGGTTATTTTAAGACTTGACAAAGTTCATGTGTAGTTAAAACATCATTATTCTCTTGGTTGCAAGGGTTTTTAACACCATGTCTCTTTTTCCTCTACCACAGCATGGATTTTCTGGAGCATGTTTGCTTAAAGATATGTTAAATAACTTGTCTACTCTCAGGTGTCCATTTTAGTAGGAAAGAATTTACCCTTGAACTTCTTAGCGAGGACTAATCAGTACCCATGAAACAGTATGTTGAGTCCACATCTCTTCTGTCACATGTATTACAGTGTTCTGGAGGAATGTTAGAAGCAGAACTGTTGCTGACTTCATGCTTCACAACATACTTCTGTTGATTCTATATGCATATGGTTAAGGTAAGCATTCAGTTTGGAGGGAGAGTAGTTAACAGCCTTTTCATTAATAATATGATATAACAGTGATCATGTCATGTCATCAGCATATTGTACAGAGTACAATTAAAGAGTGTTTAATACACCTCAATAAAATAATTTTTGCACCACTTGAAAAACTAACGAATGAGCACCAGCATGTCCAAAATAAATGCAAGGTATAGGAAAGTATTACTTATATTTTAATTCAAATTAATTTATTTAGAATAAAGTAGAGCTGGTTCAGCTTTCTGCACTGTTATGTGACACAGCCATTTTTTAATATAGATTTAGCAACATTATAGGGGTCATAAAATCAAAACCATGTAAATATTAGTAGTGCTGGATACATTTTCTCCTAGTATCTGCCTGTAGTTTAGCTGTATATACAGCTATATAGTATATATATATATATATACTATATATATACTATACTATATATACTAATATACAAGGATATGAAATTAGACATATGGTCACCATCAGCTTGGATATATAATTTTGAGTTGATACTTCTGTTAATCCATCTGAAAAGGGGGAAGCTACCACATAAATGGTTGCAATTAGCCAAACCACAACTTTCTCTAACCAATTCACTCTAAGCCAAAATGGCATTTTAGAATTACATCACTCTCAGATTTGCATCTCCTGATGAATTCCCAAGGTTAAGATTCAAGTCATACTATAAAACCAACCCTCAATTATAGCTTTTTAGAGGAAGATCAGTGGCAGGTGGCGCCTGCTATAACGATTCATTAAAACACCTTCTGTTTGAATATCACAAAAAGGAGTCACCAGATGGAGGCACAGCTCCACATGGTAGCCTTACCTTAAATGAGAGCTTCACCTGTCACTTTGGGAACAGCAGATTATTTTTTCCTCCAGCTAACAAGACACTGAGGTTCAAGAGAGGATATATTAGGATTAATTGGACTTGATCTCTAATCCAGTGTAATATCATATGCTAAAGGCGTTGTTCATTGTCAAACCTGGAGACAGGTAGGCCTGCTCTGGTAATGTAAACTGTCCCCATTTCCACAGAGCTAATCTAATTTCACCTCCTTACAGACCACAGATTCCAGTAAAGATATTTAACTCTTCCTGCTTTGTCTCCCAATGGGTTTTTGAATGGTAGCAAATCTGATATAGAAGATAATGATGAAACTGCTGACTAATTGGAAAATTATTTTTTCTGATGCTGCTTACTGAAATGAGCAAAATATTGAAAGGATATTATGTGCTCAACCTGTTTAAAAAAAAACAAACAAAAAACCAAAAAACAACCAACCAAACAAACCAGCTCTTCCCTCATCAGTTCTGCAATTTAATTTCTCGCGCCTACTTCCCCTACTAGTCTCAAAACACATTCTAAGAATATGTGATTTAATAGATGAGAACAATTGGCAAGCTAAACCATATGAGAAAAGTTTATGCTTCTTAAAGGAGATATTGTCACCTTGCACAGCCCTTGGTGTAGAAGGATTTTTTTCCATGGCTTTGCTTTGGGATTGATCCAAACCATTAAGTGCCAAACAGTATGACGAGAATGTTTTTTCATAGTTCTTTTTTGTGTTTTGTGTTAAGATACTTTAAAAATTGCCACCCACCAGCCTTATTTCTTAATTCAAGGTCATTCTTAATATGTAGAGTATTTATTTGAGAGAGGCAGAAGAAAGGCAGACAACTATACTGAATTCACATATTTTTTAACAAGTGGCATACAGCATCTTATGTTGCAGAAGCAAAACAACATGAAGCTTTTTGAAGTAATTGTACTAACTGTTCAGGACCAAAATGTTTTTATACTGGCCTGGTTCAGGGGCTGGTCTACTCACCTGAAGAGTAAGAAATAAGTCAAGATTTTGATGTATAACATCTCGTCTTGTGCTACCTTCTCTGTACTTACAAAATGCCTTCTATTCCAGAAGGGACTCCAAGAGTGCTGCCAGATGAATACACTTAAACATCAATTCAACAACCACTGAAATACAACCATCTCTGGGGTGGAACACAGAAACTCCTCCATTCCAGAAAAAGCAAAACACTGTTTTTACGAGGAGGAAGTAAGAAAACCCAAACTATTCCAACTGCAGTTCCAAGGGAAATTATGCTGTCAGAGTGTAATCACACTTACTGAAAGTTGGCCAAAACACTGCAGCTAACATTCTCCATTCTCAGAAAACATGCCAGGGGATCTTTAGCAATCACAGATGCTTAAGACCTGTTGAGAACAGAAGGTACTTGCTGACATATGTGACAAAACTTTTCTTTTTTAAGTAGATACCTGTGGAATTTTCTCCCCCTCAATTCTCTGTATTCCATGTAAAGCAAGACCAGCTGATGGACACTTGCTCCCACCAGCACAAAGTCATTAGCTAAGGTTATCCATGGGACAAACTGTTCACCAAAGAGACTAACAGGACCAAGTCCACCTCATCTACTTTCAGCATCTCACGTTTTCATTTTCTTTTTTGGTTTTCTTTTAAATCAATATGCGGTTTTCTTTTAAATCAGGATTTTGCTGGCATTTCTAAATCTGTACTAACTTGTCATTGTGGTTTCCCACTCTCTTCTAAATAAATTCATCCCAGTTAGTTGGTAATGTGGCCTACAACGTAGGAAGAAGAGAGGAAAAAATGCAGTGTCTGAAAAACGGAATTATGTACAATGCAGTAGTTCCTTATTCTTATTTTCTTTCTGTCCTGCATGGACTTGAACTCAGGCGCTGCATGGTATGAGTTAACAGTAAGCTAGTCCACAGTCTCCACTGTGTGTACTGCACACATATGGATCTTGATAGGTATATGAGTGGATATATCTAACAGATGGCTTTTTTGACCATAAATAAATGAATCTGGCAGAACCATTACAAAAAATTATGTCCAAAAAAATAATCAGACTGATGATTATGTTCATGAATAAAAGTGCTGAGTTCAGTGTATTCTAATTAACTGAGGAAAGTTACTGAGGGTACCCAGAAATAGATTTTAAGATTCATAAAATATTAAAGAGATTTAATAGAAAATATATGCTAAAACAGCAAGTGTGCACACCCAAAGCAGTGTGCAGTGACTGTGTACACAGGTTTTGCCTTCTGATGATGAACAGAGTACTTTCAAAAACTGTTACATGAATGTGGTGGGTTGAAATTACTCACCAACATAAAATTGCCAGACCAGCTCAGTTGAAAGCAAATAAAGCTGTATTTACAAGCAAATAAAGCTGAATTTACAAGCAAAACTACAATCTAAAATACAGAATGAGATGAATAGGTACAAAATATACAATATCTACATACATATAAGAACACCCCTGGACAAAACCAGGGAGCTACCAACAGCTTCCCTCTCCCTGCTCTCTTCCTTTTCCCACTGTACACAGGACAAAAGAAAGAAGAGCAGAGAGTAGTTTGTTAGTACTTAGCCACAACAAAGCAATGCAGCCAAGGTCAGCAGCAGGTAAGCAAAAGCCAGATAGTATCTGCCAGAGCAAAGGAAGCAAAAAGAGAGAAAGTTGATTTAGAGCTATAACTTTTTGTTAGATATCTGTCCAATGGGATTATTTAGACTTTATCTTTATTTTCCTTTTTACATCCAATAGTAATTTATTTACATTCTATCACTCTCTGTTCAAAACCTGTGGAAAAAAATTTAGGCACAGCCTAAAACTACCACAATAATCCTTCTTATAAGGTACTTAGCATTGCCCTTTTTGATTATGTATTCTACTCCCAGAAAGTGAAAAGAATTTGAGAGAAGTTGTGGGTGGCCACTAGTCCTCATTAAAGGAATATGACATGAGAGAATTACCTCAAAGCAACAATTGTGCCTTTAAGATATTTCTGAAAAATTTGTTGAGATTGAAACTACAAGATCTTGTGGACCTGATCCTGACTCCAATTTTGAAGTCAGACAGATTAGAATTGTAGCAGGAACTTTACTGTCAAGTTGCTTTTCAGCAATGGGGTAGACACCTAGCCTGGATGGGAAATGAGCTTCTGGACGAATTCGGGGGAAAAAAGAGGGTGCATCATCTTTGGAAGAAAGGAGAGGTTACACATGAAATGTTTAAGGACGTTGCTAGGTCATGTAGGAAAAAAATTAGAGAGGCAAAGGCCCATTTAGAGCTTAGACTGGCCACTGCTGTGAAGGACAATAAAAAATGTTTTTATAAATATATTCATGCAAAAGGAGGGGCAAGGACACCCTCCACTCCTTAGAGGACATGAAGGGGGAATATTGTAACTAAAGGTGAAGAAAAGGCAGAGGTACTTAACGCCTTCTTTGATGCATTTTTTAATAGCAGGATTGGTTGTCTTCTAGAAAACAAGCCTCCTAAGCTGGCACATGGAGTCAGGGAGCAGTATAGTTCCCCTGTAATCCAGGAGGAAGCATTGAGAGACTTGCTCACCCATTTGGATCCCCGCATGTCCGTGGGACCAAATGGGATCCATCCTAGGGTACTGACAGAACTGGCAGATGAGCTGGCCTGTTGTAATATAGATGCCCTTCTCCCACACTGGCCAAGCCACTCTCCATCATTCTGGCTCACTGGAGAGGTCCCAGATGACTGAAAACTGCCCAGCCTGATGCCCATCCACAAGAAGAGCCAGATGGATGAACTAGGGAATTCCAGGCCTGTCAGCCTGACCTCAGTGCCAGGCAAGATTATGGAACAGGTCATCTTGAGTGCAATCACACAGCACTTACACGATGGCCAAGGGATCAGGCCCAGCCAGCATGGATTTAGGAAGGGCAGGTCCTGCCCGACCAACCTGATCTCCTTCTATGATCAGGTGACCCGCCTGGTGGATGTGGGGAAGGCTGTGGATGTAGTCTACCTGGACTTCAGCAAGGCCTTTGACACCATCCCCCACAGCAAACTGCTGGCCAAGCTGGCAGCCTGTGGCTTGGACAGCAACACTCTGTGCTGGGTTAGGAACTGGCTGGAGGGTTGAGCCCAGAGAGTGGTGGTGAATGGTGCCACATCCAGCTGGCAGCCAGTTACTAGTGGTTTCCCTCAGGGATCACTGTTGGGCCCCTTACTGTTCAATATCTTTACTGATGATCTGGATGAGAGTATTGAGACCATCATCACTAAGTTTCCAGATGACACCAAGCTGGGGGCAGGTGTTGATCTGTTAGAGGGTAGAAGGGCTCTGCAGAGGGACCTTGACAGGCTGGACAGATGGGCATAGTCCAATGGCATGAGATTTAACACATCTAAGTGCTGGGTTCTACACATTGGGCACAACAACCCCATGCAGTGCTACAGTCTGGGGACAGAGTGGCTGGAGAGCAAGCAGGCCGAAAGGGACCTGAGAGTAGTGGTTGACAGCTGGCTGAACATGAGCCATCAGTGTGCCCAGGTGGCCAAGAATGCCAATGGCATCCTGGCCTGTATCAGGAACAGTGTGGCCAGCAGGAGGAGGGAAGTCATTGTGCCCCTGTATTCAGCGCTGGTTAGGCCACGCCTTGAGTCCCATGTCCAGTTCTTGGCCCCTCAGTTTAGGAAAGATGTTGAGCTGCTGGACCATGTCCAGAGAAGGGCAACAACCCTTCAAGAACCCAGCGTGTGGCTGCAGAGAGAGGAGGCAGAGGTGAGCAGCTCAGCACTGGGAGCTTGCTTTTGGCTTTGCTTTCGGCTTTGCTTTCCTTTCTTTTCAGGCGATAAGGAGTTGGTGGCTCGAGACCTCGAGTGCAGGAGCATGGCACTTGATATGGAGAATGGAAGGACCAACTCCTGTGTTAGGTGTGAGCAGATCAGTGATCTGATGAGCATGGTGGCCAAACTAAAAGAAGAGGTGGAAAGGCTAAGAGCTATAAGAGACAGCGAAAGGAAAATTGACCATTTCCACAATCTAACCTCTACAAAACCAGAAGAGGGGGTAACTCTTAGTGGAACAAGGAGTTTGATACCTTCCCATCAGCAAGCCTTTCAGCCTCCCTGTAGTAACACACATCAGCAGGACCAATGGGAACAGGTCTCTGCCTGACAGAAGAAATGCAAACGAAGCAAGCGTGTTACTTTGAGCTGCGTGCTGCCTACAGTGCACTTACAGAATAGGTATGAGGCTCTGCAGGAGGAACAGGTCATCGGTAAGGATGAGGACTAAGAAGGTCAGAAGCTGCACCAATGACAGGTTGCCTCAGGCCAGCCATCAAAACTAATCTGGAAAAGAAACCTTGTAGCAGAGGAGACTCCCTACTGAAGGGAGCAGAGGGCCCAATATGCAGACCAAACCCGTTTCATAGAGAGGTCTGCTGCCTCCCTGGTGTCCGAGTAAGAGGCATTGTAAGTAAAATTCCCAACCTTGTGACTCCTTCAGACTACTACCCACTTCTGATCTTTCAGGTGGGTAGTGATGATGCAACAATGAGAGGCTCATAATCAATTAAAAGAGACTTCAGAACCTTAGGGCAACCGCTAAAGGGATCAGGAGCTCAAGTTGTGTTCTCTGCTATCCCTCTAACATCAGCAATGGATGAGGGAACATTGAGGAAGAGCCAACAGGTCAATTCATGGCTCTGGGGCTGGTGCCATTGACAGGGCTTGGGGTTCTACAATCATGGCTTGGTTTACAAGGCACCAAAGCTGAAAAAAACTTATGGGACACACTTGTCCCAGAGGGGGAAAAGGATCCTGGGGCAGGAATTGGCAGGGCTCATTGATAGGGCTTTAAACTAGATTTGAAGGGGGAAGGTGTTAATAGTCTCCTGCTGGCCTGTGACAAACAGAGGGGTAGCTCACCAGAGGCAGAGGGATGGAGAGCTAGTAAGGGCTCTCAACTTGCTGCCCTGAGGCAAGCCACGAATGATGCACCAGGACACTCTGTGGAAACCGAGGGAAATTGGCACAAGAGGACGACAGAGCCAGCCCAGCTGAAGTGGAATGTGTCAGCGACCATCCTGCCACCGCACTCCCAGAAACTGGATCTCTCTGGCAGGTCCTTTCACCTTGTCTCGCTTAATGGCAAAACCTGCTTTCAGGAGAATGTCAATGATTTTTGTTACCTTTCTTGAAGACTTCAGCAGTTTTACCCCAGACAATGATGTCATAGATGAACTGGATGTGTTCTGGAGCACCACCTTTCTCCAAAGCATAATGGATCACTGCATGATGAGTTGTTGAACTGTGTTTCCACCCCTGGGGCAAAAAATTAAATATGTACTGGACCCCTCTCCAGGTGAAGGCAAACTGAGGCCTGCATACCTCTGCTATGGGAATAGAGAAGAAAGCATTAGCAATGTCTATAGTACCCTACCATTTGGCATCCTTGGATTCCAGCTTATATTGGTGTTCCATCATGTCTGGTACAGCCACACTCGTGGGTGGAGTCACGGAAGTCAATTGTTAGACGCCATTCTCTATTTGGCTTTCACACAGGCCAAATTGGACTGCTGCAATGTGAATGAGTTTTGCTTATGCCCTTCTGACCTTCCAGCTGTCTAATCAAGTTGTGAATGGGCACCAAAGAGTCACGGTTGGTTCTGTATTGCCTGTGATGGACAGTTTGAGAAGGAACTGGCATTTTTACACCCTCTATCTCATGTTGTGTCACAACTGCAGATTCATCTGAAAGTTCAAGCCTAATAGATACCCTCAACTTTCCTCCATCAATTTCTACAGTTGTCATTCCAAAATCCTATTTGTAAACCTTAGGGTCTTTGAAACGCCCTTCTCTCAGAAAGTCAATTCCCAAAATACAAGGTGCATCTGGTCCTGTTACAATAGTGTGTTTCTTCCAGTCTTTCCCAGTTAAACTTATGCCAACATGCAATTTATACAACTCTTGAGACCCACCAGTGATTCCTAAAATAATTATAGATTCTGTCCCTTGACAATTTGATGGCATTACAGTGCACTGAGCTCCAGTGCCAGCCAAGGCCCGGTACCTCTGAAATTCTGAAGTGCCAGGCATCCCAATAGACTCTATTATCTCCATTATTCCTTTCCTCCCTCCGTGTGGTGGGTCGAGAGACCAATTTTTTCCCACCACAGACAAAAGAAAGACTCAGACAAACGGATTACAAAAAATGGTGGAAAGTTTAAATGGAAAAACAATGAAAGTTTTACAGAAAAACCACAAGCACTGTGACAAAAGAGAGAGATTCCAAAACATACCCAAAAGCATACCCCCACCTAGGGGATACACTCAAAACCATCCCCCAGGGCCCTTTCTTCTCCCCCCCCCAACCCAGCCTTGGGCCTGGCCAGGCCCAAGGGAGGCAGCTCAGCCCATTACCTGGGCAGCGGTGAGGAAGAAAAGAGGCGCCATTTTCGGAACATATCCAAAAACCAGGGAAAAGATTTACAGCTGCTGCCACCTGAATGCAGCACTGGCACAGGCTGTGATGTTGCTTCTGCTCGAACACAGCACGGCATGGTTCCCACCATCTCCGTCACCGCGATGTAGAATCAGTCACCTCCAGCCCTTCGGGCACCCAAATGGCTTTTCCTGCCAAAGCCATGAGGGTGTTCCCAGAGCCTTTGAGAACAGCTTTCCAGCTGAAGTCCCTGCTTGCCTTCTTGGGTTTCAGGAGCCATCACTTGTCCTCTCGCCACATGTGGCCCTCCCCCACAGCAACAGTGGGCTCAACTTCGGTCTGCTTGCCACTGCACCTCCTCCACTCCGCTCCCTGCTGCTTGTCACTCCACAGAGAACAATGAGAAAAAAGGCAGGTCTCGCATTCTTAAGCTACCCTGAGCAGAAAAGTCACAGAAAGAACCACTCCTCACTGCTTTCAAGCAACAGGAGGGACTTCCATGCCATTGGCCACACACCAGATGCCCTCCTGCAGTCCATAAAAGCTCACACATTCACCCTGGCAAGAAAACTTGAGCCCCAACTTCCAAACCAGCAATGCCCCACATCTGACTTTAAATTCTCCGTCTTTTGCAATCCAATCTGCAGTTTACCACAGCAACCAACTCCTGGCTTGGCTACACCATTAAATGTGGTGGGTTGAGATACCACCCACCACAGGCAAAAGAAAGACTCAGTAAAATGGATTGCAAAAAATGGTGGAAAGTTTAAATGGAAAAACAATGAAAGTTTTACAGAAAAAACACAAGCACCGTGACAAAAGAGAGAGATCCCCAAACATACCCAAAAGCATCCCACCCCCACCTGGGGGTACATCCAAAACTGCCCCCAGGGCCTTTTCTCTCCCTCCCCCAGCCCAGCCTTGGGCCTGGCCAGGCCCAAGGGACACAGTTCAGCCCATTACCTGGGCAGCATCGGGGAGGAAAAGAGACAGGAAGGACCCCTCACTGATGTTTTATAGTGGAGCAGGGCATTATGGGAATGAAATACCTGGCTTCCTGTGACCACCCACTGAGCTAGGCCTCCCTTTGGGCCTGTGGCCTGTGCAGTGGCATCAGGGGCCGGCACCCAGCCTGAACCACCACACCCTGACAGGAGTCAGGGCACCTGTAACTATGGGGGTTACATCCACATGTACAATTGAGACATCACTTAGTGACAGAATCACTGTTGGAGCAATTAGAGTTGTTCTGGGAGACTGAGAAAGTCACAGCTACCCTTCTGGTATTGTTACCTCTGGCTCTGCCACTCTCCTGCATTCTCCTGAAAAGAGCAGAAGCAGGTCGACCACCCTACTTATTCATGCTTTCACCAAATTGGTCACACAGGGTTATCCAAAGACTTCCACGTGATTGCTGTTGTCTATTTTAGATTGGCCTAGTTTGAAACGGTCTTCTAGGAGGATGTCTGCTTTTGACAGCTGAAACTTTTATCCATTTAGATGAGGAAGGAGTAATCTCATCCTCCTTTGCCAATTTAGATACAGAGGTTTTAAATTTCTCCTTCAGCTCATGCACAGGTTCTTGAGCCCATTCACACAGGACCATTGGTGCAAAATATCCTCTACACTGCAGCCAGGGAACATGGTCTTAGAGTCTCTGGCAGAAGAAACCAGGTGAAACCTGTAGTTGGCCATTGGGATTTTGGAGTAGAAGATATTGAGGATCAGAAGCCCACTATACACCAACTGAGAAGGAGATCTTAGCAGTCTATGAAGGAATTTGAGCTGCATCAGAAGTAGTAGGTACAGAAGCACCTCTCCTCTTAGCACCCAGGCTGCCTGTGCTGCATTGGGTGTTCAGAAGAAACATCCCTTTGTCTCATCATGCCACCAGTGCTACATGGAGTAAGTGGGTAGCACTGATTACACAGCGAGCTCGACTGGGGAAACCAAACCACTCAGGAATTCTGGAAGACATTATGGACTGGCCAGATGGCAGAGATTTTGGAGCATCACCTGAGGAAGTGGTTCGTGCCCAAGAGGCACCACCATGCAATGAGTTATCTGAAGATGAAAGGCCTTATGCTCTGTCTACTGATGGATCCTGTTGTGTGATAGGAAACCAGCAGAAGTGGAAACCTGCTGTATGGAGTCCTACATAACAGGTTGTTGAGGCTAAGGAAGGAGAAGTTGAATCGAGTTAACATCCAGAAGTGAAAGCCACCCAACTGTCTCTAGAGATTGCTGAAAGAGAAAAGTGGCTAGTACTTTACCTTTACACTGATTCTTGGATCTTTTTCTTCCTGAGTTCTACCCAAACCTCTTTTCTTAGCCAGGCTGGTCTTCTGCCCTGCTGATTTGTCTTCTGATGTATGAGCATCCTGTGCCTTGATGATTTTCTTTTGAGATTCCTCAACAGAATTCCTGAACTCCTTTGTCCTACAGGATGGCCTCTCAAGGGATACCATCATCCAGTCTCCTAAAGAAGTCAAAGTCTACATTCTTTGAAATTCCAAAGAATGTTGTTCTATTGTCTCCTTTCCTAACTTCACTAAGAATTGTAAATTCCACCATCTTGTGGTCACTTTGTCTGAGACATCCACCAACCTTTACATCTGCTACTAGTCCCCTGTTTACAAGCAGTAGGTCTAGTATTGAGTCATCCCTTGTTGACTCATTCACCAGCTGTCTTAGGAAGTTATCATTCATGCAGCCCAAGAACCTCCAGGACTGCTGCTTGTCTATGTTGTATTTCCAGCAGTTAGCCAGTAAGATGAAGTCCCTGAGAAGAGCAAGGTTCTAGCAATTCTGAGACCTTCCCCAGACACCTGTAAAACACTTTGTCAACCTCTTCATTGTGGTTGGTAGTCTACAGCAGACCCCTATAATGACATCTGCTTTGTTGTTTTTTCCGTTGTTTCTTACCCACAAGCATATAAACCCTATCATCACCTTCATCATCATGCTCAAGGCAGTCAAGGCTCTCCCTCATATACAGGCCCACCCAACTTCCTCTCCTTCTGGGGGTATTCCTTCTCAAGTATCTATAGCCATCCAACACAGCAGTCCAGCTATAGGATTATCCCACCATGTTTCTGTCAGTTCAAAAATATCATAATTTTCCTGCTGCACAATGGCTTCAAGCCCTACTTGCTTGTTCCCTGTGCTCCGTGCATTGACATAGATAAGCTTCAGCTGGGACAACCTTTTGCAGGGTAGGGAGCTGCTCCCTGCTTCATCACTCCCAGGCACTGACGTGAATCCTATCTCATCAATGGTCCTTGCATCTTGATTATCTCATTGCCCATTATCCCCTAGCTCCCCTGAGGAAGCAGTGGAGCCATCATGCCATCCCACAGGTGTTGCAGGTTTGTCTCCAGCAAGCTTGCTCCTTCTTCTTTCCCCCTTCTATTCTAGTTTAAAGCCCTGTCAATGAGGCCAGCCAACTCCCATGTTAAAACCCTTCTCTCTGTCTGCTGCCAGCAGGCTTGGCGTCATGTAAACTGACCCATGATCAATAAGCCCAAAACTCTGCTGGTGACACCAGGCTCAAACCCAGGAATTAATCTCATGAGTCTTTTTCAAGATATTTGGGTCAGTACCTGCTACTGGGATGGAGGAGAATACCACCTGTATTTCTGAGCCCTTAAGCAATCTCCCCAAAGTCCTGAATTCTTTTTAAATTGCTTTTGTACTTCTGTCCTTAAACTCATCATTCCAAAGCTGCATAACCAGCAGCAGGTAGTAATCCGATGGCCGCACCAGGCTGGGGAGTTTCTTAGAAATGTCCCTAACCTGTGCCCCAGACAAGCAGCATACCTCCCTGTGGTACAGATCTGGCCTGCATGTGGGGCCCTCAGTTCCCTTGAGAAGGGAATCCCCTACTACTATCACCTTTCTTTTTTATTTGTTATTAGTCCTAAATCATAGGACTAGCTGACATGCTGCAGGCAACTGTGTGGATGGACTTTCATGTCCATCCTTGTTCACCTAGCCCTCTGTTTTTAGAGTGCTATATTGGTTGTGTATGGGCAACACACCTGCACATACTATTTTTTTTTCTTTGGACATTGAAATGTGCTGCCCAGGGAGGTAGTGGAGTTGCCATCACTGGAGGTGTTTAGGAAGCACCTGGATGGGGTGCTTGTTGCCATGGTTTAGCTGGCTTGAGAGCCAACAAGAACTGGCATTCGGGACCGCTCTGCTTGAACAATGAGTTTCTGCCTGGCTTTTCACTTTCTTTTCGGGGCTTTGCAGGTTGGGAGAACTCCTGGTTGGCAGTAAGGTCTGGTAGGATCATCCTCTCATGAGCCTGCTCAAGATTGGGAGTGTGACATCAGCTGTGGGAGGTTTAAATCCCGCCCGGGCAGTGCACGTGAAGCCATTTTAATTTGAGAGCCGACCGGAACTGGCATTCGGGATCACTCCTCTTGAACTGTAAGCTTTCTCCCTGGCTTTTCACTTTCTTTTCAGGGCTTTTCAGATCGGGAGGACCCCTGGTTGTCAAGGAGGTCCGGCAGGATCATCCTCTTGCGAGCCTGCTTGGGATCAGGAGTGTGACATCAGTGATGGGAGGTTTAAATCCTACCTGGGCTGTGTGCACGACACGATTTTGGCTTGAGAGCCTGCCGGCTGCTCACATAAAAAAAAAACAAACCAAAAAAACCCCAAAAATTAAAAAAAACCCCACATTTTAATCAAACATTGAACCATGGTTGTCACTTTGACGAAGCCTAGAAAAACAGCATCTACCCAGACAGAGCTGCTGCATCAGAATGCAGGAGTCCAGGCTGCCAGCTGCAGAGAGTGCTTCAGCCTGGCACTTGGAATAGAGGGGGAAGGAGAGAACACCTGTGTCAGGTGTGACCAGGTGAACTTTCTCCTCAGCCTGGTGGCAGAGCTGAAGGATGAAGTGGCTGAGCTGAAGGAGGAGGTGTCTAGGCTCAGGTCAATAAGGGAAAGTGAAAGGGAGTTAGATATGTGGGAGAAGGCTCTGCAGATCTCTGCTGCTGAGGGAAGGGACCCTGGAAATGGGGATGACTCTTGCCAGGGGTGGCAAGAGAAATCCATCCCAGCCCCCTCCTCCTCTTCCACTGCCCTTGCATTAGAAATATGAGGCCCTGCAGGCCGAGGGCAGTGGGGATGAGAGGGCCGAGGAGCAGCCATCCAGAAAGGAGCCCAAGGACAAGCAGTCCCCACCAGCTATAATGACCAGCTCCACAAAGAAGAGGAGAAGGGTTATAGTTGGTGGGGAATCTCTCCTGGAGGGTACTGAGGGACCCATATGTTGTCCCGACCCATCCCACAGGGAGGTCTGCTCCCTACCCGGGGCATGGTTAAGGGACATCACAAGGAGACACCCAAAGCTAATCCAGCCCACTGACTATTACCCTTTGCTGGTAATACAAGCTGGTAGTGATGAAATTGACAAGAAGGGCACCAGGGTGATTAAAAAAGAATTCAAGGCCCTTGGACAATTGATTGGACTCTGCCCATCTGTCCAGTCGGTTGAGGTCCCTCTGCAGAGCCCTTCTACCCTCTAGCTGACCAATATTTGCTCCCAACTTGGTGTCATCGGCAAACCCGCTGATGACTGTCTCAATCCCCTCATCTAGATCATCAACGAAGATGTTAAAGAGGATGAGGCCCAGCCCTGATCGACCGACTGGACAGATGGGCAGAGTCCAACAGGATGGCATTCAACAAATCCAAGTGCCGGGTACTGCACTTTGGCCACAACAACCCCATGCAGAGCTACAGGCTGGGGTAGGAGTGGCTGGAGAGCTGCCAGACAGAGAGGGATATGGGGATGCTGATTGACAGCCACCTAAACATGAGCCAGCAATGTGCCCAGGTGTCCAAGAAGGCCAATGGCATCCTGGCCTGTATCAGGAATAGTGTGACCAGCAGGTGCAGGGAAGTCATTGTGCCCCTGTACTCAGACCTGGTTAGGCCACACCTTGAGTCCTGTGTCCAGTTCTGCACCCCGCAGTTTAAGAAGGACATCGAGACACTTGAACATGTCCAGGATGGTTGGACCTACTTCAAACAGGAGCTCTTGAAGGCACAGGAATTGGCAACGTGGCTGGTGAGAGGCCTTGAGCACAAGCCCTATGAGCAGAGGTTGAGGGAGCTGGGATTGTTTAGCCTGGAGAAGAGAAGGCTGAGGGGTGACCTCATTGCTCTCTACAACTACCTGAAGGGGTGTTGTAGCCAGGAGGGAGTTGGTCTCTTCTCTCTAGCAACCAGCACCAGAACATGGGGACACACTCTCAAGCTGCACCAGGGAAGGTTTAGACTCGAGGTGAGGAGAAAGTTCTTCACAGAGCGAGTCGTTCGTCATTGGAATGGGCTGCCCAGGGAGGTGGTGGAGTCACAGTCCCTGGAGGGGTTCAAGAGGAGATTGGACGTGGCACTTGGTGCCATGGTCTAGTCATGAGGTCTGTGGTGACAGGTTGGACTTGATGATCTTTGAGGTCTCTTCCAACCTTAGTGATACTGTGATACCATGATTAGATAGTGTTGGATGATAGCTTGACTTGATGATCTCAAAGGTCTCTTCCAATCTGGTCAATTCTATTCTGTTCTATTCTATTAGGAGCGGGCTCATCTGTCTCTCTGGGGAGGGACTAACCTCCATTCTTCCCCATCTCTTAAGTTCCCTTCTTTATCTGGATAGCATGAGGACATGGTATCCCCTGCTTCCCATGCTGTCAGCACCTGCTGCCCCTTCCTCAGGTATGGCAGAGTCTGGCTCCATAGGTCTTATTTCCCTTTCACATTCCCTTATAGTTCCTAGTCTTGCAAATTCCTTATTCAGCTCAGCCACATGCTGAGCAGATCATGCACTTATTCACACCTAACACAGGTGTGGTGTCCGCCACACTTCATTGCAAGTGCCAGGCTCCAGTACTATATGCAGCCTGGGGCCTGGCCTTGGTGGAGCTCCACCCACACCTGTCCCCACCTCTCTCACAAGAGAAACCAGAACCTGGCCAGGGCAGCCCACTTCTCTGAGCTTCCTGGTCACAGAAAGCCCATGTGGATACAGAATGAAATGCCAGTCTTGACATCTACTGCTGGCACAGACTGGCCATGATGGCTGTCACTCATCTGGTCTTTACCCTTCCATTGCTGGCTGATGTACCCATAAAAGACCTTTTCATTATTCTTTGCATCCCTTGCCAGCTTCTCCTCTAACTGAGCTTTGGCCTTCATGACCTCATCTCTATGTAACAAGGCATTGCTCCTACACTCCTCCAGATTACCTGTGCCTGCTTTCATTGTCTGTGTAGTTTCCTCTTGCTCTTTATTTTGACCAGTAGGTTTCTACCCAGCTATGCAAATTTCTTCCTTGCCTGATTTCTTACATGTGGGGATTGGGAGGTCTTGCACTCTAAGGATAATGCCCTTAAAGTTCTGGCAGCTCTGCTCCTCTCCCCTGTCCTTGAGGATCTTTCCCCATGGGGTCCTACTGACTAGCTCCTTAAGGAGCTAGAAGTTTGTCTTCCTAAAATTATTAGATCATTTGATATCAAGAATGAATTTTCTTGCAGTGTTCTTGGCTCCAACTGAGAAAAACTGAGACACCCAAAACACTGGAAGCAAAATAGTTCATCTCCACCTGAGTCTGAAGATGTGGTGTTTCAGGCTGGTTGCTCCCCAACCCCATTGCCCAGTTCAGGAGGCCACTTGTCCTGAACTCCTCCTGCCTTGCTGTTAAAAATTGAGGCAAAGAAGGTGTTCAGGACCTCAGCCTTTTCCTCATCTTCAGTTATAGTGTTCCCCTCCAGGTCCAATAAGGAGTGGAGGTTCTTCTTGCCCTTCTGTTTAGTGTTAATATATTTGTAAAAATGCTTTTTATTGTCTTTCACAGAGGTGGCCAACTGGGCCTTTGCCTTTCTAAGTTTTTTCCTACATAATCTAACAACTTCCTTGAACATACCTCGAGAAGCCTTCCCCTCCTTCCAAAGGTGATACAGCCTCTTTTGTCTCCTTAATTCCTCCAGGAGCTGCTTACTCATCCAGGCTGGCTGCCTTCCCCACCAGCTCATCTTTCGGCACATGGGAACTGCCACTTCCAGTGCCTTCAAGAGCTCCTGTTTGAAGTAGGTCCAACCATCCTGGACCCCTCGGTTCTTGAGGGCTGCTGCCCAGGGAACTTCGCAAATAACTTTCTTAAAGAGGCTGAAGTTTGCCCTCTGGAAGTCCAAGGTGAAGGTTCTGTTGGTGCTCCTCCCTATCTCCCTGCACATTGAAAACTTCACTATCTCATGGTCACTGCACCCTAGGCAGCCTCCCATGATCACATCTCCCACAGCCCTTCTCTATTGGAGAACAGCAGGTCAAGCAGAGACTGACCCCTGGTAGGCTCACTTAACAGCTGCATCAGGAAGCAGTCCTCCATGCACTCCAGGAATCTTCTGGACTGCCTTCTCTCTCCTGAATTAAGTTCCCAGCAGATATCTGGCAGGTTAAAGTCACCTACTAGGACAAGATCTGATGATCTTGAGACAGCCTCCAATTGCTTATAGAGTGTTTCATCAGCCTCCTCATCCTGGTTGGGTGGTCCATAACAGACTCCAACCAGGATGTTAGATTTTTAGGGCTCCCTCTGATTTTAACCCACAGGCTCTCAATCCCTCCATCCTCCACCTCAAATTCTGTGGCAGAGAGCAACTCCCTAATATACAGAGCCACCCCTCCTCCTCTCCTCCCTCACCTGTCTCTCCTAAAGAGCCTGTAACCCCACAGTATAGCACTCCAATCATGCGTGTTATCCCACCATGTTTCTGAGATGGTGACTATACCATAGCCACCCTGGTGGACCAGGACTTCCAGCTCCTCTTGCTTATTGCCCATGCTGCGTGCATTGGTGTACATGCACTGCAGCTGGGCTCTCGACTTTTCAATTGACCCTAATTTGTGTCCCATCCTTTCGTCTTCAGAGGGACTGATTTCCTCACCCACTCCCCTCAGACCTAGTTTAAAGCTGTCTTAACGAGCCCTGCCAGCTCTAGTGCTAGGACTCTCTTGCCCTTTCTACATAAATGCACCCCATCAGGACCAGCAGGTTGAGTGCAGTAAAAGTTTCCCCATGATCAAAGAACCCAAAATTCCGCTGCTGGCACCATCCCCTGAGCCAATTGTTGACGGCATGGGTTCTCCTGTTCTTCTCAGTCTGTACCCCTGCCACTGAGGGATCTGAGCAGAACACCACTTGAGCTCCTGCCCCATCAATCAATTGTCCAAGGGCCTTGAATTCTTTTTTAATCACCCTGGTGCCCTTCTTGTCAATTTCATTACTACCAGCTTGTATTACCAGCAAAGGGTAATAGTCAGTGGGCTGGATTAGCTTTGGGTGTCTCCTTGTGATGTCCCTTACCCATGCCCCGGGTAGGGAGCAGACCTCCCTGTGGGATGGGTCGGGACAACGTATGGGTCCCTCAGTACCCTTCAGGAGAGATTCCCCACCAACTATAACCCTTCTCCTCTTCTTTGTGGAGCTGGTCATTATACTTGGTGGGGACCGCTTGCCCTTAGGCTACTCTCTCGATGGCTGCTCCTCGGCCCTCTCATCCCCACTGGCGTCAGCCTGCAGGGCCTCATACTTCTAATGCAAGGGCAGTGGAAGAGGAGGAGGGGGCTGGGATGGATTACCCTTGCCACCCATGGCAGGGACCTGTATCCATCCCTCTCCGTTTCCAGGGACCCTTCCCTCAGCATCAGAGATCTGCAGAGCCTGCTCTGTATTTATTCATGTCTTTACACACATGATAAGGCCCTCTGAGCCTTCCCTTCTCTACACTGAGCAATCTCAGCTCTCTTAGCCTCTCCTCGTATGTCAGATTCTCCTGTTATTTCATCATCTTTGTGGCCCTTTGTTGCACTGGCTCTAACATGTCTGTGTCTCTTGCACTGGGAAGCCTGGTACTGTAAACAGTATATCAGCTGCAGACTCACCACTGACGAGTAGTGAAATATTTCTTCAGTTTATCTGTAAAAATCTGTTAAAACATCAGTATGGAAACATGACTCCTAATATGTACAAGAATGTTATAGCTTCAGCTATAGCACATGGTCACATGGCCAAAAAATGTTGAAGGTACAATTCCATGATCAGTGTTAATACACACTTTCTCTCATTTATTATTTAGACTACATTTCACAGAATATTCAATATACTAAGTGAAAGGCATATGTACATATGAATGTCTTTGTAGAAAATCTGCACTCTGGTGAATCTTAGATATTATTTTTAATCTCCACCTGGCTTTTGAAGATGCATGTAAGGTAGTTGCTATCAAATAATATAATTAATTACAGCAGAAATGAAGAAATAATATTTAAAGAAATATTGGACTAGGGTAAATCTGAAAAATAATATTGCTTTAAAGTACAATATCAAAGAATAAGAAACAAAAAGGAGGATTTATGTGGGATTGGAATTGCCTGTTACACTGCAGAATCAGGTTGATTAATAAATATAATAATAATTTTATACAATAAGATCTCTGTAATATCTTTACTGCCATGTTTCTAATATAAAGCTTGTTCCAAGAAGATACTTCCAAATGAAAAGTTTATATGATATGGGTTTGAATCTACAGAACTGGTTTATAATTCCTGTGCTGAAACTGTCCTAGTAAACTCATTACCCCTGGGAAATAAGCACACCATACATTCATACAAAAGTGTAAGTGATTTTAATCTCTAAACTTCCCCTGCCTTTCCTCTTCCTGTTCCTCCTTCTTCTTGCCCTCCACTACCTCCACTTAAAAAAAAAAAAAAAAAAAAAGAGTTCAGGGAGGAAGTGAGTGTTCAACAGCATGTGAAATCATGGAAGATGTGTATTACTCCAAAATTCTCTATTCTTCCAGACAAATAGAATTGACAGGACTGCCACAGCACAATCTTTTTCAGATCACATGTCTTTAACATTGCTGTAAATAAACATACTGAAATTATGGTGCTAAAAGAGGTCAGAATAACAATATTTTCTAGTTTAATAGCCTCACTTTTTATTTTCAGCTGGCTGGAATTCACATTGTTGTAAATAACTTTTTAATAAATTCCAAGTTTTGAATTTCAAGTTTTCTACAAGGATAATGAAGTAAGAGCTTCTGGAAAACTTTTCTCTGTGGACTGTTTGTTTTCCAGTCTATTTTCCTTGTTTGAAGGACACTGTCTCCTCTCTTACAACAGGATTTTTCTTTAGCTTTCTTGTTTTCTTTTTCTTTTTTTTTCTGTTTAAAGCAAACCACCATATTGAAAACTTTTGATCTGTTCCCCCACTCCCATATTTGCATTGTTGATTATAGGGCTGGATCCCATGACATCATAAATTGTTTTGGCAGTTATTCAGCTAAGTGCAGACCCTGGTCTTTGCCCAACAGCTTGCTTGTCTCTGCACTGCTTGTTTTTCAAAAGTGAGGCATTTCTGTATCCTATTGTCCTCTTTATAGTGTGCTGAGCCCTGCCTATATTTTTCTAATCAAGTAAAAACTCTATTAGTCTAAAAATTTCCCCTTAACCTTTTTGAGAAAAAGTTCTTCTGGAGTTCTTTTTCTGAGGCTGCAAAAAATTGTGAATTGTGGTACATTTTGTCCACTGAGATATTTGAGGTATAGCTGAAAATTGTTAAAAATAACACTTTTGCATTGAATTCTCTGACAATGTCTAACAAAGAAAGTTAAGTGGATTTGTTCACTCTCATCTTTCTTGTCACTCTCTTGTATTTCTCTGTCTAATCAGTCCTATGAATATGCTAGAAATAGTGTTCTTATTTGATAGCAAAATGGGTGCAACAGCTTGGAGGCATTATCATTACAAACTGTGGGATATTAGGCATTGATGGACACCAGGCTGCAGAGCTGGAACAGAAAGTACTCCCAGACTTCAGAATTTTGCAGATGAGGAGATCTAGCTAGGAAAACCAAAAAGATTGTGTACTCCATTCTTTCAAATGCTGAAATTTCTCAAAATAATGCTGATTCCCACTCCACTGAATAAAACTGTATCTGAGTTTTTTATGCCCAGCAATTAGGAGCTGCCTCAGGAACCAAGCAGTAATCTTTGTATTTTGCTGCTTGGAAGGAAAGTAACAGGTTTTACCAGCCCTCTTTGAATAATTTAATGGAAAGGCTGTTTTACAGTGTAGAATGACACTTCCCACTGTATTTGTCGTAGTTTAGAATCTCAAATGATTTGAGTAACACTAGCAAAAAAATGCCTGAGATGTGTGTAAATATTATGCCTATTTGTTCAAAAAATCTCTTTGGTGTGAACAGGTTACTGACAGTAAATAGCTTTGGACTGGGGCTAGAAGCTTAATGACCAAATCTATTCAAATGCAACTCAGGGTTTGTGAACTCTTGTGTATGACGGTAATAGTCACATTAAGAACCAAGGCTACCTGAATGTTTGGAAAGTCCCTTTCTTTTTCTGACCCATTTTGCTCATAAGCACTTCATAAACATCAGACTTTACATCAGGAAGAGAGGTTTCCAGCAGCAATTAGGTTCAGGAATTAGTCTGGTGAAGAAACACTTGAGAATACCCCTCAGAGTTTATTTTAACTGCATTCTGCCAACAAATCTTTCATGGTGTTGTTACACGTACCTCTGAGAACTCCATGGTGACAAGCATGTGCTGTCTTTGAATCAACATGACAAGACAAGCACCTCTCTCATGGTGACTCTTGAAGTTGACTACATACTGTGAAATGGAGCAGGGTACAAGAGCTACCTGTGCAAGTGCTGTCTGACTCTAGTCAAGGTCCTGTTAGTCAGGCAGCTGCATCAGTCCATGCCATACCTCAGCTAGCTAGCTTCTGTAAGAATTATACATATGCATGTTCAGTGCTAATCTGGGGGCTCTGACATGATGCCCAATTGTATTGTAAAGGTTTGCCTCTAGGCCTTCACCTTAACCACAAGAAAACCTTGATTCAGAAGGTGTGTGCAGCTTTGTTTAATTCAGTATGGGCTTAGCAGTTTAGATCTCATTACTGCCTTCTTTCATGTGAAGTTTTCTACTTCTGACCCGCCTGGTGGATGTGGGGAGGCCTGTGGATGTAGTCTACCTGGACCTCAGCAAGGCCTTTGACACCGTTCCCCATAGCAAACTCCTGGCCAAGCTGTCAGCCCATGGCTTGGATGGGAGCACACTGCGATGGGTTAGGAACTGGCTGGAGGGCCGAGCCCAGAGAGTGGTAGTGAATGGTGCCACATCCAGCTGGCAGCCAGTCACCAGTGGTGTGCCCCAGGGATCAGTGCTGGGCCCCATGCTCTTTAACATCTTTATTGATGATCTGGACGAGGGCATCGAGTCCATCATCAGTAAATTTGCTGACGACACCAAGCTGGGGGCAGGAGTTGATCTGCTGGAGGGTAGAGAGGCTCTGCAGAGGGACCTCGACAGGCTGGGCAGATGGGCAGAGTCCAACGGCATGAGATTTAACACATCCAAGTGCCGGGTTCTGCACATTGGCCACAGCAACCCCATGCAGAGCTACAGGCTGGGGTCAGAGTGGCTGGAGAGCAGTCAGGCTGAGAGGGACCTGGGGGTGCTGGTCGACGGTAGACTGAACATGAGCCTGCAGTGTGCCCAGGCAGCTAAGAGGGCCAATGGCATCCTGGCCTGCATCAGGAACAGTGTGGCCAGCAGGAGCAGGGAGGTCATTCTGCCCCTGTACACTGCACTGGTTAGGCCACACCTTGAGTACTGTGTCCAGTTCTGGGCCCCTCAGTTTAGGAAGGATGTTGACTTGCTGGAACGAGTCCAGAGAAGAGCAACAAAGTTGGTGAGGGGTTTGGAACATAAGCCCTACGAGGAGAGGCTGAGGGAGCTGGGGTTGCTTAGCCTGGAGAAGAGGAGACTCAGGGGTGACCTTATTACTCTCTACAACTACCTGAAGGGAGGTTGTAGACAGACGGATGTTGGTCTCTTCTCCCAGGCAAGCAGTACCAGAACAAGAGGACACAGTCTCAGGCTGCGCCAGGGGAGATTCAGGCTGGATGTTAGAAAAAAGTTCTATACAGAAAGAGTGATTGCACATTGGAATGGGCTGCCTGGGGAGGTGGTGGAGTCACCATCACTGGAGGTTTTTAGGAGAAGACTTGACAGGGTGCTTGGTGCTGTGGGTTAGTTGCTTGGGCAGTGTTGGATTGGTTGATGGGTTGGACGCGATGATCTTGAAGGTCTCTTCCAACCTGGTTTATTCTATGTATTCTATGTATTCTATGTAATTTCAAGAGATAGTGAGACATTTGCTGTACTGCCAACATCAAATACCTCTGCTTCTTTCTGTAGTTATAAAAGTTAGAGACTCACTTTTACACACCTGAAAGCTAAAATTCTGGTGCAACTGCTTGATTCTGGAAGCTGGACACTGTGAAAGAAGATTAAATGCAGTATTTGATGTTACAAATTACAGGAAGTGATGATATGCCCTTAGGTTTCCTCTGAGTTTGGTATTTTTACCTTAAATGTTGCTGCTGCCTGACTGAGATGTGATTGAAAACAAAACTTTTATAAGCAGCTGAGAATCAATAATAGTGAGAAATTAAGCAATTTCACTGCTTGTCAGTATATGTATATACCACATTTTCCCAAGAATCTTGATTCTTTGGGCTCCATTTAGACTGGCATCCATGTTTATAGTCAATTCTGTCCTGAAAAGTACCAGCTATGTCATGCTAGGTTTAAATGGCTCTGGAGGAATTAAAGGAACACCACAACAAAATTCCCAGATTGAGCAACTCCAGCACTGAGTAGGCAAATTAAGCCATTATGTCAGTGGAAGCACATTTTGGAACTCAAATGTAGTCCTTAAGTTTATTTGGGCTTTTCAAAAGTTGTTTGGCTTCCCATAGGGGACCTGGATTTGGTTATTCCTGTATGAATATTTGGTTGGAAGCCTGTTCTCCTCCCCTTGCAGCCCGCTCTGAACTCAGGATGCAGTTTAAATGTGCTTTACTGGAAAAAATTCCCCAACTCTGGATTCTTGTGTGGATTCACTTAGTCTACAAGCTGAACAATGGTATTGATCACAGAGAAATTTATTCTGCTTTCAGCTATTTAAAAATATTTGGACTGAGAAGGAAAACCAATTGACAATTACTCAAGAATAAGTGCAGAATGCTAACTTTGCAAGCTTTGCTTACCTCTTAACTATACAATGCCTTTTAGCACAGAAATGGCAGTTGCAACTTAGTTCTGGAGAAAAGATTTTGTTCAGACAAGCATTCAGTTTTGAGAAACTATCCTGAAATTTATCCAGACCTATCAGTTCTTCAAAGCTGGTCCCACAGTATCGCTATGACAGGCTATTGATATTTTTGGGGGCATTTTGGGGGGCATTTTTTTTCTACTTAAGGTGGAAGTTCAGTCTTTCATATGATATTCTCTCATGTCTGCTTATGATTCTAGAGGAAACAAAACAAAAAACCAAACAAACAAAAAAGCAAGCTGAGAAAGCTTACCAGGATTGTAAGAAATTGATTTCTCAATACTTTTCCACTCAGATGTTTTTCTTAAGCTCTCCTTCCTTCCCTTTGTAGCATTATGGGTATGCCTTCATCCTCTCATGTTTTGCAGGTAGATATAACACAGTAAGAAGAATAAACTACTTGATTTGATTCATTTTGATGATTGTGGCTACTGCTTTTTTCACCTTTTTCTTCTCTCCTGTACCATATTCATCTAAGGGAAATCCTGTTCTAAGGTGTTATTGAAACATGATAACATGCTACAAGTCCAGGCCACTGTGTCCAGGTATCTGTTCCCACATAGCAGTGATGAATACTTTCTGTCTATGCAATTATATTTAATACCTTAAGGAAGAAAAAATATATAGTAAATAATTAAAGTAGGATAGGAAAATGGTGGGCAACAGCATTAATTTTTTTAAATGTTGCATTCTATCAAATTCTTTGTCATTAGAACATAATACAATAGACTCACATGTGCAGGCTCTATCAGGTCAGATAGAGATGACTCCTTTTTTTTTTTTTAAACAAATAGTCTCTTCTCAGTTAAGGTCCAACTGGTTATTCTTGAAAAGGGAATTATGACTTTAAATCTGGGTTAAAGTACTGGTTTCAGCTTCTTTGGAATGAGTTGAAGATCATAGATATGATTTAGCTGAGAAATACAGCTAATATAATTTCAGAACTGTCATCAGAAGATGCTTGTCTCCATTAATTAGTGATACAAGTTTCACCATGTTTCTTGCACAGAGAATAACTCAGAAGTAAGAATAACAGAGATGTGGAAGCATTTCTGTGGCAACTGAATTTAGAAAGTGGGAAAAACAACAACCACAAAACAAGAAAAAGGGATTTACTTTTGAATACTGAATCTTCCCTGGAGCAGAGTGCAATTCACACCTTTGCTTTGCAGGTGAAATCAGTTTGCTTTTTCTTAGACTTCTGAAGCCATAATTAGGCATTTATAAAAATTTTTGGAAAAATTCCAGTGTTGTTACAGTCACTACATTTTAGAATGATTTCATATGGTTAATATTTCCTGTAACTCTAATGATAATGCAGTCATTTAATCTGATATTTAGAATAAAAATTGTGATATTTGCCATTTTGTTTAGGTTTGACCTATAATGACATAAAATCTTGGGTTTCATTTTTCTCTGTTAGCAGAGTAGTTTATTTTCACAGTTAATGTGAAAAAAAAACACCTTGAAATGAGAATTGAAGAAAGGCAAATAAGACTCCTAGTTTGTCTGAAGCTCAATCTGTTACTTTTTTAGAAATTACACAATTGAAAATTTGCAAAGGACACAACACAAGGCAAGACAAGGAAAGAAAATACATAGGTGACATGCTAACATGCTCCTCGTGCTCTGCAGATTTACATCAGCTTCTGGTCAATCCTGATTGCCACACTGACAGGGTGTCAGCCAACCCCCCCAGTTTTGATTCATCAGCACACTTGCTGAGGGTATTCTCAATCCCCTCATCCAGGTCGTTGATAAAGATATTGAACAAAACTGCACCCAGTACTGATCCATGGAGATCATCATTGGCTACAGGCCTCCAAGCTGACTCTCTGCCACTGATAACAACTCTCTGAACTCTCTTGTCAGGCCAGTTTTCAATCCGCCTCACTGACCAGCAGTCTACACCACATTTCCTGTGCTTTTCTATGAGAGTGTTATGGGAGACAGTATCAAAAGCTTTACTGAAGTCAAGGTATATGGCATCCATTGCTCTTCCCTCATCTACCCATTTGGTCATAGTTTCTTAGAAGGCTATCAGATTAGTCAGACATGTTGGCTACTCCTGATAACCTTCTTGTCTTTCATGTGGTTAGAGATTACCTCCAGGATCAGCTGCTCCATCACCTTTCCGAGGATGGAAGTGAGGCTGAATGGGGATCAACTGCTCCATCATCTTTCCGGAGATATAAGAGAGGATGACTGGTCAGTAGTTACTTGGGTCCTCCTTCTTGCCTTTTCTGAAGACAAGAGGGATATTTGCTTTCTTCCAGTTCTTCCAGAACAGGTGCATTTCCTGTTCTCCATGATTTTCAAATATGATGGACAGAGGCTCAGCAACAGTATCAGCCAGCACCCCATTGGGGTCCATGGATTTGTTTGTCTTTAGTTGATCTCAGAGATCGCTAACCTGGTCCTGACTGACCAGTGGAATGTTCACATCTCTCCGGTTCTGCTCCCTTGCCTCTAGAGACTGAGGTTCATGGTCTTAGGAGTAAAGACTGATGCAAAGAAGGCATTCAGCAACTCTGCCATCTCTGTGTCATCAGTTACCATATCTCCCATATCATTCAGTAGTGGGCCCACTACAGAGTTTTTGAAAAAACTCTTCTTGCTCTCTTTCACCCCTCTGGTGAGATTCAGTTCCAGGAGGGCCTTGGCCTTCCTTATTGCATTCTCTAGTTATAGCTCTATAATCGTCCTAATTGACTAATCCTTTTCTCCACATATTGTAAACCTCCATTTTATTTTTGAGTTTTACTAAGAGTTCCTCGCTTATCCATGAAGGTCTTCTGCTTGCCTTACTTGATTTTGTTTTCAAGAGAATACATTTTTCTTGAGATTGGAGGAATATTGAACAGCTCTCTTGGGCCCCCCTTCCTTCCAGATCCCTAGCCCACTGGATATGTCTAAGTAGAGTCTTGAAGAGGGGAAAGTTGGCCTTCTTAAAGTCCACCCAGCTTCTTTATTTGTTGATATTAAACTCTAACATGTCATGGTCACAACAACCAAGATTACACACAAACTTATCATCTGCCCCAGGATTAAGCTCAACACATTCTAGCTGCCTATTTACATAGAAAGGAACTCTACCACCTCATCTTGTCAGTCTGTCCTTCCTGAAAAGTACACAGCTGTCCGTAACCACATTCCAGTCATGGGAGATGTCCCACCATGTTTCTGTAATTGTGACAAGATCATAACCCTGCAACTGCACTCAGATTTCTAGCTCATCTTGCTTATTTCCCATGCTTCTTGTGTAGGCATACAGGCACTTCAGAGACTTAGCAGAGGAGTGTCTGTTACCACTGTAGGTGTCACATAATCCACTATCCCCTACAGGCCCTGGGATAGCAGTGGAGTTGCTACCCTTCCCACAACTGTCCCAGGAATGTCTTCAGTAAGCCTGGTTTTCCCCCGATTTGAAATTAGTTTAAAGATGTATCAATCAGCCCTGCCAGTTCTTGACCCAGGATTCATTTTCCTCTTAGAGACAAGAAGTTTTTATCTGTGGCCAGCAGGCATAGGCTCTTGTACAGTAGCCCATGATCAAAGAACCCTAAATCCTGCCATTGGAACCAGTCCCACATCCAGGCATTAATCTGATTGATTTTCATGTTTATTCCATCATCAGGCATAGCTAGTGGGGGGACAGAAGCAAATACTACTTGTACTTGTGACCTCTTCACCGTTTGTCCCAGGGTTCTGAAGTCCTCCTTCTTTTATCTGAACATTCTTTTTGATACTATCTACCTGGAAAACCATAATGGGTAGTAGTCAGTTGGGCAGACCAGGATAGGAAGTTTTCTTGCTATGTCCTTGACCCTGGCCCCAGGTAGGCAACAGACTTCCCTAAAGAGTGTATGAGGTCTGCATATAGGACCCTCAATGCCCTTCAGAAGTGAGTCCCCAATCATAAGCACCTATCGCTTCTTCTTAACTGCAGATGTTTTGACAGTAGGTTTGCTCACTCCTAGCCTCTCTGAATGACATAAACTAGACAAGGTTTCATAGCTGCTGTTAATAGGTTTCACTTGCTGAACATTGTTTTCTGTGAAAACAGGTTCACTAAGAACGGAAAATCTATCATACAGGGGCACCTGAGGGGGTTCAGTGGCTTTTGGGGTGCCACACCTGATGCAGTTGGAAGGAATTTGTCTCCAGCTGGTTGGATGTCCAGCTTCTGAGTCATTCTGTTTAGGAAACTGGCGAGAGAGTAGGGAGCGCTTAGTGTCCTGACTACTGCGTGGCTGATGGGACTGGTTGAGGGACAACAGAGTCTGATTCTACCAGTCCAGCTCCCTCTCGTGCTCCCTGATAGTCTGCAACCTTTCAACTTCTTCCTTCAGCTCAGCCACTAGACAGAGAAGGTCACCCACTTGCTCACAGTGAATACAGGTGTAGTCTTTGCAGTGTGCCACGAGAAGTGGGAGGCTCTGGCACTCCTTATAGCCAGGAGTCTGGATACCTATATGTTTATGTCTGATCTCTGTCTGGGTTGACACAGATCTTTTGGAAAACAACCTCCCTTCAGGTAGTTGTAGAGAGTAATAAGGTCACCCCTGAGTCTCCTCTTCTCCAGGCTAAGCAACCCCAGCTCCCTCAATCTCTCCTCACAGGGCTTGTGCTCCAAGCCCCTCACCAACCTTGTTGCCCTTTTCTGGACACGCTCCAGCAAGTCAACATCCTTCCTAAACTGAGGGGCCCAGAACTGGACACAGTACTCAAGGTGTGGCCTAACCAGTGCTGCGTACAGGGGCAGAATGACCTCCCTGTTCCTGCTGGCCACACTGTTCCTGATGCAGGCCAGGATGCCATTGGCCCTCCTGGCTGCCTGGGCACACTGCAGGCTCATGTTCAGCCTACCATCAACCAGCACCCCCAGGTCCCTTTCCACCTGACTGCTCTCCAGCCACTCTGACCCCAGCCTGTAGCTCTGCATGGGGTTGCTGTGGCCAATGTGCAGAACCCGGCACTTGGATGTGTTCAATCTCATGCCGTTGGACTCTGCCCATCTGCCCAGCCTGTCGAGGTCCCTCTGCAGAGCCTCTCTACCCTCCAGCAGATCAACTCCTGCCCCCAGCTAGGTGTCATCAGCAAATTTACTGATGATGGACTCAATGCCCTCATCCAGATCATCAATAAAGATGTTAAAGAGCATGGGGCCCAACACTGATCCTTGGGGCACACCACTACTGACTGGCTGCCAGCTGGCTGTGGCACCATTCACCACCACTCTCTGGGCTCTGCCCTCCAGCCAGTTCCTAACCCATCGCAGTGTGCTCCCACCCAAGCCATGGGCTGACAGCTTGGCCAGGAGTTTGCTGTGGGGGACAGTGTCAAAGGTCTTGCTGAGGTCCAGGTAGACTACATCCACAGCCTGCCCCACATCCACCAGGCAGGTCACCTGATCATAGAAGGAGATCAGGTTGGTCAGGCAGGACCTGCCCTTCCTAAACCCATGCTGGCTGGACTTGATCCCTTGGCCATCCTCCAAGTTCTGTGTGAAACTGCTGAAGAAGTCTCCGAGAAAGGTAACAAAATCATTGACATTTTCTTCTAAGCAGGTTTTGCCATTAAGTGAGACAAGGTGTGGCTGTTTGACGCTGTGCCTTTAAGAAAGGGGCACACTGGCTAAATGTTTGTAAAATATTTTAGTATTCTAAACGAATTTCATTGGCCAAGTATAGGGGGGAGGTGAGATTGGACCCAGGGGAGCTGGGAACTTTCTCTCAGTCTTCCTTCCTTCGCTGTCCCTTTCGGCTGGATCTGCTTCTGGGCTTCTTGCCAAGAGATAAGAACTAATTCACTCTCTATGTCAGGCCTTTCTTCCTTTCCTGCCCTGTTAACTGTCCACATCTCTTTTCTACCTCTGTTGGGGGAGAAGGGAGGTAGGGGGGATGAAGGGGACACAGGGGGAAGCCCCCTGTGTGGGGGGTCCAGTTTCTGGTTGAGTTTATTTGCTGTATATTCCTGTATATATTGTAAAATACCTGTATTTGTTGTGTTACATAGAATCTGTTTCCTTGTAAAATATACTCTCATTTCTCCTACTGGGTTTAGCCGTGGTCTCTTTCTCAGCAGGGGAGGGAAAGCAGAGCCTTTCCTTTCAAACCACTACACAAGGTGAAAGGACCTACGACAGAGATCCAGTTTCTGGGATTGCAGTGGCAGGATGGATGCCGACACATTTCAGTGGATGTGGTGAACAGAGTCTCTACCATGGCAAATCCCAAGAACAAGAAACAAACTCTATGTTTCTTGGGTATAGTAGGGTTTTGGAGACTGCACATTCCTGGATACAGTCAGATTGTGAAACCTCTGTATGATGTGACTTGAAAGAGAAGCAGTTTCCAGTGGGGACCTGAACAACAAGCAGCCTTTGACCAGATAAAGCAAGAAGTAGTTCAAGCAATGGGTCTGGGACCTGTTCGAGATGGTCCAGACATTAAGAACATTTTGTACATGGCTGCAAGTGACAATGGTCCAACCTGGTGCTTGTGGCAGAGAGTTCCAGGTGAGACACATAGACGTCCTCTTGTTTTCTGAAGACAAGGCTACAGAGGTTCAGAGGCAAATTATACTCCAACAGAGAAAGAGATTCTAGCTGCCTATGAAGGAGTAAAAGCAGCTTCTGAAGTGATTGGAACTGAATCACAACTTCTCTTAGCTCCCAGATTACCAGTTTTGAATTGGATGTTCAAAGGTAAAAGTTCTACACTGTATCATGCCACAGATTCTACCTGGTCCAAGTGGATGGCTCTGATAACACAGACAGCTCGAATGGGAACTCTTGAAAGACCTGGTCTAGTGGAGGTGATCTCAAGTTGGCCTGAATGCACTAACTGTACCTAACCTCCAGAGGAGAGAGTAACTTGTGCTGATGAAGCTCCTCCTTACAATGACCTTTCTGATGAGGAAAAGAAATATGCTTTGTTCACAGACGGTTCCTGTCGTCTCCTCGGGAACAAGCGAAGGTGGAAGTCTGCAGTGTGGAGTCCAACCTGCCGAGTTGCAGAGGCGAAGGATGGAGAAGGACAATCCAGTCAATTTGCAGAGGTAAAAATTGTCCAGCTAGCTCTTGACATAGCTGAACTTGAGAGATGGCCCAAGCTTTATATCTACACTGACTCATGGATGGTAGCCAATGCTCTGTGGGGTTGGCTAAAGAACTGGAAAAAGAATGGTTGGAAGAGGAAAGGACAGTCTATTTGGGCATCTGATCTGTGGCAGGACATTGCTGATTGAATCGAGAGAATTCCAGTGAAGGTGAGACACATCGATGCTCACATTCCTAAGAACAAAGCTACCAAGGAACAACACCACAACCATCAGGCAGATTTAGCTGCAAGAGTTTCTCAAGTAGGCATGGATTCTGATTTTGATCTTGACTAGAAACACCGAGGTGAGATGTTCTGAGCTCGGTGGGCTCATGATTCATCAGGACATCAAGGCAGAGATGCAACATACCAGTGGGCTCGTGACAGATCCATAGACATTTCCATGGATGCTATTACACAAGTCATCCACAACTGTGACATTTGTGCTGCTATTAAGCAGGCAATGTGAATCAGACCCTTGTGGTATGGTGACCAATGATCCATGTACAAGTATTGTGAAGCTTGGCAGATTGACTACATCACTCTACCTTGTTCTCGTTCTGGTAAGCAATAAGTGCTTAGTATGGTAGAATCAAACACTGGATGGTTGGAAACTTATCCAGTTCCACATGCAACTGCATGCAACACCATTCTTGGTCTGGAGAGACAAATCCTGTGGAGACACGGAACTCCAGAGAGGATTGAGTCAGACAACAAAACTCATTTCAAAAACAATCTTGTGAAAAACTGGCCCAAAAAGCATGGCATGGAGTGGATATTCCACATTCCCTACTATTCCCCACCAGCTGCAGGGAAGATTGAATGCTACAGTGGTTTGCTGAAGAACACTCTCAAAGCTATAAGGGGTGGATATTAGAAAAACTGGGAGAAATACCTAGCACAAGCAACCTGGCCAGTAAATAGCAGAGGTTCAGTGAATCAAGCTGGACCTGCACACTCAGATTCGCTATAAAAAGTAGGTGACACAGTTCCTGTTGTTAAAGAATTTGTGAGGCAAAACTGTTTGGGTGTTTTCTCCTTCAGAAGAGGCCAAACATGTCCGAGGGCTGGTTTTGCTGAAGGTCCTGGTCACACTTACAGGGTAATGCAAGAGAATGGTGAAAATCAGTGTATTGCACAAAGAAATCTAACTTTAGCTGAGAGAGTTTAACTTCAGAGTGTTGTACAGATACAACATCGCACCTAAAGGAATAATCTATGAAAACAATGTCTATGGTAGCATACTGCCACAAGAAGGGATCGACACAGATCAATATGATCAACGAAATCCAACTTTATTGAGCATCAGACACTTCTTATATACAATAGCCTACAATTATGCCTACTCGGCAAGCCTTCATTGGTTGTTAACTAGCCACTGACCCCACCTCCTGCAGCTAAATGTCCCGCTTTCATGTCCTGATGAGCTAATCCTGCTTTACATTCTTCTCTACCTGCTTATCACTTGAAAGGACACAGTGACCTTGTTTGGTATCCTGTCATCCTTTGCAGGCAGCTGCAAGCACAGCCACAAGGCCATGGTGACCTTGCTGCATCAACACACTAGCTTACTGTGAGCAGTAAATAACAAGATGGAATCTGGCCTACATACTTTGTTCAATAGTTGTCCCATAGAACCATGTCTTTGCAAGCCACACTGCAACAGCATACCATTTGGCCTCTTTGGATTCCAGCTCATACTGGAGTGCCATCATGTCTGGTACTGCTGCACTCATGGGTGGAGTTACTTCATTCAGGGCACGGAAGTTGTCTGTCACATGCCAGTCTCCATTCTGCTTTTGTGCAGGTCACACTGGACTGTTGAAAGGTGAATGAGTTTTGCTGATGACTTTCTGACTTTCCAACTGAGGAATTAGATCCTGAATGGGCAACAAAGAGTCACGGTTGGTTCTGTATTGTCTGTGATGCACAGTCTGAGAAGTAACTGGCAACTTTATGTCCTCTATCTCATGTTGTCTCATAACTGCAGATTCATCAGAAAGCTCAGGTCTAATAGACAGCTTCAATTTTTCTCCATCAATTTCTACAGATGTTACTCCAAAAGCCCATTTGTAACCCTTAGGGTCTTTGAAATGCCTTTCTCTCAGAAAATCTATTCCCAAAATACAAGGTGTGTCAGGTCCGGTCACAACAGTGTGCTTCTTCCACCATTCACCAGTTAAACTTAAATCAACCTCTACCTTAGTTAACTCTTGAGATCCACCAGTGACTCACAGAATAGTTATAGGCTCTGATCCCTGATAATTTGATGGTATTATGGTGCACTGAGCTCCTGTGTCAACCAAGCCCTGTACTTCTGAAATTTTGAAGTGCCAGGCCACTGGAGGTACACATCCCAATAGATTCTGTTATCTCCATTATCCCTCTCCTCCCTGTGGTGGGAGGCAGGGCACCCCTAATTATGGGGAATACGTCCACATGTACAGTTAGCACAGCATCTGGTGTCAGAGGTGGACACTGTTGGAGCTATTAGAGTTGTTCTGGGAAACTGAGGAAGTTACAGCTACCCTTCTAGTATTGCTACCTCAGGTTCTACCACTTTGCAGTTCCCTCAGCCTCCTGAAAAGATTAGAAGTTGGTTGACCATCCCATCTGTTCATGTTCTCACCAAACTGATCATGCAGAGTTATCCAAATACTCCCATGTGATTGCCTCTGTGGTCTGTTTTGATTTGACCTGTTTTGGAAAGGCCTCCTTGGAGGACATCTATTTCTAATATCTGAAACTTGTATCCATCTGGAGGAAGAATTGGAATTACCTCCTTGTGTCAATTGGGATATGGAATTTTTAAATTCCTCCTTTAGCTCTTTCATGCAATTCTTTATCTCTCCAGACAGATTTCACTGGCTGAAACCAAAGAAACACGTGTGAGACTATCCTCCAGTTGTCTCATTTGATCAGTGAAATGGCCAGCCATAGGAGGAGCTCCACCATAATTCCTTGACACTATCCAGTGATGGTCTCAATAATTCAGCTATGTCTTTAAGGCAAACTTTCTCTCCATTCTCAGAAGGATCTTTTTTAAGCAGAAGTTCCCTCATCAGCAGTGGGATCTTGCTGTTCTCCTGCATCTGCTCCCATATCTGGGTTGCACCTGCCCCCTCTGTCCAAAGCTGCAATTTGTTTAACTGACGCTGTGTTTGAATTTACAGCAGGCTTAGCAGAAGCAGTGGAAGTTTGCAAGGAGGCAGTATCAGCAGACAGGCTTTGAGATCCAGTAGCTGTTGCAGAGGTCACCTCTGGTCCTGCTTCTGTGGGAGGAAATTATTTTGCCTCTGTAATGGCTTCCGGTGAAACTGCAGCCACCACCTTAGGTGCTGCTGTTGTGGGCTGCATTTGGCCCCCTGTTGCTGGCTGAAAGCCAGAACTGCCAGTGGTCCCATTGAGAGATGCCTTACCAATAACTCCTCCCTGCCTATTAACTGCTTCCCCTGTCTCTTCATCACTAGAAATCTCTGGTTTTGAATTAGAGCTGCTTCTTCTATGCCTATGCCTATGGCATTTAAAAATAGAACATTTATTAGCTGCTTGTCTCTCCTGGTACAGGGCAATTAACAAGAACACAACTATTATCACCAACAGCAGATTCACACATAGCAAATAAATCACTTTGGAATCCCAGCTGCTACTGCTCACTAGCTTTCACCTACAGGAATGCTGAATTCATACAATTCTGCAGGTAAAGTAGTTGTAGTCACATTCCCATATTCCTTAAGGCAAAAGAGCTCAAGACAGTGATCATCATCATTTGCAATTTGTACTTAAACCAAAAGTACAATTTATATACCAGATATCTTCCCATCTTATCAAACATTATCCAGATACACCATTTGTAAGCAATCACCGTGAGGGCAGAATATATCAAATGCCACAGAATCCAAAACAGCTTCATTTTGCTTCCTTAATCTGAGCAAGAATAAATCAAGCAGTTGCCCCATGTTGGACACCAATTATTTTGTGTAATGTGGTGGGTTGAAGTTTCCCATTCACATTAACTAAGCATGACTAATGCAGTTAGAAGCAAATGGAAGATGTATTTACAAGCAGAAACTACACTCTACAATGGAATGCAATGAATATGTACAAAATATACAGCGTTTACAATATTATACAGAGCATGGAAACCCTCCTGGTACTCCTCTGGTTTACCCAGAGCAGAGGGAAGCTGCTCCCCTGCCCCCCCCAAACCTCTTCCCCCCTCCTGTAATAGAAGAAAAGAGGAGATGTTAACTTATCTCTCTCAAGGCCAGACAGAAAGCAGGTCATGTATCCCGCGCAAAGTAGAAAGCAGCTAAAACCATAGGAGAAAGGAAAAGGAATGGGAATGAAAGTAAAATATGAAAGATTGTTAGGGTACATTTATGTCCTTCCCACACATTTTATCCAATGAATTTGTTTAGAATAATCTTTTGTTTTCCTTTTTATACCAAATAGTGAATTATTTATATTTTTCTACTTTTCTGCTCAAAATCTGTAGTTAAATTTTAAAGGCATAGCCTAAAACTGCCACAGTTAGTCAGGATTTAAAAGATGCATAGATGTTTTCATGTGGAATGAAGACTAAGATGGTATTTTGTGATGTCTAAGAACAGGACAAATTTGTCTGTATGCAAATCCCTTGTCTTTAATCAGAGCATGAGTAAAGACAGTCCTGTCAGTTAAGACATTGTTCTGCAGTTTGTGGGATGTGGGTTCAGTTTTTTATGCTACTGCAAAAATAATTTGTGGGATTTTTCCATAGGGAAATTGATACATGTTTCATCCAGGAGAGTGCCAAATTTTAGTCATATTATCAAAAGCAGAAAGAAGGAAATTGGTAATATTAATTACAGGAATCTTTCAGACAGATAAACAATACTTATTCAACAATGTCCAATGTAGTTTGCAAAAATCTTCTGTCATGTACATTAAACAGAACTGTGGAAACAAGAGACTGACCTCTCCCAAAACTTAAAGTGATATGAGTTATGATTTACTTGTTTGAATGACTTTCTTGGCAATACTCTTAATCCACAGTGGAGTAAAAGAGAAGAACCACTCATAATTCTGAAGGACCATGATTATCACATTTCTTGCTCTTTCTCCCTGTGTGTACGCAGCTCCAGAAGACTGGGGCCCATCTTGGAATTTTTGTGGTAACTCCTGATGGAAGTCTCAGCAGGCAGATGGCTCTTAAATCCTTCTAGGATAGTAAAATGAGAGGTACTAGTAGAAGACAGTAAGAGCCATGACTCTGGAAGAAAGCCCATTCTAAAAAACCCAGCAACAGGGCTGAGGTAGCATACTGTGAGTTGGCTGTGGATCAGGCAATGTAGCACATGCATGGCTGAAAGAAAACCTTGGATCCAAGCTGGGAGGTGGAGTAGAGAGGCTAGCAATAGAGCACAAGACTGCATGGCCCTTGAGCAGTAAGCTTTATGAAATGTTTAAATGAAGCAATGAAAAAGGCTGGGGAAGAATAATCTTCGGCCTGGTAAGTAATTGATGCAGAGGAAGCTGTGGTGTGGCATGGTTATGCCTAACTATACCTGCTGAAACCAGGCTTCATCTTTCTGACTGATGCACCCTGCTTAGTCTGGAAATGGAGAGCTTCCAGATTCGTGATTTTGTCTGCCAAAGTGATAGTGCTGCTTACAGCACAAACACAGCCCCTTGTACCTTTCACAGGCTTATTAAATTAAAGTAGTTACCACCTGTAGTGAACAGGCAGTATAAAGTCCAGACTTCATGAGAAAGGATATGACTACTGGTATTATATGATTTTGTGAAAAGTAATGTCATCAAGTGCTGCAAAGGAAACCACGGGAATGAACCAGCTTTTGTCAAAGAAGTTGATTCTACTTAGAAAGACCTACCATCTGAGGAATCTCACCATGAGCTCAGCAGTTGCATTTATGCTTGCTGTCTTATCTTTCCTTGCCTGAGCTATGGTGCCAGAGATTTGTTCAAGGTGATATGCTGTCATTTATGAATCCAATATTCCTATTTATCTAAAACCAACTTTTGTGCATCTGTGATTGAGAAGCTTCATAAAAAGTCAGCTTTCTCTTTTTCGTTTTTCTCTTTTCATTTAAGGGAATTTACCCAAACCTTCATGATAGCATTTTTAACAAATAATAACATAAACCTAAGAAGATATACTTGTGCAGGAGAACTATAGTCAGTGCTCTTGGGGCAAAGATATCTTCGGTGTTATAGATGAGGGTAGCACACTGCTAGTGAGCAAGTAATCTTTATGAACCACCACATGTCAGTATAACTGAGTTCATCTGAACTACACCTGAAGAGTTCAGTCTCATGCACACTTACGTTGAGAGAGCACTTACTGTGTGTGCTGTACAGTGTGCGCTTTCACTCCTAGAATATGTAGGTGTACCTATAGGTATCCGTTCATCCTGAGCCTGGTGCACTGTACCATTGACTTAAGACAGCAATTACGTGATCTTTAAATGACTCATAAGTCCCATTTATCTCCCTGTATTTGGACTTTGTAGAATAATGGTCACTAAATGGTCCAGCTGGCAGCCAGTCAGTAGTGGTGTGCCCCAGGGATCAGTGCTGGGCCCCATGCTCTTTAATATCTTTATTGATGATCTACATGAGGGCATTGAGTCTATCAGTAAATTGGGGACAGCACTAAGCTAGGGGCAGGAGTTGATCTGCTGGAGGGTAGAGAGGCTCTGCAGAGGGACCTCAACAGGCTGGACAGATGGGCAGAATCCAAGGGCATGAGATTTAACACATCCAAGTGCTGGGTTCTGCACATTGGCCACAACAATGCAGTGCTACAGGCTGAGGTCAGAGTGTCTGGAGAGCAGCCAGGCAGAGAGGGGCCTGGGGGCACTGGTTGATGGTAGGCTGAACATGAGCCTGCAGTGTGTCCAGGCAGCCAAGATGGCCAATGGCATCCTGGCCTGCATCAGGAACACTGTGGCCAGCAGGAGCAGGGAGGTCATTCTGCCCCTGTACACTGCACTGGTTAGGCCGCACCTCGAGTACTGTGTCCAGTTCTGGGCCCCTCAGTTTAGGAAGGATGTTGACTTGCTGGAACATGTCCAGAGAAGGGCAACAAAGTTGGTGAGGGGTTTGGAACACAAGCCCTATGAGGAGAGGCTGAGGGAGCTGGGGTTGCTTAGCCTGGAGAAGAGGAGACTCAGGGGTGACCTTATTACTCTCTACAACTACCTGAAGGGAGGTTGTAGACAGGCAGAGGTTGGTCTCTTCTCCCAGGCAACCAGCACCAGAACAAGAGGACACAGTCTCAAGCTGTGCCAGGGGAGGTTTAGGCTGGAAGTTAGGAGGAAGTTTTACACAGAGAGAGTGATTGCCCATTGGAGTAGGCTGCCCATGGAGGTGGTGGAGTCGCCATCACTGGAGGTGTTCAGGAGGAGACTTGTGACAGGGTGCTTGGTTGCATGGTTTATTTGATTAGGTGGTGTTGAATGATAGGTTGGACACGATGATCTTGAAGGTCTCTTCCAACCTGGTTTATTCTATTCTATTCTGTTCTATTCTATTCTATTCTATTCTATTCTATATATATCTTTTTTTATTATTATTTCATGGCTTATTTGAGTTATTTACTATAAAGTGAAATGTTCAAATGTAAATAATGTACCCGTTCCTTCCTATTCAATGACATGGATAGTTCCCTTGCTTATGAGCATTAAGGCTGACTGTGGCACTTCAGGTTGGGTGCCTTCTAAACTGAAGCCACAGAGTTACACCTCCCATGTCCAGGGTGTCCAGCCCAGAGTGTAATAACATATTTCTACCCATGAATCCTGCACCCTTATAAATCTGGTTGCAAAGTATTCATCTTTCTCTTTCTTCCCTCTCTGCTTCCCTGGGAGATGCTTTCTTATTGCGTAACAGTGGGGGAGTGTATCAGGCCTCTTTAGCCTGTTTAGGCCTAATGCCAGGATAAGAAGTGGGCAGGCAGTCTTAGGCTTGGCTAGCCTCAGACCAGCCTACCAGTGGAGGGAGGAAAGAGCCCTGAGACTTTTGTGTGCACCCCAGGCTGGTAGAAGGGAAACACTGGGCTTTTGGGTGTGGTGTAAGGGAACTCTGTATGCTTTGGATATACCTAGTTTTTTGTAGAATATCAATTGCATTTCTATTTAAAGTTTCCATTACTATACAATTCATTTTTGTGAACATCATTCTTTTGTCCCTTTTGGGGCAATAGATTATCTATCCCACTCTGAACCAGGACACTGGCTGAAGTCAGAATATCAGAGCTAGGATTGTTAGTCTGTCCTTAACATCTCCTGTTGTGCTTTTATTTGTCCACCATAACAGTTCAATTTGAGAGATGGAGCTCTATCCATATCTTTGGATATCTTATAGTTTCCTAGTGCAAGCTACTTCTTGACCATCTGAAAAAGACTGGATTCCCCACCCTCTACTCTTTGTATGTAAGGTTATTTTTAACTGCACTGTCTTGTTAAACCCTGGGGGACATCAGTGGAGCTGAAAACCATTCAAGTAATGATAACTTAACAACTTGCTCCCCCACAGACAACCCTTCAGTGTCTGTCTGGAAAAGCTCATATTCAAAGCAAAGTAACTGGTTCTGTCTCTTTTGAGTTTTATTTTAGGGGTAGTTTTAGCAAAGGGAGTTGGAAACAAATGGAAAACCAGAGTCAAAAGAGGGGCCATTGCCACACTAATTAAAACAGAACTGATTTGTATAAACAGAGTCATCATCTGCAAAAAAAGGAAAAACTAACAGAGAGCCTTTTTCCACACTGCACCCTTTAATCTTCAGGGAGTTATGTATTTAAATATGATGAAAAATGCTGCCACTTTGTTTATTATATATTGCTTGCCAAATCTGAGTCCCAAAGAACTTGCTAAATGTTAATATTAAATATAGTGTACTGAGCTACTTTCTAAATGTACTTCCATACTTTCAGAGATCAGTGTGGGCTGTGAATTGTCCTGCATGGGAGATATTAGGAATCTGCTACCACAGTATTTCAGAAGAAGAATGATTCTAAGGAATAGGTGATGAAACTGCAATATTATGTCACTAATGTTTGGGAAGAAAACATACTCCCATTTAACTTGCAAAGTGTTTTAAAAGAATAATAAGATCGCTGCAGTCTTCTCCTTCCCCCTGCTCTGCTTCCATTTTATGTGCATGAAAGGAACAAATATATAGCACAGTAATAATTCAAAAAAGTATTTCAAACAAATCAGAAATGTATAAACTTGCCTGTGAAACACCTCCATCCATTTTAACAGCATATAATTTTACGAAGTGCAGGTGAGATTATTCAATCTTTCTCTCCCTGTTCTTCCCCGCTGTGATTTACTCGTGCCCACATTTACATATAATTAATGAAGACTCCTGCTGGTGTGGGTTATTTTAACAGAGAACATTTTGTTATTTTGCTTGATTCATTTTTAAAGATTTGTTATTTTAACTTTGCTTCTGGTGGTTGAGGGAAAGCTTAACTCAGCACAAAGAAAGCAAAGAGAGTTGGGGGCAAGAGAAGCAATGAACAGAACCCTTAAGACAAGCTTTTTTTCTGAATATGAACAAAAACTCCATCCACATAACAGTAAAAAATTATGATTATAACAAATTCAGAAAACTTTTTCAAAAGTTTTTCAATTACAGTCCTGGTGGGACAGGAAGTTAAATCTGAGACCTGTAATCTAAAGTTGCACTAGCTTTGGGCTTTGGTCAGCTTCCAATTATGTTCTGAAAATTCTGTTATGAATAGGGCTCATATAGTTGAAAATCTGGGAAACTTAATGATCTTATATATTAGCCTGAATTCAAGAATTCACTTAGCATTTTTTTATTTGGTCTAATCTTTTGGTCATAAAATTGAGCAATATTTTCATCACTCCATCCTAATGAATAGTGTAAATCTGGTTTCCCTGGTGAAGATCTGAAAACTTTATCTTTGATAAGCCAGGTTTGCTAATAAAATTTTAATGACATAGCAGAACTTAGAACTTAAGGAATTTGGAACTTGCATGTTTGTGCTCAAATGATTGTAATTGTTAATTAAATGAGGGTGTTTGTGTGTATGTATCCCTTTTAGAATAGAATAGAATAGAATAGAATAGAATAGAATAGAATAGAATAGACCAGGTGGGAAGAGACCTTTTTTTTTTTTTTTTTTTAATGACTACTAGTTGAATGTGTGCTTGGAGAATCTGAGGCAAGTGACAGATTCCCTGTCTTAGTGTGGTTTTTTGAATCAAAACATATTTTGCTGGAGTGAAGAAAACAAAGTGTAAGTAGAATTAAAGGGCTCTTTTTGCCATATCCTATTAACAGACAGGATGATACAAGGATTCCAGCATGCAGCAGTTGGAAGCAAGGTAAGCTTAGTGGTGAATGGTGCCACATCCAGCTGGCGGCCAGTCACTAGTGGTGTGCCCCAGGGATCAGTACTGGGCCCCATGCTCTTTAACATCTTTATTGATGATCTACATGAGGGCATTGAGTCCATCATCAGTAAATTTGCTGACGACACCAAGCTGGGGGCAGGAGTTGATCTGCTGGAGGGTAGAGAGGCTCTGCAGAGGGACCTCGACAGGCTGGGCAGATGGGCAGAGTCCAACGGCATGAGATTGAACACATCCAAGTGCCAGGTTCTGCACATTGGCCACAACAACTCCATGCAGAGCTACAGGCTGGGGTCAGAGTGGCTGGAGAGCAGTCAGGCTGAGAGGGACCTGGGGGTGCTGGTTGATGGTAGGCTGAACATGAGCCTGCAGTGTGCCCAGGCAGCCAGGAGGGCCAATGGCATCCTGGCCTGCATCAGGAACAGTGTGGCCAGCAGGAGCAGGGAGGTCATTCTGTCCCTGTACACTGCACTGGTTAGGCCGCACCTCGAGTCCTGTGTCCAGTTCTGGGCCCCTCAGTTTAGGAAGGATGTTGACTTGCTGGAGCGTGTCCAGAAAAGAGCAACAAAGTTGGTGAGGGATTTGGAACACAAGCCCTATGAGGAGAGGCTGAGGGAGCTGGGGTTGCTTAGTCTGGAGAAGAGGGGACTCAGGGGTGACCTTATTACTCTCTACAACTACCTGAAGGGAGGTTGTAGACAGACAGATGTTGGTCTCTTCTCCCAGGCAGCCAGTACCAGAACAAGAGGACACAGTCTCAGGCTGCACCAGGGGAGGTTCAGGCTAGATGTTAGGAAAAAGTTCTATACAGAAAGAGTGATTGCCCATTGGAATGGGCTGCCTGGGGAGGTGGTGGAGTCGCCATCATTGGAGGTGTTCAGGAGGAGAATTGCTGGGGTGCTTGGTGCCGTGGGTTAGTTGTTTGGGTGGTGTTGGATTGGTTAATGGGTTGGACGAGATGATCTTGAAGGTCTCTTCCAACCTGCTTTATTCTATGTATTCTATGTATATTCTAAGCTATGCTGCCTGAATTCTGATGGTGTTTTAGAGTGACATTTATGCTGCAAAGGAACTCTAATATATTTATTTCATAATTCTTACTGTGCTTATAATTACCAAAAAAAGCAGATTCCTCCTTGCTGCTGTTCAAATACAACAGGAAATAGACTCAGAATTCAATGCCTCCTGGAAGACTAGTTTGTTGTAGGTTATTTGTATTAACAAAAGACAATGCTGGGACAACCCCTGTGCCATTAACTTGCTGTGATGGAGAAAACACGATCTTTTTTTTTATTCCTGAGAGGCTGAGAAGCTTAGTGTTTTGATGTGACCTCAGTACCCATCAGCACTGTCAGGGCCCAGTTTAGTCAAGCTTTGTCAAGAGGCCTTATTAATGCACAATAGCACATGAAAGTGAAGCGCAGCATTTAGTTTTGAATTGTTCTGATTTCAACCAAGATAGGGCTTTTATTTTGGTTTTTGACAAGAAGCCTGGAGGGGGTACACCCATAGCCAGCGAGGGGGCACACCCATAGCCAGCTGAGCCAGCCAGTGTGGTATCCTATACCTTAAACATCATGCTCCTGCTGGTGGTTGTCTGGCTGAAGGTTTTGACATGATTGGTAAAGCATTGGCTCTGTCTAGTGAGCATGTTGCATTTTATATTTCTTGGCTTATATATTACCCTTTTTCTACTATTGTTGTTATTTGTATTATTCATTAATTCTGTATATCATTCTATAAAACTCTCCTTATCTGAACCTGTGGGATTTTTCATTTTGCTCCCAGTTACCCCTTCCCATCTTATCAGGGGGATGTGGTGGTGGGGCAGTTGTCTTAGTGGCCATGTAGGGTTCAGTTGTAGCTGGGTCTGAAGTCACAATGGAATAAAGTATTACTAGATCAATATTTTGTGAAACTCATTCCAAAAGCATAGACAAATACAGTCTGTTCAGCAAAAAATTATCCTCTGCTCAAATAATAACAATGATGCAGAAATTTGTTTCTTCACTCCCCCAAAATTCCAGAAGGAAATTCTGTTTCTCAGTGAAACCTCTCTTTGCCTGCATCACTTTACATTTTCAACACATCAGTTGTTTGACTTGGAAAAAGAAATACTTGTTTTTGTAGATATCTCAATAGATAGGCAATGTATGACATTGGTCTATGGGGATTGTAAATGGTTACATTAGAGGTATGCAATATTTTTGCAGCAATAACCAGCCTTTTTTCAAAATTACTGTATGCAGTAAGAGGACATAAAGGAGATTAACTCAGCTTTTTAAGATGTTCTGTGCTCTTTCTTAAAAAGTCTACAGAAAATTGACCAATGATAGAAATAGCACTAGGACACTTAAATTGGGAAGAACTTACATCTTGCATATATATGTATGTTAGCTTTTGTCAAATAAAGGCTGAATGTGACAGTGGTCAAAAAACACTACAGAAAAAAGTCTTCAGGTGTTTACATTGGCCTGATACTTTAAGAGTATATTTCCGAATTTAGTATTTGTATTCTAATTCTGGAGAATATATCTGCACATTTCATGTGATCAAGTTTTCATGACTTTTTTTGGTGAGGACGTATGCTCTAAAAATGACAGATTTGGTGTGCCTTAGCAAGTGTTTTAGGTGACAGAAGGAAGACCAACAGAGAATAATTACATATTTGTATTTCCTGGGGGGAAAAAAGAGGTAAATTTAGGCAGGAGAGTATTATACTTTTATCTTACAGCACCTAAATATTGGCTAACCTAGGAATACAGCAAATTCCTTATGCCAGTATGCTGTTTATACTGCTAGACCGCTATTACAGAGTTTTGTTTAAGAAAAAGATTCCCTTTTGCCTTGACACAGCAAGATTTCTGCATCCTTCTGTCAGATTTTCTCCCTTCTCTCCTGAGATGGAATACATTTGTTTTCACAACAACTGATGGGATCAGGAGCAATGGTTTTAAACTGGAGCAGGACAGATCTATGTTGGACCTATAGAGAAAGTTCTTTACAAGGAGAATGGTAAAATATTGGAACAGGCTGCCCAAGGATGTGGTTGAGGGCCTGTCCCTGGAGACATTCAGGATCAGACTTGATGTGGCCCTGGGCAGCCTGATCTGTTTGAAGCTGTCCCAGCTCACTGCAGAGGGGTTGGGCAAAATGACCACTGAAGGTCCCATCCAACCCAATGCAATCTGTGAATCTGTTCAGACAATAAACCAGTTACTATGATGCTCTCTAGTTTTTTAGTCCTTCGAGAGGCAGGTCCAAAGCCTACCTTTGCTGTTTCCTTCATAGAGAAAATCATCAGGGCTAGCTCATGCTACTCCTTATTTTTTTGTATTATCCACACAGAGGTTTCGCCTATGGTTGTTTGCTGTTAGAAGGTTGAATGAAATTAAAATTTTGCACTGTATTCCCAGCCCACCATTTTATTCTACTACTTTTGATCTGCCTTTGTTGAAAATTCACACAGAGCTTCATGGATCAGGTTCAAAAGCAGAACTTCCAGGCTCTACATTCCTTTTCCTCCCCATTGGTGAGGCTGGCAACCAAATGAAATACTAAAATGTGAGCTAACATACTTAATGCAGCTTTCAAGGGGAACTAGAGCTCATGTTTATTTGGATTGTCTGCTATGTGTTCCAGTGACCTGCCCTGAGTGATCCTGCTCTGGCAGGGGTGGTTGGATTGGATAATGTCTGGAGGTCCCTTCCAACCCCCTAACATTCTGTGACTCTTGAGACCACATGCTGGGATTGGGGTGCAGGGAGTAGTTTGTCTGACACTGGACCAAGTTGTTTGTCCTAGCAAACAAAACTCAAAACTGAGAAATGTAATGAAGCTACATCTTATCAGAGGATCATACTGGGACAGATAGTAAGGAGCTACTCCATATCTCTTAGATATTAGCTACAATGTTTTGTTTCTATAATTAGGCCAGTCCATCTTTACAGACTTGCAAGTACAAATAAAATACAAATGAAATCTTAAGCATTGAGTTCCTCGAATTATTCTGTTTATTTTACATAAGAAATTCCTACTTTCTGCTTAGTAAATTGGATAAACTCTATTCATACTTAGCATACTGAAGAATGATTTTGCTTTTGGGAGGGTCAGTACTGGTGTATTTACAGATACTTGTCAAACATCAATACATATTTAATATCTTGACTTTTCCGCATTAATTTTTTTTCCTGATGAAATAGCTTAAGAATTGGCGTGTATAAATCACAGACTAGAATCATAGAATGCACTGGGTTGGAAAGGACCTTGAAAGGTTGTTTAGTCAAAACCCTTCCAATAAGCAAGGACATCCCCAACTAGATCAGGCTGCACAGAGCCCCATAAAACCTGACATTTAATGTCTCCAGTGGTGGGTCCTCCACCATCTTCTTGGGTAACCCTCACAGTGAAAAGCTTCTTCCTAATCCCCAATCTAAACCTACCCTTATCTAGTTTCAAACCACTGGCCCATGTCTCAGTGCTGCATGCCTTGTAAACAGTCCCTCCCCAACATTCTTATAGGCCCCCTTCAGGTACTGTAAGGCCACTATAAAGTTTCCTTGACCAATTCCAACTCTTTCACCCTGTGTTTGTAAAAGAGGTGCTACATCATTTTTCTGGCCCTTCTCTGGACTGCCTTGATCAGGTCCATGTCCTTCTTGTACTGAGGTCCCCAGAGATGGACACAGTACTACAGGCAAAGTCTCACCAGAGCAGAGTGGCAGAAACAACTCTTTTGATCTGCTGGCCACACTTCTTTTACAGAATACAGAATTAACCAGGTTGGAAAAGACCTTCAAGATCATCGAGTCCAACCTATAACCCAACATGGTCTAATCAACTGAACCATGGCACTAAGTGCCTCATCCAGCATTTTTTTAAACAATTCTAGTGATGGTGACTCCACCACCTCCCTGGGCAGCCCATTCCACTGGCCAATCACTCTTTCTATGATGAATTTCTTCACAACATCCAGCCTAAATGTCCTCTCATTCTGTCACAGGTTGCCTGGGAGGAGAGACCAATCCCCACATGGCTACAACCTCCCTTCAGGTAGTTATAGACAGCAACAAGGCCTCCCCTGAGCCTCCTCTTCTCCAGGCTAAACAACCCCAGCTCCCTCAGCCTCTCTTCATAGGGCTTGTGCTCCAAACCCATCACCCCCAGCTTTGTTGCCCTTCTCTGGACACGTTCAAGTGTCTCAATGTCCTTCTTAAATTGAGTGGCCCAGAACTGGACACAGCACTCAAAGTGTGGTCTAACCAGTGCTGAGTACAGGGGCACAATGACTTCCCTGCTCCTGCTGGCCACACTGTTCCTGGTACAGGCCAAGATGCCATTGGCCTTCTTGGCCACCATGCTGGCTCATGTTTAGCTGGCTATCAACCAGCACACCCAGGTCACTTTCTGCCTGGCCACTGTCCAGCCACTCTGACCCCAGCCTGTAGCACTGCATGGAGTTGTTTTGGCCAATATGCAGAACCCTGCACTTAGATGTATTAAATCTCATGCCATTGGACTCTGCCCGTCTGTCCAGCCTGTCAAGGTCCCTCTGAAAAGCCCTTCTACCCATAGCAGATCAACACCTGCACCCAGCTTGGTGTCACTGGCAAACTTCCTGCACATTGGAATGGGCTGCCTGGGGAGGTGGTGGAGTCGCCATCACTGGAGGTTTTTAGGAGGAGACTTGATGGGGTGCTTGGTGCCGTGGGTTAGATGTTTGGGTGGTGTTTGATTGGTTGATGGGTTGGACGCAATGATCTTGAAGGTCTCTTCCAACCTGGTTTATTCTATGTATTCTATGTATTCCTGATGATCGACTCAATCCCCTCATCCAGATCATCAATAAAGATACTGAATAAGATTGGGCCAAACACTGATATCTGGGGGGACACCAGTAGTGACTGGCTGCCAGCTGGATGTGGCACCATTCACCACCACTCTCTGGGCTCTGCCCTCCAGCCAGTTCCTAACCCAGCACAGAGTGTTGCTGTCCAAGCCACAGGCTGCCAGCTTGGCCAGCAGTTTACTGTGGGGGATGGTGTCAAAAGCCTTGCTGAAGTCCAGGTAGACTACATCCACAGCCTTCCCCACATCCACCAGGTGTGTCACCTGATCATAGAAGGAGATCAGGTTGGTCAGGCAGGACCTGCCCTTCCTAAATTCATGTTGGCTGGACCTGAGCCCTTGGCCATCGTGTAAGTGCTGTGTGATTGTACTCAAGATGATCTGTTCCATAATCTTGCCTGGCACTGAGGTCAGGCTGACAGGCCTGGAATTCCCTGATTCCTCCTTCCGGCCCTCCATGTGGATGGGCATCACGTTGGCCATCTTCCAGTCATCTGGGACCTCTCCAGTGAGCCAGGACTGTTGAAAAATGATGGAGAGCAGCTTGGCCAGCTCATCTGCCAGCTCTCTCAGCACCCTAGGATGGATCCCATCCAGTCCCATGGACTTATGGGCAAGCAAGTGGCTGAGCAGGTCTCTAACTGCTTCGTCCTGAATTACAGGGTAAGTATACTGCTCCCTGCCTCCATCTGCCAACTCAAGAGGCCAGTTGTCTGGAAGACAATCTATCCTGCTATTAAAATGTGAGGCAAAGTATCACAGTATCACAGTATAACTAAGGTTTGAAGAGACCCCGAGGATCATCAAGTCCAACCTGTCCCAACAGACCTCACAAATAGACCATGGCACCAAGTGCCACGTCCAATCTCCCCTTGAACACCTCCAGGGATGGTGACTCCACCACATCCCTTGGCAGTACATTCCAATGACAAATGACTCACTCAGTGAAGAACTTTTTCCTCACCTCGAGTCTAAACCTCCCCTGGCACAGCTTGAGACTGTGTCCTCTTGTTCTGGTGCGGGTTGCCTGGGAGAAGAGACCAACCCCTTCCTGGCTACAACCACCTTTCAGGTAGTTGTAGAGGGCAATGAGGTCACCCCTGAGCCTCCTCTTCTCCAGGCTAAACAATCCCAGCTCCCTCAGCCTCTCCTCATAGGGCTTGTGCTCAAGGCCTCTCATCATCCTTGTTGCCCTTGTCTGGACATGCTCAAGTGTCTCAATGTCCTTCCTAAATTGAGGGGCCCAGAACTGGACACAGGACTCAAGGTGTGGCCTAACCAATGCAGAGTACACAATGACCTCCCTGCTCCTGCTGGCCATGGTATTCCTAATACAGGCCAGGATGCCATTGGCCCTCTTGGACACCTGGGCACACTGTTGGCTCATGTTTAGGTGGCTGTCAATCAGCACCCCCAGGTCCCTCTCTGTTTGGCAGCTCTCCAGCCACTCTGACAACAGCCTGTAGCTCTGCATGGGGTTGCCGTGGCCAAAGTGCAGCACCCGGCACTTGGACTTGTTAAATGCCATCCTGTTGGACTCCGCCCATCTGTCCAGTCAGTTGAGGTCCCTTTGCAGAGCCTTTCTACCCTCTAACTGACCAACATCTGCTCCCAACTTGGTGTCATCTGCAAACTTGCTGATGACTGACTCAACCCCCTCATCCATATCATCAATGAAGATGTTAAAGAGGATGGGGCCGAGCACTGATCCCTGGGGCACACCACTGGCAACTGGCCGCCAGCTGGATGTGGCACCATTCACCACCACTCTCTGGACTTGGCCCTCCAGCCAGTTCCTAACCCAGCACAGAGTGTTGCAGTCCAAACCACGAGCTGACAGCTTAGCCAGCAGTTTACTGTGGGGGACGGTGTCAAAGGCCTTGCTGAAGTCCAGGTAGACCACATCCAAAGGCCTCCCCACATCCACCAGACAGGTCACCTGATCGTAGAAGGAGATCAGGTTGGAGAGGCAGGACCTGCCCTTCCTAAATCCATGTTGGCTGGACCTGAGCCCTAAAGTAGGTGTTAAATACCTCTACCTTTTCCTCATCTTTAGTTACAATATTCCCCACCATGTCCACTAAGGAGTGGAGGTTGTCCTTGCCTCTCCTTTAGCCAATAATGTATTTATAAAAGCATTTTTTGTCGTCCTTCACAGCAGAGGCCAGTCTAAGCTCTAAATGGGCTTTTGCCTCCCTAATTTTCTTCCTACAAGACCTAGCAACATACTTAAACATTCCATGGGTTGCCTCACCTCTCTTCCAAAGATGATACACCCTCTTTTTTTCCCTTCATTTATTCAGAAGTTAATTGCCCAGCCAGGCTGGCCGACTACCCTGGTGGCTCATCTTCCGGCACATTGGCACAGCCTGCTCCTGCACCTTCAAGATTTCTTTCTTGAAGTAGGTTCAGCCCTCCTGGACCCCTTTGTTTTTAAGGGCTGTTTCCCAAGGTACCTTCTGAGTAAGTAACCTGAAATCTGCCCTCCAGAAGTCCAGAGTGGAGATTTTGTTGATTCCCCTCTTAGCTTGACTGCACATGGAAAATTTTTTTTTTTTTTTTTGATGCAGCCCAGGATGTGATTTACTTTATGGGTTGAAAGTATGCATTGTTAGCCCATGTCCAGCTTTTTGTCCACCAGTATCCTCAAGTTCTTTTCTACAGAATTGCTCTCCATCACTTCCTCACCCAGCCAGTTAGATAGTAGGGACTGTCCTGAGCCAGGTGTAGAACCTTGCACTTGGCCTTATTTTTCCTAAGATTCACCTGGGCCCATTTCTCTTGTCCAGATCCCTCTGGTTGAAACCCCATCCCTCTTGCCTACTGAGTGCACCACTCAGCTTGGTATCATCTGCAGACTTTCTGAGGGTGCACTCCATCTTACTGTTGAAATCATTGATGAAGATAGTGAAGATATTGAATAGCACTGGTCCCACAGTGCAGATCCCTGAGGGACACAATGTGTCACCTCTTTCCATTCAGACGTGGAGCCACTGACCACTACCACCTGGATGTGATCAACCACACAATTCTCTATCCACCAAACAGTCCACATACCAAATCCATATCTCTCCAACTTAGAGAGAAGGATGTTGTGGTGGACCATGTCAAAGGTCTTGTGGAAGTCCAGGTAGGAAACGTCCTTTGCCCTTCCCTTGACCACTGGCATAGTCACTTCATTGTAGAAAGGTCCCAGAGGACTCACCATTAAGAAAGCCATTGTGGGTGTATCAAATCTCCTCTCAGTCTTCCATGTGCTTTATCAGAGTGTCTAGAAGGGTCTTTTCCATTATATTAATGGCTTCTTATTTAATACAGCTTATGTCTTTTTCATGATTACAATGTCTCTAAATACTTATTTTGTTGTCTTTAACAATGTTATTGATGAATAAGGACTTTAGGGCAAAAATGCAACACTGTCTGCCTGTGACTGCTAAACCCCAAATCTTCCAGGCAATGCAGATATTTTATTGACCAGTGACTGCAAGTGAGGAATTACAGCTGTTGTTTGAGTACACTGACATGTTTACTTAAGTGTAATGACTTATTTAAGTACAGTTTCAACAGCTGGTGATTTTGCTACACCTAGATCTAAATCACGTTTCTTCCCAGCATAATGTACAAAGAGAAAGATAGGTTTAATGTCCTACTATTTTTTCTCTGTCACTTCAGGTCTGCTCAAACTCCAGAGAATTACCTCCAAATGTTCACTGTAAATCAGCTTCCTCCTGGTCTGATTCAGTCCAGGAAAGATCATGCAAACTGATGGGAGTCTAGAGCAGCTTGTTCCCAAGAGTGTTAAACACAAGCTGCGAGACAAAGATTGAAGGAGACTATCATTCAGCAGAGTAGAGCAGTAAGCATGGGAGTAAAACATTTGTAAAACTGATATTCCACTTTTGACAAAATTTCTAAAGGCTGATATACTTTGTGAGAGCTATTGCAGTTGTATTTAATGCCAGTGTACTGTCCTTCCTTTAGATGAATAAATTTATGTTTGACATACTATTTAGAGCTCATGTTCCTGTTAAATGAAGATTGTGAAGATGCATCTTCTAGGGAGAAGTTGATGTTCTGCATAATCTATCCTCAGCCCAAGCACATGATCTATTGCAATTAATCAAGGACTTCTGGGGAAGTCTAATGGTGGGCATTGGGCTGGAGGTCAACCTAGACGAACACAATGATCCTTCCTGACCTTGTAGTCTGTCAAGTCTTTTGCTGGTGACCATGAAACGGGTTTATTCCCTGGCTTCACATTAATCTGTATGGCAGTCTAATTGACTGTAACTAAATATGAGTGAATATTGGATGAAAGAAAAATGTAGTATTTTCTGCTTTTCTGAATGGAGTATTCCCAGGGTAATATAAATTACCATTTCCCTTATCTTGCAACAACCCTTGCACTTTAATGTCATGAATAATAAAAGAATACAGAGATAGAACCAGGTCTCTTCAGTTGTATACGCCTGCGATACTAAGTAAAATAAAGATAGAAACTGATATTTGTACAACAGAGGCAGACATTGAAATTATGAATCCCCCTTTGTTAAGACAGGCAATAGTGTGCAGTGGTCAACAATCTTGCTGACATTTCTGCGATACCATACATCTTAAAGGGAACCTACGGTTAAATTTTTCCCCAGTACTTAATCTCTAGCATTAGAAATCTATATCTCCAGTATGAAAAAAAAGGAAGTGGTGGTTCTCCCCAGATCACAAACACCTCTCATTTGAAGAGGAAGTGATTTTGAGAAGTGTAGTGGCCCACTGGAAACTTCCTCACATATAGCTCATCTCCAGAAATTAAAACAAGCCTTTCTATTTCTTGCAGTTATTAAAACATCAGTGTACTTAATTTGTTTAAATGAAAACAAACCTCTGATTTAACTACAGGACAACTGAAATGCTGGGGGAAGCTAGAGAAGACAGAAGAAAATAAGTTTAAGAAATTTATTAAATAATTCTAAATAATTTACTGTGGAGTTCTGTTTTTGCAGTGATTTAATTTATGCCTTTACTTAATTTTCCAAATATTTAGAAATGGCACAACTTGTTAGAATTTTGTCCATATCATATGGAAGAAAAGTCTTCCTCAACTTACTGTATTTTTAATTACAACACAGAATCTATTACATGATGCACTAATAACAGCTTTCTTATTTTTAAATTTTGAAATATCTGCCCTATGTGATTATCACATAGGAAATTAAGATTCCAATCTGTAATGAACTGAAGCATGAATCATCATCCTGAAGTCTAAATAAACAAAAGGCTAAATTTGTTGTCTAACTTTAAGTGAAAATAAATCATATCTGGCAAATAATTGATCCTGTGGTGCTGATGGGAGATGGGAAATGGAATCAATACAAGATTAACTGCTTTGATGTGACCAGGGTTATGCAGGCAACCTACCACAGCCATTGGTATTGAATTGCTGCCTCCTAACTGCCAAGCTTATGGGCAGAACCATCTTTCCATGATACCTCATCTCTTCTTAACTCTTCCATGTTCTGATCTTGTAAATGAAAGTCACAGGGTGGCAGTCTACCTGGACTTTCAAAAAGCTTTTGACACTGTTTTCCACAGAATTCTTGTGGACGAACTGGCTGCTCATGGCTTAGATGAGTGCACACTCTGCTGGATAAACCAATGGCTGGGTGAAGGGGCCCAGAGAGTGGTGGTCAATGGAGTTAAATCTAGCTGGTGGCCAGTCACAAGTGGTGTTCCTCAGGGCTCAGTGTTTGACCACTTCTGTTTAACATCTTTTTTGATGACCTTGATGAAGACATAGAGTGTGTCATCAGTAAGTTCACAGATAGCACCATGTTAGGTGGGAGTGTTGACCTGCACAAGGGTAGGGAGACTTTACAGAGAGACTTGGATAGATTGGATCAATAACCCAACATTAATGGGATGAGCTTCAACAGGGCCAAATGTAAGGTCCTGCATTTGTGTCACAACAACCCCAAGCAACACTACAGGATTGGGGAAGAGTGGCTGGAGAGATGTCTGGCAGAGAAGGACCTGGGAGTTCTAATCAACAGGCAACTGAATATGAGCAAGAAGTGTGCCCAGGTGGCCAAGAAAGCAAATGGCATCTTTGCTTGTATCAAAAATGCTGTGTCCGTCTGGAGTAGGGAGGTGATTGTCCCCCTGTATTCAGCTCTGCTGAGGCCACATCTAAAGTATTGTGTCTAGTTTTGGGCACCTCAATACAGGAGAGATGTGGAGGTGCTGGTGCAAGTGCAGAGGAGAGCAATGAAACTGGTGAAGGGCCTGGAAAAAGAAGTCTTAGGAAGAGTGACTGAAGGAGCTGGGGCTGTTTAGTTTGGAAAAGAGGAGGCTGGGGGGAGACCTCATTGCTCTGTACAACTATCTGAAAGGACGTTGCAGAGAAGCTGGTGCTGGTCTCATCTCACAGGCTATTAGTGATAGAACAAGAGGGAACGGCCTAAAGCTATGACTTGGTAGGTTTACACTGGACAGTAGAAAACATTTTTTCAGGGAAAAAGTGGTCAGGCATTGGCGTGTGCTGCCCAGGGAGGTGGTTGAGTTGCCAAACCTGGATGTGTTTAAAGGTTGTTTAGATGTGGTGCTTAGGAATATGGTTTAGGCATGAACTTTGTAGAGTAAGGTTATTGGCTGAACTTGGTGATCCTGAGGGTCTTTTCCAACCTGAATGTTTCTGTGATTCTGTGATTCTGTGAATGCTTGCTTTACAAAGCGCTTTTCATTAAGAACATATGCCAGAGCTAGTGTACTTCCTGTGCTTTCCCTGTCAATGAAACCTTATCTACATACCACCCACAAAGCTGCTCCAGAGGGCACAGTTTAGCACCAACTGGTCCCCTCATTTTTGCTCCCCACCATTTTGCTAGACACATATGTTTTCTGCTCTATGGCAGCAATGCTAACATTCAGACTGTCCATTGCTAGGCAGATCTTAGGACTGTAAGCAAGAGTTCCTCTTCACAGCAGTGGGGGGTTTCTGGTTTACCTCTATAAAACATGGAGAACAGGTCCCCTCAATGGAAGCACTCAATCTACACATAGAGTAATATTGTGGTTGGGTTTTTGTTTGTTTGTTTGTTTGTTTGTTTGTTTGTTTTTACAACAAGTTAAAGTAAGTGGTAAACTGATGGAGAGCAAAAAGCAAGGCTGTGATTGATGTGTTCCAGGTGGGTTAGTTTCTTATGAAAGGCAATCAGCTCTGTCTTAAAGTATACCTGATGAAGTCCCACATTCTAGTCTACCAAACTGCATTCTCAAATGAATCTTGCCTGCAAGTTCATAGATATAGTCTTTGCTGCAAGTACAATTACTCAACACTATCCCCCCTGAGCTGCTACAATGTGAAAAGATTTTACAAGAAGCTATGCCAAAGGTTTAGAGAGCAGACCCCTGTCACAAATTGAAATATTATACTTTAGCTCTATGAGAAAGTTAGAGTGATCAGAAAGAGGAATGCAGTGATAAACAGTGTTATCATCACTGCACTGAAGGATGCTTTCACTTCCTGTAACATTAGAGAGGGGGGTGACCCTCCTCCAATGCAGCACAGGGTTGGATTGGCTAAACTTTTTTGACCTTTTGTCTGCAATAAAATGATGTCCTTCACTGCAGCTGAGAAAGATGAATATTCTCTTCCCATCTGTCTGGTCTCTCTGGCAGAGTTTATGCTGTTGTGCTGTGCAGTCTATTTATACTGTTGTGCTATTTAGTTTATACTAAATGTGTCTAAATAAATCCAACAACAAAGAGGGAAGACAATACTTTTTTAATGTACATGCTCTTTCTACCACTGTGCACATAACTCTCATGTATACTACGTGATCAAACTACAGCCCATGTGAATGCACAGAGGATGCAAGAGGCATTTGCCTGTACATACTGGGATTCAGGTTCCCAGGGAATGTTGGTATCAGTTTGAAGAGTTTTATGTAATCCTACTAATGTAGCCCAAGCAATCTGGGCTCAAGGATTTATTAGTTGTGAATGTACATTTTTTGTTTTACTGGGTTAATGCCAGTAAATAAGTCACCAAAACCACTAGCTGAGTGTCATTTGATAGGAAGAAGCTGGAATCACAAGTATGCCTTCTGTCTTTTAAACCCCCCCCCCAAAAAAATAGTGCTGAGGTAAGCAATGACAAACCCAGCTGCATCAACATGATGGTAGGAAGACAAATGAGAGCTTTCATTGCTGGATACAGAAGAAAAAAACTCTTCATAACCCAGAAACAGCTGTCATAACTGAAACTGCAAGGGAGTGCTTTATAAATCACTAGCTTTGATAAGGTGAATACTCTCACCAGTCTTTTTCTTTAGCCAATGAACACATTTCTAGCAACACAACCCATCTGAAAGGTGTCTGAAGATTTAGATATCTTCAAAGGTTTCCAAACCCCAGTTTTAATAACCTTACCCATGGACCTATGCCAAATTCTCACTTGGCATTTCTGAAATAGCTGTCACTACAGTATCTGCATACTGAGCCACATGACCTCAACAATTACTGTGTAACATTAAACTTCTCAGATTTTTCCTATGGGAGGCTGAACTTTACAAAGATAGATTTAACATTTACCTTAATATTTGCAACAGTGAATCAGCAAAAGAGACACAATAGAAAGGGCATGCTATTGTTTTAGAATAAATATTCAAGTGACGACAATTTTGAAATGTTCTGTCAGCCTCTCCGGGTGTATATTCTGGGAACAGAGGTCACACAAAGTCAAGAGTGATGAAATGCATGTACTCACAGTCTGACCTGCTGCAGCTGAGGGAAGGCATGAATGATATGCAGAGTCCTAAGCTATGTATGTACAAGTGCGTGTGTACATGCAAGTGCATGCAACATTTGTGTAGGTGAAAATAGAGAGAATGGAGAATTCTAAGGTGGGGGAGGGAGATGTTTGTTGCTGGTGGTGCAATGTACTCCAGGGAAGGAACTGCTTTCTCTTCACAGGGCCTGTCATGTCATTGTGGCTGTTGCCTGGGCAATGGCTGGGGAATTATGAGGAATGCTTGGAAATGATACCCTTCTTTTGGATTCATGGATGGAGCAGAAGGGGGTGGATGGCTTTTCTCTGTTTCTTTTTTTTTCTTCTTTTTTTATATCCAGTGGATTAGAAAGGGAGGTTGCTGTGGCGACAACACAGAGGAGGTCTCCTGCACACCTGCACCACAATAAAGAGGAGCCTTGCCAACACAGAGTTAAAGAACCCTGAAGCCATCTTTGGTTTTTCTTCCTTTTTAATATTTTTTTACCTATGGTGAGTGCACAAGAGGGGAGAAAAAAGAGTAGGAGATGGCAAAAGAGGGAGAGACAAAGAGAAAATCCAATCAATATTCAGTCAGCTTAGTTGAGTAAAACAGGATGTGCATAAACAAGATGCATAGGCTGTCCATAGGAATACCCTGAGCAAGTGCCCTTAGGAGTGAGAAAAGAACAAGAAATATATTGGTTTTACTTACATGAGTGTTCTGCATTTTATGATATGTTCTCACCAACAGGGAAGGGCTGGTAACCAATGTGAGGCTCAGAGACAGCCTTGGCTGCAGTGACCATGAAGCAGTTGAATTTAAGACCCTCAGGGCAATCAGAAGGATGTATTCTAAGCTTACAACCCTAGACTTTAGGCATGCACTTTGATAGCTTCAGGGATCTTCTAGGGATCACCAAGGATCTGCTTGTCATGGGACAAAGCCCTAGAGGGAAGAGGGACCCAGGACAGCTGGTCAGTATTCAAGGATCACCTCCTCTGTGTCCAGGAGCAATGTATACCAACAAAGAGAAAAGCAGGTAAGAATGCTAGGAGGCCTGCCTGGATGACCAAGGAGCTGCTGGACATGTTATCACTTAAAAGGAAACTCTAAAGGAAGTGGAGGAAAGGACAGCTAAAAGAGGTGGTATATGAGGAAGCTGCCCAAGCAGCAAGAGACCTGGTTAGGAAAGCCAAAGCAGAGTTTGAATTGAATCCAGCCAAGGAGGTTAAAGGGAACACTAAGAATTTCTACAGATATATTAATGCCAAGAAGAAGACTAGGGAAGGTGTGGGCCCCCTCAGAAAGGAAACTGGTGAAATGGTCACAAGTCACATGGAAAAGGCTGAGGTTCTCAATTACTTCTTTACGGCAGTCTTCACTGCAAGGGCCTCTAGCCACACTCCTGATGTTATGGAAGGCAATGTCAGGGACGGGGAGGAAGAACTGCCCATTGTAAGTAAAGATCAGGTTCGTGATCACCTGAAGAACCTGAAAGTGTTCAAGTCCATGGGACCTGATGGGATACACCCACGGGTACTGAGAGAACTGGCAGATGAGGTTGCTAAACCCCTCTCTATTATATTCCAAAAGTCATGGCAGTCTGGGGAAGTCCCCACAGACTGGAAAAGGGGAAACATTACTCCCATTTTCAGAAAGGATAAGAAGGAAGAACCAGGGAACTACAGGCCAGTCAGTCTCACCTCTGTGCCCAGAAAGATCATGGAGCAGATCCTCCTGAAGGCACTACTGACACAGAAGAATAGTGAAGAGGCGATTTGGAACAGTCAGCATGGCTTCGCCAAGGGCAAATCCTGCCTGACCAACCTGGAGGCCTTCCATGAACAGGTGACAACATTAATAGATGAGGGACAAGCAACTGATGTCGTTTACCTGGACCTGAGCAAAGCCTTTGACACTGTCCTGCACCACATCCTGGTCTCCAAACTGGTGAAATATGGGTTTGATGGATGGACCACTAGATGGATAAAGAACTGGCTTGATGGCCACACCCAAAGAGTGGCTGTCAATGGGTCCATGTCCCAGTGGAGGCCAGTGACAAGTGGAGTCCCTCAGGGATCAGGCCTGGGACCAGGCGTGTTCAACATCTTTGTCAGTGACATGGACAGTGGCATTGAGTGCACCCTCAGCAAGTTTGCTGATGACACCAAGCTGTGTGGTGCAGCAGGCACGCTGGAGGGAAGGGATGCCATCCAGAAGGACCTTGTGAGGCTGGAGAGGTGGGCACAAGCCAACCTCAGGAGGTTCAACAAGACCAAGTGCAGGGTCCTGCATCTGGGTCGAGGCAATCCCAGGCACAACTCCAGGCTGGGCAGTGACTGCCTGGAAAGCAGCCCTGAGGAGAGAGACTTGGGGGTGCAGGTGGATGAGAAGCCAACATGAGCTCTCAATGTGCACTTGCAGCCCCGAAAGCCAACCAGATCCTAGGCTGCATCAAGAGAAGTGTGACCAGCAGGTCAAGGGAGGTGATTCTCCCCCTCTCCTCAGCTCTGGTGAGACCCCACCTGGAGTACTGCCTCCAGTTCTGGAGCTCCTATTACAAGAGGGATATGGACATGCTGGAACGTGTCTAGAGAAGGGCCACGAGGATGATCAGAGGGCTGGAGCACCTCTCCTATGAGGACAGATTGAAAGATGTTGGGGCTGCTGAGTCTGGAGAAGTGAAGGCTCCGAGGTGACCTAATTGTGGTCTTGCAGTATCTGAAGGGGGCTTACAAGAGGGCTGGGAAGGAACTTCTCAAGATATCAGGTATTGATAAGACTAGGGGGAATGGAATGAAGCTGGAGGTGGGGAGATTCAAGCTGGACGTGAGGAGGAAGTTCTTCACCATGAGAGTGGTTACACCCTGGAATGGGTTGCAGAGGAATTATTCTTTAAGCAACTGGAGGCTGTCTCAAGACCATCAGATCTTGTCCTTGTGGGTGACTTTAACCTGCCAGATATCTGCTGGGAACTTAATTCAGGAGAGAGAAGGCAGTCCAGAAGATTCCTGGAGCGCATGGAGGACCGTCTCCTGGTGAAGCTGTTAAGTGAGCCTACCAGAGGTCAGGCTCTGCTTGACCTGCTTCTCTTCAATAGAGAAGGGCTGGTGGGAGACATGATGGTGGGAGGTTGCCTAGGGTGCAGTGACCATGAGATAGTGAAGTTTTCAATATGCAGGGAGATAGGGAGGAGCACCAACAGAACCTTCACCTTGGACTTCCGGAGCGCAAACTTCAGCCTCTTTAAGAAACTTATTCACAAAGTTCCCTGGGTACCAACCCTCAAGAACCAAGGGGTCCAGGAGGGCTGGACATACTTCAAACAGGAGCTCTTCAAGGCACAGGAACTGGCTGTTCCTATGTGCCGAAAGATGAGCCGGCGGGGAAGGCGACCGGCCTGGATGAGCAAGCAGCTCCTGGAGGATTTAAGGGGAAAAAAGAGGCTGTATCACCTTTGGAAGGAGGGGAAGGCTTCTCAAGGTATGTTCAAGGAAGTTGTTAGATTATGTAGGAAAAAACTTAGAGAGGCAAAGGCCCAGCTGGAACTGAAGCTGGCCACCTCTGTCAAAGACAATAAAAAGCAATTTTACAAATACATTAACAGTAAAAAGAAGGGCAAGAAGAACCTCTGCTCCTTATTGGCCCTGGAGGGGAACACTATAACGGAAGATGAGGAAAAGGCTGAGGTCCTGAACACCTTCTTTGCCTCAATTTTTAACAGCAAGGCAGGAGGAGTTCAGGACGAGTGGCCTCCTGAACTGCGCAATGCGGTCGGGGAGCAGTGTAATGCCCTGGAAATCCATGAGGAATTAGTTCAGGACCTGCTGAGCCACTTGGACATTCATAAGACCATGGGACCTAGGGTGCTAGAGGTGCTGAGAGAGCTGGCAGATGAGCTGGCCAAGCTGCTCTCCATCATTTTCCTCCAGTCCTGGCTCACTGGAGAGGTCCCAAGTGACTGGAAACTGGCCAATGTGATCCCCATCCACAAGAAGGGTCAGATGAAGGAACTTGGAAACTCCAGGCCAGTCAGCCTGACCTCAGTGCCAGGGAAAGTGATGGAACAGATTATCCTGACGGCAATAACTGCACACCTGAAGGATGGCCAAGGGCTCAGGTCCAGCCAACATGGATTTAGGATGGGCAGGTCCTGCCTCTCCAAACTGATCTCCTTCTAGGATCAGGTAACCCGTCTGGTGGATGTGCGGAGGCCTGTGGATGTAGTCTACCTGGACTTCAGCAAGGTCTTTGACACCGTCCCCCACAACAAACTGCTGGCTAAGCTGTCAGCTCGTGGCTTGGACCACAACACTCTGTGCTGGGTTAGGAACTGGCTGGAGGGCCGAGCCCAGAGAGTGGTGGTGAACGGTGCCACATCCAGCTGGCAGCCAGTCACTAGTGGTGTGCCCCAGGGATCAGTGCTGGGCCCCATCCTCTTTAATATCTTCACTGATGATCTGGATGAGGTGATTGAGACAGTCATCAGCAAATTTGCAGATGACTCCAAGTTGGGAGCAGATGTTGGTCAGTTAGAGGGTAGTAGGGCTCTGCAGAGGGACTTCAACCGACTGGATAGATGGGCAGAGTCCAGTCTCAAGCTGCGCCAGGGGAAGTTTAGGCTCGAGGTGAGGAGAAAGTTCTTCACCTAGAGAGTCATTCGTCATTGGAATGGGCTCCCCAGGGAGGTGGTGGAGTCACCATCCCTGGAGGTGTTCAAGAGGGGATTGGATATGGCACTTGGTGCCATGGTCTAGTCACAAGGTCTGTGGTGAAAGGTTGGACTCGATGATCTTTGAGGTCTCTTCCAACCTTGGTGATACTGTGATACTGTGTCCAGGGAGGAGGTTGAGGCCCCATCACTGGAGGTGTTTAAGACCAGGCTGGATGAGGCTCTGGCCAGTCTGATCTAGTGTGGGGTGTCCCTGCCCATGGCAGGGGGGTTGGAACTAGATGATCCTTGTGGTCCCTTCCAACCCCAACTGATTCTATGATTCTACGATATCTCTGGAAGAAAGCTATATAAAGTATATGGAAATGGCAGAACTCAGGCACAGAACACAGAAATGTGCATGGGTTGTGTAAAGATAGACACTGAAATTACTCTCTCTAGGGAGGATGCATTTGTGTTTATGCACACACATAAAGATCTAAGGTTTCACTTCTGAAAGAAACACTGCCCCTAGTGTGGTGGTGAGAGAAAGTTCAGTTCTCCCCCACACACAAAGAAACCACGGCTCACTCAGTCGTAGAAGCAAAGATATGAATAAGCTATACTTACAAGCAGGATGAAGTGCAGATGATTATACACACGATATACAATATTTACAATATATACAGAAATATACAGCAAAGAACGTAATACAGAACACAACTTTCCCTCCTCCAGCCAGGGGAGTTCCCCCCTCCCTATACCCACTTTCTCCCCCCCACCTCCCTTTTTTCCAAAAAAAGGGTTAGAGAGAGAAAAAGGTAATTATTAAGGAGGAAATTCTGTTAGCTCAAAGCGTATGCAAGAATTAGTTTCTTATCTGTTAGTTCAGTTAATTCAAGGTCAACTCTATCCAGCACAGCTGTTGCTCAGAGAGACTGAAACAGACAGACTGAAAGAGATAGACTGAACTGACTGAGATTCAAACTGAACTAAAGCTAAAAATTTAAAGTTGCATTCTACCAATCTACCAAGGAAATTCGTTTAGAATATCTTCTTTTCATTATTTCACCAAAACATTCAGCCAGAGTGTTCCAGCAACTGTCCCTTTCTAAAAGGCACAGCCTAAAACGGTCACACTTAGTAAAAAAAAACTTCTTATTGGTATATATAATTAACATTATGTTCCTGCTCCTGCTAAAATAAAGTGTCCAGAAGGATGTGGATGCAAAAAAGAGGAGTATGGGAAAAAAAGAAAAAATCCTTTATAACCAAGAGGTTCTCAAGACAAACATGTTGCTCTGAGACAGCCTGGCATTTCTCTAGCCTCTCCTAATGAAGACGCCAGATCCATGCAGATTTATTGTCCTCATGTCACCTCTCCTGGAAATACCTGTCCCCATCAAGGTTGTCTCTCTCTACAATAAACTCTACAGCGTGATCCAGCCAGTGATGGGAACACGAAATGAAATATGTCAGGGCTTTCTGAGGTGATATCTATTGATCAGATAGAAGAAAGGAAAGGAAAACCAAGATCTGTAAACACTGGAAGTATTTTCTGGTGAAAACAAAGTGGATACTATTTCTAGGCTCTTATTAAATAACTAAAACTATGAGATTCTGAGCCACATTCTGATCTCATCCTTCCATGTTAGGGGAACCACTCCAAACTTGCAGCAGAGTGAAAAATAGTTCATGGTTATCTACCAATAGTACCTTTTTTGTCTCTCCCTTAAAAAGACTGTAGTTAAAGGTGTAGTCCAAAATTTCAGTGTAGTTTTAGTTTTTAAGCTGCAGTAAAGATTGAGACAAGCCATTTTAATGGTAGTAGAATCAGACTTCACTTACATATCTACCTCCTTGTGTACGTATTTTTCCATATCTCACAGAAGCCTATAGGTCTGTTTATGATTATATATCAGTGCTGGGCTCCATGCTCTTTAACATCTCTATTGATGATCTGCATGAGGGCATGTAGGAACACTACATGAGGTTGCCCAGGGTCCCATTGAGCCTGACATTGAATGTCTCTGAGGATGGGATCTCAACTACCTCACTGGGCAAAATGCTCCAGTGTTCCACTGCTTTTGTGATAAAGAACTTCTTCCTAACATCCAACCTAAACCTGCTCTTCCCTAATTTAAAACCATTGCCCCTTGTCCTATCACTACCGGCCTTTTTACACAGTCTGTTTTCAGTCTCCTTGTATAACCCCTTAAGGTACTGGAAGGCCACTATTAGGTCTTTCTAAAGTCTTCTCCAGGCTGAACAAACCCATCTCCCCCAGCCTGTACTAACAGGAGAGGTGTTTCAGCTCATTGATCATTTTTCTGACTCTCATCTGCAACTGCTCCATCAAGTCCATGTCATTCTTGTGTTGAGGGCATCAGAACTGGATGTACCACTCCAGGTGAGGTCTTACAAGAGCAAAGTGGCAGAATCTCCTCTCTTGATCTGCTGACAACACATCTTTTGATGCAGCCCAGGATGTGGCTGGCCTTCTGGGCTGCAAGTGTGCACCATTGGCTCATGTCCAGCTTCTCACCCACTAGTAAACCCAAGTCCTTTTCCATATGGCTGCTTTCTAGCACCTCATCCCCCAGCCTGTGTTGATAACAAGGATACTCTCCTCATGCATGATGATCACATCCAGCATACATTCTTCAGACTCTCACAGATGAACAGCAAAGCTTTATAGATGGCCAACAGCCTTCTCTATCTTCATTTGTTTGCAGAAAAGGAGAAATCTATTTCTGTAGATTACTTCAAAGTCCTTCATCTTGAAGGACTATATAAATGTGGGCCAGTTATCAATATAGGATGAATGCACATGCAAATTAAATAGTATGAATGTTTGGAATGAAATTGGCATGGGTTTGCTTACAAGTTTAAACTGGGATTCATCAACAGGCTCTGAAAGACTTTGCAGAATCACTGATACATCTATTGTCAAATTAGCTGAGCAATTTAGTACCTATCTAGGTACTTTTGCAGCTGCCTTTGCAGATATCCAGGTCTGTCCTTGGAAAGGTATCTCACTATAGTACATTCTCAAAAGCCTTCTTAAAAGGGCTAGTTAACCATTGTAGAAATCCTCATGCTCCACTTTTAAGACAGTTCTGAGGTGTAACCACCTCTGGGCTGAAATGTGGCAGATGTTCATTATTGTGCAGTTAAACATTTCTTGTGTCGTGAAAAAACACAACATTCAGTCTGTAATAGGACTTTACATGAAATAGTGTTGCTTGGTTTTTTGTGTGGTTGGTTTTGTTGTGTTTTTTTTTATTCTATCAAGAAATTAGGAAGGAACCCTGATTCTAGTGATTTTCACTGAAATGTAAATGTTACTTCAGAGTTAAGTGGCTTCACTGAGGATCTTAAAATTGATGAAGAGTATGTCTTAGCATATGAAAGAGTATGTCTTCTGTTGTGAAATCTTTTTTTTCCCAAAACAGTTCTATTTTACAAATCATAGCAGTGTTACAGACCTGGTTTTAGGTTTTACCACTTAATTTAACCTCTTAATTTGATGCTGCTTTCTTGGGAGATTTAAGAATTAAATCATCCCTTCCCAATATTCTTGGTTCATTTTTACCGGCATGAAGGGATTTGATTGTCATAAACAGTGACAAGGCTCCTAGTTCCCATGGGGGATTTTAACTATCCAGGTATTTGCTGGAAGACCTACTCAGCCAGCTACCCACAGTCCAGGATGTTCCTCCAGTGCATCAATGAACTTCTTGATGCAAATGGAGGATGATCCAGCTAGGAGAGGAGCATTAGCAGAGTTAAAACAAGGAAAGACATGTATTTATTTGAGCACACCTATTTTCTAGTTATCAGAGTCATAGTTCCTCAAACACAAATAGAGATAAATATGTGTCTGGATGTGGTTGTTTTACATTGACAAATGATGTGTGTGTTTTTCTACCCACATCATATTGATTGCAGCTACTAAGCTTTATATAGTTTAGTAAAGACATATTAAACCAGTTAAGTATCTGGAACAGGCTACTACTCATATTGGTTCTACTCATCTGACCTGTTTATTCTCCCACTCTGTTCATCCCAAAATGCTGCTGCAGCAAAGATTTATTTTTTAACCTATCCCTGTTAAGAGGACTAAGGGAACTCTTTCCCACCGAAAACTATCTGTAGAAAAATGTCTGGAACACAGTGAAAAGCTTCAGTAGTTCATACTGTGAAAATCACATTTCTTACCTCCCCAGATGGCCTAGAAAGAACCTCTAGACAACACACATTAAAGATAAGCTTTAAATTTCCAAGGAAAATATACTGTGGAATTCTTGCACATCTGTGGCACTTTCTCACTGATGAAATGCTGCAGTGAACTGAAAAATGTCCTACTGGGGCCAATTTTTCATCCTACCACACACAGAATTCTGGAGTCAGTCTAATGAATCTGATGTTGTTAATAGCTCTAAATTTATACTGGGGCACTGGAGATCAGACTGAATTGTGATCACTAAGGCAGCACGGGAACAGCCTGCTTGTGTTGAATACTTAAGCTGTTTTCCACTCTCTTTGTCTTCTTCTTGTTCTATATTTCATTTTCCAGGGTGGCATTCTGGGCTTGGAAAAAGAGAAGAGGAAAAATACAAAGGCAACAAAATAACTCCATGATCTCAGCAGCTGAGCTATCCCACCATCTGTTTAAAAGGACAAAACATCAAAACAGAACAAAACTTGTAGACCAGCAGCTATGTCTGCAAAGAAAAAACAGTGCTATAGTTGAAATTCTGTGCTACACACTTTGAATCAAAATATTGCAGCAACAAATAGAAGTGGACACACTTAACGGATGCTTAAACAGCTAGGCCATGACTCATATTCCTTACTGTTGTTTGGAGGTGAAACCTGAAAGCGAGAAGAGACAGAAAGAAACCTTGTGTTAAGCTGGCATGCACCAGTGAATAAATGGCTGGCATTTGCAAAGCTGCATTGCAGGGGAGCTTTTAACAGTTTGCTGCTGCCAGCTGATGTCTCTTTAAGAATCAATGCCAGGAAGCTGAAACTGGAAGCAGGTGCAGTGGCAGAGGAACTGAATATGGAAAAGGAGATAAAAAAAAAAAGAAAAGAGAAAGAACAGAACTTGTGTTGTTAAAAGTCTGATACTTTCATTAAAATCTAAGCAAAGCTTTACTTTAAACTTGAATAATTGTATTTAGTGTGATAGACTTCTCTCTATCCTGCTTGATAATCCTCTTACATTTATGCACTGAGATATAAGATTTTTATTTGGTTGGTTGGTTGGTTGGTTTCCCCTGTGAAGCCTTCAGCTGACTGGGAGAATGCTGTTTACTGATTATAGCAACATTCCTCTTAACACTGAAAGTAATCATCTTCCTTAATGCCCTTGTTCTGCTACCCAAACAAAGTGCTTTTTACACCCTTCCAACACTTTAGTCCAAGGCCTAGGAAAAGAGATGTTTCTCCTGATCAAGTTTCTGTCTTCATTGTGCCATGTCACCAGTTTAGGATCTGAGTACACTGTTGTCTGACAAGATACACAGCAGGAAGCATTAGGTGCTTAGAATTTCCATTCTTAAATACACTAATGTAATGTGTGTTTTTGTGGAATGCTTTGTCTCTGTTTGCATCAGTTATAAAAGGCAGGGAAAGACAGATAGGGGCTGCTCTGTAGGGCAATGGTAAGGTCTGTAAGAAACTTTGTGAGAAGTCTTGATTATATTTGGGGTACCTCAGGGAGGAAATAAGTTCCTGGATTATAAGGAAAGCAATGCCAGGAAGAAAAAGAAAACTTCTTTGTGTGTGTGTGTGTGTGTGTGTGATGGCAAGGAATGAAAAGCCTTACATGCACATAGCAGAAAGTGTGAAGCTTTCCTTCAATTCGTTGCAGATAACTTTGATTTCTAATCATTTAGTAGTTAATATTCTGAGAGATTAAAGATGTGGCACCTTCTAGTCAGAGCCCTGACTTTAGGCTTTCTTATACTGGTCTACCATTTTAGAAACTCGTACTATTCTGTTAATACATTTTGCTTCCTGTTTTGCTTTTCCTATAAAGGAAAGGGGGGGAGGGGGAAGGAATCATACATGAGCAGTGCTGTGGGCCACACATTTAAAAATCATTCATTTCCAACATTCTAAATACTACAATTTTAAATCTAGAACTGCACTTTAAACTGTATTTAAAGCAGATCATATTTGGTTTGTTTCATGTGTTGTATCTCTCAGAAGATACTGTTTCAAGAAGCACAATTTAACAGTGCCTTGTTTTACCAGCTAGACAGACAATTTGTTCTGTAGGAACTACATATTTACCAACATCTTTGTGGGTGACATGGACAGTGGCATGGAGTGCACCCTCAGCAAGTTTGCTGATGACACCAAGCTGTGTGGTGCAGCAGGCACGCTGGAGGGCAGGGATGCCATCCAGAGGGACCTTGAGAGGCTGGAGAGGTGGGCACAAGCCAACCTCCTGAGGTTCAACAAGACCAAGTGCAGGGTCCTGCATCTGGGTCGAGGCAATCCCAGGCACAACTCCAGGCTGGGCAGTGACTGGCTGGAAAGCAGCCCTGAGGGGAGAGACTTGGGGGTGCAGGTGGACGAGAAGCTCAACAGGAGCTCTCAATGTGCACTTGCAGCCCAGAAAGCTAATCAGATCCTGGGCTGCATCAAGAGAAGTGTGGCCAGCAGGTCAAGGGAGGTGATTCTCCCCCTCTCCTCAGCTCTGGTGAGACCCCACCTGGAGTACTGCCTCCAGTTCTGGAGCTCCTATTACAAGAGGGATATGGACATGCTGGAATGTGTCCAGAGAAGGGCCATGAGGATGATCAGAGGGCTGGAGCACCTCTCCTAGGTGGACAGACTGAAGGAGTTGGGGCTGTTGAGTCTGGAGAAGAGAAGGCTCTGAGGTGACCTAATTGTGGCCTTGCAGTATCTGAAGGGGGCCTACAAGAAGGCTGGGGAGGGACTTCTCAAGATATCAGGTATTGATAGGACTAGGGGGAATGGAATGAAGCTGGAGGTGGGGAGATTCAAGCTGGACGTGAGGAGGAAGTTCTTCACCATGAGAGTGGTGAAGCGCTGCAATGGGTTGTCCAGGGAGGCGCCATCCCTGGAGGTATTTAAGACCAGGCTGGATGAGGCTCTGGCCAGCCTGATCTAGTGTGGGGTGTCCCTGTCCATGGCAGGGGGGTTGTAACTAAATGATCCTTGTGGTCCCTTCCAACTCTGCCTGATACTATGCTATTAAACCACTGTTGCATCTACATTTCTGATTTTTTTTTTCTCTTTAACTTTTTTCTTACTATCCAACTACTTCTTACTCTTCTTTCAAAAGTGTCCAGGAATGAAGCACTGAAATCATAGAATCATAGAATCAATAAGGTTGGAAAAGACTTCAGAGATCAACAAGTCCAACCTGTCACCCAACACCTAATGACTAGCTAAAACATGGCTTCAAGTGCCACGTCCAGTCCCCTCTTGAACACCTCCAGGGACTGTGACTCTACCACCTCCCTGGGCAGCACATTCCAATGGCCAATCACTCTTTCTGTGATGAACTTTCTCCTCAACTCAAGCCTAAACTTCCCCTGGCGCAGCTTGAGACTGTGTCCTCTTATTCTGGTGCTGGTTGCCTGGGAGAAGAGACCAACCCCCACCTGGCTACAACCGCCTTTCTGGTAGTTGTAGAAAGCAATAAGGTCTCCCCTGAGTCTCCTCTTCTTCAGGCTAAACAACCCCAGTTCCCTCAGCCTTTCCTCTTAGTGCTCATTGTCCTTCACTGGACATGTTCAAGTGTCTCAATGTCCCTCTTAAACTGAGGAGCCCAGAACTGGACACAGGACTCAAGGTGTGGCCTAAACAGTGCAGAGTACAGGGGCAATATGACTTCCCTGCTCCTGCAGGCCAGGATGCCATTGGCCTTCTTGGCCACCTGCACACACTGCTGGCTCATGTTCAGCTGGCTGTCAACCAGTACACCCACGTTCCTTTTTGCCTGGCCACTCTCCAGCCACTCTGTCCCCAGCCTGTAGCTCTGCATGGGGTTGTTGTGGCCAAAGTGCAGCACCCAGCACTTGGACTTGTTGCATGCCATCCTGTTGGACCCTGCCCATTAGTCCAGCCTGTCAAGGACCCTCTGATGATCTCTTTTACCCTCTAACAGATTGACCTCTGCCCGCCAGCTTGGTGTCATCTGTAAATTTACTGATGATGGACTCAATGCCCTCATCCAGATCATCAATAAAGATGTTAAAGAGCATGGGGCCCAGTACTGATCCCTGGGGAACACCACTAGTGACTGGCTGCCAGCTGGACGTGGCACCATTCACGACCTCCAGCCAGTTCTTAACCCAGCACAGAGTGATGCTGTCCAAGCCACAAGCTGACAGCTTGGCCAGGAGTTTGCTGTGGGGGACAGTGTCAAAGGCTTGCTGAAGTCTGGGTAGACTACATCCACAGCCTTCCCTACATCCACCAGGTGGGTCACCTGATCATAGAAGGAGATCAGGTTGGTCAGGCAGGACCTGCCCTTCCTAAATCCATGTTTTCTGTAACTCACTTTATATTTTTAATGGCAACTTATTTAGAAGGTGCAATGGAGTGCTTTAAAGTGGCATTTTTACATGTCAACAGGAAGACTTTATGTCTTCCTGTGGTGGTTTGAGCCTTAAGTGGGAGTTAAGAGCTCAGATGGGGGCAAGGCTGAGAATCTCTCCCCCACTCCCCCCTCCTCCCTCCCAACAGAGAGGAAAAATAAAGGAAGGAGTAAATCCACCAAACTATATTTTGGAGTCGTCTTGGAAGTAGAGAGGTAAAAAGTTTTCTTTAAACAATATATGTATAACAATAACAGGAAAGGTTCATAAGGGCAAGGAACAAGGATGGATCCGAGGCGGACAAAAAAAATAATAACACAAACCCAGTCTTTCTCTGAGGAGGCACAGAGGCAGCAGGGAGAAGGATTGGGCCTGACCACGTGGCAGAGGAGCAGGAAAGCAGCTGCAGTAGCTCTCATACAGAAGAGGCAGAAGCCAAAAGGAGAGCTAACAGCTATGGTGTCCTGCTTTTTATACCCTAGCTGGGCATGGAGGGGGGAGTGGAACAGACTCAGATTCCCAGGGGAAAAACACCCTGCAGGGAGGGCAAAGTACCTGCAAGCCCTCTGCCCTGCTTTGATTTTTTGTTTTCAAAATGGACGTTAACACACCACAATGCCTTAGGATAAAATATGTACAAAACACAGCATGGTTTAAAAGGGAATTTACAAATTAATAATGAACTCATCCTGAGCATTGCTCAGTAAATGTAAGCAGTCTTTGACTTAATGAAATTGATGCAGATGTCATAGAATTTTCAAAATAACTACGCTAGGCTTTCAACCCATTCCCTTTAACTCTTACAATCTTTGGAGACATAGTCTTTATTCTGACAAAAGATGGGATTCTCAGAACAATTACTCCAGGAGCTAGAGTTTGTTAGAAGGGCACCAGAATCATAGAATGATAGAATGGTTTGGGTTGCAAAGAACTTTCAAGATCATATCATTCCAATCCCCTTCAACTAGATCAGGTTTCTTACAGCCCAATCCAACCTGAGATTGAACACTTCCAGTGCTGGGGCATCCACAGGTTCTCTGGGCAACCTGTTCCAGTGTTTCACCATCTTCACAGTCAATAATTCCTTCCCTGTATCTAATCTAAATGTACCTGCTTTCATTTTGAAATAAATACTCCTTGTCCTATCTCTACACTTTGTAACAGAGTCCTTCTTCACTTTTTCCTGCAGGCACGCTTTAAGTACTGTAGTGGTTTATCCCTGGCTGGGGGTCATATGCCCACCAAAGTCACTCTATCACTCCCCATCTTAGATACACTGGGAAGAGGCAAAGTATAACAAGAGGCCTATGGGTCAAGATAGGGGCAGTTAAATAAGGCAAAGCAAAAGCCACACACAGAAGCAAGAACAAACACTAAATATATTAATAAATGTATTAATAAACAAATTAAATATAAATAAATATTAGTAATAAAAATCATTAAATATAAATTAAAATTTATTATTATTATTCATATATATAAATATATTAATAGCAAGAGAAGGGGCAAGGACAAGCTCCACTCCTTGATGGACATGGAGAGGAACAAAGTAACAAAACATGAGGAAAAGACAGAGGTACTTAACACCTTCTTTGCCTCAAATTTCAATAGCAGGACAGATTGTCTTCCAGACAGCTGGCCTGCAGAGCTGACAGATGGAGGCAGAGAGCAGTATAGTTCCCCTGTGATCCAGAAGGAAGCAGTTAGAGATCTCCTTAGCCGCTTGGATCCCCACAAGTCCATGGAAATGGATGGAATACATCCTAGGGTGCTGAGAGATCTGGCAGATGAGTTGGCCAAGCTGATCTCCATCATTTTTCATCAGTCCTGGCTCACTGGAGAGGTCCCAGACAACTGGAAGCTGGCCAACGTGATATCTATCCACAAGGAGGGCTGGTTGGATGAGCCAGGGAATTCCAGGCCTGTCAGCCTGACCTCAGTGCCAGGCAAGATTATGGAACAGGTCATCCTGAGTGCAATCACACAGCACTTACACGATGGCCAAGGGATCAGGCCCAGCCAGCATGGATTTAGGAAGGGCAGGTCCTGCCTGACCAGCCTGATCACCTCCTGTGATCAGGTGACCCACCTGGTGGATGTGGGGAAGGCTGTGGATGTAGTCTACCTGGACTTCAGCAAGGCCTTTGACACTGCCCCCACAGCAAACTCCTGGCCAAGCTGTCAGCCCATGGCTTGGACAGCAGCACTCTGTGTTGGGTCAGGAACTGTCTGGAGGGCCGAGCCCAGAGAGTGGTGGTGATTGGTGCCACATGCAGCTGGCAGCCAGTCACTTGTGGTGTGCCCCAAGGATCAGTGCTGGGCCCCATGTTCTTTACTATCTTCACTGATGATCTGGATGAGGGCATTGAGTCCATCATCAGTAAATTTGCAGATGACACCAAGTTGGGGGCAGAAATTGATCTGCTGGAGAGTAGAGGGGCTTTCCAGAAGGACCATGACAGGCTGGACAGATGGGCAGAATCCAATGGCATGAGATTTAACACCTCCATGAGCAGCCAGGCAGAGAGGGACCTGGGGGTACTGGTTGATGGTAGGCTGAACATGAGCCTGCAGTGTGCCCAGGTAGCCAAGGGAGCTGATGACATCCTGGCCTGTATCAGGAACAGTGTGGCCAGCAGGAGCAGGGAAGTCATTGTGCCCCTGTACACTGCATTAGTTAGGCTGCACCTTGAGTACTGTATCCAGTTCTGGGCCCCTCAGTTTAAGAAGGACATCGAGACACTTGAATGTGTCCAGAGAAGGCCAACAAGGATGATGAGAGGCCTTGAGCACAGCCCTGTGAGGAGAGGCTGAGGGAGCTGGGATTGTTTAGCCTGGAGAAGAGAAGGCTCAGGGTGACCTCATTGCCCTCTCCAACTACCTGAAAGGTGGTTGTAGCCAGGAAGGGGTTCATCTTTTCTCCCAGGCAACCAGCACCAGAACAAGGGGACACAGTCTCAAGCTGTGCCAGGGGAGGTTTAGACTCGAAGTGAGGAGAAAGTTCTTCACTGAGTGAGTCATTCGTCATTGGAATGTGCTGCCCAGGGAGGTGTTCAAGAGGAGATTGGATGTGGCACTTGGTGCTATGGTCTAGTCATGAGGTCTGTGGAGACAGGTTGGACTCGATGATCCTCAAGGTCTCTTCCAACCTTAGTGATGCTGTGATACTGTAACTGCCCTTAGCCTTTCTCTAGAGGACTTCTTTCAATGCACTCATCACCCAGCTAGTAACTGCCCTGTATGGGACCTTGTACTTCATTTAACTTCATGAAGTTTGCATAGTCTCAGCTAACAAGCCTGTCAGGATCCATCTGGTGGCAACCCTTCTGTTCAGCATGTTGATCAAGATGTGTTGACACAGCTTCATGCTCTTGACAAACTTGCAGAGGCACACTTGATCCCACTGTCCATGTTGTTGACAAAGATGTTAAACAGTACTGAGGTTATTGGGATAAGAATCAAATAGAAGTAATTATCTTTTCAAAATGGGAGAATAAATGTAATTAAATTCATTCTGTTCTCTGTGTGACTCCATTATAAATGGAGGAGCCCACACGGATAATAAGCAAAAAGAGCTCAAAGATATCATCCAGCAGGAAAACTGTGATATAATTGCCCCAACAGAGACATGGTGGGAAGAATTCCACACCTGGAAAACTGTGTTGTATGGCGATAGGGCCAGAAGGAGAGGAGGTGGGTTGGCCCTCTATGTTAGGGAAGCCTTTGGCTGTCTTGAGCATGATGATGAGGGTGATGATAGAGTTTGAATACTTGTGGGTAAGAATCAGGGCAAAGGCAAACAAGGCAGATGTCATAATGGGGGCCTGTTATAGACTATCCAGCAAGAATGAAGAGGTTGACGAAGTGTTTTATAGGTTTCTGGGGAAGGACTCAGAATTGCTAGAATCTTGTTATTTTCAGGGATTTCAGCTTACTGGGTATCTGGAAATACAACATAGAAGACAAGAAGCAGTCCTGGAGGTTCTTGGGGTGCATGAGTGATAACTTCCTAAGACAGCTGGTGAATGAGCCAACAAGGGATGACTCAATACTAGACCACTGATAGTGGATAGTGCTTGCCAATCCCTTCCAGTGGGAGGGCATGCAAAGTGGTTACTCCTGCAGAGCTACACACACGTCCTTCCCTCCTACCCTTCTTTGTTGTCCTGGTAACTCAGTCTTAGGAAGTGGAAGAAAGACACAGTAAGGCACCTTCTGCTTTACAGGAACAGTGAAGCATTTGGACATAGTGGAAGGGAGGAAGAAAGATACTCTGACCTTCTTGCTTCGAGGTGGCTTTGTTAGGTTGGCAACAGCTTTTCAGCCTGGTGGTATGAGCTGGACAAGTCTGTCTCATTGTAGGATGTAAATAATAGATTCATCCTTAGCTGCAATCATTTGCTGCTTCAAATATTCGAGTCCTTAAAAAAGCAGGCTTGCATGGGAATCAACATCATCTAACTAGACAAATAGCTGTGGTGAGGTGAAACAATGAGATGTGGCCCTAAAACTTCCAACTGCTTTTCTCTGCTAGAAGTTGATCCAAGTCATAAGAATATCTGTCAGACCAGCCCTGCTGAGACAGACTGCTAGGCAGAGGACATGGGCACCTCTTTGGACCTTAAGTGTTCTTGGAGGATTCTTTGGTGGTTTGGACTGATGAACGGCACAGATAACATGATTGTGCTTCACTTACACCATGGCTTCCACCTCTGAGCTCCGTATATGACCCCAAATCTGGCCAAGTGAGTAAGTACTGCTAAGTCAGCAACAGCTGGATGGAGAGGAGAAGGCAAGAGGTTCAATCCTGAGGGCCAGGTGGAGTCTAGTGCAGAATACACAGGGGAAAGAACACGAGAAAACAGAAATCAGGCAGAAAGATCCTGGCTGAGCTTGCTCTGGAGGGCACAAATGGGCTCTGTTAGTATTTTTGCTCTTGACACCACTGTCAAGCATCATTTACTGCTGAAGAAGCACAAGACCTTCATGCAGCAGCAGTGTTTTATTGCTAATATAACCACAAAGCTTCTGGCCAGGGGCTGGATTTTGTGAATGAGGAACAGTATCTGAAAGGTAAATCAATAGCTGGATTATTGAGACTCTTGAACGTGTCCAGAGAAGGGCAACAAGGCTGGGGAGAGGCCTCAAGCACAAGCCCTACGAGGAGCAGCTGAGGGAGCTGGGGTTGCTTAGCCCAGAGAAGAGGAGGCTCAGGGGAGACCTTATTGCTGTCTACAACTACCTGAAGGGAGGTTGTAGCCACAAGGGGCTCTTCTCCCAAGAAACCAGCACCAGAACAAGAGGACATAGTCTCAAGCTGTGCCAGGGGAAGTTTAGGCTGGAGGTGAGGAGAAAGTTCTTCACAGGGAGAGTTGTTAGCCATTGGAATGTGCTGCCCAGGGAGGTGGTGGAGTCACCATCCCTGGAGGTGTTCAAGAGCGGATTGGACGTGGCACTTGGTGCCATGGTCTAGTAGTCATGAGGTCTTGGGTGACAGGTTGGACTTGATGATCTTTGATGTCTGTTCCAACCTTATTGATTCTATGATTAAACCTGACTGTCCAGAACAATCATAGAGCATGTGGTGTGTCACTGCCATCGTGGGCTGAACTGACACTACCTCTGCAGCTGGGGGTGCTTGCAGCCTTCACTAAGCTGTGTCTGGGCTGAGGGTATGTTTCACTCAAACATAACAAAAAGATTCTTCACATTGAAGGTTCTGGAGCACTGGACCAGTATGCCCAGAGAGGCTGTGGAGCCTTCACCTTCGACACTTTCAAAACCCACCTGGACATGTTCCTGTGCAACTTTTAGCTGGAGGGTTGGACTAGATGGTCTCTGGAAGTGCCTTCCAACTCCCACCATTCTGGGATTAGCAGATGAAAAATCATCACTCCCTTTGCTCTCCATCCATGTGCTCTCAAATCCAACCTTCACTGCTTTGGCTTTGCTCCAAAGCATCACTACCTTTCCTAGCTGTGTAATGTCATAAATGAGAGGTCCTGCCCAGGACCATCCAGCACAAACACTGGGGAATGGGCATAAGTTAACTCAGAGAGACCTACTGTCCCAGTGACCTCTGGCTTACAGGTGTGTGGGGTCTCCCTGACACCCCTGTGTCCCTGCATGGGGTTGGGATCTACAGCTGGAATTCACCCTGAAAGTCAGTACAATGCTGATTGACAGCTGCCTAAACATAAGTGTACCCAGGTGGCCAAGAGGGCCAGTGGCATCCTGGCCTGCATTAGGAATAGTTTGGTCAGCAGGAGCAGGGAAGTCATTGTGCCCCTGTACTCTGCACTGGTTAGGCCACACCTTGGATACTGTACAGTTTAGGAAGGACATTGAGACACTTGAACATGTCCAGAGAAGGGCAACAAGGATGATGAGAGTCCTTGAGCACAAGACCTGTGAGGAGAGGCTGAGAGAGCTGGGATTGTTTAGCCTGGAGAAGAGGAGGCTCAGGGGTGACCTCATTGCCCTCTACAACTACCTGAAAGGTGGTTGTAGCCAGGAAGGGGCTGGTCTCTTCTCCCAGGCAACCAGCACCAGAACAAGGGGACACAGTCTCAAGCTGTGCCAGGGGAGGTTTAGACTCGAAGTGAGGAGAAAGTTCTTCACTGAGTGAGTCATTCGTCATTGGAATGGGCTGCCCAGGGAGGTGGTGGAGTCACCGTCCCTGGAGGTGTTCAAGAGGAGATTGGACATGGCACTTGGTGCCATGGTCTAGTCATGAGGTCTGTGGAGACAGGTTGGACTCGATGATCCTCGAGGTCTCTTCCAACCTTAGTGATACTGTGATACCTACTGCTTGTAAACAGGGTACTAGTAGCAGATGTAAAGGTTGGTGGATGTCTTGGTCAAAGTGACCACAAGATGGTGGAATTTACAATTCTTAGTGAAGTTAGGAAAGGTGACAATAGAATGACATTTTTTGGACTTCCAAAGAATGTCGACTTTGACTTGTTTAGGAGACTGGATGATGGTATCCCTTGGGAGGCTGTCCTGTAGGACAAAAGAGTTCAAGAAGGCTGCACATTCCTCAAGAGAAAATCATCAAGGGACAGGAACAAGCTGTCCCCATGCATCAGAAGAAGAGTCAGCAGGGCAGAAGACCAGCTTGGCTAAGCAGAGAGCTTTGGCTAGAACTCAGGAAGAGAAGGTAAGTCTATTGGCTATGGAAAAAGGAGCAGGCAACTCAAGAAGAGTACAAGACTCTTGCAAGGATATGTAGGGAGAAAATTAGAAAGGACAAATGTGATGGTACAGGCTGAGTGCCTGCTGTTGCCACCACACGAGCCACATCTGTGGTGTCCCAAAGGGTCCAGCCCAGTGGGTGGACAGGGGAAGCTACGTATTTCATCCCATAATGCCCTCCTCCCTTATGAAACCATCAGCGGGGGTCCTGCACTCTCTCTTTCTTTCCTCACCACCATCTGGTAATGGCAGGGAGCTATCTCGCTGCCTCTTGGGCCTGGCTAGGTCCAAGGCCAGGGGGAAGGGCAGTCTCAGATCTGGCCAGCTGAGATTAGCCTAATGGTGGAGGAGAGGTGGGGAAGAAAGAGCTCTGAGGGTTTTGGGTGTACCCTCAGGTGGGGATGGGATGCTTTTGGGTATGCTTTGGGATCTCTCTCTTTTGTCACTGTGCTTGTGGTTCTCTGTAAAATATTCACTGCTTTTCCATTTAAACTTTCCACCACTTTTGGAATCCATTTGAGTTTTGTTTTTTTCCTGCCCCTGATGGGGGAGGAAGGGAGGATCAGCCCTTCAACCTACCACAACAATGTTCAACTAGATCTCAATCTGGCCAGCGTTATTAAAGATAATCAGAAGTGGTTTTATAAATATGTGAACAGTAATAGAAGAGCTAGGGAGATCCTCCACCCACTACTGAGAGTAGGAGGGAACCTGGTGATCAAAGACAAGGAAAAACCTGAGCTGCTGAACAGCTTCTTTGTCTCAGTGTTTGTCATTGACACCAGTTGCTCCATGAGGTTTCAGCCCCTGGAACAGGAAAACAGGGATGGAAAGCAGAAAGTATCCATCACAATCCAGAAGGAAATGATCAATGACCTATTGTGCCACTTAGATGGACACAAGTCTATGGGACTAGATTAGATCCACTCAAGGCTACTTAAGGAGCTGGCAGATGTGCTCACCCAGACACTCAGCATTATTTGCCAACAGTCCTGGCTAACCAGAGGTCAGAGTTGACTGGAAGCTAGCAAGTGTGATGCCCATCTACAAGAAGGGTTGAAAGGATGATCCAGGTATCTACATGCCTGTCAGTCTGACCCCAGTGTCAGGAAAGCTTATAGAGCAGGTCATCCTGAGTGCCATCACAAGGCACATTACAAGACAACCAGGTGATCAGATCCAGTCAGCATGGGTTTATGAAAGGCAGATCTTGTCTGACTAATATGATTTCCTTCCACAATAAGATGACTGTAATAAAATATAAATATATTTTATATTTAGTATTTCAGGCAGTGGCATCTTCAGTTACCATCATAACTTATTTACAAAGTGTATTTACAGATTCTGTTAGTCCATTGTGGATAATATTTTCGACATAAAAGGAATATGAAGACAGTTTAAATGATTTAAGTAAAAATGTGGGAATTTCCAATACAGTGATTCAAATTGGAAATAGAGGTGCCACAATTTGTAGTTTCCCACAAGAGGATTTCTATAGCAAGTCAGCTGGTTACTCACAGCTGGCTACTTTGCCTGGCATCTTTCTGGGCACTGTAACTATAATTCAAACAGCTTCTCCCTGACTCAAGGGCTGTGGCTGATTCTTGGCTTGGAGAGCACTAAGGAAGCTTTTTTCCTCTCATGTGCTCCAGCACAGGGCTCTTGGAGTTTTGATTGGCTCGCAGTCTATGGCAGCTGGCTTCTCTCAGGAGCTGAGGCTGCAGAAAGGTTTCCTCTCAGTTCTCAGACTGATTCTTACTACCACGGGGCTGTTCTTTGCTCTTAGGCAAGTGGTTTCTCCAGTATGGGGCTCTCAAAGCATTTACTGCTTCAGGCTGCAGCAGCAGTGCAGCTCTTCTGGGATTCAGTTCTCACAGGGTCTCTCCCTTTTCTGCTTGGCAAGATCTCCCTTTCTTGCCAGCAGGGCTTGGCTCTTGCCTTGGTCAGCACAAGGCCCAGGTGTAGTTTGCCTGCTAGGACAAGCTTTTCAGCTGTGATTTCAGCAGCATTTGGCTCTTGTTGCTTTCTCCATAAGAACAAACCAAATTGCCGACCTCCTTGGCTGGTTTAAATACTGTCCAAACATAATTAATGTCCACTGATAAGAGAGAAACGTGATGGCTTAACCTATGGAATGAGGCATGTCCAAACATGGCCAGGGGAACACACAGTTCACAGGTGTGTTACAAGGTCAGTCACACATGCTACACATTTACCTGGAGCATCTGGACCCCAGGAAATGTTCAGGTTTGCAAATTCACAGGTGTTTATCCCATTGTCTGGGTTAGGGCATATTTTGGGGCTTGTCCCTTCAGGACAATGACCTGCCTAGAGGGTGAGGGAAGTGACATAGACATTGCCTACCTGGACTTTAATAAAGCCATTGACACTGTCTCCAACAGCATTAGCTTTCAGAAACTCATAGCGCAAGTCTTGGGTAAGTACACTCCGCATTGGATAAAAGATTGTCTAGATGGCCAGACCCAAAGAGTGGTGGTGAATGGAGTTAAATCTGGCACCCAGTCACTAGAGGTGTCCCCCAGGTTTCAGTAGTGGGACTTGTTCTCTTCAATGTCAGTGATCTAGATGAGGGGATTGAGTGCATCCTCAGTAAGTTTGCAGCTGACACCAAGCTGGGTGGCTGTGTTCATCTGCTAGAATGTAGGGAAGATTTACAGTGGGATCTGGACAGGTTAGACCAATCAGTGAAGGCTAATTGCATGAAGTTCAACAAAGCCAAATGCCGAGTCCTGCCCTTCAGTGACACCACTTGGGGATGTGTAGTCAGAAATCTGCAACTTAGAGATGGACCTGAGGGTATTGGTTTATAGTTAACCGAATATGAGTCAGCAGTGTGCCCAAGTGGCCAAGAAAACTGATGGCATCCTGCCTTATATTAGAAATACTGTGACCATAAGGAACAGGGAGGTGATCATCCCCCTAGCAGCACTGGTGAGGCCACACACCGAGTATTGTGTTAAAGTTCTGGGCCCCTCACTATAGGAAAGATTTTGAGGTGGTCTAGAGGGTCCAGAGAAAGGTAACAAGGCTCACGAAGGGCCTGGAACACATGACCTACAAGGTGCTTCTGAAGGACCTGGGCTTGTTCAATCTACAAAGGAGAAGGCTGAGAGGAGACCCCATCTCTCTACAGTTATATGAAAGGCAGTTGGAGTCAGGAGGGCTCCAGCCTCTTTTTGATGACAGTAACAGGACTAGTGGTGCCAGGGGAGGTTTAGGCTTGGCATTAGGAAATACTTCCTCAGTTACAGGGTTCTCACACATTGGAATGGTCTGCCCAGCGCAGTGGAGGAGTCACCCGCCCTGAAGGAATTCAAGTGGTGTGGGGACCTGGTGCTTAAGGACATGGTTTACTGACCCCTTAGTACTGGGTTGAAGGTTGGACTGGATTATCTTGGAGGTCTTTTTCAATCAGATATATTCTGTGATTCTGTGTGGTACAGCAATGAGTCTTTCTTAGATTCTAGCACAAGAGCTGGCAGGGCTCATTGAGAGGGCTTTAAACTAGGTTTGAAGGGAGTGGTGATGAAACCAGTATCTCCAGGGAGGAGACAGATGGAGATAAACTAGAGCCAGTGGTGAAATCAGCAGGCCAGCTGAAGTGCATGTACACCAATGCACACAGTATGGGTATCAAACAAGAGGAACTGGAAGCCTTGGTACACCAGGAAAACTATGATGTAATTGCCATTACAGAAACATGCTGAGATTATTCACATGACTGGGTGGTTACAAGCTCTTTAGGTGAAATAGGCGAGGGAGAAGAGGAGGAGAAGTGGCTCTGTATGTTAGGGAATCTCTTGATGCCACAGAACTTGAGGTAAAGGATGAAAGAATTGAGTGGCTGTGGGTTAAAATCAGAGGGAAGGCTAAAAAAACTGATATCCTAGTTGGAATCTGTTATAGACCACCAAAACAGGATGAAGAGGTAAATAAAATGTTCTTCAAGCAGCTGGATGTTGTCTCAAGATCACCAGCCCTTGTTCTGTGGGTGACTTTAACCTGCCAGATACCTGCTGGGAACTTAACTCAGCAGAGAGGAGGCAGTCCAGAAGGTTCTTGGAGTGTATGGAGGACAGCTTCCTGATGCAGCTGTTATGTGAGTCTACCAGGGGTCAGGCCCTGCTTGACCTGCTGTTCTCTAACAGAGAAGGGCTGGCAGGAGATGTGATGGTAGGAGGCTGTCTAGGGTGCAGTAATGAAATAGTGGAGATTTCAATATGCAGGGAAACAAGGAGGAGCAAAACCAAAACACTTCAGCTTACTTAAGCAACTAATTTGGAGAGTACCCTGGGAAGAAGCCCTTAAGAACCAAGGGGTCCAGGACAGTTGGACCTACTTCAAACATGAAGTCTTGAAGGCATAGGAACAGGCTGTCCCAATGTGCTGAAAGATGAGCTGCCTGGGATGGTGACCAGCCTGGATGGGCAAGCATCTCTTGAAGGAACTAAGGGAAAAAAAGAGGGTGTATTGCCTTCGGAAAGCGGGAGAGGCAACTCGAGGTATGTTTAAGGATGTTGTTAGATCATGTAGGAGAAAAATTAGGCAAAAGCCCAGTTAGAACTGAAGCTGGCCACTTCTGTGAAAGATAATAAAAATCATTTTTGTAAATATGTTAATGCTAATGAGAGGGGCAAGAAGAACCTCCACTCTTTATTGGACCTGGAGGGAAACATTGTAACTAAAGATGAGGAACAGGCTGAGTTTCTAAATACCTTCTTTGCCTCCATTTTCAACAATAAGGCAGTAGAACCTCAGGGTAACTGGCCTCCTGAACTGGTAGATGGGGTTGGGGAGCAGTGTAGTACCCCTGAAATCCATGAGGAAGTAGTGAGGGACTTGCTGAGCCACTTGGATACTCACAAGTCCATGGGATGAGATGGGATCCATCCAAGGGTGCTGAGTGAGCTGGCAGATGAGCTGGCCAAGCCAGTCTTCATCATTTACCACCAGTCCTGGCTTACCGGAGAGGTCGCAGATGACAGGAAGCTGGCCAATGTGATCCCCATCCACAAGAACGGCCCAATGGAGGAACCTGGAAACTATAGGCCTATCAGCCTGAACTCAGTGCCAGGGAATCACACAGCACTTACAGGATGGCCAAGGGCTCAGGCCTAGCCAACATGGATTTAGGAGGGGCAGGTCCTGCCTGACCAACCTCTCCTTCTATGATCAGGTAACCCCCCTGCTGGATGTGGGAAAGGCTGTGGGTGTAGTCTGTCTGGACTTCATCAAGGACTTTGACACTGTCCCCCATAGCAAAACCTTGGCCTAACTGTCAGCCCATGACTTGGCCAGGAGCACTTCACACTGGGTTAGGAACTGGCTGGAGGGCTGAGCCCAGAGAGTGGTGGTGAATGGTGCCACATGCAGCTGGCAGCCAGTCACTAGTGGTGTGCCCCAAGGATAAGTGCTGGGCCCCATGCTCTTTAATACCTTTATTGATGATCTGGATGAGGGGATTGAATCCACCATTAGTAAGTTTGAATACAATGCCAAGTTGGGAGCAAGTGCTGATCAGAGGGCTCATCAGAGGGACCTTGACAGGCTGGACAAATGGACAGAGTCCAGCATGATGGCATTTAACAAGTCCAAGGGCAGGTGCTACATTTTGGCCACAACAGCCCTATGCAGTTCTACAGGCTGGGGTCAGAGTGGCTGGAGAGTGGCCAGGCAGAGAGGGACCTGGGGGTACTGGTTGATGGTAGGCTGAACATGAGCCTCCAGTGTGCCCAGGCAACCAAGAAGCCCAATGGCACCCTGGCCTGTATCAGGAGCAGTGTGGTCAGCAGGAACAGGAAAGTAATTTTGCCCCTGTACTCAGCACTAGTTAGGCCACACCTTGAGTTCTGTGTCCAGTTTTGGGCCCCCCAGTTTAAGAAAGTTGTTGACTTGTTGGAATGTGTCCAGAGAAGGGCAACAAAGTTGGTGAGGGGTTTGGAGCACAAGGTCTATGAGGAGAGGCTGAGGGAGCTGGGGTTGTTTAGCCTGAAGAAGAGGAGGCTCAGGGGAGACCTTATTGCTCTCTACAACTACCTGAAGGGAGGTTGTAGCCAGGCAGAGGTTGGTCTCTTCTCCCAGGCAACCAGCACCAGAACAAGAGGACACAGTCTCAAGCTGTGCCAGGTGAAGTTTACACTTGAGTTTGAGGAGAAAGTTCTTCACAGAAAGAGTGACTGGCCATTGGAATGGGCTGCCCAGGGAGGTGGTGGAGTCGCCTTCCTTGGAGGTTTCAAAAAAGGATTGGATGTGACACCACCAACCCACCAGACAGTCCCATGTGTTTTTATGTGGAAGATAAGCTAGTCTGAAATCTAAGTGCAGAAGTCTTTGAGCAAGCTTCCAGGAAGTCCTCTGGAGGATGATGTTGATATTCTATGATAATTGAACGAAGCAGCAAAAACAATGATATACATTCGTGGTCTATTCTGATGTGTGATGGGAAGTGCTACAAGCTAGTACTGTCTGCATAGATGATAGGTATGAGATGCAGTGGAATCAAAGCAGAGTCATAACTTCTTGGTCTTCAATTTGATCCTTCCTAAATATTTTCATGAGATTAAAATGGATTGGAAGAGATTGCTCTGGAGACCAGCTTCAGGACAGGTAAGAATGCACTGGGGAAGAGATCTGAAGCAAAAGCAGCAAAGGAAAGTCTTGGCAGGGGGCTTTTTTGAAGCAAGGAAAAACAATGCCTGTGCTGATCCTGCCAGCTTGTGGGTAGGGCTGCTGAGATAGCATGGATGGAACCAGCATCACCTGCCATTGGTCAGCCTTCAGACTCTAAGCCTCAGGGCCTAGTTGCTGCCCACAGAGAACAGAGTGAGCAAACAGGGCTTGCGTGGGCCCAGATGGTGCTGCAGCTGTCTGCAGCATGTATGTTTCCTGGAACCAGTGAAGTCCGAGAAAAGAACTCCCAGAAGAGGACCCAATGTGGTTCAAACACAGCCAAAAGCCACTGCTGGGAGGAATGTGGCAACTCATGTTCGGCTGTAGGGAGTGACTTCCCCTGGCACTTGTTCTGATGGAAGGCAGTGAAAACACCTGTCTGCTGTGTAAACAGATGTCCTGAAGGGTCAAACCCCAAAACATGCCAAACAATGGGTTAAGCACCTGTGAATGTGGAAACCTGGACACTTCCTGGAGTGCAGATGGTCCAGATAAACACGTAGCATGTATAATCAAATTTGCAACACACCTGTGAACTGTATGGGCCCCTGGCCATGTTTGGATATGCCCCCTTCTATAGGTTCAGTTATCAGGTTTCTCTATTACCAAAAGGCATTAATTGTCTTGGGACAGTATTGAAACCAGCCAAGAAATTAGGCAACTTGCCTTGTTCTCACCAGACAGCAACAAGAGCCAAATGCTGCCAGAGCAGCTGCTGAAGAGCTTATTCTAACAGGCAATAAACTACACTGGGCCTTGCAGCTGGACCAAGGCAAAAAGAGGAAAGTTACAAAAGAACTGAATCACAGAAGAGCCATGGAAAGGCTACAGCCCACCGACAGAGCACACGAGACATAGAGAGGCTGCCTAGCCCTCTCCAAGCCAAGAGCTGCTCAAATTGCACTCACAGCACCTGGGAAGATACCGGACAGAGGAGCAAGGTGTGAGTACCCATCCAATCTGCTACACAGTCTCATGTGTGGGAAACCACAGATTGCAGCACCTTTATTTCCAATTCATGGTTTTGGAAATTCTTAGATCTGTGCTCAAATCATTTAACTCTCTTCATATGTGGAATGTAATACCCAAAATAGCATAATAGGTCCTGTGGATACAATTTATAAATAAGTTACAAAAGTGTTTTAAGATACCACCACCAGGAAATATTAAATATAAAATACATAAAAATATGCATTTTATAACAACAGATCAGTAATTTGCTCAGACAGGTCATGGACCTGAAGGAGGTGGTGGTAAAGTTGAGAAGAATCAGAGAATAGAAGAATGAAATAGATTGGTATAATCACATGATGCAAAGGCAGCAGGTGGAGGCTCTTTGAGAAGCAGAGAATCCCCTCCCCTCATGTCACCAGGTTGAAAGAAGTGGGATCAGAAATGGAGGTGAATGGATACAGGGCCCTGCCTGGGGAGGTAGGTGAACCCCTTCCTGGTCTCCCTCACCTTCCCATTTACCCCTATACAACAGATAGAATAGAATAGAATAGAATAGAATAGAATAGAATAGAATAGAATAGAATAGAATAGAATAGAATAGAATAGAATAGAATAGACCACGTTGGAAGAGACCTTCAATATAGTCAAGTCCAACCTCATCATCCAACACTGTCTAATCAACTAAACCATGGCACCAAGCACCACATCAAGTCCCTTCTTAAACACCTCCAGTGATGGTGAGTCCAACACCTCGCTGCACAGCACATTCCAATGGCAAATCACTCTTTCTAAGAAGAACTTCTTTGTAACATCCAGCCTAAACCTCCCATGGGGCAGCTTGAGATTGTATCCTCTTGTTCTGCTATTAAAATTTAAGGGAAAGGTGGTATTAAGTACCTCTGCCTTTTACTCATGTTTTGTTACTATGTTCCCCTCCATGTCCACTAAGGAGTGGAGGTTGTCCTTGTCCCTCCTCTTGCTATTAATATATTTATAGAAGGACTTTTTGTTGTCCTTCACAGCAGAGGCCAGTCTAAGCTCTAAATGGGCTTTTGCCTCTGATTTTTTTCCTGCATGTCCTAGCAACATCCTTAAACATTCCATGGGTTACCTCACCTTTCTTCCAAAGATGATACACCCTCTTTTTAACCCTTAGTTCTTTTAGAAGTTCATTGCCCATCCAGGCTGGCCGTCTGCCCCGGCGGCTCATCTTCTGGCACATTGGCACAGCCTGTTCCTCCGCCTTCAAGAGTTCCTCCTTGAAGTAGATCCAGCCTTCCTGGACCCCATTGTTTTTAAGGGTTGTTTCCCGAGGTACCTTCTGAGTTAGTTCCTTGAGTAACCTGAAGTCGACCCTCCGGACTTACAGAGTGGAGGTTTTGTTACTGCCATTCTCAGCTTGACTGCAAATTGAAAACTCAATTATCTCATGGTCACTGTACCCCAGGCAGTCTCCAGCCACCACATCTCCCACCAGCCCTTCTCTGCTTGTAAAATGAAGGCCAAGCAAAGCCTTACCCCTGGTAGGCTCACACAGCAACTGGGATAAGAAGCTGTCTTCCACACACTCTAAGAACCTTCTGGACTTCCTCTTCTCTGCTGTGTTCAGTTCCTAGCAGTTACCAGGCAGGTTAAAATCACCCATAAGAACAAGGTCTGGCAATCTCGAGACAGCCAATAGAATAATTCATCAACTTCTTCATCCTGGTTGGGTGCTTTATAACAGACTCCAACCAGGATGTCTGCCTTGTTGGTCTTCCCTCTAATTTTCACCCACAGGCACTCAACCTCATCATCCTTGATCTCTAGTTCCATGGCATCTAGTGCCTCCCTGAGGTATAGGGCCACCCCTCCACCCCTTCTGCCTTGCCTGTCTCTCCTGAGGAGCCGGAAGCCATCCATTACAGTGCTCCAGTTATGTGAGTTATCCCACCATGTTTCTGTGATGGCAATTACATCATAACTTTCCTGCTGTAACAAGGTTTCCAGCTCCTCTTGTTTGTTACCCATGATTTGTGCATTAGTGTACATGCACTTCAGCTGGGCTGCTGGTTTCACCCCTGACTCCAGCTTACTGCCCCCAGACTCCTGTCTGGGGGGACTGGTTTCAGCCTCTTTCCCCTTCAAATCTAGTTTGAAGCCCTGTCAATGAGACCTGCCATCCCCCTCCTAGTACCTTTTTCCTTTTGGGGGATAGGCCATTCTCATGTGCTTAGATCTTTCTCCTCCTCTGGGACAGATGTACTCCATCTGTTGCTAGCTCACGTGGTGCCATAGAAAGTTCCCCAAGATCAAAAAACCCAAAATTCTTTTGGTAGCACTAGCCCCTGAGCCACTTGTTGATTACAGCTGCTGAACTTTTCCTTCACGTATTCCCTCCTGCAACTACGGGTATTGCTGAAAAAATTATCTGTACCCCTGACCCTTCAACCAGTTCTCCCAGGGCCTTGAAGTCCTTTTTGATTGCCTTGGGAGCTCTGGTTGCAACATCGTCATTCCCTAACTGCATAACTATTAAGGGATAGTAATCAGAGGGCTGTACCAGACTAGGCAGCCTTCTGGTAACATGCCTGACCTAGGCTCTAGGGAGGCAGCAACCTTCCCTGTGAGAAGAATCTGTCCCGCATATTAAGTCCTCTGTTCCCCTCAGGAGGGAATCACCAATAGCAATAACCCTCCTCTTTTTTTTTGAGGGAACAAGTCCTGATGGTGGGGGAAGGCTGTTTTGCCTTAGACAACACCTCAGATAGTGTGTCTTCTGCCATCAGAATCACCTCACCCTCAAATTCCAGTGCCCTATACTTGTTTTGCAAGAGCAGCAGGGAAGGTGAGGGGAGGCATGGGGGTTTTACTTCATGTCTCCTAAGAAGGATCTGTATCTATTCTCTGCTGCTTTTTGGGTAACCTGCTTTTGCTAGGGGAGCCTGCAGATCCTAGTTACTCAAGTTCAACTCCCTTTTACATTCCCTTACAGTCTTAAGCCTAGTAACTTCCTCCTTCAATTCATCCACTAGGTTAAGTAGACAGTTGATCTGCTTACACCTAACGCAGGTGTTGTCTCCACTACTCCCCATTTCAAGTGCCAGGCTCCAGCATGCTCTGCAGCCAGTTGCCTGGACACCTACCTGCTTATGTTTGACCTCAGTCTGGGTTGACACTGATCTTTTGTAGGCAGCTTTGCTGTGAGTTGCAACCATCCCTATCCCTGGCCACATGACCTACTGAAAAAAATAAATAAAATAAGTGCTGCAGCACGTGCAACTGGCTGCAATCCAGTGAGCAGCCAGCAGCTGTCTAGCAAAATGCTCAACCATGCCAGCCTCAGGCGCGTTTTGAATTTCCTGTGGCTGACATCACAATCTCGAGCAGGCATGCGAGAAGATGACTATGCCAGAGCTCACTCTCTGCCTCAGAGATTGCCAGAGTCCTCCTTATCCTGAAAGCCTGAAAAGGAAAGTAGAATGAAGTGCCTTGCTTCTTGAGCTCGTTGGTCCTGAGTGCTGGTTCCGAGTCAGCTTTCTAGCAAAATGTATGTGGAGCAATGGAAGCTGAGAACCAGGATTGAGAGGCCCCTGTGTCCTACAGCTATCAGATGGACGACAGAAGCTTAAATTAAGTGGTTGAGTGGTGGCAGGCTCATGGCAGTGGCAGGGTTTGAGTGCACATAGCAACCTCTTCCACAAGGAAGGAGAGAAGAGTTCTGATTGTTGGAGACTTGCTCGTCACAGGATTAATGGGCCCAATATGCAGGGTTGACCCTCATCATAAGCAAGTCTGCAGTCTTTCTGGAGCCAGAATACAGGGATATCCAGAACAAGAGGCCACAGTCTCAAGCTGTGCCAGGGGAGGTTTAGGTTGGATGTTAGGAAGAAGTTCTATACAGAGAGAGTGATTGCCCATTAGAACGGGCTGCCCAGGGAGGTGGTGGAGTCACCATCATTGGAGGTGTTCACGAGTCAGCTTGGAAGTAGAGAGGTAAAGAGTTTTCTTTAAACAAAATATATATATATATAACAATAACAGGTAAGTTTCACAAAGGCAAGGAACAAGGATGGATCGAAGGGGGACAAGGAAGAATAATACAAAACCAGTCTCTCTTTGAAGAGGCATGCAGGCAGCAGGGAGAAGGATCAGGCCCGACCACGTGGCAGAGGAACAGGAAAGCAGCCACCATAGCTCTCATCCAGGAGAGGCAGGAGCCAAAAGGAGACCTAAATAGCTGCAATGCCCTGCTTTTTATACCCTAGCTGGGTAGGGAGGGGAGAGTGGAACAGTTTCCCAGGGGTGAAAATGCCCTGCAGGGTGGACAAAGCATCTGCAAGCCTTCCACCCTGTTTTGTTTCTTTTCAGAATGGGCATTAACCCACCACATAAATGTTTTTTATTTTCATGGACAGATTATCCTAGCCTGCAGCTCTCTTAATGTCTCTACTCACAGCAACATTTTAGGGACAGACTCTACCTGAAATCGCATATGTCATTCTCCCAGTGTGGTGGGTTCCCATTTGGGAAAGTGGCACCAATGAGGAGACTCACTGAAAGCTCATATAGAACCTGAATCCTTTTTTAGCAAAATAATGAGTGTTAGTCACGGATACCCCATTTGCAAATCCATATAGAAACATAATTTGTGTATGATATATTTCTGATCTTTTAATTAGTGATTTATTTCTGATCTTTTAATTAGCTTTATAAAGTTTCTATCACAGTAGCTGCATACACCTCTGCATGACTGTCTTAAGCAGGCTGAAGTAACTGTAGAGAAAAATGGCAATAATTTGTACTATAGATTTGTTACCTTCATCCTCAAACTTGGCACTTCAGTATCCTGTCAGCATTATGTTAAAAGCAAGTCACTGACTTGAACATAAAAACCTTAGTTTTATGTATTCTGTAATTTCTTAAATTTTATAGATTGGACCACTTAAAAACTTGAAAGAATCAGGTTTTATATAGCAACTGCCAACATAAGGGCTGGTTGTCTGATTTATATCTAGAAATAAATGCTGAAGTTTCAGGGTTGCCAAACCACTCACTTGAAAAACACAGTAACCACAGGAGTGAAAGAAATGGAAGTCCTCAATGTTTACAGTCATTCCCTAATGGAACAATTCTGTGCTATTTGCTGTTAACTCCTTAACTGGCTACCTAGCTTATAGAAAAGGAGGAGTGTTTGCTCCTAAGGAATTACTGACTGTGAGTTACACTGTGTCAGAACCTAGTATCACTGAAAAAAATGGTGGGAAAAAATATCTGAGGAGGTGTCAATTGTTAAATAACATGTCTCCTCTGTGATAGCTTCTGTAATTGCATAGTAATCCCTATTTCTTGATGAGGCTGTGAAGATACTGATTTTAAAGTTAGCTAATAATTAACGAAATATATGAACATCATCCAAATTGAAATTATTGCTAAAAGCTAAATTATATAATGATGTTATATAAGCCGGAGCTAGATCTCTCTGAGAGGGTTGGCATAAGTGAAGACTTACGATCTACTTGGCTTCCTACCAAAGTCAAGCTGGACACACAGAGAGCTTGAAAAGTAGTTTTTATATATTAAGAAATCAGTCCACTAGGGAAACACTGTTCCAGATGTGTGGATCAGAGATAGCAAATAGATGGTGTGAGAGACCAAAGCTTGTCTCTCCTGATGTGACTCAACAAAAATAAAATCAATGACGAGGCCACCTTTGGGAATATGCAAAAGACAAGATAATCTTCACCCATCAAGTACCCCAGAAAGGGAGGATGGTGAGAAAATGGATTCACCACCTGGCCCCTGATTTCCTGAGGGACAATACCTGAACACATAGCTAAGGACTAAAAAACTGTATAAAAGACTTGAGCAATTACTGGCTTAGTAGAAAAAAAATGGAGAACCAAAAACACAGATGAAGGAAAACACAGGAGAAGGACAATGCCGCTGAGAATGAAAGCACAAAAGAAGGAAAAGCCCGGGATGCTGCTCCGAAGAAAAGAGGCCATGGAGCCTGGAAGAAGCAGACCGAACCCTCTCTCTGTGTTCTAAGTTCTGCCTGCTGCAACTCATGGACCTGCAGAGGCTGTTCAGAGGACCACATCACTTCTACAGCCAAAGCCTCAGCACCGTTTCTCTACAGACCCAACATCTCCTGCAGCACCTTTCCTCCACAGACTCAAACTGTCTTGGAGGGGTGAGGGGTGTGGTAATATAATTCCTCTTCTCTCTCTCTTCTCTATTTTCTCTCTCTCTCCTTCTGATCCATCCACTTTATTTGTGTCATAAATAGTCTAGCTGTTGATATTTTGGCCTCGTTTTTGCCTCTCATTTCACAACACAGGAATATTCAAAAGAACTGAGTCTCTTTCCATCTCCGAACTGAGACAGATGGGCCCAGGAGAAAGCTTTGATAAATGAAAAGGTCTTCACAACACAGCAACAGCAAAGGTGTAGAGCAACAGTAGCAATAGCTGCAATTCAGCTGGCAAACTAAAAGTGATTTCCAGACAAAACACAAAGAAAGAATTGTTCCAAAACCACAACTGAAATAGAATGCTGACTAGAAGAGGATATATTCATTGCACTACAGTGAGATTTTGGTCTTGTGGAAAAGAATAGAAAAAATTCTATTAATTTCAGGATGACCTACCATTCTGCATTTAACTAGCCTATAGTGCTATAGATAGATAGATAATAGATAAGCTAATAGTTTACAACTACTTCAGTGTGGTAGGTTGAGAGAAGGCCTAGCTCTCTCTCCCCCACAGAGTGAGAAGCCACAGCTAACTCAGTCGGAGAAAGCAGACTATATTTACAAGCATATATGGAAAGCAGGTTATATATAACACAATATATACAGGTATTTACAATATATACACAGAATTATAGAGCAAAGGGAAATAACACAACAAAAATCCCTCCCTGAGGAGGGATTCCCTCCCTGACCCCCTCTCTCCCCCCCTACCTCCCTTTTTTCCCAAAAAGGGGTTAGAGAGAAAGAAAGGCAAGTTATTAAGGAAAAGAGTTGTTAGTAAGCTTCAAAAGCCCATGCAGGATTAGTTTTTGCTTATCTCAAGGCCAGCTCCAGCTAGTTCATGGAGAAGCAGGCAGGGAGAACAGGCTGAAACCCATACTCCCAAACTAAACCAAACTGAGAAAAAATTCCAACTGCCCTACAATTTAAAGTTGCATTTTGTCCATCCACCAATGAAATTAATTTAGAATATCAGAATGTTTTTGTTCTAGTACCAAAAACATTTAGCCAGTGTCCCAGTACTGTTTGTTTCTTAAAGGCACAGCCTCAAACGGTCACATTCAGAAATAAAAATATGTCTTGCTGAGTTGGTATCACTCTAGCCTGGCCTCATTAGTATGTTGCCTCTTCCCTCCTACTCCACATGGCTACACCTTTCTACAAAATGCAGCACTGTGTACTTCTCAGTGAAATCTATTCTATCACTTTCTGCCTGCTTAGTGTTTCCTTTGTTTCACTCACAGTTACTGACTGTAAGGACTTCTTCTGTCTCTAGATAGTCCTATTTCTTTTTCTTTTTGTCAGACCCCCTAAGACTTTGAAGATGTGGTTGGGGTTGCAGTTCTCCCAGTCTTTGATTACAAACACACTGTCCTTTGAAACAACTCTGCCCTGCAGCAAAGACTAGTTTCCCACATGTTTCTCAAAAAGGAAAATCAGGTTTTGGCACTTTATCCCCTGACCCCACCTTTCCTTTCTATATCCTCAACAAAATTGTGCCCAAATTTAAATAGTGTGTTTATTTACATATGAAAATGGAGTTCTGCTTCAGGAAAATGGATGCAAGCAGAGCTTCATGACACATCACAAATATTTTGATTTTTTTTTTTAATAAGAAAATACAGTACAGGAGGAGAGAAAAATGTGAAAATATGTGGAGATGTGTCCTCCAGAAGATAACTGAGATAGCAAGTTCTTTGAGATACCTCATGGAACGGAAAGAATGAGACACAGAACTGCCAGGAGCTCACAGAGAAAGGCTTAAGGGACCTGCTGCTTCTGTGTTTTTTCTTTTTTCAGAATGCTCACAGGCAACACCTAGGTGGCCGTTACCTTAGATACACACTGTATCTCTACTATCAGGCAAGTAAGATAACAGTAACACAGTATCACTAAGGTTGGAAGAGACCTCGAGGATCATCGAGTCCAACCTGTCTCCACAGACCACATGACTAGACCATAGCACCAATTGCCATGTCCAATCTCCTCTTGAACACCTCCAGGGATGGTGACTCCACCACCCCTCTGGGCAGCCCATTCCAATGATGAATGACTCTCTCCATGAAGAACTTTCTCCTCACCTTGAGTCTAAACCTCCCCTGGCACAGCTTGAGACTGTGTCCCCTTGTTCTGGTGCTGGTTGCCTGGGAGAAGAGACCAACCCCTTCCTGGCTACAACCACCTTTCAGGTAGTTGTAGAAGGCAATGAGGTCACCCCGAGCCTCCTCTTCTCCAGGTTAAACAATCCCAGCTCCCTCAGCCTCTCCTCATAGGACTTGTGCTCAAGGCCTCTCACCAGCCACGCTGCACTTCTCTGGACACATTCAAGTGTCTCGATGTCCTTCTTAAACTGAGGGGCCCAGAACTGGACACAGTACTCAAGGTGTGGCCTAACCAATGCTGAGTACAGGGGCACAACGACTTCCCTACTCCTGCTGGCCACACTATTCCTAATGCAGACCAGGATGCCGTTGGCCCTCTTGGCCACCTGGGCACACTGTTGGCTCATGTTTAGGTGGCTGTCAATCAGCACCCCCAGGTCTCTCTGTTTGGGAGCTCTCCAGCCACTCTGACCCCAGCCTGTAGGTCTGCATGGGGTTGCCATGGCCAAAGTGCAGCACCCAGCACTTGGACTTGTTAAATGCCATCCCATTAGACGCCACCCATCTGTCCAGTCAGTCAAGGTCCCTCTGCAGAGTCCTTCTACCCTCTAACTGACCAAGATCTGCTCCTAATTTGGTGTCATCTGCAAATTTGCTGATGACTGACTCAATACACCCACAGACTCAATACATGCTCAATACACCCACTTGCTAATACACCCAGACAGACAAAGGAAAACGCCAGTATCAAAACCAGTAGTAGTTGTGAATTTTCCTATTTTGGCTATTACAGTATCACAGTATCACAGTATAGCTACGGTTGGAAGAGACCCCAAGGATCATCAAGTCCAACCTGTCTCAACAGACCTCATGACTAGACCATGGCACCAAGTGCCACGTCCAATCTCCTCTTGAACACCTCCAGGGACGGTGACTCCACCACCTCCCTGGGCAGCCCATTCCAATAACGAATGACTCGCTCAGTGAAGAACTTCTTCCTCACTTCGAGTCTAAATTTCCCCTGGCACAGCTTGAGACTGTGTCCTCTTGTTCTGGTGCTGGTTGCCTGGGAGAAGAGACCAACCCCTTCCTGGCCACAACCACCTTTCAGGTACTTGTAGAGGGCAATGAGGTCACCCCTGATCCTTCTCTTCTCCAAGCTAAACAATCCCAGCTCCCTCAGCCTCTCCTCATAGGGCTTGTGCTCAAGGCCTCTCACCAGCCTTGTTGGCCTTCTCTGGACACGTTCAAGCGTCTCAATGTCCTTCTTAAACTGAGGGGCCCAGAACTGGACACAGTACTCAAGGTGTGGCCTAACCAGTGCAGAGTACAGGGGCACAATGACCTCCCTGCTCCGGCTGGCCACACTATTCCTAATGCAGGCCAGGATGCCATTGGCCCTCTTGGCCACCTGGGCACACTTCTGGCTCATGTTTAGGCAATTGTTGATCAGCACCCCCAGGTCCCTCTCTGTTTGGCAGCTCTCCAGCCACTCTGACCCCAGCCTGTAGCTCTGCATGGGGTTGCCATGGCCAAAGTGCAGCACCCGGCATTCGGACTTGTTAAATGCCATGCCATTAGACTCTGCCCATCTGTCCAGTCGGTCAAGATCCCTCTGCAGAGCCTTTCCACCCTCTAACTGACTAACACCTGCCCCCAGCTTGGTGTCATCTGCAAACTTGCTGATGATGGACTCAACCCCCTCATCCAGATCATCAATGAAGATGTTAAAGAGGAAGGGGCCCATCACTGATCCCTGGGGGACACCAGTGGTGACTGGCCACCAGCTGGATGTGGCACCATTCACCACCACTCTCTGGGCTCAGCCCTCCAGCCGGTTCCTAACCCAGCACAGAGTGTTGCGGTCCAAGCCACGAGCTGACAGCTTAGCCAGCAGTTTACTGTGGGGGACAGTGTCAAAGACCTTGCTGAAGTCCTGGTAGACTACATCCACAGGCCTCCCCACATCCACCAGACGGGTCACCTGATCATAGAAGGAGATCAGGTTGGAGAGGCAGGACCTGCCCCTCCTAAATCCATGTTGGCTGGACCTGAGCCCTTGGCCATCCTTCAGGTGCGCAGTTATTGCCGCCAGGATAATCTGCTCCATCACTTTCCCTGGCACTGAGGTCAGGCTGACTGGCCTGGAGTTTCCGGGTTCCTCCATCCGACCCTTCTTGTGGATGGGGTCCACATTGGCCAGTTTCCAGTCATCTGGGACCTCTCCAGTGAGCCAGGACTGGAGGAAAATGATGGAGAGCGGCTTGGCCAGCTCATCTGCCAGCTCTCTCAGCACCCTAGGATGGATCCCATCCGGTCCCATGGACTTGTGGGTATCCAAGTGACTCAGCAGGTCCCGAACTAATTCCTCATGGATTTCTGGGGCATGGATTTCTGGGGGATTTCCGACCCTGTTACCCAGCTCAGGAGGCCACTCATCCTGGACTCCTACCTTGCTATTAAACATCGAGGCAAAGAAGGTGTTCAGGACCTCAGCCTTTTCCTCATCTTCGGTCACCGTGTTCCCCTCCAGGTCCAGTAAGGAGTGGAGGTTCTTCTTGCCCTTCTTTTTAGCATTGATATATTTGTAAAAATGCTTTTTATTGTCTTTCACAGAGGTGGCCAGCTTCAGTTCCAACTGGGCCTTTGCCTCTCTAATTTTATTCCTACATAATCTAACCACTTCCTTGAACATTCCTCAAGAAGCCTTCTCCTCCTTCCAAAGGTGATACAGTCTCTTTTTTCCCCTTAAATCCTCCAGGAGCTGCTTGCTCATCCAGGCCGGTCGCCTTCCCCACCGGCTCATCTTTCGGCACGTGGGAACTGACAGTTCCTGTGCCTTGAAGAGCTCCTGTTTGAAGTAGGTCCAACCCTCCTGGACCCCTCGGTTCATGAGGGTTGGTACGTAGGGAACTTTACAAATAAGTTTCCTATAGAGGCTGAAGTTTGCCCTCTGGAAGTCCAAGGTGAAGGTTCTGTTGGTGCTCCTCCCTATCTCCCTGCATATTGAAAACTTCACTATCTCGTGGTCACTGCACCCTAGGCAGCCTCCCATGGTCACATCTCCCACCAGCCCTTCCCTATTGGAGAGCAGCAGGTCAAGCAGAGCCTGTCCCCTGGTAGGCTCACTTAACAGCTGCGTCAGGAAGCAGTCCTCTATTCGCTCCAGGAATCTTCTGGACTGCCTTCTCTCTCCTGAATTAAGTTCCCAGCAGATATCTGGCAGGTTGAAGTCACCCACGAGGACAAGATCTGATGATCTTGAAACAGCCTCCAGTTGTTTGTAGAATAATTCATCAACCTCCTCATCCTGGTTGGGTGGTTTATAACAGACTCCAACCAGGATGTCAGATTTGTTGGGCTGCCCTCTGATTTTAACCCACAGGCTCTCAATTCCCTCATCTGCCACCTCAAGTTCTGTGGCAGAAAGTGTCTCCCTAATATACAGAGCCACCCCTCCTCCTCTTCTCCCTCGCCTATCCCTCCTAAAGAGCCTGTAACCCCCCAGTGTAGCACTCCAATCGTGTGTGTTGTCCCACCATGTTTCTGAGATGGCGACAATATCATAGTCACCCTGATGGATTAGGACCTCCAGCTCCTCTTGCTTATTGCCCAGGCTGCGTGCATTAGTGTACACGCAGAATAGATACATTAGTATATGCCCAGCATATTCTACTCTATTCAATTTTTTCATTTCAACTTCCTTCCATTTAAAAAAGAGCAAGTTATAAATTGGATTGATTCTTTATTGGTTTAAAGTAAGTACTGTCTATGTATCAGTTTAAGACCAGTGAGAGTTCTTTGGTGTACCGATATGCAATTGTTTCACATTTTCTGCACAGATTTTTTGCAATCAGAAACACTGTGAATGCTGAGGGCATGGCAATAGCCCTCTTGATAAAGCCTGTCAAATCCAGACTAATCCTAGCCTGGACCATAGCATTTTCAATTCCTATTCTTGCTCTACTTAAACAAGCAAATTCCAGATGCTAACTCCTCCTGAGTATTGACTCAACTTCACAGACAAAATCCCACCATGATTCTATATCTAACAAACCCACACCTGAACTGCATTTGTCTCTGGCCTCTCTCTCTTAACAGCAGCCTGGCATCCTCAATCTGATCCAATTCCTGCTGTAGTTTATCAGCCTATTCTGAGGTTGCTGCTACAGCATGGATGCAGGTGTCTTCCCAGATCACTAGCTGAAACTTTATCCTTGATTTAAAGCATTCTTCCTGCCCTATGCAGGGAGAAAATTAGAAGAACCAAAGCCCAAATAGAGATCAATCTGGCTACTACCATAAAAGGCAATAAAAAATATTTCTATAAATACATTTACAACAAAAGGAAGACTAAGGAGAATCTCCATCCTATATTTAATGAAAGGGGGAAAATAGTCAACAAATCTGAGGTATCTAATACTTCCTTTGCCCCAGTCTTTAGTAGTAAAACTGGTTATCTACTCTGAAGCTAGATAACAGGGAGCAGAATGAAGCCCCCATAAGCCAAGGGGAAATGGTCAGTGACCTACTAGACCACTTAGATGTACACAAGTCTATGGGGCTGGATGGAATTGACCCAAGGATACTGAGGGATTAGTGGGAGTGCTCTCCAAACCACTTTCAATGTTTATTATCCATCCTGGCTAACCGGGGAGGAACCAGTTGATTAGAGGTTAGAAAATGTGACACACATCTAGAAGAATATTTGAAAGGAGCATCTAGGGAGCTGCAGGCCTGTCAGGTTGATCCTGGAGCCACAGAAGACTGTGGAGCTGTCAACCTGGATATTTGCTTCTGATATTCAAAAACAACCTGGCTTGTTCCAAATTCAAAAGGAAAGTGGCTGGAGCAAAGTATTATGCGGCTTGAAGTTCAGATTGTAATATGAGAGGCTTCCTCTTTCAGTTGCTGCTTTTGGGTTCTGAATTTTGGGTGCTGGCTTTTGTCCGCAGGCATGGCAGCAAGATGGGTGGGAATTGGTTAGGTCTCTATTTTCTGCTTTATGCTTTTATTTATTTATTTATTTTCCCTGCAAAATAAGTTAAGCTAAGGTAATTGTGTTATCTCATTTATATTAAATTCTTTTCATCTCAACTCTTTCTCTCAACCCAGAGTTTTTTTGTGTGTGTTACTTTTCCCTCACGTCTGTGTTGAGGAGAAACAGGAGAATCTGTTACAGTATGTTATCCTGTTACAGGAGCAAATAATTTTGAATGTCATCATATGATACATACAGGTGTCACAAATAAAGAGGGGTAAGGTAGGGATGTAAGTATACACAAAAGTTATGAAATATTATACAGGTTCATATGTTCTGTTGAGAATATCTTCAGAATATAGGAACAGTTACAAATAGTTTGAGAAAATAGTATTTGGAAAAGATAAACTCGAAAGTAGGATGTTACCCCTACTAACAAAAGCCAGATATTTCCCGGAGACTCTAGGAATATTCCAATTTACTCACAGCACTGCTTACCAATTGTGGAAAAATATTTGGTGTCTCTTTTTATCAGAAAGTCCTCCTGGAACTGCTTCTGCTTATAATCAACACATGTTGGGGACAAAAATCCAGGAGAGAGTGCTCTGTGGCTCACCCATTTTAAACATCTAAATGATTACCATCAGTTCTCTGCTTAAAAGTGCTCAGGCTTGCCCCTGGCACAGGGGTCTGTGCCTCGCTGTGGTGGTTTTGAGGATCAAGTACCTTCAAGATGACCACAAAGTCCTCTATAAAGACAGAGGTTCCTAAGGGATGGAACAGTTGTTCAAGGACATTGTAACATGTTATTCTATTCCTATTTCTGGTGTTGCACTATTTAAGGCAGTGTCTAGCTGATACCACTCCTTTTTTTCTCCTCTTTAAACTAAATATTTTACTGTTAATGAAGGGACACATTACACCTACTGCGAAATAATAGCTTATATGCTTTATGTTTGGTTTCATTTAATATATAAGCCCAACACTCATAAGTATAGAGATCAGGTTTATGACTCCACTGTAATGTGGCTGATACATTGTCTGCTCTTTTACATTCAGGTCCAAATCTGCAGTTTCCCCAAAGATATCTGACCTCTTTATAAAAGTGCACTGAGATACACATAGGGATGTTTAGGATTCTTGTTTGTTCCTTTTTGGTGTTGTTGGTGATTAAGTTGATGTTGAAGCAAATGAGTGGAAATCAAATCAATTTGTTGCACCAGCAGGGGTATAAGGTAAAGTACAGTAGTTTTCGAAATAGGAATTTTAGGTGAACTTGTCTGAACACTCTCACGCTCCTGAATTTTCACAGTTTAATTATTTAAACACATCAGTAAAATTAATTTTAGATTTTGTTTTTAAAGTGTTAGCAGTTACTACTTGCAAGTCACAACTGGGGCTTTTCAGCAATTAAGATTACAAGTGCCAACTATTATATTACTGCCTTCCTACATATTTGGTCAACTTTTGCAAAGCTCAAGGATTTTTTGTAGGTTTCTATGAGAAATAGCATATAAGTAACACAATACATGGTTTGTTGCAACCTTTGTAAATTAGAGAAAAGGTGATTAAAGATGATTTCACCACTGTGTTTATAGGAAGTTTTACAAGTAGGATTTAACAGTATGGCTCTTACCTTCAGTAAGAATTACTCCTTGCAATTTTAGGAGCTGTTATTGTTGTTGAATCTTATGCAAATACTAAAAGATGCAGAATGGTTTTCCAAAGCAGAAGCTGTACTACTCATTCTGTGTGCTCGTGTTTCTGTGTGAGCATATATGTGTGTACAGACATAGACATAGATATTTAGATATATTAATATGGATATGTAAGCTTGTATATCTCTACATATAGCCTCAAAAGTTTGCTTTTCTTGAATGAAAGAATGAAATGTCAACTCATTTGCTGCTTGCAAAATGAGTCAAGCCCATGGCAGGTGTGATGGGCTGAAAATTCCCCCCAGCATTATATTGCCAGACTGGCTCAGTTGGAAGCAAATGAAGCTGTATTTACATACAAAACTACAATCTAAAATGAAATTAAATGAATATATATAAAATGCACAATTTATAAACAGCACAATAACCCCCTGGACAAAACCAGGAGAGCTACTAATAGCTTCACCTTCTGTGGTGAAGGCACATTATGCCCAGATACTGAATCTTGTCCCAGCATGTGGACAAGTTCCCCCTCCTTCAGGAGGAAGACAAAAGCCAAGGCATTAGCCAGGCCAGCACGCACCCAGCGCATGCAGTGCTCATGCAAATACCAAGTATGGGCATAATTCTAGCTTCACGCTTTCTATAGGCTGAAGCCAGTTGTTTATGAGAGTGCCCATTGGTCAAGCCCAGCCTCGAGGAATCTATAAGTATCACCCCAGTTGGTAAACAAGTTGCCCCCTCTTTCACTTTTTCTCTGTGCTTGCTCGAGAGAGCAACTCTCAAGCCATGGCCTCTGCCATTGAGTTTATTGTTATTAGCTTCTGTCATACATGCACACATACTGAAAGCCTCTGCATCATGAGAAGCAGTTGTGAGGATCATCGCCACAGAGGGAGGACCTTCACTGAGCCCAAGAAGCCACAGCCAGTCGTACTGACCAGGAGAGCCCACCATTCCACCGGAGGACTGGACCAACCCCCGAGGGTAAGATCTGCCCAGTTGCCAGGGAGAAGGGACTTGATTGAGATCGAGTCCACATATGCCTAGCCCCGCCGTAGCAGGAGAGGAGCCGCCATATATGCCACTCTGAGCCCTGTAAACCTCAGGGAAGACCAAAGCATTGTTCGTGCCTATGCTGCACCAACCCCAGGACCACTCCAAACATGCCGCTGTTCCTTTAAGCTCAGTAAACGGAAAGCCACCACTTACCGAAGCTGTATTCTCTCCCCAAGGCTGTTTACATCAGCCCCGAGAACCGCCGTATCTGGGCTGACACCATAGCTTTTCCTGCTGCCATGTCTTCCGAGCCTGCCTACCAGCAACCATCACCCCGCCCTGTCGTGTAAGCCGACTCTTAGGGCCGACCCCACAGGCTGACCCCAACTAGGACCGATCCCTTTTGTCTAGAGGGAATCGACTGAGTCCTGAAGGGAACCTGCTTCTGAGCTAAGCCCGGGTTCCATTATTCCCTCTTCACTGCTGTGGAGAGAGGAGACAGTAACCCAACACTGCCATCCAATTCGACTAGGAACCAGTCCAGCGACAGTAGTCTGCCAGACCTCCACCTTGCTACAAACAACAGCTACAAAGTATCTTCCACATGTTTTCCATCCACCAGCACTCAGTTCAAATTATCTGCATCTAGCAGACTAATCGCTGACGTATAGAGAGATTATAATATTGCTGTGTATAGCCAGGAGCCACCCGCGTCCCTCCGAGTCGCCATCTAGTGGCCAAGCGGCGGAACTGCACACGTCATTATATAAACATAGAAATGGTCTATAGATAGTTCAGTTAAGTTCTAATCATAACACTAAGCTCTTATGGAATGTATTTCATAATCTAGACCATGTGTGTAAGTTGGTGATTCACCAGTTATTAATAGTTGGATAATTAATAAAAATACTTTCATAATTTATATTCCATATTCATAAATTTAATAACCTCTTCACCACACCTTCCCTGCTCCCTTCTTCCCTGATTCCCACACTCCTGCCTTGTACACACAGTAAAGGGGCTACCTAGCAGCACAAGTGTTGGTATTTTATGGTGAATGAAACCACTCCATCTTGTCTGATGGGACACAATGCAAGAACAAAATGGTATTAGGAATGGTTGTTGCAAGTAGACTTGTTGCCAGCCAGCTAGATTGTGTTTGGGGCAAGGAAAGAACAGGAACTACATACTTTCTGTGGAAAAATAATGCCATCCCATCTATTTCCACTTCCCAATACCTTTTCCACTCAGGCAAGAGAGTCCTAGGAAAATTGCTCTGTCTCAGGGAAAGAAAACAGTGATAGTCTCATACGTTTTGATGGGTCAGTGATTCTGAACCTGTAGGTAGGCCTCTCTGCAGCACTAGGAGATAGTACATCCTTCTCTCAGAACAGGGAAAATATATACCTTTGGCTAAGACATCAGGGCCAATCCAAATCCCAAGGAGCAGTGAGGAAAGTTTGGATCAGGGGTTGGAAGAAGGATGAAAGTTTCTAGCATTAAGGCAGGGCAGAGGAGATATCAAATTCTTCTTTCTTCAGGTCCTACCTACCCTTATTAGCTAACTGTAATAATGACAGTTCAATCTTCTGGGATGTCCTCCTTACAGGATTTTGATAGCTTTATTATGAGTCTTCTGATTTTGTTTTTTTGTTTGGGGTTGTTGTGGGTTGGTGTTTTTATTGGTGGTGGTGGTGGTGGTGGGTTTTTTCCCAAAAGTCAAAGGACTGTTATTGGACACATTGTGTAGTTCTAATAAGCAGCTGCTTTTGTGATCGTTATTGGATCAGTAACTCTAGAGAGGATAGAAATTCAAGCATAGGAATACAAAAGAAGTACCTGTCAGCTAAAGGAGGAGAGGTCAAAAATGGACAGTTTATCAAAGTAAATCCCGAGTTCAGTGAAAGGAAAGGGACTGGAAAATGTGATCTGATGATTGAAACAGAATAGAGCAGAATGACCAGGAAAACAGGAAAAGAGGAGAAGCTCTTATAAGAAACTGAGCATAGCAGAAAAAATGATAGGAGAGATGTATTGTGTAAGAGAGACTGGCTTGAGTCAGAAAAAGTCAAGAGCCAAGGAAGCAATAAAGGTAGTGTCAGATTTGTGAGAAGGAAGGAGAGGACAAGCATTAAAATAGATGACTCTGAAAGAGAGAAATCTGTGATGGTGGTAGGAAGTGGAAGCCTGGAGAAATGTTAGAGATGAGATATAAAAAGAGGAAGGAAGAAACCCCCATGCTCTATAGTGGCTTTAATTTCTCAGTAATTACAGTGATATGGTACTAATTTGGAGCCCTTTCAATTTAGAATAGAGTATGTCAGTGAAGGATAAATTAAACATTTGTTATCTGAAAATCTTGCAAGTGGTCAGTTAAAAAGTTAAATACATCTTGTGCAACTTCCATGGGGTTTCACTTGCAGTACCACACCAATTAGACAAATCTTTTTATTCATAAAACATACTTGTATAAGCATTACCATTCACAAAAAAATCATTCTTGGAAGACCACAAAGAATTCTTTGTACAGGGCTTTATATAACAATTATAACAGGTGAAAAACATCTGCATTCCTTTTTCATTATGTCTTAGGCACTTCCGGGAACAATAAGCTACTGAGATCCTTACATACCTAACCAGTGCCATGCAATTTAGAGCCTGACAAGCTAGTCAGACCTCAGGTCAACTGAGGGAGAATAAAGTCTTCATTGTTAATCCAGAAGGAAAACTTTCAGCTGCTATGTGTCTGCCTAAATAAAGGGGAAATGGAGATGATTATATTCATCATAAAACCTGCTAGTTTGTGCATCCTACCATTTCTAGTCACAGCAAACTGTATAGGGTGTGAAGTGCAGATTTCAATTTTGGTTATGCATAGGCAGTTGGAGCAGAGCAGGGGACCATGATTTTGGCAATCTGTCTCCTGTAGATTAATGTCTGCTGCAGGTAGGTATGTTATAAACTATAGCTTAATATAAATAACCTCTCAGTGTTTCCCTAATTTTCACTAATGCTTTTGTGTGTTTGTAAGAGGGTTCACAGTAGATATAGAGGGTTTGTTTTTAAATGTTGCTTCTGACCCAGATAATGTCAAAATGTCTGAATGAAGGCTATGCTCTTTTTAAAAAGAACATCTCTAAGGTAATGCAAATGCACATTGTGGGGAAATTCCAGCTAAGAAAATGAGGTCTTACATTTCTAAAACCATATACATGTCAATAGCCTTTTATTCTCCAGTTTTAAATGCAATTGCAGCTCAGCTTGGAAAGAATTCCTGAAATAATAAAATACCCCGAGTAGCAGTTAATGAGTCTTCTAGGTATTTTACTCTTCCACCCTGCCCTGCAAAAAGAAAAAAAAAATAAGAAAAGGGAAAAGAAAAAATGAAGTTAAAAAAAGTTGAGGAGAGAATGGAGTGAGGAAGGGAGGCAGAAGATAAAAGTGAAACTCATATCCTTTTCTTTAATGTATTATTGGAACATGGTGCAAAAATATGCTAGTCTCTTACAAGGCAGTACAACTTAAATGTGTGTGAAGGTTTTGTATAAATGTATCTCAGTCCAATTATGTATGACAAATTATTTCCAGGCAATTAAGAATATTTATACTTTTTTTCTTTGGTTGGAACTTTCTTCTATTTCCAGATTTCTTTTAAGCTAATGTTTCCTATAAAGCCTGAACAGCCGTCATTTTGAAAAAATTCTGTCTTAGTCATGTGAACTTCTGTTCACAGCCCTCTTTTCCTGATAAAGTTAACATGTGCATAGTGCAGCCTTTATCTTCAGTGTTTGTACATTTATGAGGTATCATTACTTCATTCTGGAGTTACCCTGTTGCACCCCTAGTCTTTCTTGGAAAAACTCCAAGAAACTGTTTCTATTATTCAAAACAATATAGATTAATATTACAATGATTGTGAGCTGCAGCATTTCTTTTTTTTTTCCCTTTCCTTGCTGTCTCCTCTCCCAGCTTTCCCCTCTTAGAATGAAATCCTACACTCCTCAGTAAATTAAATATAAATGGTTCAATTGCCTAGTCATATTTCTAGGGTGGAGAACATACAAATTCCTGAAAAAAAACAATATTCTAGCAACTGCTTAAGGATTATGGAATCATGGATTATAATGCAGTGAATCCATGAAAAGAAGATACAAGTGTGTGTACTGTGAACGCCTTGTGAAGACTCAGAAATGTGAATTTAATTTGTCAGCGGAGGTGTTTTTGTGGAAATGAGCAATTGCAGTAAGAACCAACTTTCTCAGTTTCACACAAAGCAGGAGGTAGTTGCTGATACTATTCAATATGTTCTATTTCCCTTTGAGTGTTTTATCCCCTTAGGGGAATTTAGGATCTTTCTAGCTAACTTATGGAGGTTCTGTTCATTAGTTAAACCTTTAATCTTTCCTTAGTTTATGTCACAGCCTAAACATAAATTCCACGTTTTATCTGTTTCTCATCAAACTGCATTTCTGTCATTGTTTCTAAGCCCGAGGATAGACAAAATTGTAAAATTGTGCTTCAGAGTTTGAAAGAAAAGAATACAGATAAAAACAATCTCCTCAGGAGTTAGTACCTCTGGTGGTTGATTAGTCCCTGCAGTAAGGAAAATTAAATTTTGTGGTTGAGACCCAGCATGCTTGGATGGTTTAATAATGCTGTGGCCATCATCCAATGGCTGACAACCAAGAACTGAGGTACTTTCTGTTCTTTACTCGCTCATGCAACACCTGAAAATCCCGGGGCAAATCAAACAGCAAATTAAAGCTCAAAAAGCCCCTCACCTGCAAAGCATGTATAAGGAACTAATTTTAATGCTTTCAAGCTGAAGTCATTGGGATAGGAGCCCCAAATAAAGAGCAACAAAGATATCTTGGCAACTTCTTAAAGAACCTTTTTTTCAATTTGTTGTAGCTCCAACAGTGTTTGCTGTTTTAATGTATTTCTGTTTCCAGTGCCTGTAGCAGTCAGAGATAACTATTAAAGAAATCAAGTCACACAAAACATTTCCAAAAGTCAAATCAGTGATTACGATTAAAGACAGACATGAAGTCTGTGGCCTTTCAAAGTAGTTGTGTGAGAAATTTCCTCCTGAAAACCAAACCCAGTCTATTACCCAGTGTTCACATTGTGCTGCATCTTAACTGGTCAGGGGCATGATTTGCCCAACACATCCATACCTATACATCAGGGCTTTGCCTGAGGATGACTTTTTGATAGCCAGGCCTGCGAAGAGAAAAATGCCTCTGTTACCTGGCAAATGAGAAGTCAGCTCTAATGGCATTGTCTCTGTTATTCTGAAGACAGAAAGCATGAAAGGTTCAGTGAAGTGCAAGATCAGATTGGGATTATTTAATTCTTAAAGCACAAATAACATTAAATTGCATTTTATATGTGTTTTTGGTACATTATTTTTAATAAAAAGCACAGCAAGTTTGGGTGAAAGGAAAACAGCCATTTTATACTTCCATGCTGAGAACATGGTGGATATTTTTCTTCCTAAGGCAAATACCTTCAGATTGACAGTTTTTGCAAGTTCTGGCTGGAATTTTGCCACTTGTCCTTTAATGACAAAGGATAAAGGTGACATTTTCTTTTGGACCAGATATATCCTCAGAATAATCTCCAATAATATTGCAGAAATAGCTGTCATCTTTGTTTTGTTCTAGTTTAGATTTAGGATCCTGTCACAGAGCAGTTTGTTTTTCTTACTTGTAATTTGTTTTATTCATGGCAGTATAGTACCAGAAAGCTGTCGACTTAAGGACTATATTATTCCACAGTTTCTTGTTAATGTATTGCTTGATTCAGGATTGGGTGCAGGAGAGAACCATACTTCAATGTAAGTCTTTTCAGCCAAACCTACAGTTAATAGATTTTGAAATTGTTTTCCTCCTTTTGAATTTTGTTTATCAGGACTGATTGGGAAGAAAACCCTCCACAATCATGTTGTTCTGCTTGTTGTCCTGTCATCTAACAGTTTTGGAGTGGTGAGCTTAAGAAAATCTGAGAGAGGTGAATAATGTCTTCATCAACCTTTGTGACTGAATGGGGAAGACAGAATTAAAATCTTAAATCTGAAGGATAAGCAATTATAATTTGGTCCCCTTTCTGCACTGAGATGACACCCCATCAAGAAATCTGAAGTGAAGTCAGAGACTACCTTGAATCTTTTATAGTAGGTGCTAAGCCTGGCTAACCAATCTCAAAACAGACACAGAACAAAGCTGAGAAAAACATGCATGTGAAACATCAAAACCAAAACCAAAATAAAACCCCAAAGGAAAAACAAAACAAAACAAAAAAACCCCACCCAAAACAAAGGATATTGGGAGATGTGTATTTGCGAATATAAAACACAGGATTGTAGAAATGAGACAAGTTTTTGTAAAGTTGTTCTCTGAAGACATTTCTACACTACACAACCGGAAAGCCCTGCACTAGGAAGTAACCGAAACCAAACTCAGATTTTACCTTCCAAATCCTTTCTGCTTCTTTATGGAGCTGTATTCATGGGTTTGTGCTCAGCAGGTCCACAGGTTTAAAATATTTAAAAACTCATTCTGGAGATGAACTTTCTAGTTTAATACTAATTATTATTACCTAGATAGGTATTTGTCTGACTCTTTCCTTATAGTCCATCCTTTGTTCCAGAAAATATTCTCAGAATTGCTTTTTTCAATAGGGATTTAATGTCTTCCTCCATTTTCAGGTGGTACCTCAAAAATGGAACAGTGAAAGTGATATTCTTAAGGTTGTACAAAACTCACATGACACAGATTAAAATTTCTGCCCTGAATGCAAGTGAACAAATGACCTGACGTGACATTTTTTCTGGGTTAGCCAGTCTATCTTTTGTGGTGACTTCTGCACTTCTCAGGAGTCTGGTAGATTTATTAGAAACAAAGGACTACTCAGAGGAAAGCAAAAGATATCAGCTCCCAGGGAAGTTAGTGTGTAAAGCAATCTTTCCTCCACATCTACATCTGGACCAAAATACTGCAATTTGAAAATGACACAACCTTCCCCTACCCCCCACCCCCCTCTTTCTCATGTCTCTCATGTCAAAGTGGTGGGGTTTTTCAATTTAATCTCTTTGTTGATTTCACTGAGAGTTTCAATAATGAAGCAGCAAGATTTCAATATTCTGTTCTGGCATGTTTTGACCAGTTTAGATAATGTTCTTATACTTTTATCCACCCTACTCTTCCTCATTTATTTTTTACCATAATAGTAGTCCTGATTTCTCTGCCACTCAGAATGGTTGATGTTGTACATACTCTCAAGGGCATTTGCTAGTGCTGTCATTCCTTGAACTCGCAGAACTATCGTTAATGCTGTTTTCACAAGGGTGACTTTCATTCAGCCTAGAATTAAGTCCCGTACATGCCCACCAGATAAAATGTGCTTGTCATGAAAGAAGTATATGCAGAGCCTCTTAAGAATTCACCCAACATAATTAGATACACCCTGGTTCATCTAAATATTATCCAAAGGCTAAATATCTGAAGCTTTAATTTGAAAAAGCTCATTAAATTCAAATACAGCTAAAGCTGTTGAAACAATGTAAGCAGAAATAGTGGATTCTCCATGAAAACCAAAAATAAAAGTGTTTGAGTCTGAAGCTATAAATCATAAAGTTGACTTGCATATTTGTCCTACTTTTGAAGTAAGTCTGAGTACTTAATTAAAAAAAAAAAAAAAAAGAAACTTGTGCATGCTTGCTAACTTAATACTGCTATTTTCTTTCAAGTTCAGTGGATCTCAAGTACTTAAAGGAGAATGAAATAAAGAACTGCTTGATGTAGGACCACAGCACATAGATCTACAGTCAGCTTGAGACAAACTCTGTGTGTAATACTTTTCCACAAAGTACTTAAATCTTCTTATTGAACATCACATAAGCAAATAAACCACCATGACAAGAACTGTCCAAATATGTATATATGATATTTGTTATCACAACCAATACAATTTAGTACCCATAGGTAAATGATTCTTAATAAATTAAGTAGTTTAATGTGCAGTGATGCAACCACAGAAAGCTTGCACAACATGGATTCTATTCACAGTAAGCCTCCATCTGGAACAGAAGTAGTGAGAGAAGAATACCAGTCAGGGGTGAGATACTAGTAGAGCTGATACACTTGTATAATTTTCCCATGTATTTTAATACGAATTAGTTAACACTATCACTTGACTTTCAGAAATACTATTATGAAAAAGCTAGCCTGATTGCTGGAGAAGGATTTGCTGGTATGTTGACATGGAACAGTGCATGTTCCTCAGGAAATACAAATGAAAATATGACTTTCACAGCTTCTTTAATGTTCTTTTAATCCTTGTGAGCTAAAGTAGAAATGAAAAACAACTGCTGAGGTTTCAGAAGTGAATGGAAAAGTGGCATCAAGGACTCTTTCTTGGTTGGAATTTCTTGGTTGGAATTCAGATGCAGATGAATTACTGTGGAAGAATACAACATAAAAAATAGGAATTAATTTTAGGAAACACTGGTAAAAGTGTGCATGACTCTGCTCAAAAAATCTGGATGAGAATTTCACATGGATTTTAAAAAACATTCCTAAGATTTGACTTGTATACCTGTTTTTATGTATCAAACCCCTGAACTATGACAGAATGCATGAGAACAGCCTATCCCACAGAGGGAAAAGAGTTCTAGGAAGGGAGTTGACAGGTCTCACTGACAGGGCTTTAAACTAAATTTGAAGGGGGGAGGGACTGAAACCAGTCCCCTCAGACAGGAGTCTGAGGGTGGTAAACTGGAGTCAGGGGTGAAACCAGCAGCCCAGATGAAGTGCATGTACACTGGGGCATGCAGTATAGGTAACAAGAGGAGCTGGAAGCCTTGTTACAGCAGGAAAGTTATGATGTAGTTGCCATCACAGAAACTTGGGGGGATGACTCACATGACTGGAGCACTGTAATCAATGGCTACAGGCTCTTCAGGAGAGACAGGAGAGGGAGAAGAGGTGGAGGGCTGGCCCTGTACATCAGGGAGGCACTAGACACCACGGAACTAGAGATTAAGGATGATCAGGTTGAGTGCCTGTGGGAGAACTAGAGAGAAGGCTAAAAAGATTGACATCCTGGTTGGAGTCTGCTATAGACCACCCAACCAGGATGAAAAGGTTGATTAATTATTTTATAGGCAACTAGAGGCTGTCTTAAGATTGCCAGACCTTGTTCTTATGGATGATTTTAACCTGCCTAATATCTGCTGGGAACTCAACACAGCAGAGAAAGGAGGCAGTCTAGAAAGTTCATAGAGTGCATGGAGGATAGCTTCTCATTACAGCTGCTCTGTCAGCCTACCAGGGGTAAGGCTTTGCTTGACCTCATTTTTACAAATAGAGAAAGGCTGGTGGGAGATGTAGTGGTTGGAGAATGTCTGGGGTCCAGTGACTACGAGATAATTGAATTTTCAATATGCAGTCAAGGTAAGAGGGGCAGCAACAAAACCTCCACTCTGGATTTCTAGAGGGCGGCCTTCAGGTTACTTAAGGAACTGACTCAGAATGTACCTTGGGAATCACAAAATCACAGTATCACTAAGGTTGGAAGAGACCTCAAAGGTCATCAAGTCCAACCTGTCACCACAGACCTCATGACTAAACCATGGCACCAAGTGCCACATCCAATCCCCTCTTGAACACCTCCAGGGACGGTGATTCCACCACCTCCCTGGGCAGCCCATTCCAATGGGGAACGACACTCTCTGTGATGACCTTTCTCCGAACCTCTAGCCTAAATTTCCCCTGGCACAGCTTGAGACTGTGTCCTCTTGTTCTGGTGCTGGTTGCTTGGGAGACGAGACCAACCCCCTCCTGGCTACAACCTCCCTTCAGGTAGTTGTAGACAGCAATAAGGTCTCCCCTGAGTCTCCTCTTCTCCAGGCTAAACAATCCCAGCTCCCTCAGCCTCTCCTCATAGGGCTTGTGCTCAAGGCCTCTCACCAGCCACGTTGCCCTTCTCTGGACACATTCAAGTGTCTCGATGTCCTTCTTAAACTGAGGGGCCCAGAACTGGACACAGTACTCAAGGTGTGGCCTAACCAGTGTAGAGTACAAGGGCACAATGACTTCCCTGCTCCTGCTGGCCGCACTATTCTTGATGCAGGCCAGGAAGCCATTGGCCTTCTTGGCCACCTGGGCACACTGTTGGCTCATGTTTAGGTGTATGTCAATCAGCACCCATAGGTCTCTTTCTGTTTGGCAGCCCTCCAGCCACTCCAACCCCAGCCTGTAGCTCTGCATGGGGTTGTTGTGGCCAAAGTTCAACACCCGGCACTTGGATTTGTTGAATGCCATCCTGTTGGACTCTGCTCATCTGTCCAGTCGGTAGAGGTCCTTCTGCAGAGCCAGAAACAGACCTCAAAAAATGAGGGGTCCAGGAGGGCTGGACCTACTTCAAGAAAGAAATCTTGAAGGCGCAGGAGCAGACTGTGCCAATGTGCCAGAAGATGAGCCGCCAGGGTAGAAGGCCAGCCTGGTTGGGCAATGAACTTCTGAGTGAATTAAGGGGAAAAAAGAGGGTGCATCACCTTTGGAAGGAAGGAGAGGTAAGCCATTGTGAGAGACTAAAGCTTGTCTCTCCTGATGTGACTCAGCAAAGATAAAATCACCTTTGCTGCTTGCCTAGAAAATAGCTGATGTGTATTGGGCAGAGCCACTGGAATGACTCTTGGGAATGTGCAAAGATAACATTGCTCACTGGACCACAGCTCGCCTGACAACAATGGACCGAGGCCACCTTCAGGAATATGCATAAGACAAGATCATCTCCACCCATCAGGTACCCCGGAAAGGGAGGGTGGTGAGACAATGGATTCACCACATGGCCCCTGATTTCTTGAGGGACAATACATAGTCACATACCTAAGACCTAAAAACTATATAAAAGACTTGAGCAACTACTGGCTCAGGAGAAGAAAAACACAGAAGAAAAACATGGATGAAGAAAAACAGAGGAGAAGGACAATGCTGCTGAGAAGGAAAACACGAGAGAAGGAGAAGCCCAGGGCAATGCTGCTCTGAAGTAAAACAGAAAGAAAAATGACAGAGACATCACCATGGAGCCTGGAAGAAGCAGAACCCTCTCTCCATGTCCTAAATTCAGCCTGCTGCAACTATGGAGCTGAAGAGGCTGCCCAGAGGACATCTCTTCTACAGCCAAAGCCTCAGCAACCTTTCCCTACAGACCCAACATCTCCTGCAGCACCTTTCCTCCACAGACTCAAACTGTCTTGGAGGGGTGAGGGGTGTGGTAAAATAATTCCTTTCCTCTTCTGTCTCTCTTTTCTCTCCTCTCTCTCTCTCCCTTTCAGATCAATCCACTTTGTTTATGTAATAAATAGTCTAGCTATTGATATTTTGGCCTCATTTGTGTCTCTCATTTCACAACACAGGAATATTCAAATGATCAAGACAACCAGGAAAATTTAAGGATGTTTCTAGGTCATGAGGAAACAAATTAGAGAGGCAAAAACATATTTAGACTGGCAACTGCTGTGAAAGAAAACAAAAAATACTTTTATAAATATATTAATAGCAAAAGAAGAGGCAAGGACAACCTCCACTCCTTGGTGGACATGGAGGGGAATATTGTAACAAAAGATGAGGAAAAGGCAGAGGTACTTAACACCTTCTTTGCCTCAATTTTTAATAATAGGATAGGTTGTCTTCCAGAAAACTAGCCTCCTGAGCTGGCAGATGGAGTCAGGGAGCAGTAATCCAGGAGGAAGTAGTTAGAGACCTGCTCAGCCACTTGGATCCCCACAAGTCCATGGGATCCATCCTAGGATGCTGAGAGAGCTGGCAGATGAGTGGGCCAAGCCGCTCTCCATCCTTTTCCACCAGTCCTGGCTCACTGGAGAGGTCCCAGATGACTGGAAGCTGGCCAATGTGCTGCCCATCCACAAGAAGGGCCAGATGGAGGAGCCTGAAAACTACAGGCCTCTCAGCCTGACCTCAGTGCCAGGCAAGAATATGGAACAAATCATCTTGAGTGCAATCATACAGCACTTAGAGGATGGCCAAAGGATCAGGCCCAGCCAGCATGGATTTAGGAGGGGCAGGTCCTGCCTGACCAACCTGATCTCCTTCTATGATCAGGTGACCCACCTGGTGGATGTGGGGAAGGCTGTGGATGTAGTCTACCTGGACGTCAGCAAGGCCTTTGACACCGTCCCCCACAGCAAACTCCTGGCCAAGCTGTCAGCCCATGGCTTGGACAGCAGCACTCTGTGCTGGTGTGGTGGGTTGAGGTAGACCCCCTCCCCATCATGGGCAGAAATAATGACTCAAACAAACGGATTGCAAAAGTGATGGAAAGTTTAAATGGAAAGCAGTGAATGTTTACAGAGAGCCAGAAGTGCAGTGACAAAAGAAATCCCAAAGCAGACCTAAAAACATCCCATCCCCACCTGAGGCTACACCCAAGACCCCCAGGGCTCCTTCTTCCCCCCACTCCCACTCCACTGCTAGGCTAGTCTCAGCTGGCCAGATCTGAGACTGCTCATCCCCCCGTGGCCTTGGGCCTAGCCAGACCTATGGCTGGGAGACATCTCCCCCAGTTACTGAGTGTTGGAGAGAGAACAAATAGGAAGTGCCAGACTCCATGCTGGATCTTATAGCGGTGCAGAGAATTATGGTAGGAAATACCTAGTTTCCTGTGTCCACCCACTGGGCTGGACCTCTGGACACAGGAAGCACCCCTATGGCAGAGGGCACCCAGCCCAAACTATTACAGCTGTGTTAGGAACTGGCTGGAGGGCCGAGCCCAGAGAGTGATGGTGAATGGTGCCACATCCAGCTGGTGGCCAGTGACTAGTGGTGTGCCCCAGGGATCAGTGCTGGACCCCATGCTTTTTAATATCTTTATCGATGATCTGGATGAGTGGATTGAGTCCACCATTATGAATTTTGCAGGTGACACCAAGATGGGGGCAGGTGTTGATCTGTTAGAGGGTAGAGAGGCTCTGCAGAGGGACCTTGACAGGCTGGACAGATGGGCAGAGTCTAACTGCATGAGATTTAACACGTCCAAGTGCCAGGTTCTACACACTGACCACAACAGCCCCATGTAGCGCTACAGGATGGGGTCAGAGTGGCTGGAGAGCAGCCAGGCAGAAAGGGACCTGGGGGTACTGGTTGACAGTAAACTGAATATGAGCCAGCAGTGTGCCCAGGTGGCCAAGAAGGCCAATGGCATTCTGGCCTGCATCAGAAATAGTGTGGCCAGCAGGAGCAGGGAGGTCATTCTGCCCCTGTACACTGCACTGGTTAGGCCGCACCTCCAGTACTGTGTCCAGTTCTGGGCCCCTCAGTTTAGGAAGGATGTTGACTTGCTGGAACGTATCCAGAGAAGGGCAACAAAGATGGTGAGAGGTCTTGAGCACAAGCTCTATGATGAGAGGCTGAGGGAGCTGGAGTGGTTTAGCCTGGAGAAGAGGAGGCTCAGGCAAGACCTTATTGCTGTCTACAACTACCTGAAGGGAGGTTGTAGCCAGGTGGGGGTTGGTCTCTTCTGCCAGGTAACCAGCATCAGAACAAGAGGACACAGTCTCAAGCTACACCAGAGGAGGTTTAGGCTGGATGTTAGGAAGAAGTTCTTCATGGAAAGAGTGATTTGCCATTGGAATGTGCTGCCCAGGGAGGTGGTGGAGTCACCGTCACTGGATGTGTTTAAGAGGAAACTGGATGAGGCACTTGGTGACATGGTTTAGTTGATTAGATGGTGTTGGACTTGATGATCTGAAAGGTCTTTTCCAACTTGGTTAATTCTATTCTATTCTAACAACTGCTTCAGCTTAATCTACATAATCAAGAGTTATTACTTTAAAAAATGGCTCTTGACACTATATTAAAATTAATAAAATCTCAAACCAGCTCTCCTTTAACTTTTGTTTTCCAAAGAATCATTTGTTAGAAATACATTTCTTAGATAGATACATAGATATAATATGCCACTGTAATACACTGTACAAACAGTAATTCACAAAAATGAAACTAAAGATATTTTTTTTCAGGAGCTTCAGATTTAGGACCATTAAAATGTAGTGACATTATTAAGAATATTAGCACTAGAACAGAATTTTTAACTTGTTGATTTTTACACCATAACCCTATAAGACAAATGAAAACCCATGATTTGACTATTGCTAAAATTAATTTTCAGCCCTCCTAAATGAAAAATTAAAGCATAACTTAATGCAATAAACTAATAAAAATATAGGCGAATGGAAAGTATTATTAAAACAAATATAAATTATTACATAATCATACTATTTGTTCTTCAGATAATTAAGCCATCTCTATTACTTCTAGTGATAGGGGGATTTGATTTATTTGGACTGAACCTGGCAGTCCAGCTGTTTTCTTTCATGTTTCTATTTTTCACACATTCAAGCCCTCAAGAAAATATTGTACCTTCATAAGCATTGTCAAACACTATTTATGGCTTCTACATTTTTGGGGTTTTTGTGATAGTTGTATGTTGAGAAAGTTAAGAAGCTTTAAGATTGCTAAAAAATCTACAAAATCAATTTAGTGTGTTTATTTAGTCAATTAAAGATATACATTTAATTAATATTTAGCAATTAGCAGGTATTTTATGAACATGAGACTGACACTGCGTTTAAACCTGTCACCTAGAAGCTATGATCAGCATTTTTAATTGTGGATATTTAAAATTAACCTCTGAGAATTTTTCTGTGTGCACAGAGAATTAAAGCATTTCACCACAAATTTTAGGTATTCACAGCATCTTAAGTCATGCTGCTTACTTTACTGCCCAGAAAAATACATTAAAAACCTCCTAATAAAAAAAACCAAACAACTACCACCAAACAGAAAAACCAAGTTCTGTTACTGTCTGTAATGCTGAGGGAATAGAAAACAAACTTCTAAATGGGATTTCTAAACCAAATTTGTGCTTCAGAGAGGTTAGATTTACCCCAATGGGATACACCCACAGGTATTGAGAGAACTGGGAGATGAGGTTGCTAAACCCCTCTCTATTATATTCCAAAAGTCATGGCAGTCTGGGGAAGTCCCCACAGACTGGAAAAGGGGAAACATTATTCCCATTTTCAAAAAGGGTAAGAAGGAGGAACCAGGGAACTACAGGCCAGTCAGTCTCACCTCTGTGCCCAGAAAGATCATGGAGCAGATCTTCCTGGAGGCACTACTGACACAGAAGAATAGTGAAGAGGTGATTGTCAGCATGGCTTCGCCAAGGACAAATCCTGCCTGACAAACTTGGAGGCCTTCTATGAACACGTGACAACTTTAATAGATGCGGGGTGAGCAACTGATGTCATTTACCTGGACCTCAGCAAAGCCTTTGACACTGTCCCACACCACATCCTGGTCTCCAAACTGGCGAAACATGGGTTTGATGGCTGGACCACTAGATGGATAAAGAACTGGCTTGATGGCCGCACCCAAAGAGTGGCTGTCAATGGGTCCATGTCCCAGTGGAGGCCAGTGACAAGCGGAGTCCCTCAGGGATCAGGCCTGGGACCAGGCTTGTTCAACATCTTTGTCAGTGACATGGACAGTGGCATTGAGTGCACCCTCAGCAAGTTTGCTGATGACACCAAGCTGTGTGGTGCAGCAGACACACTGGAGGGAAGGGATGCCATCCAGAGGGACCTTGAGAGGCTGGAGAGGTGGGCACAAGCCAACCTCAGGAGGTTCAACAAGACCAAGTGCAGGGTCCTGCATTTGGGTTGAGGCAATTCCAAGCACAAATATAGGCTGGGCAGTGACTGGCTAGAAAGCAGCCCTGAGGAGAGACACTTGGAGGTGCTGGTGGACGAGAAGCTCAACAGGAGCTCTCAATGTGCACTTGCAGCCCGAAAAGCCAATCAGATCCTGGGCTGCATCAAGAGAAGTGTGGCCAGCAGGTCAAGGGAGGTGATTCTCCCCCTCTCCTCAGCTCTGGTGAGACCCCACCTGGAGTACTGCCTCCAATTCTGGAGCCCCTATTACAAGAGGGATATGGATGTGCTGGAACATGTCCAGAGAAGGCCCACAGGATGATCAGAGGGCTGGAGCACCTCTCCTATAAGGACAGACTGATAGAGTCTGGAGAAGAGAAGGCTCCGAGGTGACCTAATTGTGGCCTTCCAGTATCTGAAGGGGGCCTACAAGAAGGCTGGGGAGGGACTTCTCAAGATATCAGGTAGTGATAGGACTAGGAGGAATGGAATGAAGCTGGAGGTGGGGAGATTCAAGCTGGACGTGAGAAGCAAGTTTTTCCCCATGAGAGTGGTGAAGCCCTGGAATGGGTTTTCCAGGGAGGTGGCTGGGGCGCTGTCTCTGGAGATGTTTAAGACCAGGCTGGATGAGGCTCTGGCCAGCCTGATCTAGTGTGGGGTGTCCCTGTCCATGGCAGGGGGGTTGGAACTAAATGATCCTTGTGGTCCCTTCCAATCCTGACTGATACTATGAATGTATATGATCCAAAGAACAAATGATTTCCTGAATCTGCATTTGGAGTTAGGACTGGGACAACACAAATTGAAGAGGAATGACTTTTTCCTAATTTTAAAATGAGCAAATGCAAATGAATAAACAACATAACAACGCTGATTGTCTAAGATACTGTTGGTATTCAGAATTGTGGTGGTGAGAGAAAGTTCAGTTCTCCCACACATACAAAGAAACCACAGCTAACTCAGTCGGAGAAGCAAAGATATGAATAAGCTATATTTACAAGCAGTATGAGATGCAGTGACTATATACACAATATACAGTATTTACAATATATACAGAAATATACAGGGAAGAACGTAATACAGAACAAAACTCCCTCCTCCAGCCAGGAGGGTCCCCCCCTGTACCCCCTCTCTCCCCCTACCTCCCTTTTTCCCCAGAAAGGGTTAGAGAGAGAGAGAAAGGCAATTACTAAGGGGGAAATTCTGTTAGCTCAAAGCATATACAAGAATTAGTTTCTTATCTGTTAGTTCAAGGTTAACTCCATCCAGCACAGCTGTTGCTCAGAGAGAGACTGAAAAACAGACAGGCTGAAAAAGACAGACAGAACTGAGACTGAGATTCAAAATGAACTAAAACTTAAAAGTTGCATTTTACCTATCTACCAATGAAATTCATTTAGAATATCTTGTTTTCATTTTACCACCAAAACATTCAGCCACAGTGTTCCAGCAACTGTCCCTTTCTTAAAGGCACAGCCTAAAACTGTCACAAGAACTTTGTGAGAGCTTTATGGCACTTGCTATGGTTGGCATTGATGATATGTTTAACTATAGTCATGATTGGTCTGCCATGTCATGCTCTGTTCCAAGCAGTCAAGCTTGCAACAGGGAGTAATAACATGAAGATGACTAGAAACAGAAATAAATATGAAAGTATATTTCTGGAACTAATGAGTAATTGAGTGGTATTAGATTTTTCATGTGAGATCATTCTATGAATGTCGAACAGAAAGGAAATCTGTTTCATATTAAATGTTCTTTCCATCCAGTCTCAACTCCCTTCCTTGTCAAAGAAATAGGATATGAATTTTCAACAGGCACCTTGAGGACTGACTGACTTTACATAACAAATTTTTGTTCTGTGTATTGAAGACACTGATGGGTAACAAGAAAAATAAATAAAAATCTCTAGAAGTGGATTTAAGTAATGAATGTGTTTGAACTACAAAGATATCCTCTTTGTTCACCATGACCACAAATGTTAGTCCAAGAGATTTCAAAGGATAACAAGAATATCCTAAATAATTGTTACCAAATCTTTCTAAAACTAGAGGTGGCTCAGAATAGCAATAGACAGTGAAAACTGTCCTGTGGTGATGTGAGCATGGTCTCCACATACACAGTACCAAGCCAAGATGTTTCAAGCAAAAATGTTACAAGTGAAGATGTTTATTATGTTACACAGTTCACTTATATATTTTTCTAATGCAGTGTTGTCACACTCTAATTGGCTTCCTTTCTACTGACATGTGCTTCAGCAAAGCGTACAATTGGTTAATGCTAACAAACAATCTTTTCAAACATTTCTCAACATATCCAGCCAAATCCTGCCTGGTCTTTCTCTCAGTTACTGATAAGGTGTACATTCCAAGACTCAAGACAAAACAGGTCTGTCCCAAAGCTATCCAAATGCAACCCTTCTTCTACACTGTCCCTCTATTTTTATAAATTAAATCAATTCTCTCTCTGAAATCAGGTGAATCTGCACTTTCATCACTGACCATAAGGTAGACAGACGGATGTTGGTCTCTTCTCCCAGGCAGCCAGTACCAGAACAAGAGGACACAGTCTCAGGCTGCACCAGGGGAGGTTTAGGTTGGATGTTAGGAAAAAGTTCTATACAGAGAGAGTGATTGCCCATTGGAATGGGCTGCCTGGGGAGGTGGTGGAGTCACTGTCATTGGAGGTTTTCAGGAGAAGACTTCATGGGGTGCTTGGTGCCGTGGGTTAGTTGTTTAGGTGGTGTTGGATTGGTTGATGGGTTGGATGCAATGATCTTGAAGGTCTTTTCCAACCTGGTTTATTCTATGTTTTCTATGTATTCTATGTATTTTACTACATAATGTGTATGTGATTTGTAGCCAGCAATGAAAGTCATGACTCAAAGAAACCCAACCAACCAACCAAAACCCACAAAACCAAACACAACCCCCCCAAAAAAAACCCAACCAAAAAATCCCAAACCCTCTGTACTTGAAAAATAAGTAGAATTATGTTTGTTGCTTCCCTTTTTTCCTGGCTAATCTAGTTCCTTTATTTCCATATTAAATAAATCTCTACAACTGTAAACAATTAACAATTGTGTTTAAAATGCATGATTCATGGAAGAAATAAGCCTATTGTCCCCTAGCTAGATTAGCTTCTGTGAAAGAAAGAGATCATTTAAAGAAGCCACTCAGTGCAAACATAAAGCAGTTCTGCTGCACATGAACCATTTTTATAGTCATTCTTATGACCATAAATATAATTTAAGATGTAATTTATAGGGAAAAAAAGTGGTAAATTCCACCATGTAATAAATGAAACATAGATAGGAATATCATTACTTTTTTGTTAAGGTCACTGAGCCAAATTCTCCTCTGATTCATACAATGAAGCTGCTTCACCATTTGTGAAGACAGGACATGACCTTCATATCATAACTGAAACCAGGTGATTGTCAAAAGACCACTTTCTTTCTCAATGATCACTTCTTCAGAATAATCCCTGTTTTTCTCATTTGTCTGTAGTAGTGGGAATACTGACACAACTCTCAGGAGGAAGAAGTAGAAGGAAAGAACATAATACATACACAAGGGAGAAAAGCTGCTAATCAGATGTGTCAAGCAGGTGGCCTTTAAAGCAGTTAGAAAACCATGGAGAGTCATCAACGACATTTTGCTTCATGTTGATATGTTGGGAAGAGTTAAAAAAAGTATTTGGTGTCAGGCCACTGTCTGCCTGTGAACTCTACAAATCCCCATGGGAGAAGACAGAAGTACAACTACCTCTAGCAAAGATAGTTCCTTGATGCTGGTATACGGAAGCGTGGGGAAAAAAATGATTGTGACTGTTCCCCTAGAAGATGTCTTTTACTGTTTTGGACCAAATACCAAAAACTTCTGGAGAGCCTAAATTTTGAACTCCTTGTGTTCTTTAACTTCTGGTAGGATCATATCTTTTAGACAGGAGAAAAAGATGTCTACTAGGAGATAAAGAGAGCAACCAGGTTTGGCAAGATCAGTAGCTAAGATTTACAGTATGAACACAGATAATTGAAAAGCGATATGCCTGGCATGATACTGGTCAGTCTCTCAGGATACTTGGTCCTGGAACTGGAGCTGTTTCTTTGTGAGTATTTATGATTTAGAAATAAATTTTCAAAGTTTCCTTGCTATTGGTTTTACAGTTATGACATTTCATGAGGCTCTGTAGTGAGTAGAAAAATTACCCCTCACATGGGCAAAGAAGTAGGCCCAAGAAATTGGTTGTGTATATACCACTGATGGAAACAAATTATTCCAGTCTAGCAGTGTGGTGAAGGCACATTGTGCTGAGACATTGTGCTGAGGGGGTGGGAAATTGACAAACTCCACAGACACTTTGATTGTTTCAGTGTCACAGGGGAGTCAAACCCCGTTACTCAGTCAAGGGGGTGGTGGAAGATAGTCGAGAGTACTAATACTGATTTTTTGGGGAACACACATTTGTTCCATTCTGCTAAGGCAGCATGCTCTGTTAAGAGTACAGTTCAAAGTTTGTATACTGTTCATATAGTGCTAAAGTATTGTAAGTCACTATGTTTGAATGTGTAACCTACCTAGCAGGTGTGAGATGACTTAACCTGTATGGGATAAACCTTGTTAAGGGTAATGTATGCTCGAGGCTTATATATGCCCATGGGCAAGGGGGTGGTAATGTGGTGAAGACACATTGTGCCGAGACATTGAATCTTGCCCCAGCATGTGGGCAAGCTCCCCCTCCCTCAGGAGGAAGACAAAAGCCAGGCTAGCACGCTGCTGGTGCATGCTGTGCTCGTGCATTCTCCAAATATGGAAGAATTCTAGCTTCATGCTTTCCCATAGGCTGAAGCCAGTTGTTTATGAGAATGCCCATTGGTCAAACCCAGTCTCGAGGTATTCTATAAATATTACCCCAGTGAGTAAACAAGTGCTTTACCTGCCTTCCTGCCTTCCTCCTCCATTTCTGTCTCTGTGCTAGCTCAAGAGTTAAGTCCGAGCCACTGCCTCTGCAACTGAGTTTATTGTTTAGCTTCTGTTACATACATGCACGCATATCAAGGCATCTGCATGTGAGAAGCGACTGGAGGAATTATTTCCATAGAGGAAGGATACCACGCTGAGCTGAGAAGCTAGCGTTGCCACAGCCAGTCCCACTGACCAGGAGAGGAACCCCCCCCCTGTCGCTACTGCATGGACTGGATCAACCCCCGAGGGTAAGATCTGCCTAATTATCGGGGAGAAGGGACTTGCTTAACCCCACTATAGTGGAGAGAAGAGCGCCACGTGCCACTCTGAGCCCTGTTAACTCCAGGGATTACTCAGCAGCATTCGTGCTTACACTGCACTGAACTCCCCCCGGACTGCTCCGGGTATCCTGCTGTTGCTTTGAGCCCAGCAGACGAGAAGCTGCTGCCTGAGAGAACTTGCCGAGCTGGGCTGACCTCTGTCGGGCCTGACCCTCCGATATTCCTCACTCCCGGGGCCGCCCCTGCAGACCCGCGTACCGCCGCGTCCCTCGGGCAAGTCTGCCGGCGATCGCCGTCCCGCCGTGCGATACGGATCAACTCTGAGGATCAGCTCGTCTCCGGACCAGCCCTGCCATTCCGTCCTCTCGTGCAAGACAGCTCTGCGAGACCCCAGTCTCGAACCGGCAGCACACAGGACAGAGCTCCGTCTGAGCTCGACCAGAAGCCGTGCACATCCCGTCGAGTCGCCGTCTAGTGGCCAAGTGGCAGAACTGCACCCTTCTTGCATATAAATATAGTAATAGCTTGTAATTAGCTCAAATAAGTTCTAATCATAATACTAAGCCAGTTATGGGATATATTTCACGAACGTGCACTAGAACATGTATATAAGTTGGTGATTCATTGGTTATTGACAATTTTATAATAATAATTAAAAAATTAATTTTCATAAATCATAAGTCATAAGTAATAAAGTAATAACCTCCCTCTTCACCACAAGCAGCTATATGAATAGGAGCTCATATACCTTGCTCCTGCTTCACCTCATGTGCTATTGGGCCATATTTTGTTTAGGCCCTCCAATGCAAAGTCCAAGCAGTCCAGTAGTACACAGTGTCCACTTTTCTCTAGTACATAGTGTTACTTCTATTGTGTTTTCTGATTACACAATTTTTGAGATGCTTCTCAGCTTTAAGTTTTCTCTAATTAAACTGCAATATGTACAAGCATTGTGCATCCTAGGATTTACACGAAGTTGGTGAGGGGTTTGGAACACAAATCCTATGAGGAGAGACTGAGGGAGCTGGGGTTGCTTAGCCTGGAGAAGAGGAGACTCAGGGGTGACCTTATTACTCTCTACAACTACCTGAAGGGAGGTTGTAGACACGTGGATGTTGGTCTCTTCTCCCAGGCAGCCAGTACCAGAACAAGAGGACACAGTCTCAGGCTGCACCAGGGGAGGTTTAGGTTGGATGTTAGGAAGAAGTTCTATACAGAGAGAGTGATTGCCCATTGGAATGGGCTGCCTGAGGAGGTGGTGGAGTCACCATCATTGAAGGTGTTCAGGAGGGGACTTGCTGGGGTGCTTGGTGCCATGGTTTAGTTGATTAGGTGGTGTTGGATTGGTTGATGGGTTGGATGCGATGATCTTGAAGGTCTCTTCCAACCTGGTGTATTCTGTGTATTCTACACAGGTTTTTAAAACAGAAGTATCATAGAAAACTTCTTACATGAACAACCCAGAAGATTTCATTCTCTCCACTCACCCATTATGAATCAACAACTTTAACATGGTTAAATTAAAAAAAAAAAAATATGAACCCAAAAAAAAAACCCAAGCAAAAATCAAATTGGAACATTTTAAAGTAGTAAAAGGTGGTCTTTGGTCTAGGCAAACTGTTGAACGTAGAATCAGAAGAATGACAAAAATTCCATGTTGCTCCAGAGATGCTGTCTGATCCAAGGTATGTCACTTAATGTACATATCTTTACAAAACAGGAAAACAGTTCCCCACCTCAAGCGCATGTGATGAGGAGAAAAGTTATTAATGACTACTAACATCTTGAATATTGTGAATCAGAGAGACTAGAGAAATTAAAAGAACTAAGGTAGAATAAAAACTGCACAAGTATGCAAACTAGTCAGATAATATTTCTCAATTTTTGCTTACATAACCTGTCTTATGATTTTAGTACGGCAGCAAAAAAAATCCCCACTTCTCCCCTTCCCCCTACCTCCCTGCCCTCTTACCAAGAGACAAGAAAGGGGAGGACAAAAAGGCAGAGAGAGTTTCCTTAGTTGATTTACACAGAATATTTTACTCCTTCACTACAAAAGTATCAGATTACATCAGTATTTATATGAAACAGAAAGAAAGGGAAAATAAAAATACCATCCAGATCCTGAAAACAAGCAAGGATGCACCCTCACACTCAAGACCCGGAAAGTGAGAGAGCAACCAAGGTTCTCCTGTCCAGGATGGCAAAGCCCTACAGTCATACAATGTCATAAATTCATGATTCTGATAATGCATAATATTCCATTAGTGTGTTTCAAACCACTACAACCTGTCATAGTTCCACCACTGATTCAGTGCAAAGTCAGGTCAGGACAGTATACTGCTTCCTAGTTAAAGTTATCAACCTCATTTTGTATAGCTGTTTCTATACCCTTGCCACTCTCCACAGTCTGTAAAATATACTTAAAGTGCTCTATTTTATTCAGAGCACAGCATGGTAGAAACAGTAGAATAAATCAGGAACATTTCAGGGACTACAAGCACAGCTATATGTGAAAACTGTAATCCTTACAGCAGGATTTTGCAGCTGCTAACATCACTTAAACAAAGTCTGGGAATTACTGATGCTCAAAGATAGAATTCACAATTACCTTTATCCATCTTTCAACACAAGTGCATTTTCCTATTGATTCCTAGATAAGACTTCTGATTGTTCAGGATATTACTGAAAGCTGTACTCTTGTTTCAAAATGTGCATATAGCTTTCAGACTAATGATGCAATGGTATGAGTGTGTTTCAGTAGCACTGAGAACATTTGTCTGTATCCACTGGGGGGGGGGTGGGAAGAGAGTGCATATTTAGTTTGCAGAAACACATCTCTAATAAAAATACGTTTATAATCAGCAGATGCAATTAATGTATATTTGTAGCTAACTGCTCTGACATAGAAAAGAAATTAAGATTTCAATAATCTTGGATAGCAGGTCTCCAATTCCACTGAAATAGCAGTGTGAGCATACACTAGAAACACTTGCGAAAAAAAACTTATAAAATTATTCTCATGGTCTGATTCAGAATTGAAAGCAGTACAGATTACAAATTATTCTGAATTTACTTAACAACTTAACAGTTTTCAGGAAAATGTTTTTGTTTATTTTGCTTCAGTTTTTGATTATTTTGCTTTAGTTTTTGATTAAATTAATTTTTTAAATTTTACTTGTATTTTAGATAATCATCTCTGCTGAAACAGAAATCAACAATCTGTTTCTAATTTCTCCTGGGTGGCCAGCACCAGACCAAGAGGACACAGTCTCAAGCTGCACCAGGGGAGGTTTAGGCTGGATGTTAGGAAGAAGTTCCTCATAGAAAGAGTGATTGGCCATTGGAATGTGCTGCCCAGGGAGGTGGTGGAGACACCATCACTGGAGGTGTTTAGGAAGAGACTGGATGAGGTGCTTGGTGTCATGGTTTACTTGATTAGATAGTGTTGGATGATAGGTTGGACTCCTTGCTCCAACCTCCCTTCAGGTGGTTGCAGAAAGTGATGACATTTCCCCTTAGCCTCCTCTTCTGCAGATTGAACAACCTCAGCTCCTTCAAATGGTTTTCATAGGTCATGCACTCCAGGCCCACCACAAGCCTCCCTGCCCTTCTCCAGGCATGTTCACTCACCTCAGTGTCCTTCCTATAGTGAGGGATGCAGAAATGAACACAATACTTGAGATGTAGCCTCACCAGTGCTGAGTACAGGAGGATGATCACCTTTCTGTTCCTGATGGACACCATGTTTCTAATACAAGCCAGGATGCCACCAGCTTTCTGGGCCACCTGGGCCCACTGCTGCCTCATGTTCAGTCAAGTATCAACCAACACCTCCAAGTCCCTCTCCATTTGGTTGTAACTGTCTTCATTTACTATTTTTCTTTTTATGTATTCACCTTAAGTCTTTGTGCTTGACATAAGTCCACTGATTCCCAATTCGGCAAGGGTTTGGGTCCATATCATGCTGTGCTCCCATTTTGCAGCAACATTCATTTGCAACTGTTGAAGACCAAAAGCTTAGGAATGGCTTTTTAAATCAAATTTTAGTATGTAGCTTTCTTTAATTGCTTGAATTACATTCCAGGAAAAATGATCAAGTGGCATGTCCAAAACTAATTTATTTTTTTTCCCGGTTCTAGTTGTAAACTTGTTATGAAAATGAGGTGTGTGAAAGAACCTAACCAGGCTTTTCCACTAGAATTATTTCCAAGCTGGCACAGGTCAAAGTTATATAGTTCTGGCAATACTGCACATTTTGAAGGTACAGGGCGCTGAATGAGAAAAAATAAGATTTAAAAAAAGAAGGAAAGAAACAACTAGATACAATCCTGGTTTAAAATCTTCAGTAATTTTAGAAGAGTGGAGGAGGGATGCATGAAGTATTTGTTTACTTTGCTCCTGGTTAACCCTTTACTGCCCCCAGATAAGTTAGCAGTGATCTTTATTTTGTGGTCTTTTATATTTAGTTTTGTATTCTTATTTTAAGCACCACAAAATCTTTTAATGTATCTTTAGTCAGCCTTTACAAGATGCAATATAACAATTCATCAGGAACATTAACAGGCCTAAACTGTTCACATTAGTATGAAACATATAGGATATCCTATGAGACAACCTAAGACAATGAATTATACTTTGTATGACCAACAGGCCTGAGACATCTGCTGGTGCTTACATTACCACAGAAGACATCTGGTTGGGAGAGGCCTCAAATATAATCCAGGCCAACCTTCGATCCACCAGTTAAGAGTCAGCATTAAACCATGTCCCTGAGCGTCAGGTCTACATGCTGCTTAAACACCTCCAAGGATGATGACTCCAGCACTGCCCTGGGCAGACCATTCCGATGTTTGACAACCCTCTCTGTGAAGAAATATTTCCTAATATCTGGCCTAAACCTCCCCTGGTGCAGCTTGTAACCATTTCCTCTAGTCCTTGACACCAAGGAAAAGAGGCTGGACCCCTCCTCTCTCCAACCTCACTTCAGGTAGTTGTAGAGGGCTGTGAGGTCTCCCCTTGGCCTCCTCTTCTGTAGAGTGAACAACCTCTGTAGAGTGAACAACTGGTCAGGTGTGGCCTGACCAGTGCTGAGTAGAGGGGGATGACCACCTACCTGCTTCTGTCAGCCAAGGTGTTTCTAATACAAGCCAGGATGCCATTTGCTTTCTTGGGCACACTGCTGACTCATATTCAATCAACTATCAACCAATACCGCCAGATCCCTCTCCAAGTTGCAGGTTACCAACCACACATTCCCCAGTCTGCAGCTTACTAGGGCGTTGTTGTGTCTTTACTTCACTATTTTTTTAAGTACAGTGTGTCTACTAGGTAATAGCAGGGAGGGAAAGTTAGCATTTTTGGTTCAGTACAAGGGCACTACTAAGGAAAGACAGTTATTCTTACATACAAAATAGCTTTCCCGCTCAATTCACAAGCTCCATACTCTGCTCCCATGCCCTAGCAGACTTGGAGAAGATTAAAGTATCAGGAAATAGAGCTACAGTTTGATTCTTTTATCAATTAATTCTCAGAGGCCCACAACAGCAAATTAATGTTTTTCTTTCTGTACACAGCGCTATGAGATTAATTTTCTGTATGTTCTTAGTACTTTTTGCCTGCCAAGTTTCTACATCTAGGAGAAGAGAGACCTCCTTAATTTCATTCTTTCATCCTGAACAGGATCATAATCTACGTGCATGATAGTAATAAGGGAAAAAAGTGTCACCTGAGGCTGAGAGAGAGAGAGTCTAGGTGGAATTCAGAAAATGGTAGTGATGATTTTTCAAAAAATTGGGTGGCAGGACTTCTGCAGTGCACAGTCTGATATGAGTTTGGCCAAAAAATACCAGAAAGATTAGGTCAGAGCTGCAAGTTTCAGTGCTTATAAACATATAATAATGCTTTTTCTACCTGCTTAATAGAGTTTTTGAGACATATTTTATGAGGACATGCAAACTTTCCTAAAGGCTATCTTTATTTCTGATAGTTTTTATAGTTAATTCAAGAAAATGTATGTTTCTTAATGCATATGGTTGTAATTGTCTAGCAAAATTATTTTGATCTGGAAATAACTGGCACAGAAAGGAGGGAAAAACTGAGAACAGTGAAGGCTCCAAGAACATTCCCAAAGGACAGTATTTTCAACAACAGGAAGATTAACATGGGAAAAGGAAAGGCACACACTACAGTCTCAGCCTTTGTAAGATCTGCTATGTTGCTCTAGGATTGAAACTCTTTTGGAAATTTGTGCTGTTTACAAGAACTGACAGCTTTGGGGTGTAGGTGTACTTTGGATTCTTGGCAAAAAATCAGAACTGCAGCTCTTGGGTGGTGTCAGGGAGAGAAGGAGGAACGTAGTCCTGAAAAGACCTTAGTACCACAAAACTCCAGTCACAGACATTTTTCTAAGCATTTTTGGTATGTCTCTATACTGTCTTAAAAAAAAAAAAAAAAAAAAAAAAAAGGATTTTACTCTGATGTGAACCATAATCTAATGATGAAATTATATACAGCACTGCACTTGATGGCAAAGGCTGCACTGTTGTGGCCGTTTGACGCTGTGCCTTTAAGGAAGGGGCACACTGGCTAAATGTTTGTAAAATATTTTGGTTTTCTAAACGAATTTCATTGGTAGGATTGTGGGAGGAGAGATTGGAACCAGGGGAGTTGGGAACTTTCTCTCAGTCTTCCTTCCTTCACTGTCCCTCTCGGCTGGATCTGCTTCTGGGATTCTGGCCAACTAAGATAAGATACTAACTCCCTGTGCAAGGCCTTTATTCTTTTCCTGCCCTGCTAACCATCCTCGTCTCTTCTTCTACCTCTTTGGGGGAGAAGGGAGGTAGGGGGGTGAAGGGGGCACAGGGGCAAGCCCCCTCTGTGGGGGGTCTGGTTTCTGGTTGAGTTCATTGGCTGTATATTCCTGTATATATTGTAAAATACCTGTATTTGTTGTGTTACACAGAATCTGTTTCCTTGTAAAATATACTCTCATCTCTCCGACTGGGTTTAGCCGTGGTCTCTTTCTCAGTGGGGGAGGGAAAGCAGAGCCTTTCCTTCCAAACCACCACACACTTTTTTATTGGCGCCCAACGTGGGGCCGGGTAATTAAGTAATTAAGTTGATTTATTGCTTGTCTCAGCCGGAGAAACGAAATTAAGATGTTGTGGGTTTTTAAGCAGTTGCTGTTTTCCGTGTGTTCTATATTGGTCTACCGGTACTGCATCGGGTTGATGTTAGACCAGATAGGTAAATATTTAGTGTGTAAAATCTATTTGTGGTTTATGCATAGGATCCAGTTGTTGTATAAACACTGTTTGGGTTTTTTTCGGCTCACTAATTACGGCAATAGAACGTCTTCCAATTTGCCGATCGAGATAAGGGAGTTTAACGCTTCAGGAGGTCAAAGAGTAACTTTAAGTGCTGGCTGGGATCTTAAGGTGATTTATTTGACGGGTGTAATCCTGCTGTTGCTGATAATTAATGTCTATCTGCTGTGGGCTCTATATATAGAGAAAAAGGTTTCTCGACCATGTTTTGTGATTAAGCAAAAATCTAGGAAGCGTAGGCGTTCCTCTAAATCTGCCCCAGAGTCCTCGAGTGATGAGGAAGGGGCTGCGTCAGTTAGAAAAATAGCAAAACCTATTGGAAAAGCTGTGTTAAATGCTCCACTCTATGACTTTGGCAAGCAGCCAGGGGTGGCTCCCATTCCCAAGATGGCGACCGGTAGTGAGGCAAGGTCATTTCCGTCCGCCATGACAGGACCGGAAGGGGCCCCCACGGCGGCTGATTTAGATCAGGACCTGTCAGCTTCTATCAGGATGGCTGTAAATTCAAACACAGCTCCAGTTAAACAAGTAGCAGTCTTAAAGACCAGAGGTGGAAAGGCCAAAGCTGATCCAGGAGCTAGTGGAGCTAATGGAGGAGAAGAGCAGGAGACCAATCCTGGTGAGGGAACCTCTGCTAGGCAGGATGATCCTGGTGAGGGAACCTCTGCTAGGAAAGGGCCTGCTAGAGATGAAGAGAAGGTTCGCCTTAGAGATATAGCTGAGTTATTGAGATCATCACAGGATGGAGATGCAGCTAAGACAGCAGCTGGCAGTGGCGCTTCTCAGCTTAAAGAGATCCTTAGGAGAGTGACAGCAGGATTATGGGGACAAAACGTTCAGGAAGATGTGATAGATGAAGAAGAGGATGACCTGCAGAGCTGCTCGTCACCAAGGGAGGAGATTCGCAATGTCCGCAAAGATTACCTCAGAGCAGATAAGGAACCCATCCTATCTTGGCTTGCTAGGTGTTATGATACAGGTGCTCCAGCTCTAATAGTTGGAGACAAGTCAGCAGCTCAGCTAGGAACTCTCTCAAAGGATAATGGAATAGATAGACATCTAGCCAGGATTCTCGGTAAGGTTAATCTGTGGATACGCCTTTTAATGGCGGTTTCCCTGAGATACCCTTCCCGAGATGACCTTCCATGGAATCCTAAGCCCTGGACTACCATAGATGAGGGAATTAAGCGTCTGAGAGAGTTTGCCATTAGAGAGATACTCTATGGTGACCATGATACTCTGAATCCTGATGACATTCCTGTGGCAGCTGGTCTTGCTAAAAAGCTCATTAAGCTTGCTCCTTCCAATTATGCAAATATTTTGGCAAGCAGAATTGTGGCAAGAAATTATGGTGGAGATCCTCCTACGGTTGGCCAATTCACTGATCAACTAAGACAATTGGATGATAGCATGACACGTGTTTCTTTGGTTTCAGCCATTGAAACGCTGTCTGGAAAAATTGAGAATTGCATGAAAGAGCTGAAAGATTCCATATACCAATTGGCACAAAGAGATAATTCCATTACTTCCTCCAGGTGGGTGCAGGTTTCAGCTGTGAGGAATAGACGTCCTCAAAGGGGGTCATTCCAAAACAGGCCAAACCAAAACAGACCACCAAGGCAATCACGTAGGACCATTTGGATAACTCTACGTGATCAGTTTGGTGAGAACATGAACAGCTGGGATGGCCAACCAACTTCTAATCTTTTCAGGAGACTGAGGGAACTGCAAAGTGGCAGAACCCAGGGTAGCAATACCAGAAGGGTAGCTGTTACTTCCACAGTTCCCCAGGACAACAATGACAGCTCCAACAGTGGCTCCAGTTCTAACACTGCACAGTGTACTCGTTGCACCTGTGGAAATGTTCCCCACAATTAGGGGTGCCCTGCCTCCCGCCAGGGGGAGGAGAGGGATAATGGAGATAACAGAATCTGTTGGGATGTGTACATCCAGTGGCCTGGCACTTCACACTTTCGGAAGTACAGGGCCTTGGTTGACACAGGAGCTCAGTGCACCATATTGCCATCAAATTATCAGGGATCAGAGTCCATAACTATTCTGGGAGTCACTGGTGGATCTCAAGAGTTAAGTAAGGTAGAGGTTAATATAAGTCTAAATGGTAAACAGTGGAAGAAGCATACAGTTGTGACCGGACCTGATGCACCTTGCATTTTGGGAATTGATTTTCTGAGAGAAGGGCGTTTCAAGGACCCTAAGGGTTACAAATGGGCTTTTGGAGTAGCTTCTGTAGAAATTGATGGACAAAAGCTGAAGCTGTCTGCTAGACCTGAACTCTCTGATGAATCTGCAGTTGTGGGACAACACAAGATTCAGGACATTAAATTGCCGGTTGCTTCTCAGACTGTGCATCACAGACAATACAGAACCAACCGTGACTCTTTGTTGCCCATTCAGAATCTGATTCGTCAGTTGGAGAGTCAGAAAGTCATCAGCAAAACTCATTCACCTTTCAACAGTCCAGTGTGGCCAAAAAAAACCTCTGTGAAGGTTACAGGCTACAACTGTAGCCTGTGTAGTTTATACATCTGCACAGTGATTTGCTTCGGACAAAACAGAGGCAATGTAGAGGGGAAAAAAAAAACGTTAAAAAAGGCAAGTATAAGTTTGCTGTAATACAAATGCACATACTGTAATATAAATGCACATACACATTCTGCAGTGAGCTTCATGGTATTTTAATGAGCTTTTATTCTAAATAGTAATGGAAATGGAATGATAAAAAACTCTAAAATAGCTTTTGAGGAGAAGGGAGAGTTGTGATATATTTTCTGTAGATTTTCCTTGGGGGAAAAAACATAAAATATATTGGGTAATGTCAGAATTGAAACAATAAAGTCAAATCAAACCTAATATATCGGTGCTCTGCAAAATAAGAGTGTTGGGTTATTTACTCCATTCATTCATTCATTCATTCATTCATTCACTTTTTGCATAGTACATTTTTGCTAAATGCAAGTAAGGAAAGGTACTAGTGTTAATTCAGCTCAGTTTGTTTGAGGACCTCAAGCAGCACTGTGACAATAGTCCTGTTAGTATACTATGCCTGTTAGAGTCATAAAACAAATAATAAAACATATATTATTTAGTGCAAATATCATGGATGAGTTCAGTTGATTAGATGGTGTTGGGTGATAGGTTGGACTCCATGATCTCAAAGGTCTTTTCCATCTGGTTAATTCTGTATTCTGTATACACAGATTAAAAGTCTTTGAGAATGTACAGGAAGGCAGTCGGTAAAGGATTTCATTTATTTTCTTCTAAAAATTATAAAACAACCACAAACCCAACTTGGTTAAGAACAGTTACAGAGAAAAATGGAGAAATTTGATAACCACATTCACACTCATCATTTACTCCTGAAGATCTGTAAAAGAGATCTCTGTTCTCTCCAGGATTTAGCATGCCACCCAATACCTGAACAAATAATAACAACAAAAGAGTCCACCTCCACTCACCCAAACCAGAGCAATCCCCTTGGTTTTATTATTTGCATACCCTCCATTAAGAACTGTTATTACAAACCACTCTGTGCCTCCTGCTGATGCCATTTTAAGTACAGGAAATCCACCTTTTGTCTGGGACTCTTCCTGAATCCCAGTAGATCCATGGAATTCTTTCTGTTGATTGCACTGGAAGCCCATTTTCCTGACAAGGGATGGGGTAAGCAGGCAGGCAGGAGCAGGGTGGGCATCATGCTGTCTGCAGTCAGCTTTTACTAGTGGCCTTCCCATTTCTCTCTGTCTTCTGGCTACAGGGGAGGCAAACAAAGTCCAGCTCCCTCTGTGTGGGAGGGAGGAAACAAGGGGGCCCACAGCCTTGATCTGCGGGAAGTGTCCATGATGACTGAATATGGGAATGAGATCCAGGTGGATTATTGCAATGCAAGACTGCAGTCAAAATTATTTTGATTGACATAGTGGAACCTTCAGTTTACCAGTGTATTTCCTCCCACCTTTCTCTGCTCTGATGGTGTTCCAGGTTGGAGGACAGAACACTGACTATGCTGAGATTGACAAAATTCCCCCTGCTTCTTATTTCCTGAAATTGTGCCTAAATTGACTGGTGAATAAGGCTGCACAAATTTTGCTATTATATGCTTTCAAATCTCTCACAAGGATACACAGGATGGAAAATTGGAGTAATTTGACTTTTGAAGTCAGTATTTTTACAGTGAAAAGTATAACATCTAGAGTTTCTTCCCTCTGTAGGACACTTGCAAATGCCTTTAGATGTGTAAGAGAAGAGATGTTTCCTGGGCTGGAGGTTCTATGATGCAGTTCATATGTCATCACAGGATACAAATATTCAAGTGTATGTGAGTAAAGCTCATGCCAAAACTGGAGTTTGGAATACTGGTTTGTTCCTCATAGGGAATCATCTGAGAGGAAGGAATGGCTGGCCTGCTTTTGTGGAAGGACAGAAAAAGAGAATGAAAAAGGCCCAAGGACATTTACCATTTCTATACACAGAGTTTGTAAATTGCACAGAGAGAATTTGCCAAACTGGTATTATTTGTTCACAAATCCCAACTGATATATATAGATAGATAGATAGATAGATAGATGAGCATATTCTGAACAACAAGGTCAGGATGTGATTAACAGGAAGCCAAGGGTTAACTGTACATTTCATCCAGTTCATTAATCAAGGAAGAGCAGGTAGGTAAAATGACTTGTGAAAAAAAAGGGGTATAGAATGGATGGAGTAGAGATGTGGGAAAGAATAAATATTTTTAGATAAAGATGATTTTCATATTCTCTTTCTGCTCATCCCTGCTTTCCTTATTCACTCACATCTTGAGGAAATTTTTTCCAGTTTATCCTGAAATTTTCAGATGCATTATGCCAGGGGAGGTTTAGACTTGAAGTGAGGAGAAAGTTCTTCACTGAGCGAGTCGTTCATCATTGGAATGGGCTGCCCAGGGAGGTGGTGGAGTCGCTGTCCCTGGAGGTGTTCAAGAGGAGATTGGATGTGGCACTTGGTGCCATGGTCTAGTCATGAGGTCTGTGGAGACAGGTTGGACTCGATGATCCTTGGGGTCTCTTCCAACCTTAGTTATACTGTGATACTGTGATACTGTGAGATGAACAACAAACATATGAAATTTATCTAGCATAAATTTCTGTAAATTAGTAGAAGTACACATGATTTCCACAAGCTGGAAGAAATTAATCTTGGTGTCTACTTCTTGGAACTTCTACTTTGTTTAAAAGTACATATACAGCAAATAATCTGGGGGAAGCTGAATTGATCTTAAAGGCTCTTTACAATGATCTTCTTTTCTATTGTGCTGTGTTTTGATCAAAGTATCTGAGACAATAATTGGACTAGGAAGAATAATGTGAGCTGTACAGATGCTGGTGTGTTTATATTATTCTGCAGAGTACTGGTTCAGAAGTCCTTAATCTTCTGAAAATAAGATTTACTTTTTCTTTTTACTATTTTTCTCCAGATTCAAATGCTTGGAAGAAATAAACTAGATATGAAACTAAAACTGCACAACAGGACAAAAAATTCTAATACAGCTGACAAGTTATGCACCTAGTTATTGACTTGCCTTCAGCTTGGCATAATGTCTGAAGTCCAGATGTATGCAGGGGAAAGAAAAAAAAAATTCCTTTTTTTTTTTTTTCACAAGCTGCAGGAGAATACCTGGGCTGTTAGTCATATTATGTCTTATTACTACAATTATTCTTACTATAATTACTATATGTTTCTGAGACCTCTGCAAAAGATAGGAAACTTCACTGAGCATCTGGTAAATCTGTTTTCCTCTTTATTCAAATACTCTCCTTTAAAGATTGTTGGATTGATCCCTATTAGACCTTAAGCTTTATGTCATTGTGGGTGACTAAGTGCAAATTTAGAGCATTGTAAAAGTTATCATGTAAATGGAAGATTCATCTCTCCCTTTACTTTTGTTTTCCTTCTACTGTGTAAAATGTCCATATTTTTATTATTGTTTTGCTTAAATAATTATCTTTTAAAATATATACCTGGTTTAAAAATATAAACCAGTGTGCTTTGCTGTGATGATGCCAGCATTCACTGATACTGCAACAGCTTCTCTAGAGTACATAGAATTACTGTGTTATGTTCATCAAGAGGAAATTGTTGACTTCCAAAACAAAACACCCCTTCACAGATCTTGAGTAAAATGCTTTAAGTTAGACATCACAATCCACTGGCAAAAATACAGTGCTTTTCAGTCTGTCCTCTTTAGAACATACTGTGCCTGCTGTAATGTCTGTTATATAGTGAAAGTTTCTCCATAGAAGAAAGGAAAAGTGTTAAAGGCAGTGAGAAATGCCTCTCAAGGCAGATGCCTTGGCTTTTATGTTTATAGTGGGTCCATTGCAATTTGTTAATATTTTTCAAACAGAAGTGTAGCACACATATTAAGCAATACCTCATGGTTAAGGGAAGTTGAGGAAGAAAGATTGTCCTTCTCTCTTCCTGTCCCATAACTTGCAGAACAATTTGTATCTCTTAGCTAAAGATGCATATCTTAGAACTACAATTCTTTCCATCCTACTCTCATGTAACAGGAATTAACAGTGGTCTTTTCAAAGAAAATAAAATACCTGTTTACTAGAAGTAACTAAGAAAAAAATTAAAGACTTCTGTTCCATCCACTCAAGAATTGGTTTTTGCTTTGCAAATAACAAAGAGCTACATCATTTCCCAAGAGTCATCATTCTCCACTGGGCAGCCTTTGTAGATTCAGCAGTAATTATCTTCTTGAGACAGCATGAATTTTAAAAAAAGTAACTAAAACAATTCAACACCAGAAGTAGAAATTCTATGCTATAAATTGCTCAGGGACAAAGGTATAAACTCCACTGCATCCCCTGTCTTATAAAAGGAAAACTGCAGAAATCTTTCTTGCAATTGCTAGCCAGAGTGGTATAAAAGAAATTCCATCTGTTTAATTCCAAGAGTGTTTTTTCAGTGTTACTATGGTTTATAAAGTCGTAGAGTGTCCATTATACATGTGTCTGTATTGTAATAGTGCCCGATGAAGGCATTCTTTTACAGATTCACAAACTGCATTGGGTTGGAAGGGGTCCTCAAAGGCCATCTTGTCCAATCCTCCTGCAGTGACGTAGAGTACTCCAAAACCCCCTTTCCTCCTCTCCTTCCATCTCCAGAGGTTTGAATGGGGGAAGACAAAGGAGTGAAATTCCTTTCCACTCACCCTGCAGGATTGAATGGGGAAATATAAAAAGGCACCATTCCTCCCCACCCCACTTCCCTGGGATCTGAAGTCGTGCATGTGCACTCATTCATGGGAAAGCCCACACTGGGAGCTGGAATTGTGATTGACTGGGCTCTTTGCACCCAGTATATACTGACGCTGGATATATTGTCTAGTGAAGATCTTAAATAGAGTGACCAGAGAGCGCACAGGGTCTTGGACACATTTTGGGATTCATTAGATTCACAGTGTTTGATTTGAAATTGGAGCACTTGGAGCTGGCTTCTCCCCAGACCTGCGTACATTGGGTTTCTGCACCCTACGCTGCTTGAGCAACCCTGCCTCTGCCGTAGACTTTGGCTGTTTGCTGGAAACATGCCAACAGTATGGCTTATCTTGCACTACTGAGGCAGAGCTGCTCCACAAGATTTGCCTTGTGGGAGCTGTGTCTGGAGACATTTTAATTTTGGTGGGGTCCATTTTCTTTGGATTTATTTCATGTGATGCATGAATTGGATTATAAACTTGCAGTTCCAGATATTGCCACTAAGGAGAGATCCAGGGATCATTTCCAAATTCCTACTTCACCCTTGTGAGTAAAATCTGGCACTCTCACATAGAATAGAATACATAGAATACATAGAATAAACCAGGTTGGAAGAGACCTTCAAGATCATCGCGTCCAACCCATCAACCAATCCAACACCGCCCAAACAACTAACCCACAGCACCAAGCACCCCATCAAGTCTTCTCCTAAAAACCTCCAGTGATGGTGACTCCACCACCTCCCCAGGCAGACCATTCCAATGGGCAATCACTCTTTCTGTATAGAACTTTTTTCTAACATCCAGCCTGAACCTCCCCTGGTGCAGCCTGAGACTGTGTCCTCTTGTTCTGGTACTGCTTGCCTGGGAGAAGAGACCAACATCCGTCTGTCTACAACCTTCCTTCAGGTAGTTGTAGAGAGTAATAAGGTCACCCCTGAGTCTCCTCTTCTCCAGGCTAAGCAAACCCAGCTCCCTCAGCCTCTCCTCGTAGGGCTTATGTTCCAAACCCCTCACCAACTTTGTTGCCCTTCTCTGGACTCGTTCCAGCAAGTCAACATCCTGCCTAAACTTAGAGGCCCAGAACTGGACACAGTACTCAAGGTGCGGCCTAACCAGTGCAGTGTACAGGGGCAGAATGACCTCCCTGCTCCTGCTGGCCACACTGTTCCTGATGCAGACCAGGATGCCATTGGCCCTCTTAGCTGCCTGGGCACACTGCAGGCTCATGTTCAGTCTACCGTCGACCAGCACCCCCAGGTCCCTCTCAGCCTGACTGCTCTCCAGCCACTCTGACCCCAGCCTGTAGCTCTGCATGGGGTTGCTGTGGCCAATGTGCAGAACCCGGCACTTGGATGTGTTAAATCTCATGCCGTTGGACTCTGCCCATCTGCCCAGCCTGTCGAGGTCCCTCTGCAGAGCCTCTCTACCCTCCAGCAGATCAACTCCTGCCCCCAGCTTGGTGTCGTCAGCAAATTTACTGATGATGGACTCGATGCCCTCGTCCAGATCATCAATAAAGATGTTAAAGAGCATGGGGCCCCGTACTGATCCCTGGGGCACACCACTGGTGACTGGCTGCCAGCTGGATGTGGCACCATTCACCACCACTCTCTGGGCTCGGCCCTCCAGCCAGTTCCTAACCCATCGCAGTGTGCTCCCATCCAAGCCATGGGCTGACAGCTTGGCCAGGAGTTTGCTGTGGGGGACAGTGTCAAAGGCCTTGCTGAGGTCCGGGTAGACTACATCCACAGGCCTCCCCACATCCACCAGGCAGGTCACCTGATCATAGAAGGAGATCAGGTTGGTCAGGCAGGACCTGCCCTTCCTAAACCCGTGCTGGCTGGGCCTGATCCCTTGGCCATCCTCTAAGTGTTGTGTGATTGCACTCAAGATGACCTGTTCCATAATCTTGCCTGGCACTGAGGTCAGGCTGACAGGCCTGTAATTCCCTGGCTCATCCAACCGGCCCTTCTTGTGGATGGGTACCACGCTGGCCAGCTTCCAGTCATCTGGGATCTCTCCAGTGAGCCAGGACTGATGAAAAATGATGGAGAGTGGCTTGGCCAGCTCATCTGCCAGCTCTCTCAGCACCCTAGGATGGATCCCATCTGGTCCCATGGACTTGTGGGGGTCTAAGCTGCTGAGGAGAGCTCCTATCACTTGCTCATGGAACACAGGGAAACTATGCAGCTCCCTGGTTCCTTCCGCCAGCTCTGCAGGCCAGCTGTCTGGTAGACGTTCTTTCCAGCTAGTAAAGATTGAGGTAAAGAAGGTGTTAAGTACCTCTGCCTTTTCCTCATCCTGTGTTACAACATTTCCCTCCATGTCAACCAAGGAGTGGAGGTTGTCCCTGCCCTTCCTCTTGCTATTAATATATTTATAGAAGGACTTTTTGTTGTCCTTCACATCAGAGGCCAGTTTAAGTTCCAAATGTGCTTTTGCCTCCCTAATTTTCCTCCTACATGCCCTAGCAACCTCTTTAAACATTCCATGGGTTGCCTCACCTTTCTTCCAAAGATTATACACCCTCTTTTTTTCCCTTAGTTCTATTAAAAGTTCATTACACAGCCAGGCTGGCCGTCTGCCCCGGCGGCTCCTCTTCCGGCACACTGGCACAGCCTGCTCCTGAGCCTTCATCAGTTCTTCCTTGAAGCAGGTCCAGCCCTTCTGGGCCCCTTTATTTTTAAGGGCTTTCTCCCAAGGAACCCTCTGAATGATTTCCTTGAGCAACCTGAAGTCCGCCCTCCGGAAGTCCAGAGTGGAGGTCTTCTTGCTGCCCCTCTTAGTTTGACCAAATACTGAAAATTCAATTATTTCATGGTCGCTGGCCCCTAAACAGCCTCCGACCACCACATCACCCACCAGCCCTTCCCTGATGGTGAAGAGGAGGTCAAGCATAGCCTTGCCCCTCGTAGGCTCACGCAGCACCTGGGATAAGAAACTGTCCTCCATGCAGTCTAAGAACCTCCTAGACTGTCTCCTCTCTGCTGTGTTGAGATCCCAGCAGATGTCAGGCAGGTTGAAGTCGCCCATAAGGACAAGGTCAGGAGATCTTGAGACAGCCTTAAGCTGTCTATAGAATGCTTCGTCGACATCACCCTCCTGGTTGGGTGGTCTATAACAGACTCCAACTAGGATGTCTGCCCTACCGGTCTTCCCTCTAATTCTTGCCCACAAGCATTCAACCTGATTGTCCCTAATCTCTAGCTCAATGGCATCTAGTGCCTCCCTGATGTACAGGGCCACCCCTCCACCCCTTCTTCCTTGTCTATCTCTCCTGAAAAGCCTGTAGCCATCAATTGCAGCACTCCAGTCATGTGAGCTATCCCACCACGTCTCCGTGATGCCTAGGGTCCTGGTTTGCCTTTGATTTCTCAGTTGGGTAAGGCTATTTCATGGCTTAGCTTTATCCATTTTCTGAATTCTGTAAATTGAACCAAAACTGCCCATTAACATAGTTGTGGAATTCCTGACTGAATAGAATAGAATAGAACAGAATAGAATAGAATAGACCAGGTTGGAAGAGACCTTCAAGATCATCACATCTAACCTATCATCCAACCCACCTAATCAACTAAACCATGCAACCAAGCACCCTGTCAAGTCTTCTCCTGAACACCTTCAATGGTGGTGACTCCACCACCTCCCCGGGCAGCCCATTCCAACGGGCAATCACTCTCTCTGTGAAGAACTTCCTCCTAACATCCAGCCTAAACCTCCCCTGGTGCAGCTTGAGACTGCTCACCAGCCAAACAGAACCCAGCGCATGGCTGAGGACACAGGAAGCAGTGGCGAGGAGCTCAGCACTGGGAGCTTGCTTTTGGCTTTGCTTTCCTTGCTTTTCAGGTGGTAAGGGGCTGGTGGCTCGGGACCTCGTGAAGAGGGGAGAAGGGGCAGCGGGCTCGGGTTGCCTACGTGCCTGAGTGCAGTGACATAGCAGGGGGAGGGATTGCCACAGAAACCATGCACCAACCAAACAGACCCCAGCGTGTGGCTGAGGAGAGAGGAGGCAGTGGCGAGGAGCTCAGCCTTCTCACTGACAGGGGCAGGGATGGAAACCAAACAACAAAAAAACCCAACCCAAAAAACAATGAGTGGAGAGGGTGGTTACTGAAAGATGGTTACTACTAGAACAAACGCTAGTAGAAGGACAGTGGGCACCCATAGATCACACACAAACATGCAGATGTTCAGGTAGGTGGCTGCAGTGAGTGCTGGGACCTGGCATTTGATATGGAAGATGGAAGGAACAACTCCTGTGTTAGGTGTGAGCAGGTCAGTGATCTGATGAGCATGGTGGCCAAACTAAAAGAGGTGGAAAGGCTAAGAGCTATGAGAGACAGCGAAAGGAAAATTGATTATTTCCATAATCTTACCTCTACAAAACCAGATGAGGGGGTAACTCTTAGTGGAACAGAGAGCTTGGTACCTTCCCATCAGCAACCTCCCTGTCAACCTCCCTGTAGTAACGCACATCAGCAGGGCCAATGGGAACAGGTCTCTGCCCAATGGAAGAAATGCAAACAGAGAAAGCCTGCTACTTTGAGCAGCATGCTGCCTACAGTGCAATTACAGAATAGGTATGAGGCTCTGCAAGGAGGAACAGGTCATTGGTAAGGTTGAGGACTCAAGAAGGTCAGAAGCTGCACCAATGACAGGTTGCCTCAGGCCAGCCATCAAAACTAATCTGGAAAAGAAACCTCATAGGGTCATCGTTATAGGAGACTCCCTACTGAAGGGAGCAGAGGGCCCAATATGCAGACCAGACCGATTTCATAGAGAGGTCTGCTGCCTCCTTGGTGCCCAAGTAAAGGAGATTGTAAGTAAAATTCCCAAACTCGTGAGTCCTTCAGACTACTACCCACTTCTGGTTTTTCAGGTGGGTAGTGATGATGCAACAATGAGAGACTCACAATCAATTAAAAGAGACTCCAGAACCTTAGGGCAACTGCTAAAGGGATCAGGCGCTCAAGTTGTGTTCTCTGCTATCCCTCTAACATCAACAATGAATGAGGGAACATTGAGGAAGAGCCAACAAGTCAAGTCATGGCTCCGGGGCTGGTGCCATCAACAGGGTTTTGGGTTCTACAATCATGGCTTGGTTTACAAGGCACCAGAGCTGAAAACAACTTACGGGACACACTTGTCCCAGAGGAGAAAAAGGATCCTGGGGCAGGAATTGGCAGGGCTCATTGATAGGGCTTTAAACTAGATTTGAAGGGGAAGGGGTTAATAGTCTCCTGCTGGCCTGTGACAAACAGAGGGGCAGCTCACCAGAGGCAGAGGGATGTAGGGCTGGTAAGGGCTCTCAACTTGCTGCCCTGAGGCAAGGCACGAATGATACACCAGGACATTCTGTGGAAACCAAAAGGAAGTGGCACAAGAGGATGACAGGGCCAGCCCAGCTGAAGTGCTTCTATACGAATGTGTGCAGCTTGGGCAACAAACAGGATGTAAATTTAGCAGAAGCCACTTGGCTGGTTAATTCTCGAGGATCTGCTAACCGTCCTGATCCTGCCCAAACAGAACCCTTGCACATTGTGGGGGGGGATAAAGTCCCTGTAGTACACATGGGAAAGTGGCTAGGAAAGGCAGTGTGGGTTGCTCCTCCCATGGGGAAAGGCAAACCCATGCATGGGATTGTCTTTGCTCAGGGGCCTGGATGTACTTGGTGGGTAATGAAAAGAAATGGGGAGACTCAGTGTGTGCCTCAAAGGGATCTAACACTGGGGGAAAGGTGATTTGGAATGTGAATAATGTGAGTTGCATGTTGCAGAAAGTAATGAAGTAAGAAGAGCCCAGACTGATGAAGGTTTGCAAGGATCAAGAGTGACACAGTGGTTGAGACCAGCTGGAGTTGATGTCTAAGAACAGAATATCCTGCATCTCCTGTCTTGAATAATCCCAAGTGACATCTGAAGGACTAAGACATTGATACAACTCTTTATATGTTGGAGTATTGAGATAGTTTAAGTATGTAGATCGGGTTGTGAATGTAAGCAAGAAGCTTTTCCTTTTGTTGTTTTGGTGTAAGAATCAAAAGAGATGGCTAAGTGCATTGCAATGTGTAGAACCTGAGCATGATGTAAATGGTATGGAATAAGGGGTGGAGATTGTATTGGGTTGAACTGAGCTGGAGTTAACTCTTCTCACAGTATTGTTCTAGTGCTGTGGTGTTTTGGTTTTTTTTTTTTTTTGCAGCAGTAGTTGATAACACAGCAGTGTTTTGGCTACAGCTAAATCCAGTATTCAATCTGTGTCCTTTCAACATTTCCCTGCCCCAGGAGTACATTGAGGGGTGGGCAAAGTCTTGGGAGGGGACACAGCTGAGCCAGCTGACTCAGACTGGCCAAAGAGGTATTCCATACCATATGACGTCAGCTCAGGTATAAGTAGGAAGTGAAAGAAGGAAGTGGGGGGATTCGTCTATGGCGTTTATCCTCCTGAGGAACTACCAAGCTTAGAGAGCCCTGCTTCCTGAGACCGACCACCATCCTGCTGATGGGAAGTAGAGACTAACATCTCTCTCTCTGCTTTCTTAGCTTCCGTGCGGTCTATTGCTGTTTGTTTATTAGTGTTATTAAATTGCTCCTATCTTATCCCCGGCTTCTGTTATATTTTCTTTCCCTTCTTCCCCTCTTCACTTAAGAGGGGGAGTGACAGAGTGGCTTGGTGGGTATCTGGCCTCCAGGCCAGGGCCAAACCACCACAGGGCCACTGTGCTGCTGGGATGCCATGACATAGTGGCTATTACTGAAACTTGGTGGGATGATTCCTATGACTGGAATGTAGGGATAGATGGGTATAAGCTCTTTAGGAAGGATAGGTGGGGAAGGAGAGGAGGAGGTGTTGCCCTCTATGTCAATAGCCAGGTGGAATCAGTGGAGCTCCACCTGGGGAGAGATGATGAGCTGGTTGAGAGTGTACGGGTTAAAATCAAAGCCAAGACATGGGAAGGAGATATTACTGTGGGGGTCTCCTACAGGCTACCTGACCAGCAGAACCACGCAGATGAGGCCCTCCAGAGGCAAATAGAAGTGGCTTCCAGGTCACAAGCACTGGTCCTCATGGGTCCTCCTCCAAATGGTAGAGGAACCAACAAGAAAAGGTGCTATGCTGGACCTTGTTCTCACCAACAGGGAAGGGCTGGTAAACAATGTGAGGCACAGAGACAGCCTTGGCTGCAGTGACCATGAAGCACTTGAATTTAATATCCTCAGGGCAATCAGGAGGAAGTATTCTAAGCTTACAACCCTAGACTTTAGGCATGCAGACTTTGATCACTTCAGGGATCTGATAGCCAAAGCGTCATGGGACAAAGCCCTGGAGGATAGAGGGACCCAGGACAGCTGGTCAGTATTCAAGGACCACCTCCTCTGTGTCCAGGAGCTATGTATACCAACAAAGAGAAAAGCGGGAAAGAATGCTAGGAGGCCTGCCTGGATGAGCAAGGAGCTGCTGGACATACTATCACTTAAAAGGAAACTCTACAGGAAGTGGAGGAAAGGACAGCTAGAACAAATGAAAACCCATGATTTGACTTTTGCTAAAATTAATTTTCAGCCCTCCTAAATGAAAAATTAAAGCATAACTTAATGCAATAAACTAATAAAAATATAGGCAAATGCAAAGCTAGAACAGGGGGTATATAAGGAAGCTGCCTGAGCAGCAAGAGACCTGGTTAGGAAAGCCAAAGCAGAGTTTGAATTGAATCCAGCCAAGGAGGTTAAAGGGAACACTAAGAATTTCTACAGATATATTAATGCCAAGAAGAAGACTAGGGAATGTGTGGGCCCCCTCAGAAAGGAAACTGGTGAAATGGTCACAAGTGATGTGGAAAAGGCTGAGGTACTCAATGACTTCTTTACTTCAGTCTTCACTGCAAGGGCCTCTAGCCACACTCCTGATCTTATGGAGGACAATGCCAGGGACGGGGAGGAAGAACTGCCCATTGTAAGTGAAGATCAGGTTCATGATCACCTGAAGAACCTGAAAGTGTTCAAGTCCATGGGTAAATGACATCAGTTGCTCACCCCTCATCTATTAATGTTGTCAGGTGTTCATAGAAAGCCACCACGTTGGTCAGGCAGGATTTGCCCTTGGTGAAGCCATGCTGACTGTTCCAAATCCCTCTTCACTATTCTTCTGAGTCAGTAGCGCCTCCAGGAGGATCTGCTCCGTGAGCTTTCTGGGCACAGAGGTGAGACTGACTGGCCTGTTGCTGCCTGGTTTTTCCTTCTTACCCTTTTTGAAAATGGGAGTAATGTTTCCCCTTTTCCAGTCTGTGGGGACTTCCCCAGACTGCCATGACTTTTGGAATATAATAGAGAGGGGTTTAGCAACTTCATCTGCCAGTTCTCTCAGTATCCGTGGGTGTATCCCGTCGGGTCCCATTTGGAACAGTCAGCATAGCTTCACCAAGGGCAAATCCTGCCTGACAAACTTGGTGGCCTTCTATGAACATGTAACAACATTAATAGATGAGGGGCAAGCAACTGATGTCATTTACCTGGACCTAAGCAAAGCCTTTGACACTGTCCCACACCACATCCTGGTCTCCAAACTGGTGAAACATGGGTTTGATGGCTGGACCACTAGATGGATAAAGAACTGGCTTGATGGCCCCACCCAAAGAGTGGCTGTCAATAGGTCCATGTCCCAGTGGAGGCCAGTGACAAGCAGAGTCCCTCAGGGATCAGTCCTGGGACCCATCTTGTTCAACATCTTTGTTGGTGCCATGGACAGTGGCATTGAGTGCACCCTCAGCAAGTTTGCTGATGACACCAAGCTGTGTGGTGCAGCAGACACGCTGGAGGGAAGGGATGCCATCCAGAGGGACCTTGACAGGAACCCCCTCTGTCCAGGGGTTTAGTTCCTGTATCCCTCTTTGCTGTAATATTTCTGTATATATTATAAATCTGTATATTTGTGTACACAAGTTCCCTGCATCCCACATTGCTTTGTAAATACAGCATTCCCTTTTGCTTCACCGGCTGAGTTAGCTGTGGTTACTTCTTCTTAGTGGGGAAGAGAAAGCTGGGCCTTCTCTCTCAACCCACCACAGTTGTCCAGGGAGGTGGCTGAGGCCCCGTCCCTGGAGGTGTTTAAGACCAGGCTGGATGAGGCTCTGGCCAGTCTGATCTAGTGTGGGGTGTCCCTGCCCATGGCAGAGGGGTTGGAACTAGATGATCCTTGTGGTCCCTTCCAACCCTGACTGATACTATGATACTATGATACTGTGTTCTCTTGTTCTGGTGCTGGTTGCCTGGGAGAAGAGACCAACCTCCGCCTGTCTACAACCTCCTTTAAGGTAGCTGTAGAGAGCAATAAGGTCACCCCTGAGTCTCCTCTTCTCCAGGCTATGCAACCCCAGCTCCCTCAGTCTCTCCTCATAGGACTTGTGTTTCAAACCCCTCACAAACTTTGTTGCCCTTCTCTGGAACCTGTAAATAAAATTTAACTAATTTGTACATACTTTTGAGACAGGGCTTTTGGGAAAAATAATTTCATAATTATCATAGTTATCAAAACTCGTCCAACAAGGTCAGGCTGCCGAGGTCCACATCAAGTCTAATCTTGAATATCTCCAGGGATGGGACCAACCTTCCTGCAGGTCCCTTTCAGATATTGAAATGTAGCTAAAAGGTGTCCCCTAGAGCCTTCTCTTTTCCAGGCTGAACAGCTCCAACTCTTTCAGCCTGTCTTCATAGGAAAATTATTCCAGCACTCTAGCTATCTTTGTGGCCCTCCTCTGGATCACTCCAGCAGGTCAATGTCTCTCTTGTGCTGGAGACCCCACAGCTGGACACAGTACTCCATGCGAGGTCTTACCAGAGCAGAGTAGTGACAGCATCACCTTTCTTGATCTGCTGGCCATGCTTGTTTTGATTTTACATGAATAATAATTACAATCCTTTGTGTTGAGGTTTTGTAAAAGTTCCTCTCTGTGACAGAGCCTGCCACATCCAGAACAAACGTGATTGTATTTTCTTGAGTGCAGGCATAGAAAACACATTGAGATTTTATGTCAACACTTCCACCAGAGTGAAAGGCTTAACTGTTGGTGGTGTTAGACTGGGAATTATTTATCCCACTAATATTTATTTTATTAGTGGATAGAATATATAATTATATAAATAACAATACATCCATCCGAACAATCTTGTTTCATTTTTATTGTCTTGCTGTGTAGAAGGGGAATGAGAACTTATTGTAGCCTGGAGGATCAAGAACAGTGAAGAAAATACCTTCATCAGTGCTTTTTATTATCCATAGTGTGGTGGACTAAGCCCATTCTGGAAAAAAACACAGGGGGGGAGGGCTCATGAGAGGGTATTTTTTTGCACTCCCTGGCGGGGGGTGTTTCCTCCCGTGGGAAACAGACTTGGTCTGTTCCACTGCCCCCCCTCCTTGTCCAGCAGGGGTATAAGAGGGAGGAGAATTGCGGCCATTGCCCTCCTTCCTGCTGCTTCTGCACTTTGCAAAGGACTGGTTCTGTATCTCATAATTTTTTTCCTATTTCCTTTCCTTCTCCCATCCATCCTTGTTCCTTACCCTTGTAAACCCTGCCTGCCATTGTTACATAAATATATATATATATATATATATTGTTTAAAGAAAAAATTCTTTGCCTCTCTACTTCCAAGCCGAACCCAAAATTGTTTCTTGGTGGATTTGCTCCCCTCCCTTCCTTCTCTCTCTCTGTTGGGGAAGGGGATTCTCATCCTGGCCCCCATCTGAGCTTTTATGCCTCAGTTAAGGCTCAGACCACCACAATAGATAATCAAAGTCGTAAGTGGAAGAAGATAATAATTTATATCATCTATATTAGCCTTTGTTCATAACTATAAACAATTCAGTATAAATTGAACTTTACAGAGCAAAACAATAATGCTTATTCTTCTACACACAAATTCAGTAGCTAAAAATATCAGTCAGAAAGTGTGTGTAAGATTCATTTCAAAGTATTGGTGTTCAGGTATTTCTTTCCTTAAGCTTCACTGTTGCAGGTATCTAACATGTCCTCATTAGTCAAAATTTCACTGAGTGGATCACTAGAAATTTAAGATTAAATTTATTTCCTTGTTGCCATTTGAAAATCTCTGGCATATATTTTAAAAATCCTTTACAAGTCTGTATATTCTTTCCTAAATTCCAGGCTATTAGTACTAATCTTTAAAAACAGTAAACATTTTGGTTTTGTTTATTGCTACCTGAGGTCATGCTGAAAAAATTTATCATTGATAAATCCTTGAGGAGCTCAAGTTGCGTTCTCCTCCATCCTTCTGATGCTGGCAATGGATGAGGGAACATTTAGGAGTAGAAAAATCATCAATTCATGGCTTTGGGACTGGTGTCATTGACAGGGGTTTGGATTTTATGGTCACAACTCAGTTTACAGGGCACCAGAGCTGCAAGGAACCAATGGGATACACCTGTCCCAAAGCGGGAAAAGGATTCTGGGCAGAAGTTGTCAGGGCTCATTGATAGGGCTTTAAACTAGATTCAAAGGGAGAAGGGGTTGTTAATTTCATGCTTGCCTGTGACAAACTTTGGGCAGCTCTCCAGAGGCAGACAATGGAGTGCAAGCAAGGGCTCTCCACTTCTTGCCCTAAGGCAAGCCAAAGAAAAAGCACTGGGGCACCCCAAGGGAATCAAGGGGAGTTCACATAAGAGAGTGGCATGGCCAGCCCAGCTGAAGTGCCTCTATGCAAATGCACACAGCTTGGGCAAAAAACATGATGAATTAAGGGCCACTGTGCTGCTAGGATGCTGTGATATAGTGTCTATTACTGAAACTTGGTGGGGTGATTCCCATGACTGGAACGTAGGGATAGATGGGTAGAAGCTCTTTAGGAAGCACAGACAGGGTAGGAGCAGAGGAGGTGTTGCTCTCTGTATCAGTGACCAGCTGGAATCAGTGGACCTCCACCTGGGGAAGGATGATGAGCTGGTTGAGAGCATATATGTGAAGGTTAAGGGGAAGACAGGGGAAAGTGATGTTACTGTAGAGGTCTGCTACAGGCCACCTGACCAGCAGAACTAAGCAGATGAGGCACTCCACAGGCAAATAGAAGTGGCTTCATGTTCACAGGCCCTGGTCCTTCTGGGGGATTTCAACCACTCTGACATCTGCTGGAGGGACAACAAAGCTAGGTAACAGCATTCCAGGATGTTCCTGGAATGTATAGATGACAACTTCCTCCTCCAAATGGTAGAGGAACCAATGACAAAAGGTGCTATGCTGGACCTTGTTCTCACCAATAGGGAAGGGCTGGTCACCAGTGTGAGGCTCAGAGATAATCTTGGCTGCAGTGATCATGAAGCACTAGAATTTAAGATCCTCAGGGCAACCCTGGATTTTAGGCATGAAGATTTTGATCACTTCAGGGATCTACTGGCCAAGTACCATGGGATGAAGCCCTAGAGGGAAGAGAGGCCCAGGACAGCTGGTCAGTGTTCAAGGATCACCCTCTCCATGCTCAGGAGCAAAGTATACCCACAAAGAGGAAAGCAGGAAAAAATGCTAGAAGACCTGCCTGGATGAGCAAGGAGCTCCTGAACACACTGTCACACAAAAAGAAACCCTACAAGGAGTGGAAGAAAGGACAGCTAGAATGGGGGAAATATAAGGAAGCTGCCTGAGCAGCAAGAGACCTGGTTAGAAAAGTTAAAGCTCAGTTAGAATTAAATCTAGACAGGGAGATCAAGGGGAACAGTAAAAATTTCTATAGGTTTATTAATGGTAAAAAGAAGACCAGGGAAGGTGTGGAACCCCTCAGAAAGGGAACAGGTGAGCAGGTGACAAGTGACATGGAGAAGGCTTAGGTTCTCAATGACATCTTTACCTCAGACTTCACTGGCAAGGGCTCCAGCATCACTCCCAGAATAATGGAAGATAATGGCAGGGATGGAAGAAGGAACTGCCCATTGTGAGTGAAGATCAGATTCATGACCATCTCAAGAACGTGAAAGTATTCAAGTCCATGGGACCTGATGGGATACACCCACAGGTGCTGAGGGAACTGGCAGATGAGGTTGCTAAACTGCTATTATATTCCAAAAGTTCTACTGAGGCAGAAGAGTAACTAAGAGGTTTTTGGTACAATCAGCATGGCTTCACCAAGGGCAAACCCTGCCTGACAAACCTGGTGGCCTTCTATGACAAGGTCACAACATTAATTGATGAAGGCCGAGCAACTGGCGTCATTTACCTGGACCTGAGGAAAGCCTTTGACACTGTTCTGCATGACATCCTGGTCTCAAAGCTGGTGCGGTATGGGTTTGATGGATGGACCATTCAGTGGATAAAATACTGGCTTGATGGCCACACCCAAAGGGTGGCTGTCAATGGGTCCATGTCCAAGTGGAGGCCAGTGACAAGTGGAATCTCTCAGGAACCAGTACTGATGACAGCAAGCTGTGTGGTGCAGCAGACATGCTGGAGGGAAGGGATGTAATCCAGAAGGACCTTGGCAGGCTGGAGAGGTGTGCCCATGTGTAGTGGTTTGAAAGGAAAGGCTCTGCTTTCCCTCCCCCACTGAGAAAGAGACCACGGCTAAAACTCAGTCGGAGAAATGAGAGTATATTTTACAAGGAAACAGATTCTATGTAACACAACAAATACAGGTATTTTACAATATATACAGGAGTATACAGCAAATAAACACAGTCAGAAATCAGACCCCCCACAGAGGGGGCTTCCCCCTGTGCCCCCTTCACCCCCCTACCTCCCTTCTCCCCCAAAGAGGTAGAAGAAAGAGATGTGGATGGTTAACAGGGCAGGAAAGGAAGAAAGGCCTGGCACAGGAAGTTTGTTAGTTCTTATCTCTTGGCAAGAAGCCCAGAAGCAGATCCAGCTGAAAGGGACAGCGAAGGAAGGAAGACTGAAAGTTCCAGCTGCGCTGGGACTAACCTCACCTCCCACAATACTTGGTCAATGAAATTCGTTTAGAATACCAAAATATTTTATAAACATTTAGTCAGTGTGCCCCTTTCTTAAAGGCACAGTGTCAAACAGTCACACCATGGCAACCTCATGAGGTTCAACAAGACCAAATGCAAGGTACTGCATCTGAGCTGGGGCAATCCCAAGCACCAATATAGGCTGGGCAGCAACTGGCTTGAGAGAAGCCTTGAACAAAAGGCCTTGTGGGTGGTGGTGTATGAGAAGCTCAACATGAAGGGTGGTTGTAGCCAGAAGGAGGTTGGTCTCTTTTCCCAGGCAATCAGCACTAGAACAAGAGGACACAGTTTCAAGCTGCCCCAGGGGAAGTTTAGGCTCGAGGTGAGGAGAAAGTTCTTCACTGAGAGAGTCATTTGCCATTGGAATGGGCTGCCCAGGGAGGTGGTGGAGTCACCATTCCTGGAGGTGTTCAAGAGGAGATTGGATGTGGTACTTGGTGCTACGGTTTAGTCATGAGGTCTGCGGTGACAGGTTGGACTTGATAATCTTTGAGGTCTCTTCCAACCTTGGTGATTCTGTGATTCTATGAGCCACCAGTGTGCACTTGCAGCCCAGAAAGCAAATCACATCCTAGGCTGCATCAAGAGAAGCACAGCCAGCAGGTCAAGGGAGGTGATTTTTCCCCTCTACTCTGCTCTGCTGAGACCCTACCTGGAGTACTGCACCCAGTTCTGGAGCCCCTAATACAGGAAGGATCTGGACATGATGGAACATGTGTAGAGAAGGGCCACGTGGATTATCAGAAGGCTAGAGCACCTCTCCTGTGAGTACAGACTGAGGGAATTGGAGCTGTTAAGTCTGGAGACAAGAAGACTCAAAGGAGACCTTATTGTGGCCTTCCAGTACCTTAAGGGGTCCTACAAGAAGGCTGGGGAGGGACTTTGTAGGGTGTCAGGTAATGATAGGCCTAGTGGGAATGGAAGAAAAAAATAGAAATGGGTAGATTCATATTGGATGTTAGGAAGAAGTTTTTCACTGTGAGGGTGGTGAGACACTGGAACAGGTTGCCTGGGAAGGCGGTGGAAGCCCCATCCCTGGAGGTTTTTAAGGCCAGGCTGTTGTGGCTCTGAGCAAACTGATCTAGTGTGAGGTGTTCCTGCCCAGGGCAGGGTGTTTAGAACTAGATGATCCTTGACATCTCTTCCAACCCTAACAATTCTATGATTCTATGATTTGATTCCAGTGTGCCCTTTTATATAAAATGAACCAAATGAACAATAAAGTAAATGTGCAGCCAGATTTGTTGATCAGAAGAAAAGGATGATATGGTACCTGTCCAAATACAATACCTGGAATGAGAAGTGCGTGAAAAGGTTGAAGAAATTTATTTAATTTGGTTTGGAAACCTGAGACAAAGCTGAAATACACTGACAATCTTTTACATAAGGCTTTTATCAGCTTCCTTAAATATAAAGACATGACCGAAACAGGTACATACAGAAGTTGCAAAACATACTCTGTTTTAAGAATAAGTTCAAAAGACATCTGTTGACAACGGCTGCAATGCACATATTCTATCTGTAAAAGGAGGTGATCCTAAAGGTATTGTGGTAGGTTTATAGCCTGTCATTTCTAAAGCTATGAGCTCTGGCCATGATTGTGGTACTACCTAACACTGAGGAAACTGTATGAAAATGTAATTGTGAGAGCCTCTTGTAAATCTTTGTCCTTAGACTCACACACAAACCAATACCCATCTTTATATACATATATATGAACCCCCAAAAATCCCAAACCAAACCAAACCAAAACAAAACCCAAAAAACCCCAAACAAAAAAGGTAGTTTTCTTTTTCTAAGAAATATATAGCCATATATCCAGCCAGCATGGGTTTAGGAAGGGCAGGTCCTGCCTGACCAACCTGATCTCCTTCTAGGATCAGGTGACCTGCCTGATGGTTGTGGAGAGGCCTGTGGATGTAGTCTACCTGGATTTCAGCAAGGCCTTTGACACTGTCCCCCATAGCAAATTCCTGGCCAAGCTATTAGCCCATGCCTTGGACAGAAGCACACTGCATTGGGTTAGGAACTGGCTGGAGGGCCAAGCTGAGAGGTGGTGGTGAATGGTGCCACATCCAGCTGGCAGCCAGTCACTAGTGGTGTGCCCCAGGGATCAGCGCTGGGCCCCACGCTCTTTAACATCTTTATTGATGATCTGGATGAGGGCATTGAGTCCCATCATCAGTAAATTTGCAGATGACACCAAGCTGGGGGCAGGAGTTGATCTGCTGGAGGGTAGAGAGGCTCTCAGAGGGACTTCGACAGGGCAGAGTCCAACGGCATGAGATTTAACACATCCAAGTTCTGGGTTCTGCACATTGGCCACAACAACCCCATGCAGAGCTACAGGTTGGGGTCAGAGTGGCTGGAGAGCGGCCAGGGAGAGAGGCACCTAGGGATGCTGGTCAATAGTAGGCTGAACATGGGCCTGCAGTGTGCCCAGGCAGCCAGGAGGGCCAATGGCATCCTGGCCTGCATCAGGAACAGTGTGGCCAGTAGGAGCAGGGAGGTCATTCTGCCCCTCTACACGGCACTGGTTAGGCCACACCTTGAGTCCTGTGTCCAGTTCTACGCCCCTCAGTTTAAGAAGAATGTTGACTTGCTGAAGCATGTCCAGAGAAAGGCAATGAAGTTGGAGAGGGGTTTGGAACACAAGCCCTATGAGAAGAGGCTGAGGGAGCTGGGGTTGCTTAGCCTAGAGAGGAGGAGACTCAGGGGTGACCTTATTGCTGTCTACAACTACCTGAAGGGAGGCAGAGGTTGGTCTCTTCTCCCGGGCAACCAGCACCAGAACAAGGGGACACGGTCTCAAGCTGCACCAGAGGAGGTTTAGGTGGTAGGTTAGGAAGAAGTTCTACTCAGAGTGATTGCCCATTGGAATAGGCTGCCTGAGGAGGTGGTGGAGCCACCATCACTGGAGGTGTTCAGGAGGAGACTTAATATGGTGCTTGGTGTCATGGTTTAGTTGATTAGGTGGTGTTGGATGATAGATTGGACACGATGATCTTCTTTTCTATTCTATTCTATTCTATTCTATTCTATTCTAAGTTGGACTGCTGGCTTACTGGTGTGGAAATGGGTATATTTGCATTGCTATGGGTGGGAAGCAAGGCCAAGAAGTAGCTACAAGTTGAGTCTCTAAGCATGTCCAAAGTGAAATAGACATTTCCAGAAGCTAGAGCACACCCAGCTGTGCTAATTATTCATTCCATTAATAACTGATGTTTCTTCTTTCCACCCAATCTGTGTCCTGAGTACTTATTAAAAATTGCAATCACTGCTAGTCTTGTTTATGTGGAATAGCTTAATCAAAGCAATGAAATTATCAGAGAAAATATTCAGGAGTAGCAAAGAAGCATTGTGATGAATGTGTGGTGGTGAGAGAAGGCCTAGCTCTCCCTCCCCCACAAAGAAAGAAACCACGGCTGACTCAGTCGGAGAAGCAAAGGGTAGAGCTGTATTCACAGGCAATATGGAATGCAGGTTGTATATCCACAATATATACAGTATTTACAATATATACAGAAATATACAGCAAAGAAAATAATACAGGAACAAAACTCCCTCCTCCGGCCAGAGGAGGATTCCCCCCCTGTACCCTCTCTCTCTCCCCTCACCTCCCTTTTTTTCCCAAAAAGGGTTAGAGAGAGAGAGAAAGGTAGTTATTAAGGAGGAAATTCTTTGTTGGGCTTCAAAGCGCATGCAGGGATTAGTTTTCTTATGTCAAGGTTAACAGGTCCCACCGCTGTTGCTCAGAAGCAGACAGGCTGGAAAAACAGAGTGGAACTGAGAAAGATTCCAACTGAACTAAAACTTAAAGTTGCATTCTACCAATCTACCAATGAAATTCGTTTAGAATATCTGAATGTTTTCATTCTACACAAAAACATTCAGCCAGAGTGTTCCAGCACTGTCTCTTTCTTAAAGGCACAGCCTAAAACGGTCACAGAATGACAACCAGAGACTCTTCCAATAGCTTATGAATTCGGCAGAGCAGTAGTGGGTCCTTCTCTCATGAAGGTAAATTAAAAATTCTAGCTGTACCATAAACATAGTTTTCCATATAATAGTGTCATAGGATGTCCAAAGTAGTCCCTTAATACAAAATATCAATTTGATTTTCCTCAGGAGATTAACTGCCCCTATGCAATACAAATATTTTCAAGTATACTAAACACATTCCATCACTTCAGTCTAGGGACTTACTATTTGCATGCAAAATTACCTGAAGTGGGCACACTGGCACAAGCTTCTGCTTCTGCCATGTGTGCTGATGAATTTAAGCTAGGGAACTAGCAGTATCTGTATACTATTTACAATCGAAATTTCATTTGGCATTATTATTCAAAATAGAAAATAAATAAAAAGCTTTTAATAAAATCAATATTATATGTGATACTAAGTTTACCTAAATATTATCTGATTAGAGTTCTTCAGTTAAAGACATGGTCCAGCAAAACCAAAGAATTTTCTCATTACAACTGTGGCTTTTTTTTTTTGTCTCTTCCAGTGATTTTACTTTTTACATATATTTTTAAAAATCTGCAAGCAGTATTCATCACATTTCTTTTAGACATTAGTACTTGTGTCACTTCACATTATGTCCCATACACTGTGTGTAGCGTGTTGTTACCAAACTTTCTAGCATGGCAGAATGAAAACCAAATTCTTTTTGTCTGGGCAGGGATTCAGGGCCTACCATGGCTTTTATTTGCACTGCAATTAAATTTGAAGGAATTCCATACACTTTAGAGGAGATGCTGCAGTTTTGTGTTGATGAAGTGGAAAAGCAATTAGACCTCTTGTTCATACCAGTGAAATACCAGTGCCATGGTTTTAGGCTTGGTCACAGTCAAGTTCTGCATGGCCATGCACAAAACTGCCTCCCCACCAGGGCCCCCCAGTAGGATGGGATTTTGCTCCCAAATTTGGAGCAAAATGCAAACCACTACAAATTAAGATAAGGACAGTTTAACAGAACAATAGAAAGAACAAATGAACAATAGGAATAACACTAGTAAAGAAAGTAATATATAAAGATGAGTAGTATTAAATGTGATACCCTCATCCGACTCCACACCAAAAGCCTGAACTAGAGAGATGTTGCACCCACTACATCAGCCCGTGTTCTTATATGCTGAACATGAGACTTCTGGTATCCAATACTCACACTGACTGGCTCGGATGGCTACCCTGGGTGTGGTCCCTTCAATTACTTGTGAAGAAAATTAACCTTATCCTACCTGAACCCAGGATATTATCAACCCCTTATTCAATATCATTTATGTCATGACCAGAAGAGGTATTAAGCAATTCACCTTAAACCTTTTAATTGGTGTCTTTCTATGGCAGAATTACAGAATCAGTGGAAAAGGGAAGAGCAACTGATGTCATCTACCTGGCCCTATGTAAAGCATTTGGCACTGTCCTGCCTGACATCCTGATCAACAACTTGGAAAAATATGGATTTGAGGGGTGGCCCACTCACTGGATAAGGATGTCCCAAGTGTCCAACCCAGTAGGTGGACACAGGAAATAGCTTATTTCATACCCATAATATCCTGCACCCTATGAATCTATCTGCAAAGTCATTCTCTTCCTCTTTCTTCCCTCTCTGCCCCGTGGGAGATACTCTCTATTGGGTAATGGTGTGGGAGTATCTTAAGTCCTCTTAGGCCTGGCTAGGTCTAATGCCAGGAGAAGGAGGGTTAGTCTCAGATCTGGCCAGCCTGAGACTAGTCTAGTAGGGGGGGGTGGGGGGAAAGAAAGAGCTCTGGGGGTTTTGAGTGGACACTCAGATGGGGAGAAGGGAAGTGTTGGGAGGCTTTTGGGTGTGCTGGAAGGCACTCTGTATGCTTTGGGATTCTTTTGTCACTGTGCTTGTAGTTTCTGTAAAACACTAATTGCTTTTCCATTTAGACTTTCCATCACTTCTGCAATCCATTTGTGGGAGTGTCATTCTTTTACCCCTCTCAGGAGCAAGAGAGGATCTGCCTGGCATCAAACCAGGACAGCAGATTAGACTAGATATTAGAAAGAGATTATCTACAGTGAGGGTGGTGAGACACTGGAACAGATTGCCCAGGGAGGTCATGGATGTCCCCTCCCCTGGGATATTCAAGTCCAGGTTGGATGAGGCTTTGAGCAACCTGGTCTAGCAAAAGGTGTCCCTGCCTGTGACATGAGTGCTGGAACTAGCCTATCTTTAAGGTCTCTTCCAACTGAAAACATTCTATGAATCTATGAATAATTCTGGCTGTTCTCACACAACATTATATCGCCTTGTGATACACAGATGACTTCTTCATGCTCCCACATCACCCACCATATGCACCCACGTCCTTGGGCAAAAGCAGTCCCATGGATGGGTTCTCCATTGCCTGAGGCAGGACTAGACCAGACTGTCTTTTCTAATGCATTCTTCATGTGCACTAGGGGTACTTCATCCTCTTCTACAGTGCATGGGAATTTTGATTGGGCAGGTCCAGCTCAATCAGCAGATACTCTAGTGTTTAACTAACCAAGTGGCTGGTGCTAAACACTTGCCCCCAGTGTTTTCAGTTCAATTTTGCAGGCACCTGATACATGAAACACGCACTCAGAGTTGTGCTCTTCAGTGCACATGTCTACAAGGCTGATCCAAAAATTAGTCCTGTTGTCTGACACAGGGATGCCATGTTGCCATGACTTGTTTTTCAAGGCCCAGGATGGTGTTCCAGGTTGTGGCATGGAGGACAGGATAGGTTTCCAGCCACCCAGTAGTTGCTTCCACCACTGTGAGCACACAGAACTTGCCTTGGTAGGTTTGTAGCAGGACTCCAGATATTTATATTTCTGCCATGGTCATCCACACCACAGAGGCTTTAACTGCTTGGCTTGCTTGATTGCAGCACATTTCACACTGGTGGATAACCTGCACAAGTATGTCCATAGTTATGTCCACCTCTCAGTCTTGGACCCATCTATATGTGGCATCTCTTCCATATGTGGCTTCCCTTCCTTGATGACGTGAGGTGTCATGAGCCCCTGAGCTATAAAAAGTTCATCATTACATTGTCAGTCAAAATCCCACTGAGCCATTTCAACCTTAGCAGCCTGATCCACCTGATGAATGTTTTGATGTTCCTCAGTGGCACAGCTCATGGGTACATGGGCATCCATGTGACGTATTTTCACCATCAGTTTCTATAACCATGCAACAATATCTTGCCATAATTCAGCAGTCCAGATAAGTTCACCTCTGTGCTGCCAGTTCTTTCTCTTCCATTGATGTAATCACTCCCACAAGTTGTTTGCTGCCATCCATGATTCTTTATAGATACAAAGCACTGGCCACCTTTCCAGCTCAGCAATATCTAAAGCCAGTTTGACAGCTTTTACCTCTGCAAACTGACTCCATTCATCCTTTTTCCCCAGCAACTTTGGAAACTCATCATGCAAGACTCCACACAGTGGCCTTCTAACTGTAATGTTTTCCCACAGTGCAACAGGACCCCTCAGTGAAAAGAGAATACTTTTCATGAAATCTGGCAGATTGTTATATGGTAGGGCTTCTTCAGTATGTGTCATTCCTTCTCCTCTGGCAACATTCCAAATTCTTTTCACTCTGATCAGTTTGAGATCACTTCCCAAGATTCCTGGAAGACTCAGGATCCCTGTCTGAGAACGTGTTATCACCGCAATGCACTTACTCCAGATGGCATCAGTTACATGCTGTGTAGAGGAAAACCTCCCTTTGAACATTCAGCCCATCACCAGCAGTCAGGGTGACAGGAGGCACTGTGCTTCAGTACCAATAACTTCTGAGGTGGCTTGAATTCCTTTGTATGCTACCAATGCCTCTTTTTCAGTTGGAGTGTACCTGGTCTCAGATCCCTTGGGTCTTTGGCTTCAAAATCAACAGTATCACAGTATCACACAGTATAACTAAGGTTGGAAGAGACCCCAAGGATCATCAAGTCCAACCTGTCCCAACAGACCTCACAACTAGATCATGGCACCAAGTGCCACATCCAAACTCCTAGGGATTGGTCTTGGGATCTCTCTTGCCAGAGGCTCCCATTCTTCCAAGCTGTGGTATACACTACACATCTTGTCTTGCCTGTACTGGCCTGAGTGCTCCTTCATGCACAATCTTCTGATTAATTTGTTCAAAGACTTGTTGCTGCCCAGGGCATCCTTGGAAATCAGTCTTCTATGTCACTTGGCAGAAGGCCTCACAATAAGACTGTAGTTTGAGATATGCATCCTCTAGAAATCCACCATGCCCAAGAAAGCCTGGGTTTCCTTTTTACTGCTGGGTGAGGACATAGCTGCTATCTTGATAATCACATGCATTAGTATCTGGCAATGCCCATCTTGCAATTTTACCCCTAGATCTCCTATGGAGGTTTGATGGCAAAACTGGGTATCTGAAGGATCTGAACGATTTTCTTCTCTTTTTAAAAAATTTTTTCTTATGTGTAGCCCCACACAATGATGTCATCGAAGTATTGCAGGTGTCCCAGAGCTTCACTCTGTTCCAGCGCAGCCTAAATCAGTACGTGGCAAAGGGTGGAGCTGTGTTTCCACCCCTGGAGCAGTCAGTTCCAGGTGTACTAGATGTTCCTCTAATCCCCATTAGCATCTCTCACTTGTGAAAATTACTTACAGGCTCTTTCAAGAGGGTCAGGAATAAGATCGGTCCTTTGACTCTTATTAGAGAATTTTCCACTGGAAACTCAAGAAACATTTTCACGGAGGAATCTCCTTTTGTGACTATTTTCCCTCGCAGCTCATGTACCTATGTTTTTCTATCCCATTTGTACAAGTCATTTGGTGGAAACCACAGAGTGCCTTGTGGTGCATACAGCCCAGATTCTCTGTCTTGGGCAAGGTAGTGTTTGCTCCTAATAGCTGAGATGTGGGACCATAAAGGTGGTTGAGTAGGACATGTCCTCTCTATGAGCTGTTGGAGGCCCTGGGGCAGCTCCTCCACAGCCAAAATGCAGGCCCAGATGAAGCAAGGGAGGCTTCCCTCTTGTTGCTGGAGCTGACCAGCCAATTCATACAGAACTTGTCTTTATCTGCCTGTCCAGGACAGTACTGCCAATGAGTTGGCATGATAGCGGTGCATTTTGTAGGAACCTCTGCCACATGTATTGTGTGTGTTGCATTTCATCTGGATCTATAGCTGACTGCTCATCATTCCGATCATTATAAATCACCTCCAGCACTGCTAACTCCCACAAGTACTGCACACCTTTCTCCATAGTGGTCCACTTGCCTAGGTGACACGTAACATCTTCCTTGAAGAGGTACCTGTCTCAGTCCAGAGAGGGAAAGAAACTCAGTTCTTTTTTATAGTCCTGTGTTATGAAATTAAAGGCACAAACGAGGCCAAAATATCAACAGCTAGACTATTTATTACACAAATAAAGTGGATGGATCAGAAGGGGAGAGAGAGAAAATAGAGAGTGAGAGAGAGAACAGGGAGAGAGAAGAGGAAAGGAATTATATTACCACACCTCTCACCCCGCAAGACAGATTGAATCTGTGGAGGAAAGGTGCTGCAGGAGATGTTATGTCTGTAGAGGAAGGGTGCTGAAATTTTGGCTGTAGAAGAGATGTTGTCCTCTGGGCAGCCTCTTCAGCTCCATGAGTTGCAGCAGGTGGAACTTAGGACACAGAGAGAGGGTTCTGCTTCTTACAGGCTCCATTGTGATGTCTCTGTCATTTTTCCTCTCCTGGAATTCTCCCCATTTTCCTTCTCAGCAGCATTGTCCTGGGCTTTTCCTTCTCTCCTATTTTTCTCCTCAGCGGCATTGTCCTTCTCCTGTGTTTTAATTCTGTGTTTTCCTTCTCCTGAGCCAGTAGTTGTTCAAATCTTTTATACAGTTTTTAGTCCTTAGGTATGTGTCCAAGTATTGTCCCCCAGGAAGTCAGGGGCCAGGTGGTGAATCCATTGTCTCACCATCCTCCCTTTCCAGAGTACCTGATGGGTGGAGATGATCTTGTCTTATGCATATTACCGAAGGTATTGATAACAGTGGCCTCAGTCCATTGTTGTCAGGCCAGCCGTGGTCCAGTGAGCAATTGCTATCTTTGCACCTTCCCAAGAGTCGTTCCGGTGGCTCTGCCCAATACACATCAGTGATTGTCTGGGCAAGCAGCAAAGGTGATTTTATCTTTGCTGAGTCACATCAGAAGAAACAATCTTTAGTCTCTCACAGTACCTTTCTTTCATGCCTCCCAGAAGCCACCTCCAGAGGCTGAGGGCCTGCGTCTGTTTTTCAATTGCCTTGTCAATGACTTCTTCCCTAGACAGGGTTCCCAGGTGCTTGGTTTTCCCAGCACTTGTTCTTCCCAACCTCTAATTCCAAATTACTGGCTCTCTTATCCCAAAATGGAAGCATCCAGGTGATAATTGCAGGTTGACAACATAATTTTTCCCAATACTTTATTGATCAGGATTCTGTACCGGTTCAGGGGTGAAATTCCAAAACATGGAAGGTGACGACTGTCTTAGGCACTTATCAGTACTCTTTCACATGTAGCAAGCTATCAACCCTTGGGACAGATCTCCAGGTAGCACTCTTGGGGAACTAAAAAAATAAGGCTGAAAAAGTCTCCTCTCCTGTCTTATCCATAAATGGGGCAAGATTACTAAGAAATTAGAATGCTGCATACAAATACCAGTTTAATCCCATGACCAAAGCTATAATCGTAATATAAATTGACAATATGCAGTACAGCAATATGATAAACCTGATCCATTTCGCTGAGATGATAAAAACATCCCCCCAGGGAATACACAGAGGATGTAAGAATTTAGATAATGCCACCATGCAAGCAGATGGACCCACACTGTGAACATGGATGATTTAACTAATATAAAGACGTGTATAACAAAATTGTTTGAACAAGCTTTTGTCAAATGTTTCATTAACTCAACCCTTTGGACCCCACCAAAATAGGACTGTAGTGGTTTTAAGCCCAGACTCAGTCAAGCCCCATCTGCCTTCTCCCTTTGATAGGATGGCAGGGAGAAAAATGCAAAACTCTGCGGGCTGAGAAACGATGATCTTAACAGAATAGAAATAGCAACTATCATGACATAGGATGGGGGAAAGAGGGACATGATTTTGCCTGCCGTTCCAGCTGCTCTTTATTCATTCTCAACCTGCAGCACCCACTGAGAAACTGGCTATTAACCTCAAGCATCAGTGCTACAATGGCTTGATGGCATGAGTGTCAGTAGCTGAGGGAATCTGGTTTAGTGGGCCTGCACTGTTCTGCCTACCCTCTCTCCTAGAAGAAGCAGGGAGAATTTGACTGACAGCAGCTTTGAGCCTATGTACATAAGTTCTTGACAAGTGTCCAGAGAAGGGTAACAAAGCTGGTGAAGGGTCTGAAAAGCAAGTTTTATGAGGACCAGCCAAGGGATCTGGGATTGCTTGGTCTGGAGAAGAGGAGCCTGTGGGGAGACCTCATTGCTCTGTACAACTATCTGAAAGGAGGCTGTAGTGAGATGGGCATTGGTCTCTTTTCCCTAGTATAAAGTAATAGAAAGAGAAGAAATGGCCAGACATTGTGTCAAGGGAGGTTTAGATTGGATATTAGGAAGCATTTCTTTATTGGAAGAGTTGTCAGGCATTGGAATAGATTGCCCACATTGGTGGTAGTCACTATCCCTTAAGGAGTTCTAAAAACCTGTAGACATGGGACTTGAGGACATGGTTTAACAGCCATGGTGGTGTTGGGTGGATGGTTGGACTCAGTGATACCAGAGCTTTTTCCCAACCAAAACCACTCTATGATTCTATAAGTAGGTCACAGATCATCACTTTGAGGAGCTGGATATTAATAACATGTTTCCCTTGTGTCAGTGATAGGTGGTGTCACTGTAAGGACATTCAGGTAACATCTAGGATTTGCATTTTAATAACTTTTAGTAGGAAAAAAAATGTCACACCCTTTTAGCTCTTTTACACCTAGAGGAAATTCAAGGACTTCAAAGTAGTAAATAAGATCAAAAGATCAAAGCAAACAAACAAAAATTAAATACTGTGTCTGTGAAATTAATTATGAACTGTAGGAGCAAAACAATTTTCAGACAAACTGTCTGATTTATTTTTTCACAATTCATGTCCTTATTTTACCTTAATTGAGTCCAAAAGTGCTAAGCAGATCTGCTGAGAGAATGGGAAAGGGGTGCCATCAGCATAAGGCATTTTGTCCCATCTGGAGCAGCAGAGATGCCACCAAATCACCTCAACTTCACTGCCAAGTAACAGGAGCCCTTCCTTCAGAAGCCTGTTTCCAGACAAAATAGAACCAGGTTCCCTATATGTCTCCTTCTACCTGATGTCTAAACCCAAATCTAACATGCACTCAATTCACAAAAGTAGGAGCTAGTGCTTGCTTTGATGCCAGTATTCAGAGTTAGTAGATACTCTTCCCAAACAAAAAAAGTAAATAAAAATACTAGATTTTCTTTCCCTCATAATGAATCCTGAATCCTGGAAATTCTTGGCTGATACAAAACTGGCACCTTCTATGGACCCTTGAGTATACTGAACTGAACAAGATTTTTAAAAATAATTATTACTGCTGCTTTTTAAGATAAAACTGGTTAAGTTTGATCTCACCACAACCATGGCATCAAAGTATGCCCATATGTTTATCCTGTGTATGCTAATATCGCTCAAAAATGTTTATCCTTATGTCCCTCCTCCTTTAAAATGGTTAGTATGTCACATGCCTAAACCAACAAAACCACATTTTTAGGTTTGATTCTGCCTTCCTAAAAATTATCACATTTGATTTGATTGCAGTCTCAGAAACATTGAACAAATGACTCAGTTCATGAACTTTTCCTGAGAAGATTTTGCTGTAAGAACCAAAATTTCTGCTGCTCTGACTTACAAAAAAACATCCTACAAGTACCCAAAATTTGCTGCTGTGTAGAAAATTCAGTGGAAATTCTCCACGTTACTTGTCTACCCTTGCTTGTTAATATCAGTGCATTTTTAATACTCTTTTGATTTCAAACATGGGATTAATTAAATGGCAAAACCCAGTGGAGTCAAACCTGCTACCAAAAGGTATGCCAACATCTCCCTCTACTGTTGGTCGTGGGGAAAAGCAGTGCTTTGGTGTTTCGAAGGGGATACTTGGGGATTTCACCCCAGGGCATCAGGAGAGTGATGGCCATTCAGATATTCTTGTGCAACCAGCCATTGGCTCAAGCAGTTTCCCAGTTCACTCACTGCAGGAGTAAAGCCACTAAATGTGAGCACTTCCCTTTTACATCTTTCATAGGAGTCTTTTTGCTAGAATCATGCATTGCTGAACATCCTAAGAAACTTTTAGTAGCCTGTTGGCAACTAAAATATAGAGATGGAAGTATAAAGTCAACTTTTGCATACAGAAATAAAACATAAGTATTCTTGATAATTAGCAACATGACCTGTCTGTTGCTGGCTTTTGAACAAATGTGCAAAGTCTTTCTGCCAAACTGGTATCTTCTTCCTAGTACCATCTGTGGCAGCAGACACTGTACAGGGAGAGAGTGGCTACAGGATCATAATTCCCTCACCCAATCAAAAGTGACCTGTGTCATTGCAAGAACTTAAGTATCATCAGAAGGACTCTCAGCTGTGGCATTTTATCTCTTTTGAGTATGGAATGAGGCTCAATTTTGTTTGCACAGAGGACAGATCTTCTGTTGGAGTCATATTCTTTTGTTTCCATCTCTGCAATCAGGATTTCCTTCTTTATCTAAACCCATGCAAACAAGTCAAGTGAATCACCCATCTCTGCTTAGAATTGCTATCCACTGAGCACCTGAAATAGCATATGACAGACCTATCCAGTCTCACTCATTTGAAGTGAGCTGTCTTCTCTCACTTTTGGCCTCATTTTCATACAGCATATATCAATGGAAAATGTAACATAACACTCAGAAGTTTTCAAACCTCACTCATTCAAATGAGTGTGACTTGACAAGTTTGATGTGACAAAATAATGAAAAAGATGTTAAAGATTTCATTTAAATGCACAATGAAATTAAACATTTTTCTTAGCTTTATTTTTATTCTACCTTCCCCCTTCCCCCTTTTTTTTTTTTTTGCTTTAGAAATTAATTCTAAAGAGCTCCAACAAACTGGTGGAAAATAGGGAGACTATTAGTGTAAAGACTGCCATTTCTCACCTCAAAGTGAGTGCTTTGCAGTCACCCTTATTTACACCCACAGAGTTTTACATGGGGAGGTGGAGAGAGGGAGGTGGAGAGTAGGAGTGAGGTAGGCAGTTGTAAAGATATGAAAGACTAAAGAATTGCATACAATGGAGTGGCAGCCTTAGAGGGCAAACTTGCCATGACAGAACTATAAATTGCTATGACAGAACTATAAATGATCAAACAAATTAGCTGCAGCATGCCTTAGCTTGCATGGCTACCACACTATAAATGCAGGGAGGAAGAGAGAGAAGTTAACAGCAAGGGGGAAAAAAAGCTAGTATGATCACTTCTTCCAGATGGCTGCATGAGTTGGTGGATTAGCTTTTCATTCTTGGGTAATTAGATACTGGGGTAGTGAGCATGATTTTAAAAGAGTTAGATTGATTTGGTGGAAAAAATATCTCTATCTATTATAAAAGCAAAAGGTTTACAAATGATGATGATTTCTAGCAGGTATTGGAGACATAAAGCAAAAATGTTGAACTTGGGTAGCCAAGCATACACGTCTACTTTTCTCCTTGATGCATAAATAGATGTAGATAAGTCTTCAAAAAAGCTGGAATCACATAAGTTCTGTTGAGGTTGTCAGGACTGGAACATTCACTTCTCGTTTGAAAGGCTCTCTTACTCATTGAGATGTGAATCCACCTTCTAAATGTTATGAACCTTGTTTTAAGAGTAGTCTAAAATTATCTAAATGTAACAAGACCTAATGAAGAGAAGAGCACTTGTGATTTATAACTCCCTACTGAAAGGAGAGTTAATTCAAAAGTCATATACATACACATCCTGTTTACATTAATGGGAGTTCCAGCTATTGCAGCCAGAAAAATACCTCTCCTGGGTCAGCTCTTTGCAACCTCCTCTAAAGCATGGAGTACTTCCTGCTTTCAAAAAGAAGAAAATGGTCTAAATGATCCACTGTTTAAATCAAAACAATTCTTATCATCCTACTTTGCAAAATTAATCTCTGTACTAGAGTAGAAGTGCTTTTCTTATTGTTGAATGACCTTTGTGTTAAGAGTATTAGACTCTTACTTGGTTAAAGCCACTCTGAGTCTAATATACTGTCAAAACTCATGCATGTCTTTGTGCTAAATGTGAACAATTTGACAATGCTCGTCTTCCTGTACAGTTACTTGATATTCTGTATGTGACACTAACTGACTTCTGTAATACTCTGAATCTCTTTTTTACAGCCCAAAAAAGTGGAGGGCAGAAGAAAGCTGTATAAAGTGGTGACAGACAAAGCAAGGAGCCAAAGACAAGAATATGGCACCATTAGGCACACTGGTCTGCACTAGATGATGCAACCAATTCTTACTTAGAGCAAATTGTAGGGACACACTTCATCCCAACCTTAAGTTTCTACAGACTTCCACTGTTCATCTATCTGGAAGGAACCTTAAGAGTCTCTAGTCCAACCTCCTACTTCAAGCAGGAGGTACACACTGAATTCAGGTCAGGTTTCTTAGGACTTTGTCAAGCTGGGTCTTGAAAACCTCCAGTGACAGACATAGCACAAGTTCTGGCCATTTGGCAAGAGAGCTGCTCAGGACTGGCAACAAGACCGGCATGCTCGAGCTGAGAGGTGCTCTATTTTGGTTTCTTTTGGGGGCTTTTTGGGGCGGGAGGACCTTGGCAGACAGCGAGGACCAGCAGGGTCATCTTCTCGCATGCCTGCTCGAGAGGGTGAAGTCAGCTGCAGGAAATTTAAATGAGGCAGAGCAAAGCTGACAACCACTGTTTGGCAAGAGAGCTAGTCTTCTCACTTGATCGCAGCTAGCGGCATGTGCCAGGTTAGCTGATAGACAGCAGAAGCCTCTGTGGTAGCTTGGGCAAAATATAGTAGTCAGGTAGAATATATATATTTAACAACAAACAATAAAAAACCCCTGCCTGAAGAGATCCAGCCATGGCAATGACTTGGCCAAAGGCTACTAGAAAAATGTTAGGGTTTCCTAGTAGACAGAGCTGGCGCAGAAGCACACAGGTGTCCAGGCTGCTAACCGCAGAGAGTGCTGGAGCCTGGCACTTGGAATGGAGGGTGAAAGAGACAACACCTGTGTGAGGTGTGACCAAGTGAATTACCTTCTCAATCTGGTGGCCTGAGCTAAAGGATGAAGTATCAAGACTCAGGACTATAATGGAATGCAAAAGGGGGTTAGATATGTGGGAGCAGGCTTTACAGACTGCCCAAGTTGAGGGAGGCATCCCTGGAAACAGGGGGGGATGGGTACAGGCCACTATTAGGAGAAGCATGGGGAATCCATCCCAGTCCTCTTTACCTCCCCTGTTGTCCTTGCACAGTAAGTATGAGGCCCTGCAGGTTGAGGGCAATGTGGATGAGAAGACAGAAGAGCCAATCAGTCTCCTAAAACCATCAGGACTAGTACCATAAAGAAAAAGGGGAGGGTAATTGATGTTGGTGACTCTCTCCTGAGGGGAACAGAGGGTCCTATATGTTGTCCTGACTTCACAGGGAAGTGTGCTGCCTGCCTGGGATCCGGGTAAGGGGCATCACCAGGAGACTACCAAAGCTAACCCAGCCCTCTGACTGTTACCCATTGCTGGTAATCCAAGCTGGAAGCGATGAGATTGATAAGAAGCGCACCAGGACAATCACGAAGGAATTTGAGGCCCTTGGACAACTGATTGATGGGGCGGCAGTTCAAGTGGCTTTCTGTTCAGTTCCCTCAGTGGTAGGGGTGTACACTGAAAGGAATAGGAGAGCCCATGCCACCAACAAATGGCTCAAGGGATGGTTCCAGCAGCAGAAGTTTGGGTTCTTTGATCAAGGAGCAAGCTCTACTGCACCTGACCTGCTGGACCCAGATTGGGTGAATCTATCCAGAAAGGGCAAGAAGGCTCTAGCACTGGAGTTGGCAGGGCTCATTGGGAGGGCTTTAAACTAGGTTTGAAGGGGGTAGGTGACGAAACCAGTCTCTCTGGAGAGGAGAGAGAGGGACAAAAGTAAAGTTAGTTGAGAAATCAGCAGCCCAGCTGAAGCACAAGTATGCACACAGTATGGGTAACAAGTAAGAGGACACTTGGACACTCACAAGTCCATGGGACCAGATGGGATCCATCCAAGGGTGCTGAGGGAGTTGGCAGATGAGCTGGCCAAGACTCTTTCCATCATTTGCCACCAGTCCCGGCTCACCCGCAAGGTCCCAGATAACTGGAAACTGGCCAATGTGATGCCTGTCCACAAGAAGGGTCAGATGGAGGAACCTGCAAACTACAGGCCAGTCAGCCTGACTTCAGTGCCAGGGAGGAGTATGGAGCAGATCATCTTGGGGGCAATCACAGTGCACCGGTGGGATGGCCAAGGGATCAGGCCCAGCCAACATGGATTTAGGAAGGGCAGGTCCTGCCTCACCAACCTGATCTCCTATGATCAGGTGACCTGTCCTGTGGATGTGGGGAAGGCGGTGGATGTAGTCTGCTGGGACTTCAGCAAGGCCTTTGACTCCATTCCCCACAGCAAACTCCTGGCCAAGCTGTCAGCTTGTGGCTTGGACAGCAGCACTCTGTGCTGGGTTAGGAACTGGCTGGAGGGACGAGCCCAGGGAGTGGTGGTGAATGGTGCCACATCCAGCTGGTAGCCACTCACCAGTGGCGTCCCCCAGGGATCAGTGCTGGGCCCCATCCTGTTCAATATCTCTATTGATGATCTGGACGAGGGGATTGAGTCCACCATTAATAAGTTTGCAGATGACACCAAGTTGGGAGCAGGTGTTGATCTGTTAGAGGGTGGAAGGGTTCTGCAGAGGGACCTTGACAAGCTGGACAGATGGGCAGCATCCAACATGATGTCATTTAACAAGTCTAAGTGCCGGGTGCTGCACTTTCGTCACAACAACCCCATGCGCTGCTACAGGCTGGGGACAAAGTGGTTGGAGAGCAGCCAGGCTGAACAGGACCTAGGGGTACTGGTTGACAGCTGGCTGAACATGAGCCAGCAGTGTGCCCAGGTGGCCAAGAAGGCCAATGGCATTCTGGCCTGCATCAGAAATAGTGTGGCCAGCAGAAGCAGGGAGATCATTGTGCCCCTGTACTCATCACTGGTTAGGCTACACCTTGAACCAGTACTCAGTGTCCAGTTCTGGGCTCCTCAAATTTAGAAGGATACTGAGACACTTGAACATGTCCAGAGAAGGGCAATGATGCTGGGGAGAGGTCTTGAGCTCAAGCCTTATGAAGAGAGGCTGAAGGAGTTAGGGTTGTTTAGCCTGGAGAGGGGGAGTCTTAGAGGAGACCTTATAGCTCTCTGCAACTACATGAAGGGCACTTGTAGCTAGGTGGGGTTTGGTCTCTTCTCCCACACAGCCAGCACCACAAAAAGAGGACACAGTCTCAAGCTGTGCTGGGTAAAGTTTAGGCTCAAGGTGAGGAGAAAGTTCTTCACAGAAAGAGTTTTTTGCCATTGGAGTGTGCTGCCCAGGGAGGTGGTGGAGTCACTGTCCCTGGAGGTGTTCAAGAAGGGACTGGACTTGGCACTTGAAGGCATGGTTTAGTTAGTCATGAGGTGTTTGGTGATAGGTTGGACTTGATCTCTGAGGTCCTTTCCAGCCTTATTGATTCTATGATTCTATGATTCTAAGGGCAATCTCTTTTACTGCTTAATTAGCCTTGCTGTCACATTTTGCTTCCTAATAACCAGTTAGGATCTCCTCTATCTCAGTTTATTACCATTGTGTCTTATGCTCCATCAGAACACTTTGAAAAAAGTGCATGCTAAACCTCCTTTGTTTCCTGCCTTTGGTTTTTGGACTATTGTTGGGTGTTCCTGAAGCTGTCCCTTTTTCTTGCTGAAACAGTCAGTCCTGTTTCCTTTCTTTGTGAGGCAAGGGCTCCAGCCCCAGTATCTCAATTACTACATCTGACCTTGCTTGTAGCTTCCTGGATCTTCTTTCTTGTCCTTTTGGAATACAACTCCAATATTTTAATTTTCCTTTCAGTAAGTTTTTTCCAGACAGTTTCAAATATACTTATACCCTTAGATGCTTCCTACCAGGTCCTAGAGACTCAAAAGGGTCAAGAAGATTCAAGAATTATAGAATGTAGAATCATTTAGATCAGAAAAGGTTCTTAAGACCACCAAGTCCAACCGTAAACTTAACACTGACAAGTCCACCACTAAACCATGTCTTTCACATACCTCCAGGGATGGTCACTCAACCACTTCCATGGGCAGCCTGTTCCATAACTTGGTAACTCTCTGTGAAGACAGTTTTCCTAATAGAATCATAGAATGGTCCAGGCTGGAAGGGACCTCCAAAGGTCATCTAATCCAACCACCCCACACTCAGCAGTAACATCCCCAACTATACCAGGCTGCCCAGGGCCTTGTAGAGCCTTTTCTTCAGCATCTCCAGGGAAGGGGTCTCAACCACCTCCCTGGGCAACCTGTTCCAGTGTTCCACCACTCTTATAGTAAATAACTTCTTCCTAACATCCAGTCTAAATCTGCTCTTCTCTAGTTTGAAGCCATTGCCCCTTGTCCTGTCACTGTAGGCCTTTGTAAACAGTCTCTCTCCATCCTTCCTGCAGGCCTTCTTCAGGTACTGGAAGGCTGCTATTAGGTCCCCCTGGAGCCTCCTCTTCTCCAGGCTGAACAGTCCCAGGTGCCTCAGCCCATCCTCACAGCAGAGGTCCTCTAACCCCCTGATCATTTTCATGGCCCTCCTCTGTCTGCTCTGTCAGGTCCGTGACCTTTTTATATTGAGGGCTCCAGACCTGTACACATCACTCCAGGGGAGGTCTCACCAGAGCAGAGTAAAGTGGCAGAATCACTTCTCTGGACCTGCTGGCCACACATCTTTTGATGCAGCCCAGGATGTGATTTGCCTTCTGGGCTGCAAGCACACACTGCCTGCTCAAGTCCAGCTTCTTGTCCATCAGCACTCCCAAGTTCTTTTCCACAAGGCTGCTTTCTAATACCTCATCCTCCACTGTATTGACAGTGAGGATTGTTCTGGCCCAGGTGTAGAACCTTGCACTTGCTCTTGTTGAACCTCATGAGGTTCACCAAGGCCCACCTCTCCAGCTTGTCCAGGTCTCTCTGGATGACATTCTGTTGCTCTGGTATATCAGCACCACCGCACAGCTTGGTGTCATCTGCAAACTTGCTGATGGTGCACTTGATCCCACTGTCTATGTGACTGACAAAAATATTAAATAGTACAGGTCCCACTACAGACCCCTAAGGGACACCACTTGTCACTTCTCTCCATCTGGACTTCATCGAGCACCTCTCTCTGGATGCAACTATTCAGACAATTCCTTATCCACTGAACAGTCCACCCATTAAATCCATATCTCTCCAACTTGGTGGGCAGGAGGTTGTGGAGGACTGTGTCAAAGGCTTTGCAGAAGTCCAGATAGATCACATCCATAGGTCTCCCTTATCTACTGACATAGCCACTTTGTCATAGAAAGCCACAAGGTTAGTCAGGCTGGACCTGCCGCTAGTAAAGCCATGCTGACTGTCTTGAATCACCTCCCTGTCCTCCATGTGCCTTAGCATGGCATCTAGGAGGATCTGTTCCATGATCTTCCCAGGCACCAAGGTGAGGCTGGCAGGTCAGTAGTTCCCAGGGTCCTCCTTTCTATCTTTTTTTTAAAATGGGTGTAATGTTTCCTTTCTTCCAGTCTCCAGGGACTTCACCTGACTGCCATGACTTTTCAAATATCATAGAGAGTGGCTTGGCAACTACATCAGCTAATTCCCTTGGGACTTTGGGATACATTTCATCAGGTCCCATGGACTTGTATATCTTCAGGTTCCTCAGCTAATCACACACCTTGTCTTCACTTACAGTGGGAGGAACCATGTCACCCTGCTCTCCAACTTGTGGTCCATCAACACAAGAGCCATGAGAGTGGGGTTTCCAGTGAAGAGTGAAGCAAAATATGTTTTTGAGAATCTCAGCCTTCTCATGTGTTGATACAAGTTCCTCACTGTTGCTCATCAGGGGAAACACACTTTCTTTAACTCTCCTTTTCTGGTTAATGTACCCACAGAAGCCCTTCTTGTTTTTCTTTACATACCTTGCCAAGTTCAGTATTATCTGTGCCTTGGTCTTCCTGACCTTGTCCCTGCATAGCCAGGCAGCATCCTTATACTCTTCCCAGGATGCCTGTCCCTTCTTTGACTTCCTGTGAAGCCACAACTTGCCCCTTAGTTTGACCAGCAGGTAACAGGTCACAGCCATGGTGGTCTCTTGCCCTTCTTGAATAATTTCTAGCATTTGGGGATTGAGATCTTTTGTGCTCTATAGAGAGCAACCTTAAAGATGCCAGCTCTATTCCACTCCCTTGTCCCTGAGAGCCACTTCCCATTTAGTCCTATTTACTAAGTCCTTGAAGAGCAGGAATTCTGCTTTCCTAAAATTTAGAGTTCTAACTGTGCTTTTCATGGGCTTCATACTCTTAAGGACAGTGAACTGCACTGATGGACTGAATTGAGGGAGCAGAACCTCAAGCAATGCTCAGCTGATAGAAGGAAATGTTTTAGCTCTTGTGGGCCACAAACCTTGGGGACAAACTGCAGCTGTGTAGAGAGAAAAAAAGCATTTAGCTGATTACCAGTGGCCATTGTGACTCAGGGAAGCCACACAACGAGCTGAGAATAAGAGCTGGTAAACATTGAAAAGAGTCTTTTGTCTTATCTCTGAACTTAGATAAGAGATGCTTGATCATTTGCCTTTGGTCTAACACCTGTCTGAGCCTTGCCAAGGGATGTGTGTTCCTTGGCACTTTCTCGGCAGCCAATCACGAATCTGTAACTGTCGCACTGACACACCTAATTACCAATCACAAGTTGCTTTTGATTATGTTAGCCTATATAAAGAAAAGACTTTGTACAATAAAGTAGACACTTTGCTTGCATCAAGCTTTGTCTCCATCCCTCAATCACGGTACTGCACTAGCACATACTTCTTAGGATAGTGAAGGCAGCCCAGGCTACCTTCAACTTTGACATCACTGATGACTTCACTTGCATTTGTGACCAACATGTCTAACAATGCATCTTCTTGCTTATTTAGGTAATACCCTATCCAAACCCCCTCTGGTGCAATTTGAAGCCATTTTCTCTTGTTCTATCACTTATACTAAGGAGAACAAACCAACACTCACCTTGCTACAACATCCTTTGAGGTACTTGTAGAAAGCAATAAAGTGTCCCCTCAAACTTCTTTTCTCCAGGCTAAACAACCCTAGTTCCCTCAGACTAGGGTCTCATAAGACTTGCTCTCCAGACCCCTCACCAGATTCACTGCCCTTCCCTGGACAGTGATCCAGCATCTCAATGTCCTTCTTGGAGTGAGCAGCACAAAACTGAACGCAGTATTTGAGACTGGGCCTCATACACTCTTAAGTACAGAAGGAAAATCACTTTTGTAGTCTTCTAGCCACTGTATTTCTGATACAAGGGTTCACACAGTCCCCTCATTTAGATATTAATAAAGATATTAAAAAGAACTGGATCCAATATTGAGCCCTGGGGAACACCACAGTTGATCATCTGCCAGCTGGATTTAACTCCATTCACCACAACTCTTTGGTCTTGGCCGTCCAGACAGTTTTTTAACTAGCAAGGCACACAGGCATCTAAGTGCTGAGCAGACAGTTTCTCCAGGGGAACGCTGGGAAAATAGTGTCAAAGTGTTCACTTATATTATATCTAAGTTGACGATACCCACAGCTCTTCCTTCATCTACTATGTAGGTCACCTTGTTTGAGCAAAGGTGAATGTGAAGGAAAGGAGGTATTACAGTCCTATATGAGTAATTTACAAGGTACTCTACCTTTTAGTCTTTGGAAAATACTCAAAACACCACCTCAAGTTTCATGAGAAGTAAGAGTGTTAACCTAGTTCTGAACCAATCTCCATGTGAACAATAGCTAACTCATCAGCTTTCACACACAATCAGCAGACTGTACTGGAATATCCCAGGACACATCCAGTGTGTTTCAAGACTGACTTGACACACTCAGTGAAGGATGATTTTCCATATGGTGTATGAGCTTGTATTTGTGTTTTGAGGAGTTTGTTCTCATAAGCAATTTTGTGCAATATTTATTTATATTCTTGCATTAATCTGTGCGATATTTATTTATATTCTTCCTTTAAGTAGAAGTTTGCAGAGAACAGGTGTGGGGGTTTTGTTTGTTTTGTTGTGTTTTGTTGCAATTCTGCAGTTTAATTTGTGGCACACACTTTAATTTGTGGCATCTTATGCTTGTGAATTGAAAGGGAACATACTCATGCAATTACTAGACATGCTCTTGTTTAATGCAACATGCCTTTGCCTGGCACATGCTCTCAATTTCCTTTCTTCCTTTAGCATCATTAAGAGACATTTCTTTACTGTGAGGAATAAACTGTCTAAGAAGTTCTGTTGATCACCTATCTACATCAAGTGGACTTTTATTACACTCCTTTTTATTGGCTGTATTACTGCTGTTTCCCACTAAGCTGAAACTTCATAACATTTCTACAGGTTCTTTCCTCAAGATTACTGCTACAAAGAGTTAAATTAATTCATCCTAATTCTCCTTATTGTAGCCTCTTTTCAGATGTATGTCTTTCCTGAAGGCCTATAAGCAGCCCTTATGCACAAGAGCAGGATACTTTTAATTTGAAAGTCAGTTCCTGTCAAGTATTTTATTACTGAATCTTTTCTGACTTCCTTTTCAGAAGCTTCACCAATCCTATGCATGCTTCTTTCTTCTTTCATTTACCAGAAACCTGTTTATTCCTGAGGTGAAGGCACATTATGCCCAGATATCAAATCCTGTCCCAGCATATGGACAAGTTTCCCCTCCTTCAGGAGGAATACAAAAGCCAAGGCATTAGCCAGGCCAGCAAGCACCCAGCGCATGCAGTGCTCGTGCAAATACCAAGTATGGGCATAATTCTAGCTTCACGCTTTCTATAGGCTGAAGCCAGTTGTTTATGAGAGTGCCCATTGGTCAAACCCAGCCTCGAGGACTCTCTAAGTATCACCCCAATTGTTAAACAAGTTGCCCCCTCTTTCACTTTGTCTGTCTGCTTGCTCGAGAGGACAACGCCATAGCCCCTGCTCATTGAGCTCGTTATTTCTCTCATTCATGCATGCACGCATACTGAAAGCCTCTTTATCGCGAGAAGCAGACCTGGGAATTATCTCCAGAGGGAGGACCTTCACTGAGCCTGAGAAGCCCAGCATCATCACAGCCAGTCACACTGACCAGGAGAGCCCACCGTGCCACCGGAGGACTGGAACCCCCCAGGGTAAGATCTGCCCAGTTGCCAGGGAGAAGGGACTTGACTGAGACCGAGTCCACATATCCATATATTCCCTGCTATTGTGGGAGAGGAGCCACCACCTGTGCTGCTCTGAGCCCTGTAAACCTCAGAGGAGACCTAGAGCACTGTCTACGCAACCCAGGACCACTGTGAGAGTCCCGCTCTCCCTTTAAGACAAGTAAACGGGAAGTCACTGCTCGACACAGCCACATTCTTTCCCCAAGGCTGTTCACATCAGCCCCGGAGCCCATTGCAGCCACTCCTGTTGCCATGCCAAATTGGAAACCTCCAACCCTGCCTATCAGCAACTCTCGCCCCACTCTACCATACGAGCTGACTCCAAGAGCCAACCCCATTCCCAGACCAGCCCTACCAGTCTTGCTGGCCCACAGGCCTGCCCAACCAGGACCGCTCCCTATCATCTGGAGGGAGCCGGCCGAGTCCTGACAGGAATCTGCTTATGAGCTAAGCCCAGGTTCCATTTCCCTCTCCACTGCTGTGGAGAGAGGAGACAGCCACCCAGCGCCACCATCCAGACCTACCTAGGAACCAGTCCAGCGACTGTAGTCTGCCAGACCCCCACCTTGTTACAAACAACAGCTACAAAGTATCTTCCACATGCTTTCCATCCACTAACCCTCAGTTCAAAGTATCTGCATCTAGCAGAGTAATTGCTGAAGCACAGAAACATCGTAATAGCGCTGCATAGAGCTAGAAGCCGCCCGTGCTCCATAAAGTCGCCATCTAGTCTCCAAGTGGCAGAACTGCACCCTCTATTATATAAATGCAGAAATAATTATGTAACTAGTTCAATCAAGTTCTAATTATAATACTAAGCCACTTATGGAATGTATTTCATGAACGTGCACTAGAACATGTATATAAGTGACTCATCACTTTTTAATAATTTTGACAATTAATAAAAACCTATTTTCATAATTCATATTTCATATTCATAAATTTAATAACCTCTTCATCACAATTCCTTATTTTAAAATTAACAGAGGCTGAATGTTTTGGGTTTTTTTTTTTTTCTTTTTTTTCCCCCCTAGTTTAGCACAGTTCTTTGGAGTTTGAAGAATATTCAGTTGTAGTGGATAAAATAACAGCACTAAGCTTTGAAGTTTGCCTGCAAAACAAGGTGAACAATTAGCCACAAGAGAAGGACAAACTATGGCACAAGAAGATGCTGAATTTGAGTGTAGCTGTATGTAGAATAAAGTCCATACAATCTGATTCACAGAACAGTGATCTGTTCACGTAATTAATTTTGTTTACATTGCTCTAAGTGCATTTTCAATCACTGAAATCTCACTATACACTGAAGAACATGCTGCGATTTATATCTGGCTTTTGACTGGATCTCCATTGTTGTCCAAATAAAATCAGATCAGTACAGATGGATAAACAAAAGGATAAACAAAAAGTATATTGTTGCAAGGGCACATTGAGGCCTATCTAAATAGGCTTTTGCTGCTCTGTGAGGATAAACTGGCCTGTAGGACATTCTCCTGAGCAGAACACTTAGCTGGAGACTTATACTGCCCAGGGGCCCTGACGGCCATAGGCAGTAAAGTGGCCTTCAATTAACTTTGCTCCAATTACCTCTATACTTTCCTGTTCTGTTTATGCTAGACATGCAGAGGTACAGCTCAAAAGCTAGCCAGCAATGTTGGAGGTGGATTGAAAACTGGCCTTACAAGAGTGTTTAGAGGGTTGCCATCAGTGGCACAGAGACAACTTGGAGACCTGTGGCCAGTGGTGGTCCCCAAGGATCAGTACTGGGTGCAGTTTTGTTCAATATCTTTATCAATGACCTGGATGAGGGGATTGAGAGTACCCTCAGCAAGTTTGCTGATGACACATGACTGTGGGGCTTGGATGACACACCATCAGGCTGTGCTGCCATCCAATGAGATCTGGACAGGCTGGAGAGCTGCCTGCAGCCAAACCTTATGAAGTTTAATAAGGACAAGTGCAGGGTCCTACATCTGGGGAGGAATAATAACATGCATCAGTACAGGTTAGGGGCTGCCCTGCTGGAAAGCAGCTCCTTGGAGAAAGACCTTGGAATCCTAGTGGATAGGAAGTTTGCCATGTGTGGTGGGTTAACGCCCATCCTGAAAAAAAACAGGGTGGAGGCTTGCGAGTGCTATGCCCTTCCTGTAGGGAAACTGAGTTTGTTCTACTCCCCGCTCCCTGCCCAGCTAGGGCATACGAGGCAGAACATTGCAGCCATTAGCTCTCCTTTTTTGCTCCTGGCTCTCCTGGATGAGAGCTACTGCAGCTGCCTTCCTGCTCTTCTGCCATGTGGTTGGGCCTGATCCTTCTCCCTGCTACTTCTGCACCTCTTCAGAGAGACAGACTGGTTTTCTATTCTTGTTCCTTGCCCTTGTGAACCTTTTCTGTTATTGTTTTAGATATATATATATTAAAGAAAACTTTACCTCTCTACTTCCAAGCCGACTCCAAATTATTGCTTGTTGGATTTGCTCCTTCCCCTTTTTTTCCCCCTCTCTGTTGAGAGGACGGATGGGGGAGCAGGGGAGAGATTCTCAGCCTTGTCCCCATCTGAGCTATTAACTCCCAGTTAAGGCTTAAACCACTACACCAAGGAACAACAATGTACCCTTGTGGCGAAGAGAGCCAATGGCATCCTGGGATGCATCAAGAAGGGTGTGTCCAGCAGGTCTAGGGAAGTTGTTGTTGTTGTTGTTGTTGTTGTTGTTGTTGTTGTTAATAATAATAATAATAATAATAATAATAATAATAATAATAATAATTACTAACAAATAATAATTAAAAAAAACAGGTTGGAAGAAACCTTCAAGATCATCGTGTCCAGCCCCTCAACCAATCCAACCCACCTAAACAACTAAGCCATGGCACCAAGCACCCCATCAAGTCTACTCCTGAACACCCCCAATGATGGCGACTCCACCACCTCCCCGAGCAGCCCATTCCAATGGACAATCACTCTCTCTGTATAGAACTTCTTCCTAACATCCAGCCTGAACCTCCCCTGGCGCAGCCTGAGACTGTGTCCTCTTGTTCTGGTACTGGCTGCCTGGGAGAAGAGACCAAAATCTGCCTGTCTACAACCCCCCTTCAGGTAGCTGTAGAGAGCAACAACCCTTGGGTCTCCTCCTCTCCAGGCTAAGCAACCCCAGCTCCCTCAGTCTCTCCTCATAGGGCTTGTGTTCCAAACCCCTCACCAACTTTGTTGCTCTTCTCTGGACTCGTTCCAACAAGTCAACATCCTTCCTAAACTGAGGGGCCCAGAACTGGACACAGTACTCGAGGTGTGGCCTAACCAGTGCAGTGTGCAGGCGCAGAATGACCTTCCTGTTTCTGCTGGCCACACTGTTCTTGATGCAGGCCAGGATGCCATTGGCCCTCTTGTCTGCCTGGGCACACTGCAGGCTCATGTTCAGCCTACCATCAACCAGTACCCCCAGGTCCCTCTCTACCTGGCCACTCTCCAGCCACTCTGACCCCAGCCTGTAGCACTGCATGGGGTTGTTGTGGCCAATGTGCAGAACCCAGCACTTGGATGTGTTAAATCACATGCTGTTGGATTCAGCCCATCTACTCTGCCCTGGTGAGACCGCACCCGCATTCAGTTTTGGGCTCCCCAGTTCAAGAAAGAGAACTGCTGGAGAGAATCCAACAGAGAGTCACAGTATCACAGTATAACTAAGGTTGGAAGAGACCCCAAGGATCATCAAGTCCAACCTGTCTCGACTGACCTCATGACTAGACCATGGAACCAAGTGCCACGTCCAATCTACTCTTGAACACCTCCAGGGACGGTGACTCCACCACCTCCCTGGGCAGCCCATTCCAATGACCAACGACTTGCTCAGTGAAGAACCTTCTCCTCACCTCGAGTCGAAACCTCCCCTGGTGCAGCTTGAGACTGTGTCCTCTTGTTCTGGTGCTGGTTGCCTGGGAGAAGAGACCAATCCCCTCCTGTCTACAATTACCTTTCAGCTAGTTGTAGAGGGCTATGAGGTCGCCCCTGATCCTTCTCTTCTCCAGGCTAAACAATCCCAGCTCCCTCAGCCTCTCCTCATAGGGCTTATGCTCAAGGCCTCTCACCAGCCATGTTGCCCTTCTCTGGGCATGCTCAAGTGTTTCAATGTCCTTCTTAAACTGAGGGGCCCAGAACTGGACACAGGACTCAAGGTGCGGCCTAACCAATGCAGAGTACAGGGGCACAATGACCTCCCTGCTCCTGCTGGCCACACTATTCCTAATACAGGCCAGGATGCCATTGGTCCTCTTGGTCACCTGGGCACACTGCTGGCTCACGTTTAGGCAGGTGTCAATCAGTACCCCCAGGGCCCTCTCTGTTTGGCAGCTCTCCAGCCACTCTGACCCCAGCCTGGAGCTCTGCATGGGGTTGCCGTGGCCAAAGTGCAGCACCCGGCACTTGGACTTGTTAAATGCCATGCCATTGGACTCTGCCCATCTGTCCAGTCGGTCAAGGTCCCTCTGCAGAGCCTTTCTACCCTCTAACTGACCAACATCTGTTCCTAACTTGGTGTCATAAGGATGATTAGGGCACTTGAATACCTCTTCTATGAAGAGAGACTGAGATCTCTGGGGCTATTTAGTCTTGAGAAGAAAAAGCTGCCTACAGAGCTACACACTCGTCTGCCAGTTTGGCAGAGTGAATCTTAACCACTTCCTTTCAAGGTCAGGTCTGGTAAACATGGAATGTAGTTCCACCACAAATAAATTCCAAGCTAAAACAAATAGCAGATCATAAAAAAACATCCTACAGACTTCATTAACCTTAAATTAAATGAGAACTATTGACATAATCAAGTTTTTTTAACTTTATTCAGCTTTATGAAGATTTCTAACAGTAGAGAAGAGCAAATTCCTTTTTGTACCCTAGCAGCAGGAAGATCTCCACCAGACTGTTGCCTCATGTTTCTCAACCATTCTTCTCCTTTGTCCCGCAATTACTGTTCTCCTGTTTCTGTTCAAACAGATTAACTACAACATTCAGGAGGATATTTTCTATAGTTATTGTGTCACTATCACACAGAATTATTTGGTGAAGGGCATAACTTTTCATCAGATTGAAAAGACTGATTTAGAAGCAGTTACCCACCTTGCACAGTTTGACAGGGTTTCTTCCCAAAGCATCAGTCAGACTCTGTGTGCTTGCAAGGAGCTCCAACGTACATGGTGACAAGCAAGCGTAAGCGCTCATACATAAAGCTAAACAAAACTGAAGAATTTTATCTCAGTAGGTGCAGTCCAGTCCATAGGCTGTCTGCTGTCTTGGAAGGCAGTATGCTGCTAAATATTTAATGTTTATGGGTTTGCTTTGTTTTCCTTGAGAGACAGATTTTTTTACTATTTCTCTTATGGCTTCTTCACTGAGATGCAGTCCTCAGGAGTCTGAGAATCTGTCAATAACTTCTTACAGTATTTAGGAAGAGGGTAGAAAACTTATTCATGACCACATTTTCTTGGATGTGATCATCTGGGTTCCACTTACCCACTTCAAAGACAGACTAAATTTTAAACTATGTTAGAAAGAGCACTATGCACAATGCTATGGATCAACTAATTATTCAAAAATGTGTCTTGACAAAGCTGTGTACCCTGCGTTCAACAGATGCAGTTCAATATGTGTGAGCATGCAAAGCTTTAAAGGGTGATTTGCCAACTCAAGACCATTGAAGCTGTACTTTATAGACTTGTACTTGAAATCCCACCAAGGAAAACTATTTCATTGTCTGTTCCTACAGCAGGAATGCTATCTCCACAGGTACTACATCTAAGGTCTTCTACTCACCTTTACTTACTGCTGCCACAGGTTTTACACTGTGAAAACAGATGGTGAAATTTTGCCTTTTAAATACAGGTTAGATCAGGTTTAAGGAAGTACTCTTTAGAAAATGCAGGAGTTTGGTTAGAAGTAACAACTTCAGTGTTTCAATAGCTATTAGTTTTTCACTCTGTGATATGCAATATTTGTTCTGAACAACATGAGGAAAACAGGCATAGTCCTGACCCACTACTGAGCTCTGCGTTATGCATGCTTAGTAAATTATTTTTATTGAAGAAAAGCAAATTGCACAGGTGCTTCATCTCAAGCTGCCTACAATAAGTTTGTTCTATACAAGGTTCAGTTATTTATATCTATAGTGTTTACATGAAAATGAACCAGATCTCATTGCCACATAAGAATATAAAAAATTCTTAAGCTTTTTTCCCACTCTTTTTTTCCCCCAGAAATATCTAAACAGATCTTAAAATAATACATTCATCTTTTACAAAGATGTCTGCATTTCAAAGTGCTCCTGACAATAGGCACTGAGTTGAAGAGTCTGGGTGCGTAGGCTTCTGGCAGTAATGTTGTGAGGCAGAACCAGTATGGCTCACTAGTGAATCCAGAATCTCATGAAGTCATAGAATCATAGAATTGTTTTTGGTTAGAAAAGACCTCTAAGATCATTGAGTCCAGCTACCAACCTAACACCACTGTGATGGCCATTAAACCATATCCCAAAATCCCATGTCTGCACAATTTTTGAACACTTCCAGGGACAGAGACTCCACCTCCTCTCAGGGCAACCTATTCCAACGCATGACCACTCTTGAAGGAAAGATATGTTTCCTGATATTGTAAGGAGTGGTCCAAAGAGCTTCATCTGTGTCATCATTGTCATCAGGAATTGGGACTCCCTTGCCCCAAGGAGAAGGACAAAACAGGACTGGACCCAGAACCAGAGGAGACATCTTTGGACCCTTGCATTATTGGTATAGACCTCTTGCCCTTTCCCCTCTTCACTTCACTCTACTTTTCCCCTTTCTCCCCTCACTTTTCTCTACCTCCTATGGGTAAAATATAAAGTTTTGCTGCTGATTGAAATGAACCCCCTGAAGTGAGTCACTTGAGTTTTCTGCACTTAGAGATCACAGTAACAAACCATCACAAGTCCATTGTTTTTACTATGACATTAAATTGGTGTCACACACAGGATAATTGTGACTGAAAGAGGAATGCAGGTTGCCAAACTAAAAAGGGAGTATGGATGCCTCCCTAAAGAATCTGAAATAGAGTATGTGTGGCATATATCCCTGACAGGGCATGATCAAATTATATTAAGTGAAAAGGAAGCAAATGGATACTGGGGGCACACCATTTTCTTATTAACAGGTGATAACTGAGTGCTGTGGTCACTGACACAGAGAGCAGCATAGTGGGCTGAAGGACTAAACCCTTTAGATAGGAGGGAATCCCTGATCAATTTCTAGAAAGTGTACACAAAGCAGCCTGATTGCAAATGATTCATGAGAGAAAATTAATTACTGGATGTGAATTGCCAATGATGTTAACAGTGAATTCTGAAGTCATGACCCCCTTATATGGGGTCTTCCAGAGGCACTTAAAGCTACAGGGACTAATCTTCAAAGAACAATAGCACCAATGGGTCTGGTAGAAAGGCTTGAGGGCTTGATGAGAAAAGAGGGGAATGATGCCAGTACTTCCTTGAATCCTACCTTTAATCATAGTCCTGCTCCCTCCCAGTCAAGTAATAAAAAATTTTGGACGTGGTGGGGAAGTGGCACAGGAGCTGATTGACTATAATAGGCAATATGGTCCTGTAGTAACTTTTGAGGAGAAACCAAGAGGCAAGTAGAAGTAAATGAACTGCAAATTCCCCCAGAAAAGGTCCAAAAACCCTCACAAGAAGTTAAATTATTGGGAATTTGGTGGAAGAGGGGAATGACATGCATCCCACCAGATACCCTCACTTCCTTAGACCAAATTAAAATGCCTGAGTCAAAAAAGGATTTGCAGCATGCTTTAAGATTATTGTTTTGGAGGAAACATATCATTGCTAGACCTCTTTATGATTTGCAGGGGAAAGGGGTCAAATGGGAACAGACTGCTTCCCAAGACGAAGCTACGCAATTGCTAATTTTTGAACCAACAGCTCACCAAACTCCTGGCCATATCACCTTACAGATCCCTTTCACGTGGAATGAGGATTTGTCTTATCAGGACTGTCAGTACACATTTGGCAATGGGGACCAGAAGGGTCCACATGGCCTGTGGGATTTTATTCTCCTGAGAAGAGATATACAGCTTGGGAGAAGTGTTTTTTTGTGGTCAGTTTGGCTTTCATAGACATGGAGACAATTGTATGGCAGCAACCAATCGTACTAAGAGGCACGTTTAAAGCAATAAAAGCAGTCACCACTGGGACCACTCCCCCTGATGGGGTGGCCCAGAGAGCCACCATAGGAAAGTGGTATGCCCAGATAGAACATTGTTGTAACATTTTCTCAGTAACTGAAGGACCTTCGAAAAACCTAGCAATACAAGAGATGGAAAGCCTGGACAGCAGCCAAGACAAACCTGCCTCGGTCATTTACATAGCCCCTCCTTTTTCTCAGGATCAGTCTGTCAGTGCCTGGTTTACTTAGCTTCTGCTAAGAGAGAAGGAGAAACATGGAAATATTGGGCAGTAACACTTCATACCTCTTCCAATGAGCAGATCACAACAGAGGGGGAGGGTAGTGCCCAGGTTGGTAAATTAACTACAGTATGGAGTGTTTTCAAGTGTGAAGCAGAAGCCACTACTGTCCACATTTACACTGATTCCTATGCTGTGTTAAAGGGATGTACTGAATGGCTCTCTTTCTGAGAGTAAAAGAGATGGAAGGTTAACAGAATTCCAGAGTGGAAGAAGAAAAATTGCAAGAAATCTTAAATATTGCCAGCCAAGTAAACTTTGCATCAGGTTGTGTAGCTTCTTATCAGGTTGATGGTGGCTCAGCAGGCAACTGGAATAACAGGGCTGATGTGTTAGCAAGACTAGTACCTATGCAAAAGAGACAAATCACAGAGGATTCAGAACACCTGTTAGAGTTATTGCATGTAAAGTACAAACACACAGGAGCCAAAGATCTTTATGGTGAAGCCCATGCCTGAGGATAGCATGTCACTAGAGAAATGTGCAAAACATGCATATCAGCCTGTGAACAGTGCCATACACAGCTTGAAATACATCCCTTAGAGGATGACCCTCTGCATTTACGAGAGGGCAAAGGCTTGTGGGAGGCCTGGCAAGTGGACTATATTGGCCCCTTTAAGAGATCAGGAGGTAAACGTTTTGTGCTTCTAGGAGTGGAAATAACATCAGGGCTACCCCAAGCAGGAGCTTTTAAAAGTGCTACAGGAGAAAACATTGAAAGCGCTGCAAAACGGGTTTGGAACTTTTCCAAAGCCCAAAGAAATACAGTCTGATAATGGTTCTCACTTCACAGACAGAATTGTACAGGACTGGGCAAGAAGCAAAGCAATTGAATGGACCTTTCACACCCCATGTTATCCTCAAGCTAATGGGACTGCAGAAAGAACCAATGGTGTCTTAGAGCAGCTTCTGAAACTACATGAGGGTAACTGGGATTCCTGCTTGGTTTAGTTGATTAGGTGGTGTTGGATGATGGGCTGGACGTGATGATCTTGAAGGTCTCTTCCAACCCGGTCTATTCTATTGCTGTAAAAGGTATAAATGACAAGTGTAAATAAATCAATAAAAGGTGTAAAGGGGTAAATGGATGCCTCAAAATCACTGCTTTCTGCCCAAATGCTCCTACTTTAATTCCCTCACTAAAGGGACCAAATGATTCTAAGAATCCATGTTACCTCCCTGGACAGCCTGTTCTGGTGGAACTTCCCACCATGGGAAGTGTGCCACTGTTACTAAAGACCCCACTTAATGCAATTGCATGGGTAGCTTCCAATGGCCTGGGCAAGGAGCATTGGATAAATACCCACTGGATAATTCCATCATATTAATTTTGCCTCAGGGAGGCAAGCTCTGTTGTTTTTCTTTTGCAGGAGAACCCCAAAGGACCCTGAAAACTGCACAGACAACACATCAATGAAGAAGTAGAGGCCTAAATTCTAAAATGATAAACCATCTAATTGGACTGGGTAATATTTTTCTGCATCTTACCTCTAACCCATATCCATAAGAATGCTGAATGGCCTTGGTCTGAGGCCATTGTCAGTTACACTCACTCTCTAGGTCATTACCCCAAGGACTGTCTCCCAAACTTGGCTAAAATGGTAACATGTGACACTGCAGTGTGCCACAATGGAGATCTACTCTATTCTTTCAAGCACGGAGTATGGGCCCGAAAGGTGGACGAGAAACGGCAAACTAGATTTAGAATCTTGTGTTGTATGAGAACAACAAGTTTTTATCTGTGAGAGTAATGCAATCAAAGCCCATGACATTTGTTTGGACACTGAACAGAATATTTGTCCTTTTGAGGCTCATCCTGATGAAAACCCTAAAACAGTGCTAGTGTATATTGGCAAAGGCAGTGTACGTTTCAGGATTGCTTGTGGTTTTGTATCTGTAGACAATGTAGTTGTAAATATTCAGAATAATTCAAACTTTTGTGCTTGCAATTTCACTGAGATTACTGGATGTGACGTCTCCTATCTAGCCCAGTCATGCCCCACCAACTCCTGCAGTCTAATTATACACTGACTCATGAACTGCTGCCAGTTACCACTGGGATGAATCTCACTTTAGTAAGGCAGTTGTTACAACACCATGATTTGGTCAGAATTTTGGAAACAGAGGTAATGGACAGAAAAACTTGATAATTGTTCATCCCAATGTGGAAGAACTGCCTTGTGTTTTGACGTGAGTTGAAAAGGATGGAGAGCATAGATGGTGGGACAAACTTTTTGGATGGTCACCTACTGCTACAGGCATCCTGAACAAGTTCTGTCACCCTATCATTGTTCTCTTGATGTTGGTTCGGATCTCTTGGTTTGTCAGTGGTATTGTACATCATGAATTGGAGAATGATGAATCAGATAACATGTTCAACATCTGTGCTTGATACACATAATCTGCTCAATGTCCCATCTAATGTTAACATTCCCAAATTTACTGATACCAAGACTGATTGAGTTAGAAAATTATTTAACATTTTTTCTTTTGATATATGTTTAAAACTAATTATTTTTATAAATTGTTATAATAATCACAATATTTTTTTATTTTGATTTGTAATGATACCATACCCTTCCTATTACCTCTCTTTCTCTTTCTCTCTCTCTTTCTTTCTGTCTTATGCTACCATCATGTGATTTCAGTGACAACTCTGTGTGACCGTTTGAGACTGTGCCTTTAAGGAAGGGGCACTCTGGCTGAATGTTTATAAATATTTTGTATCCTAAACGAACTTCATTGGTGAATTAAGGGGGAGGTGAGGTCTTAGACCCAGAGCAGCTGGAACTTTTGTTTCAATTTTCCTCCCTTCGCTCTCCCTTTCAGCTGGACTGCTTCTGGGCTTCTGGCCAAATAACAGATAAGAACTAACTCCTTGTATGCAGACCTTTGTCTGTCTTGCTAACCACCCTTTTCTCTTTTCTAACCCTCTTTGGGGAAGAAGGGAGGTAGGGGGGTGAAGGGGGCATGGGGAGAAGCCCCCTCTGTTGGGGGTCTGGTTTCTAATTGTGTTTCTTTGCTGTATATTTCTGTTTATATTGTAAAATACCTGTATATATTGTGTTACATATAGTCTGCTTTCTCTGACTGAGTTTAGCCGTGGTTTCTTACTCTGTGGGGGAGGGAGAGCTAGGTCCTCCCTCAACCTACCACACTCTGAGACACGGGGTGGTGTAAGGAGGGATCTGAAGAGCCTCATCTGTCTCATCATTGTCATCAGGAATTGGCACCCCCTTGCCCCAAGGAGAAGGACCAACAGGACTGGACCCAGAACCAGAGAGACGTCTTTAGACCCTTGCATTATTGGTAGCTATAGACCTCTTTCCCTTTCCCCTCTTCACTTCACTCTACTTTTCCCCTTTCTCCCCTCACTTTTCTCTACCTCCTATGGGTAAAATATAAAGTTTTGCTGCTGATTGAAGTGAACCCCCTGGAGTGAGTCACCTGATGTGTTTGCACTTTGAGATCACAGTAACGAACCATCATAAGTCCATTGTTTGGATCATGACAGATATCCAACCTAAAAGTCCCCTGGCACAATTTCAGGCCATTTCTTCTTCTTCTATCACATGATACTTGGGAGAAGGGACTGAGCCCTACCTCACTGCAGCCCCTTTTCAGGTACTTGTAAAGAGTAATAATGTCTCCCTTCAACCTCTTCTTCTCCAGACTAAACAATTCCAGTTCTCCAAGATGCTCCTTACAGAGTTTTTCCACAGACCCATCACCAGCCTTGTTGACCTTCTCAGGATGCACTTCAGCAACAAAATGTTCTTCCTGTTGTGAAATTGAACATGTTATTTGAGATGCAGCCTCACCAGTGCTGAGTACAGGAAAATGATAATTTCTCTATTTCTGCTAAGAGTAGTGGCAAGGAATCTGTAGCAACAAAGGATCATGACAGAGAGGCTGCCTGATGCCTCTGGGGGCTCCTGGGCAGCTGGTTCTTCTCTTAGGGCAAAAGGGGCGGAAGCAAGACCGTTACTGCGCTGCCAGCTCCATTTTCTTCCAGAACAAAATGTTTACCTTGTTTCAAAATGACTTTTCTGTCTAGCTCTTTTCCTTCACAGGAAGTTTCAAAGCTTCTGCTCTGTGCCCCAGAAAATAATGCTTTTTTTCAGGATAATGTTTCAGAATGAAAATGAAGAATTCTGAACAGTGACATGTAACTAGTGCTTTTGCAATGGTGTTGTCAGAGAAGGCAAGGAGTAAAGTTACCTAGCCGGAGGGACAGGAAGAGCAGAGACGATTTATTAATGGTATCAGCGCTGTGCGTATCTGTGAATATATGCAAGATTATTTCTTCAGCCTATGAAACTCACACTATCCTTGTATGTTTAGTTTGACTTCATGTTCATTATTCTTCTTCTACAATTATTCAGAAAATGCAAAAAAATGCTGCAGTTGTGTTATTCAGAGCATAATGCAGTTCAGAGGTAACCATATGGACATGTATTTGGAATCACAGTCATGCTCCTTGGGATTTAGTTTTCAGGCAGATGAATAGTCACTATTGGCAGCAGGAGTGACCTAGATTCATTCTGTTTCTCACCTGGGAGCTGCATTGCTGAGCCCCGACACCTTCATCACTCATACCCTGCTCTCTGATTTTACAAGACTGATGCTGGCCTCAGATTTTCAGTCACATACTGTAGCTTGAGCCTTCTTGCCTGCCTGTAAATCTTTCTAAAGAGCAGACTCTGAAAGCATGGACCATTCTCCCTCTTACAGAAACAACCATTGCTCCTTGCTTTTCTTCTCCTTCTAGAAACTGCTGTCATTTGCAATGCAACCTATTCTACTGCCTGCTCCTTGCAAATGGATGAATCAAAGGTTTACTATCATTAGAAGGTGTGGAAATTAGAAAATGGGCTAATGGAAACTATTAATGACCTCCTCTCAACAATTAGATGAATAGTAGATCAATGCAGTATGTTAATAGATGGGAAGAATAGAATAGAATAGAATAGAATAGAATAGAATAGAATAGAATAGAATAGAATAGAATAGAATAGAATTAACCAGGTTGGAAGAGACCGTCGAGATCATCGTGTCCAACCTATCATCCAACACTACCCAATCAACTAAACCATACAACCAAGCATCCTGTCAAGCCTCGCCCTGAACAGCCCCAGCGACGGCGACCCCACCACCTCCTCAGGCAGCCCATTCCAGTGGGCAATCACTCTCTCTGTGTAAAACTTTCTCCTAACCTCCAGCCTAAACCTCCCCTGATGCAGCCTGAGACTGTGTCCTCTTGTTCTGGTACTGGTTGCCTGGGAGAAGAGACCAACCTCCACCTCACTACAACCCCCCTTCAGGTAGTTGTAGACAGCAATAAGGTCACCCCTGAGTCTCCTCTTCTCCAGGCTAAGCAACCCCAGCTCCCTCAATCTCTCCTCATAGGGCTTGTGTTCCAAACCCCTCTCCAACTTCATTGCCTTTCTCTGGACATGCTTCAGCAAGTCAACATTCTTCTTAAACTGAGGGGCGTAGAACTGGACACAGGACTCAAGGTGTGGCCTAACCAGTGCCGTGTAGAGGGGCAGAATGACCTCCCTGCTCCTGCTGGCCACACTGTTCCTGATGCAGGCCAGGATGCCATTGGCCCTCCTGGCTGCCTGGGCACACTGCAGGCTCATGTTCAGCCTACCATCAACAAGCACCCCCAGGTCCCTCTCCACCTGGCTGCTCTCCAGCCACTCTGACCCCAGCCTGTAGATCTGCATGGGGTTGCTGTGGCCAATGTGCAGAACCCGGCACTTGGATGTGTTCAATCTCATGCCGTTGGACTCTGCCCATCTGCCCAGCCTGTCGAGGTCCCTCTGCAGAGCCTCTCTACCCTCCAGCAGATCAACTCCTGCCCCCAGCTTGGTGTCGTCAGCAAATTTACTGATGATGGACTCGATGCCCTCATCCAGATCATCAATAAAGATGTTAAAGAGCATGGGGCCAAGACTGATCCCTGGGGCACACCACTGGTGACTGGCTGCCAGCTGGATGTGGCACCATTCACCACCACTCTCTGGGCTCGGCCCTCCAGCCAGTTCCTAACCCATTGCAGTGTGCTCCCATCCAAGCCATGGGCTGATAGCTTGGCCAGGAGTTTGCTGCGGGGGACGGTGTCAAAGGCCTTGCTGAGGTCCAGGTAGACTACATCCACAGCCTGCCCCACATCCACCAGGCGGGTCACCTGATCATAGAAGGAGATCAGGTTGGTCAGGCAGGACCTGCCCTTCCTAAACCCATGCTGGTTGGACCTGATCCCTTGGCCATCCTCCAAGTTCTGTGTGACTGCACTCAAGATAACCTGTTCCATAATCTTGCCTGGCACTGAGGTCAGGCTGACAGGTCTATAATTCCCTGGCTCATCCAACCGGCCCTTCTTGTGGATGGGCACCACGTTGGCCAGCTTCCAGTCATCTGGGATGTCTCCAGTGAGCCAGGACTGATGAAAAATGATGGAGAGTGGATTGGCCATCACATCTGCCAGCTCTCTCAGCACCCTGGGATGGATCCCATCTGGTCCCATGGACTTGTGGGGATCCAAGTGGCTAAGCAGATCACCAACTACCCCATTCTGGAACAGAGGAAGACTATGCTGCTCCCTAACTCCTTCTGCCAGCTCTGCAGGCCAGCTGTCTGGAAGACATTCTGTCCTGCTAGAAAAAATTGAGGCAAAGAAGTTGTTAAGTAACTCTGCCTTCTCCTCATCCTTTGTTACAACATTCCCCTCCGTGTCCACCAAGGAGTGGAGGTTGTCCCTGCCCTTCTTCTTGCTATTAATGTATTTATAGAAGGACTTTTTGTTGTCCTTCACAGCAGAGGCCAGTCTAAGCTCCAAATGTGCTTTTGCCTCCCTAGTTTTCTTCCTACAAGACCTAGCAACATCCTTAAACTTTTCATGGGTTGCCTCACCTTTCTTCCAAAGATGATACACCCTCTTTTTTTCCCTTAGTTCTTTTAGAAGCTCATCACCCATCCAGGCTGGCCATCTGCCCTGGCGGCTCATCTTCTGGCACATTGGCACAGCCTGATCCTGTGCCTTCAAGAGTTCCTCCTTGAAGTAGTCCCAGCTCTCCTGGACCCCTTTGTTTCTAAGGGCTGTCTCCCAAGGAACCTTCTGAGTTCGTTCCTTGAGCAACCTGAAGTCCGCCCTCCAGAAGTCCAGAGTGGAGGTCTTCTTGCTGCCCCTCTTAGCTTGACCGAATACTGAGAATTCAATTATCTCGTGGTCGCTGGCCCCTAAACAGCCTCCGACCACCACATCACCCACCAGCCCTTCCCTGTTGGTGAAGAGGAGGTCTAGCATAGCCTTACCCCTGGTAGGCTCACTCAGCACCTGGGATAAGAAGCTGTCCTCCATGTATTCCAAGAACCTCTTGGACTGTCTCCTCTCTGCTGTGTTGAGTTCCCAGCAGATGTCAGGCAGGTTGAAGTCGCCTATGAGAACAAGGTCAGGCGATCTTGAGACAGCCTTAAGTTGCCTAAAAAATGCTTCATCAACTTTTTCTTCCTGGTTGGGTGGTCTATAGCATACTCCAACCAGGATGTCTGCCCTGCCGGTCTTCCCTCTAATTCTTACCCACAAACACTCAACCCGATCATCCCTGATCTCCATCTCAATGGCATCTAGTGCCTCCCTGATGTACAGGGCCACCCCTCCACCCCTTCTTCCCTGCCTGTCTTTTCTGAAAAGCCTGTAGCCATCAATTGCAGCGCTCCAGTCATGTGAGTCGTCCCACCACGTCTCTGTGATGGCAACTACATCATAACTTTAATGCTGCAGCAAGGCTTCCAGCTCCTCTTGTTTGTTACCCAAGCTTCGTGCATTAGTGTACATGCACTTCAGCCGGGCTGCTGGTTTCACCTCTGGCTCAAGCTTATCACCCCCAGACTCCTGCCTGGGGGGACTGGTTTCAGCCCCTTCCCCCTTCGAATCTAGTTTAAAGCCCTATCTATGAGACCTGCCAATTGCCTTTCTAGAATCTTTTTCCCTTTGAGGGATAGGCCATTTTCATACACTCTGATCTTTCCCCTCCTCTGGGACAGATGTGCTTCATCTGTTGCCAGCTGACCTGGTGCATTAGACAGTTTTTCAATATCGAAAAACCCAAAATTCTTTTGACTACACCAGCCTCTAAGCCACTTGTTGACTATGGCTGCTGTCCTGTTCCTTATGGTATTCCCTCCTGTAACTAAGGGTATAGATGAGAAAATTATTTGTGCACCTGACCCCTCAATGAGATCCCCCAGGGCCCTGAAGTCGTCCTTGATAGCCCTGGAAGTTCTGGTTGCAACATCATCATTCCCTAACTGCATAACTACTAATGGGTAGTAGTCAGAGGGCTGCACCAAACTGGGCATCCTTCTGGTAACATCCCTGACCATAGCTCCCGGGAGCCAACAGACTTCCCTGTGTGTAGGGTCTGGCCGACATATGGGGCCTTCTGTTCCCCTCAGGAGAGAATCACCAATGACAATTACCCTCCTCTTTTTTTTTTAAGGGAGCAGGTCCTGATACCAGGGGAAGGCTGTTTAGCCTTAGGCTGCTTGGCCTTGGGCTGCTTGGCCTTAGGCTGCTTGGCCTTGGGCTGCTTGGCCTTGGGCTGCTTGGCCTCAGGCAAAACCCCAGATGGTGTGTCCTCCATCAGAATCACCTCACCCTTGACCTCCAATGCCCTGTACTTGTTTTCCAAGGGCAGTGGGGAAGGCGATGGGAGACAGGGAGGTTTAACTTTACTTCTTTTGAGAGGAATTTGTGTCCATTCCCCTCTGCTCTTTGAATAACCAGCCTCTGCCTGGGAGGCCTGCAGAGCCTGGTTACTCAGGTCTGTTACCCTTCTACAATCTCTTACATCTCTACGTCTAGCAACCTTGTCCTTCAGGCTGGCCACTAAGTTAAGTAAATAGTCAATCTGCTCACATGTTATGCAGGAGTTGTCCCCAATACCTTGCATCTCAAGCACCAGGCTCCAGCACTGTCTGCAGCCAGATGCCTGGACACCTACCTCTTGCTTATGACACTTACCTACCTTCTTATATTCCCTCTCAGTCTGAGTCGAGACTGATTTCTTAAAGGCATTATTGCGGCGAGTTACCACCATGGCCAGCCCTGCCCGCGGCACCTGCTGGGCAAGGTTTAGAAAAAGCACAGCGGCACGCGCGTCTGAGCAAGAGAGCAGCTGAAATGGACCGGCCGCGCGGTGCCTGCGGCTTTTGAACTGCCGCGGCAACGCAGGGGACCGAGGCGATCCCGAGCACGTGGAGATTCAGCAGGAGCCGGTCTCAGTCGAGTGCCGAGCCAGCTGCGGGTCCTGCCGGATTCAAAAGGGGCAGTTAGTGGCTTATCCGGGGGGTCCTGGCAGCAGTGTGCTCCCGAGGCGGGTTACCGCTGAAATTTAAGACAACATAAATACTAGATCTTCAATGTTACATGGGAAGAAAGCAACTAAGACAGAAGGCAGCACTCTACTATATATATATATTAAAAACACAAAATATCCTATTTTAAGATGTACTTTCTATCCTTCTTTGAAAATATTGGAAAACTTCTCTACATCTTTCCATAATACCAACTCACACTAATATGGAATGGTTTGCCTCCTTACAAATGAAAATTTATTGTTGGTCTCTAATAATAAATCCTTTGTCATGTGTTCCAAAGGTAAAATTGTTATAATAGTCTGCAGACAATAATTGTTACTTTTTAATATCAACAGATCTTTTGTTTGCAGTGTGTGCAAAATATTTGAAAAGGGAATAATTAAACATGATTGATGTAACAGTTGCAGTACCTAAACACATTCTACATATATCTCAAAGGAAAACCTCAAAGAAGAGAAAAAAGAACTCTAAAGGAAAATTACTGCAGAAGTATTTTGTGCTAACCTGGTATCATGCATAAAAATAAAATAATGTCTGTAAGTGAATAGTTCTTAAACTTGAGTGACCAATAAACTTTTTAATGTGGTCACAATCTTTGGAAAATATTAGAAACCTTAGGATTCAAGAAAATTTGCCTCTCAAATAAAACATTGTGGAGGTCAGTCCAGTCACATCTTCAGGACTCAGTTTTAATCAAAATTCCTCATGTGACGGGCTGAGGCAGACCCCCTCCCCACCATGGGCAAAAATGATAACTCAGGCAAATGGATTGCAAAAGTTGTGGAAAATTTAAATAGAAAGCAGTGAATGTTTACAGAAAGCCAGAAGCGCAGTGACAAAAGAAATCCCAAAGCACACCTAGAAGTATCCCATCCCCACCTGAGGACCCAAGACCCCCAGGGCTCCTTCTCTTCCCCCCCCCACCCCCCCTCCACTGCTAGGCTAGTCTCATCTGGCCAGATCTGAGACTGCCCATCCCCCTGGCCTTGGGCCTAGCCAGGCCCAAAAGGCCAGGAAACACCTCTCCCAAGGGAAGAAAGAGAAAGTGTCAGACCCCACACTGAGATCTTATAGTAGAGCAGGGTATTATGGGATGAAATACCTGACGTCCTGTGTCCACCCACTGGGCTGGACTTCTGGACAAAGGAAGCACCCCTCATATGAACACAGCAGAGGGCACCCAGCCCAAACTGCTGCACCTCAATAAATTCCTATAGAGTTGCTCTGCTTCATTTATTGTGGCAGCATTTATGAATATATATGATGATTAGAACTACCACAAATCCCCTAAATGAGAGGTCAGGAAGGTTAGATCGTGACTGTTCTATGATGAAAAAAAACCAAACAACCAACCCAAAAAAACCCCCCCACCAAACGAAAAAAAACCCCACCAAACATAAATTATCTTCACTGGAAGAACACTATGTTCAGACAGATGACATGGGTTCTGATTTTCAATTGCTAAGAGCCCTCTGACACCCTATCACAGTTCTTGGTTTTAATGGCTTGTAATAGGTCACTGTGATTATGAGGGTTTAGGACTCACACATGCATATTTAACACACCACACTGTAGCTAAGTAACTGAAGGAGTACTAATTGGTTTTAATGGGGTGAACATATTGAAATACATTACTGATTTGGTTATTTTTTTTCAAGTTGTAACTAGTAGAGAAAAACTTGAATACTGCTATTTCACTTAACTTGGAATGGGGTGTTTAATGGGGTCTTGTCTGCTGGTGGTGTTCCTGTGTACAGCAAAAAAGTAAAGCTAGCAGATTTTAGAAGATGTTTCCTGATATTTGGAGCGTTTCTAGAAAAATACAATGGCGAGAACCTTCTTTAAAGGATTCAGTGTCACACCATTATGATGGGTACAAATTTAGCTCAAGCTGAGGTATAGCTGATTATGTCATTAAAATAATGTATTACTGACACAAGAAATATTTGATTTTATGACACGTATTTTGAGAAAGACAAGAGGAAATATAATCTAACCATTCCTATGGTCAGAAAGTTTATTATCATTGTCAAACAGACTCAGAAACAAGAAACGATACCCATTAACACCAAAACCACTATTATTATAGGCTCTTCTATTTTAAGAGTGTGTATGCAGAAGACACAAAAGACATGGAGCTCTTTCTGTCCTTGGAAAGGGTCGTGGCATCAATAACAGAGAGAAGAACTCAATAGTTGTAACAGAGATCCTGGAATATGTGAGTTCTGGGCTGTTATGAAGCCTAAATTCTGGTTCAAGCAGAACAAGCCAAATACTGAAAGAGGAAGGAAATGAATGAAGATTTTTAACAGTATTTAGTGAAAAGCAGAGACTGTAAGACAGGTGCACTGAATGTCTCAAGAGATTAAAATTCTGCCTTTCATCTCCCAGTCCTTGGTTCAAAATCAGTCCAAAGCTGTCAAAATACCATTTTTGGCAGCAGTTAAAAAAGAAAAGGCAAAGTGGATCATTGAGGAGGAGGAATGGAGAGCTGAACTTATTATGGAAATGATACAAGAATGGCTAGAGCTAGGTAGGAAATGGTGCCATGTGCAGCTCTGATGGCCAGGATAAAACGTTGCTAAACTGCTGATGAATTCGGAGGGCTGGAGGGCATGCTGAATGATAGGAAATGTGCTGTAAGATAGATCTATAACAATTACGTGTGACCAAAAGGCAGCACTGGCTTTTTTGTCAGGCCCAGATGTCTGAATGTGTTTTATGTTTGTTGGCTTTTAAAAATATGTAATAAATGGTTAATTTTAAAAAATACATTAAGATTATCCAGTCCTGACCTGAATACTGCATGCAAAAATAAGAGATGAAGGAGTATTGCTGAGGGAAATGAGATCCAGAAGGAGAAATATGGACTTGTGCCATTAACTCTATATAAGAACCAATTTATATCTGGAGGTTGAAAAGGACCAGCCTACCAGCAATTCAGTCAGAATTTACATTACACTTATGTAGGTTTTGGGTTTAAATTGTCACGGAAAGATCTGTTGACACAGGTTAGAGGAAGTGAAATAATAGCACTGATTGTGTGTCACATCTTTACTTAGGCATGTGAGGACAGATCTGTAAAGGTATGCAGGTACCTGAGGAAACTAAGAAGGGCCTTAAACCTCTCCAAACCCACATATCTGCATCTAGCTGCCCCAGTATCTTGGAAAACCTGGCCTCTACCAGCTGATTTCTGCATTCACATACCAGTTTCCAGCCCCACATCCTACTTGCATCTCTGGAATTAATTTGCTTTCTGCAAGTGAGCAACTTCTCCATGTGACTGTTTTCCCCTTTTGTGTAATACTGGGCTATGCTGCCTCTCTGAGCTCCTTCTTCAACTGTGTCCCTTCCCATCCCTTTATGCCTTTTGAGGCTGCAGGAAAGAGCAGTGTACATCATTGGTGGTTTGCAATGCCCTGACCATTGGAGAGGACACATGCTGTTCCCCAAGCTGCAACAAGCTCTCAGGAGCAGGCTGAAGCAAAATGTCGTAGGAAAAGGGTTCTAGCAGAGATTGTCTAATTCTGGGCCTGGCCCCGAGGCTCCTGCTGCTAGAGACAAGGTAGGTTTCTCTCTGCTTCCTCAGGCACTTGTATAACAAAGGACAATCTGAATCCTTGCAGCAAGTCCTTGAACACTGTTCCCTAAATCTGCAAACCGAAGATCACAAAACAAGACATAGCAATGAAGGGCACTTAACCCAAATGAACAGCACAGTGCTTTATTACAGCTTCAGATTACTTAGGGAGAAAAAAAAAGTTTTCATGCTAAGACAATAAAGGATTCTTTCAGATGTATTACTATGATTTATACTATCAAAATACCAACAAAATGCCTCCTCTTGTTCCTTTAATGAATACTGTGTTTCTGAGGTTTACCATGCTCATACCAGAAAACCTCAGCAGCCGAATTAAACTCATTATTAGCTCCACATTTTTTCTCACATTTGTCTCTGTATGTTTGGGTGTGTAAAAGTGCATGTAAATACCATGTGTATATGCCCATGCATTTTTCATACTAGCAAAACCAATTACCTAATCAAATACTGGTTTTCACCAGAGGCACTGGGACAAAAACAGTCCCAAGTTACTTTGCTGCTCCTCCTGTTTTGCTGGCTTGGAGATACAATAGCTCCTACAGAAGTTATTTGGCACTAGGCTGTGTTTTAGCAGCTTTTGGGTTTGGTGTGGGGTTTTTTGTTTGTTTTGGGGTATTGTTTGTTTTCTCTTTTGTATGGTTTTATTTTTTTTTGGTTGGTTGGTTGTTTCATTTTTTTTGAGGTGTGTCAGGGGATTGGGTTTTATTACTTTTTTTGTTTGTTTTGCTTGTTTGTACAGAACTATGAAAAAAGGAGTTAGGAAAATAAGTTTGAGGACTGCAATGGACCTGGATAGTGACACAATTCTTTAGAGTTGGAGACAAGAACTTTGAGGAGGAGCTGGTTGCCGCTTCTGTTGTAAGTCAACATTACTTTTGACTCATCACTTTGAACGGCTCTATCAAGTTGCTTCTGTGCAACAGATCGTCCTCACTTACTGAATACAGCTGCAGCTTTATTTTCCAATTATCCATCTGCTACTGGGCAGACCCTGTGAAGTGCTCTCTCACTGAGGTAGGGTATTTCACCTCTGTTGTGTTAGGTCACTTGTTAGGCCAGCTGATACGTGATGCTTGCAGATTGCAGTGATTAGCATTGATGAGGTAACACTGCTGAAAAAAAGTCCTGTTTTCTTGCCTTATTCCTACATTCTAAATCACACTAGACATTAAAACAGACAAAAATCAAGCAGCTCCCTCTTCCTTGAGTAAAAAAGTGGTTTAAAACAATTGTCTGTTTTCTAGATCAGCTGTCACTGACAAAGGCTAACAGGAATATAAGCAGATTGTGACTTACAGCAAAATCATAATTTCTTTGAATACCTGAAAGAGATGTTGACTAAAATACTAATTTCTTAGCTGCCAAAAATTATAAATGTATTCCTAGGTACAGTATGAATGCACAGACCCTGAGAGTTCTTAATATGAACAATAGAGTCATTCTGTTCAATCGCTATGTCAATCTGTGGATCAGTAATGTTCATCTAATTATGAGTCTGCTCACCAGGAGGCAGCTGTTGGCACTGTCTTACCTGCAAGTCTCAAATCACATGGGTTTTTTTGGTGCATGCTAAGACAGTACAGCTGGTGCACAACAGATGGCATGAGGGAGTCCCCAGTCAGAGCATGCATATGTGCTCAGCCCCAAAGTGAAATGTGTATTATAAAGCAGGAAGTTGCCAAGCAGAAGTCATGAATGTGTCCACAAGATGCCAAAAGCAGCTAAAGCACAGGTACTTACTAAACTTGTGATTATTGCTGTGGCCTAAGGGACACTGTAGTTTAATTGGCTGTGCTGGCTCATTAGAGGTTTGCTTCAATATTTTTTTTTGTCGTTGTTCATTGTAGATAAAAGCATCGAAATAACTAAGCACTGAAGGACAGCACAAGGGGTAGCTGTTAGCTCTTGGCTATTTTACAACATCCAGGAGAGAATCTCAAGAGGAAGCTGAAGAGCGCAAATGAAATTTGGAACATACCATACAAACAAGGTAATTTGCTTTGCTTGTAAATAAATGCCTCAATACAGGCATTTCCTGTGCAAAGAGAAGTAAAGACATTCAAAATTCAAAATGTACTGAAACATAGAAACATAGATGACTATGTAACTGAAAAGCAGGTGGTAGTATTAAGCAAACCTCAGGGCTTGCTTAATAGAAGCACATCTGGTCTTTAAAAGTCAGCATAGGTGTTTGCATTTTAATTGCACAACTCTATCCTGCTGCCCCACACTATGCCCTCGAAAGTCAGCTATGAGATAGTGGTACACAGGTGCTATTAACTGATTGCATGGTGGTCACAAAACACTGAGTTTATAAGCTATAGCATTATCTCTGCTTTCTCATGTGGTTCTCTGTCATATTTAATTGCAGAGAGATACTCTTGTCAATTAATATTCTACAATTTTATGGGTTCTTTTTATTTTATAAGATAAGCCAGAGTTTTATCCTGACACAGCAATATCTGCTGCAACCATCAATTTATTCCAAGGCAAAAATCCAGATCGTTTTATTAAGAAACTGACCGAGAGCTCTGCAAAAGCTAACAGCGAACCCCAAGTGATTATGAGGTCCTGCATTGTGCAGGTGCTGGAAGAGCTTAAAAGTAAATTGGAAAATATTAAATTCTCGACGATTTTTTTTTTTTTTTTAAAGAACTAGAAAATTCAAAGGCACAGAACCTGATGCTATGTGATTTATTTACACTGCATATTGTGTCAAATGCCTCTTTAAGAGCACTTGTGCAAGCAGTAAACCTTTCTGTCCCACATCTGCAGAAAAGCTCCAGACCATGCCGTCCTGGAAGGGTCCCCGGAGAAGCCCAGTCGGCAGGGACTCGATCCTCACCGCTGTTTATTTTTGAATCGCGTTCGCGCGGAAGAGACTTTACCGCGGCAAACGATTTTAAATCGCCGGCAGCTGCAGAGAGGTGCCGCTCGTCTGGTCACCGCGCAGGACTCGCCCGAGCCGCAGGAGAAAGCGGCCCCCGATCATACTCGGAATGTCTCGCAAAACACCGCAGACCTGCCTAAACCGATCGCCGAGAGTTCCTTCAAGCCTACAACTTCGCTGCGAAAAGCCAGCTCTGATCCAGCTTTACCAGGCACGCCGGCAGTGAGGCCGGCGGCAGCGGCGGCGAGACAGCCCCCAGCCCGCCGCAGCTCCAGCCCGTGCGCGTGCGTCAACTGAGCGAAGAAACCGCGAAAGAGCAACCCGAGAGACAGATCTCGGGAAGGAGCCGCGAATGTCGGGTCGGAGAGAGATCCTCCCGACCGTGGACGCGGTGACTGTAACTCCAGTAAACCACTGCAGGTCCCACAGAGCGGACCGCATGGCAGCGCCATGTGGCAAGGAGCAAGAAGCACGCCACGCAAAGGCATCCCCTGCTACCACAGTGTCTTCAAACTAGCGTTCCGACCTTGAACCGAGCCCACGCGGCACCCGGAGCGCCGGGATTTCATGGCGCGAGAACTGGATGTGCCATGCCGTTTCTCTGGGTTTCCCCGAACACCGTGTGAAGCAATGGCCAGCGCGGCTGATCAAGTCCCGAGTGCTGGACACAGAGAAATCAATACATCGGGAGAAGGAACAGTACGGTAACAGAAGGGATTGGGTGCGAGAAAATTGGATGCGACGTGCCATTGCTCTGGGTTGCGACGAACCCCATGTAAAGCGATGGGAAACGTGACAAATTAAGTCCATAGTACGGATCATAGAGGAAAGCCAGCCAGTACAGTGGCAGAAATGCGTCATGGTCAAGGGGAGTAATGGGATAATTAAAAGAGTACCAAGAACTGATCTGAGAGCCAATGCTGCTTTACATCACACTCCATCTAGAATAATGCTTTATTATACTGTTTATATATGGTTATGTATAATATGTACAATGTTGTCTTACAGTCATGCTATAGGGGTTGCTATGCTCTTAGACACCATGTTTTATATGGACAGATAATAAGTATTCTTTAGATAAGTGGTAAGGACAGTTCGTACCCTCGACAACCAGTGGCCATAGGAAAAGGGGTGAGATGTCCTGAAGAGACAAAAAGCCTCAAAAATGCTTTGAATCAGACAATGGGGCAGGAGCCAGCAGATCTGTTTCTTCATGAAAATGGCCATATTGCCCAGGCTTGTCTGAACATACCCTGGAGTTCAAGGTGAGCCAGGTGTGTGTGCCTTTGGCCACTTTTGGAGAAAACTCATTGTATACGTTGAAGTGGCTTGGATGGGAGCACACTGCGATGGGTTAGGAACTGGCTGGAGGGCCGAGCCCAGAGAGTGGTGGTGAATGGTGCCACAGCCAGCTGGTGGCCAGTCACTAGTGGTGTGCCCCAGGGATCAGTGCTGGGCCCCATGTTCTTTAACATCTTTATTGATGATCTGGATGAGGGCATTGAGTCCATCGTCAGTAAATTTGCTGATGACACCAAGCTGGGGTCAGGAGTTGATCTGCTGGAAGGTAGAGAGGCTCTGCAGAGGGACCTCGACAGGCTGGGCAGATGGGCAGAGTCCAACGGCATGAGATTGAACACATCCAAGTGCCGGGTTCTGCACATTGGCCACAACAACCCCATGCAGTGCTACAGGCTGGGGTCAGAGTGACTGGAGAACAGCCAGGGAGAGAGGGACCTGGGGGTGCTGGTTAACGGTAGACTGAACATGAGCCTGCAGTGTGCCCAGGCAGCCAAGAGGGCCAATGGCATCCTGGCCTGCATCAGGAACAGTGTGGCCAGCAGGAGCAGGGAGGTCATTCTGCCCCTGTACACTGCTCTGGTTAGGCCACACCTCGAGTACTGTGTCCAGTTCTGGGCCCCTCAGTTTAGGAAGGATGCTGACTTGCTGGAACGAGTCCAGAGAAGAGCAACAAAGTTGGTGAGGGGTTTCGAACACAAGCCCTATGAGGAGAGCCTGAGGGAGCTGGGGTTGCTTAGCCTGGAGAAGAGGAGACTCAGGGGTGACCTTATTACTCTCTACAACTACCTGAAGGGAGGTTGTAGACAGATGAATGTTGGTCTCTTCTCCCAGGCAGCCAGTACCAGAACAAGAGGACATAGTCTCAGGCTGCGCCAGGGGAGGTTCAGGTTGGATGTTAGGAAGAAGTTCTATTCAAACAGAGTGATTGCCCATTGGAATACATAGAATACATAGAATACATAGAATAAACCAGGTTGGAAGAGACCTTCAAGATCATCGCGTCCAACCCATGGAATGGGCTGCCTGGGGAGGTGGTGGAGTCGCTGTCATTGGAGGTTTTCAGAAGACTTGATGGGGTGCTTGGTGCCATGGCTTAGTTGTTTAGGTGGTGGTGGATTAGTTGATGGGTTGGATGCGATGATCTTGAAGGTCTCTTCCAACCTGGTTTATTCTATGTATTCTAAGTGTCAGGGTTTTTTTATCTCTCAATCTTTGTTATCATTGGCCATCATTGTCTCAGGAAATCTATTATAACAGCCCAAAGAGCCAGTGCCTTGCCATTGTCCAAGCTCTGCCAGAAGTCACAAGCCTTGCTTGGAATCTGAGTTAAGCTTCAGTTTACCCAGACAGACCGCAAGACCCCTTGCTGTATGTTCCTGCTGTTTTCACGTGGTTGACGCCATTTTGGTTGTGTTTAAATCCCCACATGTGCTGCGCGGTGCCACGATCAGTGAGTAATTACAAAATCTCATTTTTATAAGCATCCGTTAAAGGTCTACTGCCTAGAGAATTATGGAGTTTCACCCCATCCCCTTGTGGGCAATATCCTGGCATGTTGTTGATGTTCTCTTTTTTCTTCACAGTTTAAATTCTTGTTTGTTGTTTCTGGATTTTGCTCATATTGTTTAAATTGTTACATGTTCCTGCTGGTGAGGTATCTGTTCCACAACCAAATATTTTGAACCAGTAAATAGGTTTCATTAATATTTTCTGTGGGATTTTTTAAAAATAAAGTTACTAATACTATTATTAATCGTTCTGCCTATTGAATATTAATAACCTCCTTATGATCATAACAGATTGGTTTGCCAGTCTGCCTGCAGGACCATGTTCTGGCACTGCCAGATTTTTTCTTTGGCTTGGGGAGGTCTGTATATCCCTGACAGGATACTCCTGCCGTACCGAAAATGATTGCTGTGCAGTAGGTTTATACATGGCCATGCTGTGAGAGCACCTGGAAGGCAAGGACATGCTTCCTGGGCTGTGCTTGTATTTGGGGTCTTGTGCAATGCAATTATGTCAGAGGGTCCAGGAGCATGTGTTGCCAGAAGCTGAAGAATAAATATTTTTGTCATGATGAAATGAGGTTCTTCTAAAGAAAAGAAGTAGTAAATTAATTTCTTTTCAGTTTGTATGCTTCCTAACATCGTGCTCATTATGCATGTCACTTGAGATGGAGCTTCTGCTGGGGAATCCTCTTAAGCAAAAGAGATCTTCATTGTAAGGCTGAGCTGCCTGTTATCCTAATGAACGGTCTACCTGGAGAATGCTTTCCAGTAAGTGCTGAACAATGGGACTATGCTGAAGGCCCAGATGACTACAGGGGTTGGACACTTTTCAAATCAATTGCAGCAGGTTTCAATGGGACAAGCAGTGGCCCTCACAACTAGGCTGCATGCACATGACTAAGTGTATGCTGACTGCTCTCAGAGGTTTTTGTCCACACATTTATTTACTTTACAAACAGAAACATACAATTAGCAGATTGTGTTGGTTGATTTATTTTAAGAGTCTGACCATAGGACACCAAAAGATGTGATGAGACTGCTGTTTGCAGAGTTCATTTTCAAAAGAGCTCTGCCAAATTTAAAACACTCCATATTAATGTTATTTTTTTCACACGATTCTTGGTTCCTGTATTATTACCATATTACTTAAAAAAATGTGGCTAAAGAATAAGATTCTAGTATAGAATAAGAAGAAATAGGGTACAATTTTATAAAATTATTGGAATAACTTGCTGAAGCAAGTTGGTGTCTGCTGAGCATAGTCAGGCTGGGTGGTGCTTAGGAAAGATCACTAACATCTCAGGCAGTTTGTGAACTGCACTGTTATGTTTACTGTGTTTTGGAGACCATCAGAATGTTTATGTAGTAAAAATTTTATATTCATCAAAATTCAGTAAGAAATTTGATACCACACTGGCTAAGGTTAATGCTGTTCCTTCTTACAATACTAAGGCATTGAACTCAAAGAAATTTTTCTTTTTTTTCTTTTTCTTTTTTTTTTTTTTAACATGGAATTGCAGCTGTTCATCTGTTGTCAATTCCCCCCCTCCCAAGCAGTAACAATCAAGAGAGAAATATAAAATGTGCTTACTGTCTCCAAACACATTTGTCTTGACACTGACTACTCAGAGCATAGACGTTTCTTGTTAAGAACTAATGTATTTAGGCTACTATGCCTTTCTAGAATAATCACTATATATAGTGAAGAAAAAGAGAGTAAATAAATAAAATATTTTGTAAGAACGAAAGGGGGTTTGCAGTTAAAGAAAAGCACTTTCAAAAGTCTGTGCAGGAAGGCTGCTCCAGAATTTTTATTTCATTATAAAAGGTTCTAGTCCAATATTTCACCATCCCTAAACTCATTTAAAACTGAATCAGAATTTAAATAAGGATTAACCACCCACAGAGTCTGACATGACAACACAAGTACTCACATTTTTCCTAGATGATATTAGCAGAGGGATTTTAAGTTAAAGAGTTTAATTACAAATTAAATTATGTTTAATTATTGACTGCCTGCTTTTTTTTTTCCCTTTAACAGTCAGAGGTTTCCAGATGCCCTCATGGCCCAGGGTATCCTTTATTTAATAAATATTTTAGGTACTGAATAACAGACATTCTTGTAAGTGGAGAAGTCACTTAGCAAGACAAACACATCGTTTTGATTTGCTGAATTGGAATTTGGTACTGGGAAAGGAAGAGGAGTAATTTCTGATCTATCTGTCTCTCACCTTTCGTCATTTGTGCAAAGCTGTTAATATTGGACCAAGGCAACGCTTATGGTGTTTATCTTCACATTTAAGCATTTAATTTCTTCCAGTTATTTTGAAAATTGTAGTAAAGGAATAGAGAAAATCTTAAACTGATTGTTATCAAATGCAGACCTTGATGCACGTAAGAGTGCTTTTTATTGTAACATAATTTGCATATATTAATGTGTTAATGGGTGAATCTTGGGTGTTCCTACTGACACTAAATACATAAAATTATTGTTACTAAGCTTGAAAAGGTGTATCCAAATGTGAAATTTTTCCAGGTTATTCAGTCTTCATACCTGGATATCTGCACATACATTATGTTGTGTTCAGTAAAAATCTATTTGATATTCAGTAAGCGGAGCGATTAATAAAAACATTAATAATTTCATTAATCATAAAAATAAAAAATATTAATAAAACCTATTTACTAGTTTGAAATGTTCGGTTGTGGAACAGATAGCTCACCAGCAGGAAGAAGTAAGAATTTAAACAATATGTACAAAAAATCCAGAAACAACAAACAGCAATTTAAACTGTAAAGAAAAAAAAAGGAACATCGGCAATGAAGCCGGTGATTGCTCACAAGGGGGGGAATTCCAGAATTCCCTAAGGCAGCAGGCCTTCAATAGATGCTTATAAAAATCTGATTTCGTAATTACTCACTGGTCCTGGCACCCTGCGGCACGTGTGGGATTTAAACAAAACCAAAATAGAGTCGACCACGTGGAAGCTGCAGGAGCACAGTTTCACTTTCTGTTGGTGTCTGCAGCTTGTTGCTGAGACAGGATTTACACCCGAAGGCTTTTTAGCTGACAGCTTTGTAGAAAAGAGGTTCCTGTGCTGCAGTTCTTCTCAGTGGCACTTGTCACCTCTCCCAATAAAGCGAAACTGTCCCGGGGACTCAGTACCTCCAGGGTTCACTTCTCGGCCTGGCAAGATGCGTCTGTCTGCTCCTGGGCTTTACAGCGCTAAGACAGCGAGGGGTCTTTGCAGTCCTGCTCTGGATAAACTGAAACACAGTTTGGCTTCCAAGTGAGGCTTGTGATTCCTTCCAGAGCATGGACAATTGCAAAGCAAGGCTCTGGCTCTTCAGGCTGGTACTTACAGATTTCCAAGACAATAATGGCCAGTGACAACACAGATTGAAGGATAAAACCTTGACACCGTAACCTGTAGAAAGGCTTTTCTCCAAACATGGCCAAAAGCACACCCACCTGGCCCACTCAGGCTCCAGGGCATGTTCAGACAAGCCTGAGTAATGAAAAAAAAGACCTGAAAAAACAGACCTATTAGCTCCTGCCTCATTGTCTGGTTCAGAGCATTTTTGAGGACTTTTGTCCCTTTGGGACACATTAGTAATGAGATTATAGAGGTTACTGAATATATAAATAAAGATCTTCAGTAGTGTTTGAAGCTGGAGTTGCAAAGTATTTTGGCATTGCCTGAAATGTTACATTAAAATTGACAGTCTGACAAACTGCTTTATTGAAACTAGTGGTGTGATGGAATGGGATGTACATCCTGATTAGTTTTATCCATAGAGCCATACTCTGTGTACATGGGTATGCCCACGGGGCGGGACCAAGGCTGTCATCTGGGGAACAGCTGAGGAGGACTGCCGATCTTCACCAACAGGAGGCAGGGGAGACCTGGAGAGACTGAGTACACATGCGCAGAGTAGAGCCACGAAGTTTCGAGAAGGAGGGCGTCAATCAAGAGAAGGAAGATTATAAAGGGGGACAGGAACTCGACGGAAGTGCGGCAGTTGGCGGAGAGGAGACTCCCCTGTCGCCCAGCGCTGTGTTTGCTCCTGCCTTGCTACTGAATAAATTGCCAAAATTTTCTCTTCGGTGATGTATTGTGTTTAATAAAATTCTATAACAAATTTGGTGCCATGACTTGGATACAACATAAGTGGTTGGGCTTGTGACCATACCAAGGAGGCGCCCCACTTGATTTTTAGTGGCCTTGGTGGTCCAACCTTACCCTGGTTGTACCGACGAACCTAAATTCAAGGTACAGGAGCAAAGGGAAGCCGGCAGACCCTATAAACTTTGTGCACAAAGGTCCGGACGAAGACGCGGGATGCGTGAGTAATTGCGGGAACCATTCGGTCTGGGTCAGGGATCCTGGAGTTGCAGTGACTGTGTGTGAGTGTGAGAGGGGAACCGGTAGCTCGGATTCCCCAAGCAAGTGAGTGAACATCGGTTGATTGAGAGGTACTCCAGAAGTTGGGACAGGGGAGGAGCAAGTCCTTAACCCTTGTAGAACTTCCCCCGATACCTGGGGACGGTCCGTTAGGATTCATGTTGGAAAATTGGGAACATATCCGAATATTAAAAACAAGACAAAGGAAAAAATTATTCACTACTGTGCAATTATTTGGGGTGGGAAAGAAATCTCCCCAAATGTTTTCTGGCCAATGTTTGGGTCATCGGAAGACTGGGTGAGGCAGAGACTTAATCTGTGGGTGAATGATAAAACTCCTGTAAATCAGGAGGTGAGAGATTACGCGGGTATTTGGGCAACACAACCAGCAGCTGGTATTAAAAGAGAAGGGGAAAAGGAGGAGGAGGAGTCATTAATTCTTCCTCCCCCAAATAATCCCCTTCCCCCCCCCAGCTTGGTTCCCCTTAAACCCCTTCCAAGCGCCTCACCTGTGGGCCCCACCGTGGCCATCGCCGCTTTAAGAGCGTTCCGGCGCCCGCCCCCTCCCCCTCAGCCAATCGGAGCCCACGGCTCCTAAAACTGACACCTTTAAGACGGGACGAGGAGAGTCAGCGCTGGCAGGCTAGTATTATGGTAGCGGTGGTTAAGGAGGCTGAAAAGGCTGGAGCTTCTTACAGGACAAGATCGGGTGGGGGACAAAGGCGGGGAAAGGAAATGTCGGCAGAAAGGAGAGAAGTTAGTGTGTGTTATTACTGTGGGGAAAAAGGACATTTTAAGAGGGAGTGCAGGAAAAGATTAACGGATGAGAAAGAGTTTCAGGAAGATTAGAGGGGTCAGGGGCTCTATTTGCTGGGGGCCCAGAGACATCAGGAGCCCTTGATAAAATTGAAGATCGGTCCCCAGCAACAGGAGGTTGAGTTCTTAGTGGACACTGGGGCTGAAAAAATTACTAAAAGGGTGTAGCTTATCTAAGGAAGTGGCTCAAGTAGTGGGAGCTAAGGGCGAACCCTTTATGGTCTCAGTAATAAAGGATGTGTTAATAGATAGGAGTAGGAAACTTTTTGCTAGTTCCAGAAGCGGATATTAATCTGCTAGGTAGAGATTTAATTATTGAGTTAGGTATCAAGATAGAGATAGTGAATAAGGAAATAAGGATTAGACTTTGCCCCTTAAGGGTGGAGGATGAGGTGAGGATTAACCCAGAGGTCTGGTACACCCCTGGAAGTGTTGGAAAATTGAATATAACCCCTTTTTCAGTTATTATTAAGGATCCAGAAGTTCCTGTGCGTATAAAGCAATACCCCATTTCCCCTGAGGGAAAGGCAGGAAGGCAGCAGTTGAGGTGGACGGTGCTTCCCCAGGGGTTTACTGAATCCCTGAATTTGTTTGGACAAGCTTTGGAGCAAATCTTACAGGAATACCAGACCAGGGAAGGGGTGGTTCTTATCCAGTATGTAGATGATTTACTCCTTGCCGGTGACACAGAAGAAGAAGTCTGTGAGGAAAGTATTCAGTTATTGAATTTATGAGTATCAAGGGATTAAAGGTATCGAAGGCCAAATTACAGTTTGTTGAGGAAGAGGTGAAGTATCTAGGGCATTATCTTAGAAAGGGGGAGAAGAAGATAGACCCTGAAAGATTTGGGAGGAAAGAGGACTGATAAATTCAGAAGGAAAGGGCTTAATACATCGGGAATTGATACAGGCAGTATTGAAGGCTCTGAGAGAACCTAAGAGAATTGCTGAACTCTACACGTACAGCAGGGAAGGAAGTGCGGGAACTGTGGGAGAATTTATTTGAAGAAGCCTTGTTATATCCATAAGAGATGAGACAGGATGTATGTTGTAGACTGTGTATGCAAGGATCCAGGATATGAGGATTGGCCCCTGGCGACAGAGGAACCTCCTCCATGGAAATTATACAGTTTTACCACCCAAGAAAAAGAGAAGATGCATAAAATGGGTTTACGAGAAAACCTAAAAGGGGAATGGAGGCTTCCGGGTAGTGACAGGATAGTTTTACCCAAACCAGTTGCTGTGGATATTATGAGGGGTCGCAGGCACTTGTTGATCAATTTACTATAAAATATATGTGTTTTGGGGCGGATGATTTGGCAAAACAAATAGTACGGGGATGTATCACCTGTCTGAAGGTTAATAAGGCTGGCCTTAGACAACCCCTGAAGGGAGGGCGGCCAGCAGCAAAAAGACCCTTTGCAAATATACAGGTAGATTTCACTGAACTACCAAAGAGTGGGTGATACAAGTACTTGCTGGTGTTAGTAGATCACCTTACTAACTATGTGGAGGCATTTCCTACAGTAAAAGCCACTGCCCAGGCGGTCATAAAAATTCTCTTAGAACAAATCATTCCCCGGTCTATTGACTCAGACAGAGGTCCGCATTTTGTGTCCAAACTATGGCTGCTTTGGGAATTCGATGGTATCACCATACCCCATGGCACCCCCAGAGTTCGGGACGAGTAGAGAGAATGAATGGGGAAATAAAGAAACAATTGACAAAATCAATGATGGAAACCAAATTGTCATGGCTAAAGTGTCTGCCTCTGGCCCTGTTGAATATTAGAACACAGCCTAGAACTGACATGGGACTTTCCCCCTTTGAAATGCTGTGTGGAATGCCCTATAATATTGAGAGACCTCTGGATCATCCAGTACTAAAAGAACAAGACTTAAACATTTATATAACAAATTTGATGAGGTATAGAGAACAATTTTGGAAGAAAGGGGCTTTGGCACAAAGGGCCCCATTGGACCTAAAACTGCACCGCATCCAACCAGGAGATTGGATATTGATTAAGACTTGGAAAGAAACTACCCTAGCTCCACGATGGGAGGGACCTTACCTTGTGCTGTTAACCACGGAAACCACAGTTTGGACAGCGGAAAAGGGATGGACACATGCTAGCAGAATCAAAGGACCAGTGGAGGGACCAGACCAAAAGGAAGCCTTTGATTCAGGACCAGAGTGGCAAGTAACCCGAGGACCAGGGGACTTGAGGCTTACTATATATAAGAAAAAGAACTGACCTGAGTCAAAATTATTTAAATCCCATCCGTAAAACATTGAAATCTAATATTTTGTAAAGGGCAAAGGGTGAGATAACCAGGAAATCCCTCCATAATCCTCGAACCTCTGTAACAAATAACAGAGACAGTTATTCTGGGGACTCCTGAAGAATACTCTTGCTGCTGAGAAGATGACACCCCTCGTGGCTTGAGGCACCCGAGTCGATGAGCGAGGCAGAGGAGTAGAAAATAGTGGAGATCAAGAACCTCTAATAAGAAAATTAGTAACATTGAAAGAGATACAAAAGCAAGACCATGGAGTGGATTTTTGATGTTGTAGACCCTTTTAGTGCTTACAAGTGGTTTTGGTTGGCTTATTTGTTTTTATGGTTCAAACAAGTAATCATTGTAATTAGATGTTAAAATGCCCTGGTTTGAAGGGTGCCGGTTATGTTACTATATTAGGCCACCATTTAATGAGGCTGGCGGAAGAAGAGTTGTTAAGATAAAATGGACAAAACAAATCAGGATGAAGACAGAGGGGGAATTGTGATGGAATGGGATGTACATCCTGATTAGTTTTATCCATAGAGCCATACTCTGTGTACATGGGTATGCCCACGGGGCGGGACCAAGGCTGTCAGCTGAGGAGGACTGCCGATCTTCACCAACAGGAGGCAGGGGAGACCTGGAGAGACTGAGTACACATGCGCAGAGTAGAGCCACGAAGTTTCGAGAAGGAGGGCGTCAATCAAGAGAAGGAAGATTATAAAGGGGGACAGGAACTCGACCGAAGTGCGGCAGTTGGCGGAGCGGAGACTCCCCTGTCGCCCAGCGCTGTGTTTGCTCCTGCCTTGCTACTGAATAAATTGCCAAAATTTTCTCTTCGGTGATGTATTGTGTTTAATAAAATTCTATAACAGTGGCAAGTGCATTTTTCTCAAAGTACAGCATATTTTTCCCAAAACTGCATGGAACCCATGGTAATGCTCTGTATTATGAATCTTTTCATCTCAAGCTACCTATTCAGGAGAATTAAGAAAGCGCTGACTAGAGCATTGGCCTGTAGCACTGTGAATCAAGGACTCATGAGATGCTGTCTGCATGAATGCGGTATCATAGGTTGAGTTAGTAACTCAGTACTAAGAGAAGATGGAGGTGATGGGAACATTAAAATGGAAGGTTAACTGAACTTTACTGTCCTAGTTTATTGTATTAGCCATGCCCTTCAATTGTGTTGTCACATTAAATAATTTTTTGACCAGGTGTATTAGAGTGAACTTGCTGTGAGTTTTAACGACAACTGACATGAGAGAGTTGGCCAACTAACAAAAGACTTCTTCCCTTTGCTGTAACATTGCTGCACTTCTAAATCTTCCCTTCCTTTCTATTGTGTAGGTTTTTGCCTTGATTTTTCTTCCTTAACAGCTAATTCCCCATGAGGGTACATATAACATAGCAAAAGGTCTTCAAACACCAGTATAAATTGTGTGCTCTGTGACTAGTTCCACTGAAACCATACAGCTGGGGTGAGACCAAGTTTCTCCATGATTGGAGCTGTAAGTTACACCACTGGACATGCTGAAAAGGAGATTCTGTGACTAGATCCTCTTTCCTACTCATCTGAATTTCTTGTCTGATTAATTCATTTGCAAAGATACAATGTTCTCTGATTTAAAACAAACCAAAACAACAAAAAAAAAGTATTATTCCAACAAAAGTATTTTTCCAAAATTTTTCTCTTGGCCAGACTGCTACATTTCTATAGAATTACTTCCAGTCCAGAGAGCAAGCTATACCTTCAGTGTTGCTTTTTTTTTCACAGGCATTCATATCCTTTATTGTCTTTGGATAAAAATCTTTCATGGGAATGAGCCTGCTTGGTATCCTATCTTACCTTACATTTCATGTAATACTTCTGGGGTGATTGATCAAATAGCACAACAGGTTTCACCAGGGTTCTCATAATGCTCGAGTTGTCCTAGAGAGATACTGCTTCCTCAAAGAAGTCAAAAAAACTTCATGTCCTGGAAGAGGCATTAACAAGCCAGCTAAACCTGTTTGGCCACTGCCCTTTCTCCTCCCTCCCCATTGCAGGGTCCAGGTTTGAAGTCAAGAAACCAATAGGCAGGCACCATTAAGGCTGCCTGGAGGGGGTGGAAGCTGGACCCCATGCCTCGTGTTTCAAAGAAGCAACTGCACATGTCAGAGGCTATTTGAGAAGATGTGTGCAGTTTTGCCCACTATATAACATTTTGAACTGATTGGTGGTATTTGAATAGGTAGTCTGCCATTGGGCCATTCAGTTTTCAAAAAAGGGTATTTATAGGGGATGATTTCAGTGCTCACATCTCTCTCTTCTCTCTCTTCACCCTTCCCACCCCTCCACCCGCCCCTCCACCCGGGATCATTAATGGGATTTGAGCAGCAACAAGCACCCACTTTGTGCTCCTGTCTTCAGAGCAATTAGCTTCTTTTGTCCTACCAGCATAGTATTTGAGTCATAGATCTCCACCACAGCAGCATGCTCTCCCTCTCTCACTTCCACTAATTTTGGATTATTCCTTTTGGATTATTCCTGCCTTTTGGATTACAAATATGAACTCAGAGCATCACTTCATTCAGCAAAGGTTTTGGTAGTTAACATCTTGGCAGTTTGTGAGTAACTCACGGTAGTATACGTGGTTATTTCCAAGGTTTATAGCCTGTTTCCCTGTTACTTAACTCTGTTGTAAGTCGAGGTGGTCCATCTTGCCACCAGAGGCGGTGATGAACAGAATATTCTCATTAACAGAATAACCAAGTAGATAAGAATTTTCCTCGTTAGCTGAATGCTGGAATGAAGGGAGGGGGAGAGGAGTTGGCAGACAGCCTCTGCATAGATAAAGAATAGAAGGATTTTTCAGTGATTTACTTCTGTTAGTCCTAGACAAGATGGTCTTTTGTGTTAGATAAAGGACACCTGGATGATATGTATATTTCTGCTATTTTTAGATAGATAACCTTTGTATAGATAGGAAGCATCTGGACTTTTCTGTGAAGTATTGACATACCTCTGTTATGACAGACAGATAACTTTTTGTATAAAAGTTTGCCCAAAACTCTCTGAAGTCACACAGGTCTTTTGAAATGATTCTACCTGTGTCCAGCGCTGAAATAGAAGCATAATACAAGAAACTTGCTGAGTCTCTTGTGTACCTTTCTCTAAGTCAGCGGCATTGTTGGTTTTTTCACACTTGCAAGAAGTTTCCAGTTTGTTCCTCTGTATTCGAAGCTCTGATTTTCTAGACTGTTATTCCACTGTTTATTAGCATCCTATTGTATTTAAGCAATGTATCATCAACCAGGCAAATGAACCTGGATCAAATTGGCTCAGAATTTTTTGTATATACTTATTAATATTTTATCATATTTCTGGAATACCAATTTGATCAAAACTGTATCTGAGATGTGAGAGCTTTATATCCTGCTTCAAGAATGAGTCTTGTATCATCACGGTGGAGACTCATGGATACCTTACAGTGCTTTTCGTGGATTTCAGTGTTTGCCTGTTGTGGATGTTCTGTCTCAGATTACTACAGAGAGCTACACATTTCACACAAATACTTCCCGCTAATCAAAAAGGCTGAACTTCAAAATGTGAAATCTTTTCTGCTGTGGTGGGACAAAGCTGCATTTAATCACATTCAGCAGCAACCATGTGGCAAAACATGGAGGTTCTACATGCAAAAATGGTGTTTCTACGGTGTAAGCAGGAATATTAAAATGCAGCACTGGCAGCAAAGTTTATGTCAGTATGCAGGTTGCTTTGAGCAGTACTTGCTATTTGTGCTGTTTCATGCCCTCTGGCAGCAGTATTGTCTGCCAAGTGTGATCTCCCTTTCTGTTATGATTTAAAGCTGAACTAGACGTCAGCACTCCTACATCATGCCTAGAAAAACAGGTAAAATTGGGTTGTGAGCATTGCACTATGCAAGAGAACATGCTAGAAACCATGCAGATTTTTTGCTAGACGGCAAGCCCTAGTTACCCTGATATGTTTACACAGGGAATTTGGAGGATGGGTTGAGCTGGCTTTAACTTTCCTTAGTGTTGACTCAGTGTTCAAGCCTTCAAGCCTGTTCACTTGATAAAAGCTCAATAGGACAATCTGAAATTTACATTGCCAAAGTTACAGAAGTGGAACCACTTGCTGTTAGGTAAAGTGCAAAACAAGAGTTGCACAACAATGTGTAAAATGTGAACAATGTGTAAAAAACTTTCCCAGAATGACATGAATGGCTAAAATAAGTAATTTGCAACTAAAATAAGAAATCTGCAGTTAGATGTCCTTTTATAAAATATTTGCTTGTTTCTATGTAGTGTTACAAAACTGGTCAGTTTTGCACTTGCATTTCAAGCTCAGGTAGTATTATGGACCTGCAAATAGACTAAAATAAACTAAAAATGACAAAGTAATTTGAGACAGAGAAAGCACAGGGCTTTCTTTTTTCTTTTTTTGTTTTGTTTTGTTTTGTGGTTTTTTTTATCCCCTGCCTTTTGAAAAACTTAGCAGTAGTAGTAGTAGTAGTAAAATTAACTGTTCAAATTGCGATCACCAGCTTGTGTATTTGCATGATTTGCCAGCACTTTTGCACATTTCAGAAAATTCATTTGCCTTAATGAAGCTATCGTGTTCAAATGAAGTGCTACCCTTCAACTCAGTAGGTGCTTGATGGAACTGAACAGCTGCACTGGCTTGAAAAGACTTGCTATTGTGCATTGCACATTATGGTTCTGAGAACAAGAATTGACTGCTGACAACCAGCATGGCTCTCCACATTCACTGCTGGCAAGCACCCTCAAGTTAAGAAGCTGATGCTACTGTTTTCCCCTGTCTGGCTTTCCTGCATAGTGATAGATCTCTATGAACAAAACTTCTCTCCTGCAGTTATCATCCTGGAGACAGGAGAACTATAAGAAGTGCTGTTATGGATAATACTAATGGAAGGCAAAGTGCTGACTTCTGATGCCTCATCACTAGTTGAGCCCTTTTCCTGTAGCTGAAATCTCTCAATGACACGACTGGCTAGCTAGCATTAAGTACTCACTATTTAGTCCACAACCATCAAGAAAGATAATGTTATATTGCAAGAGGACATTCTATTGCAAGAGTTGACTCATTTTCAGAGCCAAATGCAGTAACGCTAACCATACAAAAAACAGTGCTACATTCAAGTGCACACCATGTATTCTTCCCACCATGCTCTTCAAAGCATTGCATTCTAACTAGGCAGGAGGTTCATGTCTGATGATGACCAATGCTGGCTTCTTGCTTTACTCACTGGCAGGTGTGGGTAGTCCTGTGGAGTCAGCACAATCAGCCCCTGTGGAGGAGAAAGTCCTTCATATCACTCAGTGGCAATCTCTCCTGCCGATTAAAAGAGATTTGTGGATGAAATCCAAGGGCAAGCCATTTGCCTTGGCTGGGAGAATGAAGGCTCTGGTCTGTGCAGGTGGGGCTGCCGACAAGGAGATTTTCCCTTTTTGGAAAGGCAGATTAAGTAGAAGCTATTTTAAGATTAAAACAAAACTGGTACTTTTGAAAAGGTAAGGTAAAATTTTAAATCCTTCATCTCTTGCTAAGATAACAGACATCTACAGCATAGTACAGTACAGCATTACAAAAGGTTGGTATGTAAGTGAAAAATCACTGAGTGAGAATTTGTGCTCTTGTTTGTGGCTTTGATACTCACTTCATGAACACTTTGAGACAAATGCAGCACCAAGGAGGCCTGGTAAACATCAATTGGATGTTTTCTGTGGGAGTAGATGGAGGGAGGAGAGGGAAGTTCCAAAAGATAGGCTGCAGGCACCTGCCTACTTTCTGCTATCAGGCAGGGCCAAGTCAAATATACTTTTAAGCTTGTATATCTTTGCTTGTATATCTCTGTTGCCTCCAGGCATCAGCTGAATTGTGTCTCCTGTTACAGTTCTGCAGTAGCACTTCTTGGCTTCCAAGAGAAATACGCCTTGTATTTTTGCAGTTAGGAAACAGGATATCCAGAGTATCTCTGGGCTGCTGAAGGATGTGCTTGTGCACAGGAATACTTCGTTCATGGAGTTGGTTTCTTAAAAATTCTTAAAAACTCTTAACAGTCTTGAAATGATGTTTGCTGCCCTCTTCCACCACACACTCCATCCTCAAGTATGAGATGGCTATCAGGATTTCCTTTTTTTTTTTTTTTTTTTTTTTTTCTTCACTGTAGTGCGCTGTTAATTACAGAATTATCCTGACAAATCCAGGACATGAAGCCATCTGGTCTCACTTCTATGTGAGGGCAATAAACATGATGCACATTTCCTGTTTCCTGATCTCCCACCAAGTATGTTTATATGTGCATAGATTTGCTGGTTGATTTCAACATTTATCACTTTCCTGAGATAATTTCCGGCTTGCCTTCTCCCCAAAACACCGTCCTTCCTGAACTGTATCGAAATAAAGTACACTTCTGGATGGTGAACATTTGTTTTCTGGGCAGGTAACACCCAGATCAAGCAGGTAACTCTGGAGAAATATGATGTTTCAGCATGCAGATATTTTGGCTGAGCAATCTATTTAGAGTGCTTTGTCCAGTCTGATTTCATGTCTAGCATATTCATGATGACTTTTGTTGCACATAAGAAAATACCTTCGGCATAAACAAATTCACATAAGTTTTCTTTAATGGACAACTTTGTTGTTGCCTGGTCTGCATATTAATCGATGAAGCTTTATATGTTATCCCGACCCATCCCACAGGGAAGTCTGCTCCCTACCCGGGGCGCGGGTAAGGGACACCACAAGGAGACTCCCAAAGCTGATCCAGCCCTCTGACTATTACCCTCTGCTGGTAACACAGGCTGGGAGTGATGAGATTGACAAGAAAGGCACCAGGGCAATTAAGAAGGCGTTCAGGGCCCTTGGACAATTGATTGATGGGGCAGGAGCTCAAGTGGTGTTCTGCTCAGTTCCCTCAGTGGCAGGGGAGTACACTGAGAGGAAAGGGAGAACCCACACCATCAACAATTGGCTCAGGGGATGGTGGCAGCAGCGGAACTTTGGTTTCTTTGATCATGGGACAACTTCTACTGCACCTGACCTGCTGGGCCCTGATGGGGTGCATTTATCTAGAAGGGGTAAGACAGTCCTAGCACTAGAGTTGTCAGGGCTCATTAGGAGGGCTTTAAACTAGGTCTGAAGGGGGTGAGTGAGGGTATCGGTCCTTCTGCAGAGAAAAGAGTAGGGCACAAGGTAGGGTCAATTAAGAAGTCAGGAGCCCAGCTGCAGTGCATGTACACCAATGCACGCAGCCTGGGCAATAAGCAAGAGGAGCTGGAAGTCCTAGTCCACCAGGGCAACTATGATATAGTCGCCATCTCAGAAACATGGTGGGACAACAGGCACAATTGGAGTGCTACACTGGGGGGCTACAGGCTCTTCAGGAGAGACAGGCGAGGGAGAAGAGGAGGAGGGGTGGCTTTGTATATTAGGGAGTCACTTTCTGCCACAGAACTTGAGGTGGAAGATGAGGGAATTGAGAGCCTGTGGGTTAAAATCAGAGGGCAGCCTAACAAATCTGACATCCTGGTTGGAGTCTGTTACAGACCACCCAACCAGGATGAGGAGGCTGATGAATTATTCTACAAACAACTGGAGGCTGCCTCAAGATCATCAGATCTTGTCCTTGTGGGTGACTTCAACCTTCCAGATATCTGCTGGGAACTTAATTCAGGAGAGAGAAGGCAGTCCAGAAGATTCCTGGAGCAAATGGAGGACTGCTTCCTGATGCAGCTGTTAAGTGAGCCTACCAGGGGATGGGCTGTGCTTGACCTGCTGTTCTCCAATAGGGAAGGGCTGGTGGGAGATGTGATTGTGAGAGGCTGCCTAGGGTGCAGTGACCACGAGAGAGTGAAGTTTTCAATATGTAGGGAAATAGGGAGGAGCACCAACAGAACCTTCACCTTGGACTTCCGGAGGGCAAATTTCAGCCTGTTTAAGAAACTTACTTGTAAAGTTCCCTGGGTACCAACCCTCATGAACCGAGGGGTCCAGGAGGGTTGGACCTACTTCAAACAAGAGCTCTTGAAGGCACAGGAACTGGCAGTTCCCATGTGCCGAAAGATGAGCCGGCGGGGAAGGCGACTGTCCTGGATGAGCAAGCAGCTCCTGGAGGAGTTAAGGGGAAAAAAGAGGCTGTATCACCTTTGGAAGGAGGGGAAGGCTTCTTGAGGTATGTTCAAGGACGTTGTTAGATTATGTAGGAATGAAATTAGAGAGGCAAAGGCCCAGTTGGAACTGAAGCTGGCCACCTCTGTGAAAGACAATAAAAAGCATTTTTACAAATATATTAACACTAAAAAGAAGGGCAAGAAGAACCTCCACTCCTTATTGGACCTGGAGGGGAACATGGTGATTGAAGACGAGGAAAAGGCTGAGGTCCTGAACACCTTCTTTGCCTTAATGCTTAACAGCAAGGCAGGAGTTCAGGACGAGTGGCCTCCTGACCTGGGTGATGGGGTTGGGGTGCAGTGTGATGACCCAGAAATCCATGAGGAATTAGTTCGGGATCTGCTGAGCCACTTGGACACACACAAGTCCATGGGACCGGATGGGATCCATCCTAGGGTGCTGAGAGAGCTGGCAGATGAGCTGGCCAAGCCGCTCTCCATCATTTTCCTCCAGTCCTGGCTCACTGGAGAGGTCCCAGATGACTGGAAACTGGCCAATGTGATCCCCATCCACAAGAAGGGATGGATGAAGGAACCTGGAAACTCCAGGCCAGTCAGCCTGACCTCAGTGCCGGGGAAAGTGTTGGAGCAGATTATCCTGGTGGCAATAACTGCTCACCTGAAGGATGGCCAAGGGCTCAGATCCAGCCAACATAGATTTAGGAAGGGCAGGTCCTGCCTCTCCAACCTGATCTTCTAGGATCAGGTGACCCGTCTAGTGGACTTGGGGAGGCCTGTGGATGTGGTCTAATTGGACTTCATCAAGGCCTTTGACACTGTCCCCCACAGTAAACTGCTGTCCAAGCTGTCAGCCCGTGGCTTGGACCGCAACACTCTGTGCTGGGTTAGGAACTGACTGGAGGGCCGAGCCCAGAGAGTGGTGGTGAATGGTGCCACATCCAGCTGCCAGCCAGTCACCAGTGGTGTCCCCCAGGGATCAGTGCTGGGCCCCATCCTCTTTAACATCTTCATTGATGAGCTGGATGAGGGGATTGAGTCAGTCATCAGCAAGTTTGCAGATGACACGAAGATGCAGATGTTGGTCAGTTAGAGGGTAGAAAGGCTCTGCAGAGGGACCTCGACTGACTGGACAGATGGGCAGAGTCCAATGGCATGGCATTTAACAAGTCCAAGTGCCGTGTGCTGCACTTTGGCCACGGCAACCCCATGCAGAGCTCCAGGCTGGGGTCAGAGTGGCTGGAGAGCTGCCAAACAGAGAGGGACCTGGGGATACTGATTGACAGCTGCCTAAACATGAGCCAGCAGTGTGCCCAGGTGGCCAAGAAGGCCAATGGCATCCTGGCCTGCATTAGGAATAGTGTGGCCAGCAGGAGCAGGGAAGTCATTGTGCCCCTGTACTCTGCATTGGTTAGGCCACACCTTGAGTACTGTGTCCAGTTCTGGGCCCCTTAGTTTAAGAAGGACATCGAGACACTTGAGCATGTCCAGAGAAGGGCAACAAGGCTGGTGAGATGCCTTGAGCACAAGCCCCATGAGGAGAGGCTGAGGGAGCTGGAATTGTTTAGCCTGGAGAAGAGAAGGCTCAGGGGTGACCTCATTGCCCTCTACAAGTACCTGAAAGGTGGTTGTGGCCAGGAAGGGGTTGGTCTCTTCTCCCAGGCAAGCAGCACCAGAACAAGGGGACACGGTCTCAAGCTGCACCAGGGGAGGTTTCGACTCGAGGTGAGGAGAAAGTTCTTCACTGAGAGAGTTGTTCGTCATTGGAATGGGCTGCCCAGGGAGGTGGTGGAGTCACCATCCCTGGAGGTGTTCAAGAGGAGATTGGACATGGCACTTGGTGCTATGGTCTATTCGTGAGGTCTGTGGAGACAGGTTGGACTCGATGATCCTCGAGGTCTCTTCCAACCTCTAGTTATACTGTGATACTGTGATCTTTTGCTCTTCTTGCTTGGGATGTGTCTTTTTAATAAATCTTCAAGCTTGGGGTACTTTATTTATTTATTTATTTATTTTGCCTTGTCCTAGTCAATTTCTAGTATTTAAAATACATTTGCTTTGCAAAATAACCACCCTGTTTCTGTTTGAAAGCTTGATATTTGCAGAAGATAACATTTCAATGATAGCACAAACAGGTATTCTTTTCTCCCAGTAGAGCTGTTCTAGCATGAATTTCATACAGGTCTACACAAATTCACTAGTCTCTACTGACCTGTTCTTGGACATGCAGCTCTCAGAACTCCATCCTCGTACCTTGCTCATTCTTGTTTTGAATGCAGCTTGGATATTCAACAGAGATGACATTTACAATAGCTTTTTGCTTGCCTCAGAGATATAAGAAAAGGTCATAGAATTGTTTCGGTTGGAAAAGACCTCCAAGGTCATGAAGTCCACCTGTCAACCCAATCCTATCATGTCTACTAAACTATGTGCTAAAGCGCCCTGTCTACAGGGTTTTTGAACACCTCCAGGGATGATGACTCCGCCACATCACCGCATGGCTGATTTCAATGCCAGAGCACTCCTTTGGTAAAGAAATTTTTCCTAATATCCAAATTCAGGTAATTTCCTCTTATTTTATCACTTGATACTAGGGAGAAGAGACTGACCCTCGCCTCACTACAGCCCATTTTCAGGTAGTTTTAAAGAGCAATGAGGATTCCCCTCAGCCTCCTCTTCTCCAGACTAAACAATCCCAGTTCCCTCAGTCACTCCTCATAAGACTTGTTCTCTAGACCCCTCACCAGCTTTGTTGACTTTCTCTGGATATGCTTCAGGAACTGAAGGTCCATTTTGTAGTGAGGGCCCTAAAACTGAACACACTATTTCAGCACAGCCTCACCAGTGCTGATTACAGCAGCACAATCATTTCCTTACTCCTGATAGCCATTGTTTTGATGATAATGGCCAGGATGCTGTTGGCCTTCTTGGCACCTGAGCACACTGCTGGCTTATGTTCAGACAGCTGTCAATCTGCACCCTCATGTTCTTTTCTGCCAAAGAGCTTTCCATCTACTCTGCCCCAAGGCCATATTGTTGCATGGGGTTGTTGTGACTCAGGTGCAGGACCCACCACTTGGCTTTGTTAAACCTCATACAACTGACCTTGGCACATTGATCTAGCCTGTCCTCTGCAGAGCTTTCCTACCGTCAAGCAGATCAACACTCCTACCCAATTTGGTGTCACCGTCAAACTTACTGAGGGTGCATTTAATGTCCTCATCTAGGTTATTGATAAACATATTAAAGAAAACTGGCCTCAATAGTGAGCCTTGGGGAACACCACTTGAAACTGGCCACCAACTGATCTGAATGACATGACAGAGTGCACTGTCAGCAAATTTTCTGACATTACAAAACCAGGAGCATTGGCTGTTACGTCAGCTAGCTGTATTGCAATTCACAGGGGCCTGAACATACTAGAGGAACAATGATGGAAATTCCATGAAGTTCAACAAGAGGAAATGCAAAGTCTGCACCTGTTGAGAAACAACTCCATGCACTAGCACAGACTGTGGATAGACTGGCTGGAAAGAAGCTTTGCAGAAGAAGCCTGGGGGTCCTGGTGGACACCAAATTGACCACGAGCCAGCAATGTGCTCTTCCCACAGAAAAGTCCAGAACTATATTTAAGACTGCATTAGTAGTGTTGCTAGCAGGTTAAAGGATGTGATCCTTCCCCTCCACTCAACACTGGTGAGGCCACACCTGGAGTGCTGGGTCCAGTGTTAAGCTCTACAGTACATGAGAGACATGGACATATTTGACTGCATCCAGTGAAGGCTCACAAATAATGTAAAGGGACTGAAGCATCTGCCATACAAGGACAGGCTGAGGCTGCTGGAACTATTTAGCCTGGAGAAGATTCATGGGGATCTTTTCTATGTGTGTAATAACTGATGTGGGATCTGAAGTAGACAAAGGCAATCTTCTCAGTCATGCTCAGTGACTGGATAAAAACCAATACGTACACAACTGTAAATACAATAAATACTGTTTAAGCACAAGATAAAAACCCTTTCTTATTCCAGTGGCAGTCAAGTGCTGGAACAGAGCCTAGAGAGGCTGTGGAATGTGCATCCTTGGAGATAATCAAACTCAACTGGACATGTCCCCGAGCAACTTGCTGGAGCTGACTCTGCTTTAAGCAGAGATAGGACTGCACAATCTCTAGAGGTTCTGGTCAGACTCAGCCACACTGTGGTTCTGTGATTCTGTGACAATTAAATCCAACAAAAAGTAAGTATTCTTTATGTTTCTAAGAAAATGGAGCTTGAAGAATGGAGTAGCTGTGTGAAAGAAATGTTACACAAGAGGTGGCATTGTTTTTCTATTTCAGAAGTTGTTTCTTAACAGGTTAATTTCAGTGAGATATGAGGCAGTGAGTAAATGGCAAGATCAGCTCTGAAGGTCAATAACTCCTTATTGCATTTGTGAAAAAAAAAGGTTTCATTCCACAGAAGGCATTTCTTAAGGCTTTGATATTCTTCATTTGAGACCAAAAAGATACCACATCCAAAACAGAAGATATATTGTATATCTTTTTAGTGACTCTTCCCAAATGTTCACTGAATATGTTTTAAAACTGGATTATGTGACTCTGGTAGATTACACTTCAGTTAATGCCAACAAGTTACATGCTTCAAGAATGGTGAAAATCTTCTCAATTTACAGTGAAATTAATATTGGCAAAAATAGGTTGAAAATTTTCCAAAAATATTTCCAGATAAAACCTTCCATTGGGTGGCAATAAGCAAGTCATAGAATCATAGTATCAGTCAGGGTTGGAAGGGATCACAAGGATCATCAAGTTCCAACCCCCCTGCCATGGGCAGGGACACCCCACACTAGATCAGGCTGGCCAGAGCCCCATCCAGCCTGGTCTTAAACACCTCCAGGGACGGCACCCCAACCACCTCCCTTGCCAACCCATTCCAGGGCTTCACCACTCTCATAGTGAAGAACTTCCTCCCTTGGAACTTCAGTGAAAACCAAGACTCTTTTTGCTACATTTTTCTTTTTTCATTTGGGTTTCAGAGGACACTTCCTGTATTAAGAAACCAGTTACTTATCCTGGTTTTGCTTAAGTTATGGACCTTTTTGTGAACTTACATGGAACAAAAAGACTGGTTAAAAAAAAAAGTTCAAAATTAATTCCTTTTTAGTTTAAATTTGTAAAATTAAAGGCTCATCATTTTGGTCTATATTATTGTAACTGGGAAGATGACACATTTTTAATTTGCAAATTTGAGAGCCTAGCAATTTTTTTTCATTTTTTGTCCTGTTCTTATTTGTTTAGTGGTTTAGTGATTAAATGTATAGTGAATTAACTCATGATACTGTCTGTATAAAATCCAACTTGTCAGGCTCTTGAGTGTAAAACTGTATAACTGGAACATACTACTGAGTAAAAGTAACAATAAAATATAGTAATATAAATGCAAATGAAATTAGGAAAAAGTACCCAGTTATGCATATAATACTTTTAATTTTTAATAATTATACCTTACAAATGTAGATATTTTATGAGTCTTTGATCTCTACCAGAAAAATCTGTGCCACATTTTGCTTTTGTGTTACTTCAATGACTGTCATGTAAGCTACCTGAGTGATACATTTGATCTCCTGTGGAACTTCTTTGGGTTAGGGAGGGCAGTGGACTTCATCGTCATCCACATATAGCTGTAAAGTTTCCAATTATACACTATGACACATTACACAATGTCTCATATATATATGTGTGTGTGTATATGTATGTGTGTGTGTGTAGGATATGTATATAGGATGTGTGTGTAAAGGATCCTGGGGCAGGAATTGGCAGGGCTCATTGATAGGGCTTTAAACTAGATTTGAAGGGGGAAGGAGTTAATAGTCTCCTGCTGACCTGTGACAAACAGAGGGGCAGCTCACCAGAGGCAGAGGGATGGAGAGCTGGTAAGGGCTCTCAACTTGCTGTCCTGAGGCAAGGCACAAATGATACACCAGGACATTCTGTGGAAACCGAAGGGAAGTGGCACAAGAGGACGACAGGGCCAGCCCAGCTGAAGTGCTTCTATGTGAATGTGTGCAGCTTGGGCAACAAACAGGATGAATTAAGGGCCACTGTGCTGCTGGGATGCCATGACATAGTGGCTGTTACTGAAACTTGGTGGGATGATTCCCATGACTGGAAGGTAGGGATAGACGGGTATAAGCTCTTTAGGAAGGATAGGCAGGGAAGGAGAGGAGGAGGTGTTGCCCTCTATGTCAATAACCAGCTGGAATCAGTGGAGCTCCACCTGGGGAGGGATGATGAGCAGGTTGAGAGTGTATGGGTTAAAATCAAAGGCAAGACAGGGGAAGGAGATATTACTGTGGGGGTCTCCTACAGGCCACCTGACCAGCAGAACCAGCAGACGAGACCCTCCACAGGCAAATAGAAGTAGCTTCCAGGTCACAAGCCCTGGTCCTCATAGGTGATTTCAACCACCCTGACATCTGCTGGAGGGACAACACAACAAGGCACCAGCAATCCAGGATGTTCCTGGACTGCATAGATGACAACTTCCCCCTCCAAATGGTGGAGGAAACAAGAAAAGGTGCTATGCTGGACCTTGTTCTCACCAACGGGGAAGGGCTGGTAACCAATGTGAGGTTCAGAGGCAGCCTTGGCTGCAGTGACCATGAAGCAGTTGAATTTAATATCCTCAGGGCAATCAGGAGGAAGTATTCTAAGCTTATGACCCTAGACTATAGGCGTGCAGACTTTGATCGCTTCAGGGATCTGATAGCCAAAGTGTCATGGGACAAAGCCCTGGAGGGAAGAGGGACCCAGGACAGCTGGTCAGTATTCAAGGATCACCTCCTCTGTGTCCAGGAGCTATGTGTACCAACAAAAAGAAAAGCAGGAAAGAATTCTAGGAGGCCTTCCTGGATGAGCAAGGAGCTACTGGACACACTATCACTTAAAAAGAAACTCTACAGGAAGTGGAGGAAAGGACAGCTGGAACAGGGGGTATATAAGGAAGCTGCCCGAGCAGCAAGAGACCTGGTTAGGAAAGCCAAAGCAGAATTTGAATTGAATCTAGCCAGGGAGATTAAAGGGAACACTAAGAATATCTACAGATATATTAATGGGAAGAAAAAGACTAGGGAATGTGTGGGTCCCCTCAGAAAGGAAACTGGTGAAATGGTCAGAAGTGATAAGGGAAAGGCTGAGGTACTCAATGACTTCTTTACCTCAGTCTTCACTGCAAGGGCCTTTAGCCACATTCCTGATCTTATGGAGGACAATGCCAGGGATGGGGAGGAAGAGCTGCCCATTGTAAGTGAAGATCAGGTTCGTGATCACTTGAAGAACCTGAAAGTGTTCAAGTTCATGGGACCCAATGGGATACACCCACGGGTGCTGAGAGAACTGGCGGATGAGGTTGCTAAACCCCTCTCTATTATATTCCAAAAGTCAGGGCAGTCTGGGGAAGTCCCCACAGACTGGAAAAGGGGAAACATTACTTCCATTTTCAAAAAGGGTAAGAAGGAGGAACCAGGGAACTCCAGGCCAGTCAGTCTCACCTCTGTGCCCAGAAAGATCATGGGGCAGATCCTCCTGGAGGCACTACTGACACAGAAGAATAGTGAAGTGGTGATTTGGAACAGTCAGCACATCTTCACCAAGGGCAAATCCTGCCTGACCAACATGGTGGCCTTCTATGAACAGGTGACAACATTAATAGATGAGGGGCGAGCAACTGATGTCATTTACCTGGACCTGAGCAAAGCCTTTGACACTGTCCCACACCACATCCTGGTCTCCAAACTGGTGAAACATGGGTTTGATGGCTGGACCACTAGATGGATAAAGAACTGGCTTGATGGCTGCACCCAAAGAGTGGCTGTCAATGGGTCCATGTCCCAGTGGAGGCCAGTGACAAGCGGAGTCCCTCAGGGATCAGTCCTGGGACCAGTCTTGTTCAGCATCTTTGTCTGGGACATGGACAGTGGCATTGAGTGCACCCTCAGCAAGTTTGCTGATGACACCAAGCTGTGTGGAGCAGCAGACACACTGGAGGGAAGGGATGCCATCCAGAGGGACCTTGAGAGGCTGGAGATGTGGGCACAAGCCAACCTCATGAGGTTCAACAAGACCAAGTGCAGGGTCCTGCATCTGGGTCGAGGCAATCCCAGGCACAAATACAGGCTGGGCAGTGACTGGCTGGAAAACAGCCCTGAGGAGAGAGACTTGGGGGTGCTGGTGGAGGAGAAGCTCAACAGGAGCTCTCAGTGTGCACTTGCAGCCTGGAAAGCCAATCAGATCCTGGGCTGCATCAAGAGAAGTGTGGCCAGCAGGTCAAGGGAGGTGATTCAACCCTTCTACTCAGCTCTGGTGAGACCCCACCTGGAGTACTGCCTCCAGTTCTGGAGCCCCTATTATGAGAGGGATATGGATGTGCTGGAATGTGTCCAGAGAAGGGCCACGAGGATGATCAGAGGGCTGGAGCACTTCTCTGTGAGGACAGACTGAATGAGTTGGGGCTGTTCAGTCTGGTGAAGAGAAGGCTCCGAGGTGACCTAATTGTGGCCTTCCAGTATCTGAAGGGGGCCTACAAGAAGGCTGGGGAGGGACTTCTCAGGATATCAGGTAGTGATAGGACTAGGGGGAATGAAATGAAGCTGGAGCTGGGGAGATTCAGGCTGGATGGGAGGAGGAAGTTCTTCCCCATGAGAGTGGTGAAGCCCTGGAATGGGTTTTCCAGGGAGGTGGTTGGGGTGCTGTCCCTGGAGATGTTTAAGCCCAGGCTGGATGAGGCTCTGGCCAGCCTTATCTAGTGTGGGGTGTCCCTGCCCATGGCAGGGTGGTTGGAACTAGATGATCCTTGTGATCCCTTCCAACCCTGACTGATACTATGATATGTATACCTATGAGTGCTTATGGTATCTGCTTCAGAAAAACAGGCTTCTCATTGAGTTCTGTACACAGGGATTGATTTTTACTTGTCATTTCAGTCTGTGTATATGTAATGTTTCCAATATGTAATCTGTAGAAAGGCATTTTAATAGTAAAAGCTGTGAGATTTTGAGGACAAAACAGTGGAAGGCAGAATTGGAGTGACTGAATTGTTTTGTTTTGGGAAAAAAAAAATAAAATGAGGAAAAGGCCTTCAGAGAAAAAAACAATTTTGCAAAATCTCAAAATACTGTGGTGAAATGGTTGATGAAATACTCAGAAGAAAAATGATTCACCACTATTTAGGGGGAGAAAAAAACAAAGCAGACTCAGAAAACCAGTTATTTCAAACAGAGAATAATAATGGAATAAACCAGGCTGGAAGAGACCTTCAAGATCATTGCGTCCAACCCATCAACCAATCCAACACCACCTAAACAACTAACCCACGGCACCAAGCCCTCCATCAAGTCTCCTCCTGAAAACCTCCGATGATGGCGACTCCACCACCTCCCCAGGCAGCCCATTCCAATGGGCAATCACTCTTTCTGTATAGAACTTCTTCCTAACATCCAGCCTGAACCTCCCCTGGCGCAGCCTGAGACTGTGTCCTCTTGTTCTGGTACTGGCTGCCTGGGAGAAGAGACCATCATCCGTCTGTCTACAACCTCCCTTCAGGTAGTTGTAGAGAGTGATAAGGTCACCTTTTCTCCAGGCTAAGCAATCCTAGCTCCCTCAGCCTCTCCTTGTAGGGCTTGTGTTCCAAGCCCCTCACCAACTTCATTGCCCTTCTCTGGACTCATTCCAGCAAGTCAACATCCTGCCTAAACTGAGGGGCCCAGAACTGGACACAGGACTCGAGGTGTGGCCTAACCAGTGCAGTGTACAGGGGTACAATGACCTCCCTGTCCTGCTGGCCACATTGTTCCTGATGCAGGCCAGGATGCCATTGGCCCTCCTGGCCCCCTGGGCACACTGCAGGCTCCTGTTCAGCCTACCATCAACCAGCACCCCCAGGTCCCTCTCCACCTGGCTGCTCTCCAGCCACTCTGACCCCAGCCTGCATGGGGTTGTTGTGCCCAATGTGCAGAACCTGGCACTTGGATGTGTTCAATCTCATGCCGTTGGACTCTGCCCATCTGTCCAGCCTGTCGAGGTCCCTCTGCAGAGCCTCTCTACCCTCCAGCAGATCAACTCCTGCCCCCAGCTTGGTGTCGTCAGCAAATTTACTAATGATGGACTCAATGCCCTCATCCAGATCATCAGTAAAGATGTTAAAGAGCATGGGGCCCAGCACTGATCCCTGGGGCACACCACTAGTGACTGGCTGCCAGCTGGATGTGGCACCATTCACCACCACTCTCTGGGCTTGGCCCTCCAGCCAGTTCCTAACCCATCGCAGTGTGCTCCCATCCAAGCCATGGGCTGACAGCTTGGCCAGGAGTTAGCTATGGGGGACGGTGTCAAAGGCCTTGCTGAGGTCCACATAGACCACATCCACAGGCCTCCCCACATCCACCAGGTGGGTCACCTGATCCTAGAAGGAGAAATACAGTAAAGGAATAATAAATAATAAATAATGAAAATATGATAAAGGAGAAGGTTCTTAATAAAACTAATTGTAAGGACAAATTGAACAAAGATTTTGGAGAAAAGCTAAAGAAAAGACAATGGGAGGAAAACCAACCAACCAAAATTAAGGATTACTTAATTATAACATATATAGACACTGCTGTTGATTTACAAAATGGCCATACAGAAAATGCTTTGCCTTTTGGATTCCACAAGTGTGGTGAACCTGCTAGAGAGATCTGATGCCTACATCTGATGTAACACCCTGAGTAGATCAAGATTTTGTAAAATTTTGTGTCTACCTATTATATTGCTTTTATGCTGTGGATGAAGTGGCATTTTAGATATTCAGAAAGGTAAAGGGGACAGACATAAAAAGAAACAAAGCCCCCTGAATCATCTTTTGCTTGCCCCTTCTAGAAAGTGCTAGTGTAGGTTTTTGAAGGGTGTTACGAATAAAGGGTAATAAGGCAAGAAATTAATAAAAACTTTATTTATTTATTTATTTTAGCCCTGCCTCCCACATAACTATATACAAAAGTTATGAAAGTTATAAAAGGTTCAGTATTGGGTTGAGAATTATCTTTGTGATAGGAATGATTACAAATGGTTTGAGAACAGTATTTGTAAAAAGATAAATCCAAAAGCAGTATGTTACCCAACTATCAAATGGCAAGAGGTTCCCAGAGACCTTAGAAGTACATCCATTACTCACAATGCTGTTTGCCAGTTGTAGGAATTACTCTTTTGTCTCTTTTTTATCATAAAATCCTCCTGAACTGCTGCTGCTTCTAATCGGCACGCATGGAGGGCAAAAAACCTAAGAGAGAAGAGCCTCATGCTCTGCAGCTCACCATTTTTAATCCATCAAGGCCAATTCTTTTGTCACATGTTACCATCAAGGATATCTAAAGACAGAAAAATGCCAGAAACAGATAAACATCATTTCTCTGATTACATATGACCATACTTGCCCAAAACATAGTCAGACTTGACCCTGCACAGGGTCTATGGCTGGCAGAACAGATGGCCTGTGGGAAGGTGTCATGGTAGGGCCAAACGACCCCAGCACAAACCCAGATAGACACTAAGGTTTCTCGACATGGTCCCCTTCTCCCACCTTCTTCCTGCAGAAAGCCAGGGTAATGCAGGAAGAGGAACAAAGGGGACAGGACCATGCATGTCTGGTAAATAACCCTGTATCTATGGTAAGGGCATGTGTTGGGGCCACAGCCTTGGCAGAACCCCTTTCCATTGGGTAACTATGTGCTGGTTTCATGCCCTATTGGTCCAATCAATCTCAGGCAAGATTTATATGCAGGCTGATTTCTACTTGCCTGTGCCTTGCTTTTGCCTTGCCTTTGCCTTGCTCAAGCCTTGTGTGCTTGAACCCTCTTGGACCTTGTCTGGCTTAAAACTGCCTTGAGTTGCATAGCCTCGAGTTGCCCAGTCCAGCGCCTAGGATGTAGCCATGAGCTTACACACTGCAAGCTACCAGAGGAGCCACAAGCTTCAGAGTTGGAGGCAAGCCTGCTTCCCCTTGCGACCAAGATTTTGCCATGCCTTAATTCACCCAGGACAAAGCAAGTGCCCATCACGAGAAGCATCATTAACAGCCCGCAGTCTGCTGAAGCCAGACCAGCCATAGAGGACCATGTGGCATTCCTGCCGGCAACCTGCCATGCCTGGTGCATGAGAGTGCCCCAAAGCCTCTAATACACAGCAGCAGTACTCCTTACCTGGGTACAACTGTCTGTGAGTAAGTAATTAACTGCTTTGTTGGCATAACTGTTCTTGCTGAGTCTCCCCCCAATGTGGTCGAGCACCATTTCACTCCTGTGGTATTCTCTTTCTGTTAGTTCCTCCCAGTTTGCATGAAATTGTTTAAATTGTTGTAGTTGCCCAAATACTGTATATTCCCATTGTAAATACATTTTAACCATATATCAAACCTTTTGATATATTTGGCAATTTTCATATTAATAAAGGTTAGTAATATTTTGATTAATATTGCCATATTGTTTATAGTAAAGGAAAATTATATATCCTTTTTTGACAGAAGGGACCAGGTGAATCCACTGATCCACAGGCCTGGGAGGCAGAGGTCTTTCCGCTGTCTCGTCTCATCCCAGCTTCCCTGTTTCCACTGCACTCCATCCCATCTTTGCTCTGTGTGTGTATGTGTGCAAGGAGGGGTTTTGGATGTACTGCCACAAAGGGTTGAGATGATACAAGGAAGTTTACTGACTCACTTTAACTGCTACAGAAGAAAATGCTCTGTGCTTTGGAGAGCAAGAGGAAAAATGGTTAATGAGGAAAGTGTGTGAAAAAATCACTTCCTGCAGTGCTGTGCTGGAGGGCCTTTTGAAGTCTCCAGTAGCATCAAGAGGTTATTTTGAAATAGGATCAACACACCCAACAAGGAACCACCCATGCACCCTGCTACTTTGCCCTCCCTGTACCATGCGTGCACATCACTGCTTTCCTTTCTACTACACCAAAATCCCCATTCTGATATCAGAAAAGAATCAATCCTTTCAACTGCTGGCCTAGATCCCAATATTTGCTCTCGCCAGCACTCATATGGAAACCTTCCTCTTGCAGCCCAACTTGGCATTGTCAAAAGGACAGCAGGAAGTTTGGTGCCAGTAATACTATAAAGTATTCATGAATGTGTCTAAAGTGCAAAGGAGTATGGCTCTATGAGTAGGCAATGGGAGAAGGATCAGGAAGATAGTGCACATGAGGTAGTCAGGATGTACGTGACACTGTCAGATGTAGGAGGAAGGACAGGAACAGGAATTTTTGTATCCTCTCTCTTTGTATACTTTGTTTTAGTGCAGAACTGTCATTTAGCACAAATATTTTTATATCTGTTTCTTGCAACAGTTTTATACTGCTCTTATATGCATGTTTTGACTATAGCTGATGGGATGTATGACAGTGTGATGGGGGCCTCATACCCTACTCCTTATTGCTACAGATAGCAAAGGATTCAAGGTAAATACAAAGTAATTTTTGAAATAAAGCTTTTGTTTCTGGTTTTGTGTTCAATATCTTAAAAATATTTTCAAAATAATTGAGCTTGGCATCTCTAAATATATCAGTGGACTGATTAATTCTACACAGATCTTTTTCTGACTTTTCTTCCAATGGTACTATCCCTGTTGGTTGTGTCTATAAGCTTGCATTTGTCAGTACTAGTTGTGTTGTTTATAACTTGTACCTATGGAAGTCTAAGACATGGGAGTAGCTTCTCAGATCATTCTTTAGGAAAAGAAAAAAAACACAAACCTGTGTTTGCTTCCTGTATTGCTCACAGAAAAGAAAAAAAAAATGAAGCCAATAATGTTTATTAATTACTGCTCTTCATAGGTAAGTTCTGACTATAGTACAGCTTTACTGGAAAAATTATTCAGCTATGCTGTGAATTTCCACCTACAGACAAGCTCTGAAAACATAAAGCAAAGATATAAAATCTATCCTTGCAAACCTCTAGTGTTGATCTAGCATCTGTTCTAGGCATACCAGCCAGCAGAGACCTCTAGAGGCTGCTCATGGCTTCATCCTCCTGCACACTGGCATCCATCATGCAGGAGATGAATCGAAATACTCCACCATCTGTGGGACAGCCATTTGCTCCCATGGCGCGTACATGAAAGTCCCACAGCTTTCCCATTTCTGGACCATATGCTGCTTTCATTTATATCCCATGGATTTGGAACAGAGGCATAATGTAAATGGGAAAGCCTAGTTACCAGGATCTGCTGTTTGATTTATGCAAAACTGGAGCACTATGATTTTGAAAATCATATGGTACACATTTTAGGAACCCAACATTTACATAAATATGGTATGTCCTTAAAAGTAGTATGTGTATGAAGACACACATCTAAATCACAAAATTCACACCCAGATTTCTATTACTACCTCAACTGCATATTCTCTGATATTCTTTTCTCACTTTTATGTTAGATCATTGCAGATACAATGATGAAATTTGCATCTGGGCTAGGTTTCTAAATGCCTTCAATAATAACTGCCTCTTCAGATTTTAGTTAGATATACTGTAGTTACAACACCTCCTTTTCCTAAAAATTCTACAAAATCTTTTTTTCTATGTTTTAAATATACCTTTTTGACCAATTTATTTAGTGAATAATTTGTTCTCCAGTAAATCATACACTTTATTTGTGCTTTTGTGAATGAAAATATTGATTTGGCTCTACTGTTGACATGAACTTTGTAATCTGTGTTTCAAATCAGATGATATGGATTATTGTTGTTTTGCTTTGTTTTATTTTGTCTTATGGGTCTTGCAGACATCAGCAGTTAAACTCATATTGCTTCCACCAAAGCACACTCATACAATCCTATTACTTTCATGACACATACTTTTAGTATGTATGGTGCCAAGTATTTAGAAGCATTACGAGCCATTTGTTGATGCCAAGCTGTTGGGGCAATTGTAACACAGTTCTGAGGACACTGCTGAGTAGTGTGATAGCAAAATTAACTTTTACTAAGCTAACCTTGTCTATCTTTTAGTGTGTATTGATGAACTGCATACCTGGTACTGTCTAGTAACAGCCCTCTGTATAGAGGCCCCTCTGCAAGAAGGCAGACTCCTTGTGGCATTTGCTACTGATTTGTATGCCCTTGTGCTTTTCTCAGATAATGTGTTTTTAATGTTGCCCTGACTGAAGGCCGAATATGCAATTCTCCAAACAATTTTGGGCTAGGAGTCGGGTGCTTAAATGCCTTGTGGATTTGAGCTTCAGTGCCTTCCTCTTGATACCATGAGGCTATTGCCTCTGCTATAAGAGACCCTGTACCACAGAGATGAACCACTGAAAAACCACTGATATTTACTTCTGTTTCTGTGAAGAGCTTTTTTTTTTATGGGAGTCTACTCTCATGTCTCTTGTGGATCTTTTTCATAATTCTCCCTAGTAAAGAAGCTTTTCAACAAAAGGAGTGGTCTAGCAGTCTTCAGGGGGAGAAAAGGTTCACCCTTCCTTTACTTTTTGCAATACTACTGTGCAGGACCGACATTTGGCAAGAGAGCTGCTTGGGACCAGAACCTGGACCAGCATGCTCGAGCTGAGAGGTGATCAGTTTTGGTTCTTTTCAGGGCTTTTCAGGGTGGGAGTACCTTGTCAGACACCGAGGACCAGTAGGGTCTTCTTCTCGTGTGCCTACTTCAGAGGGTGATGTCAGCTGAAGGAAATTTAAACAAGGCAGAGCAAAGCTGCATGACTGCCATTTGCCAAGAGAGATGCTTGCAACCAGTACTGGGACTGGCGTGCTCGAGCTGAGAGGTGCTCTATTTTGGTTTCTTTTGGGGGCTTTTTGGGGCGGGAAGACCTTGGCAGACAGCGAGGACCGGCAGGGTCATCTTCTCGCATGCCTGCTCGAGAGGGTGAAGTCAGCCGCAGGAAATTTAAACGAGGCAGAGCAAAGCTGACAAGCACCGTTTGGCAAGAGAGCTAGTCTTCTCACTTGATCGCAGCTAGCGGCATGTGCCAGGTTAGCTGATAGACAGCAGAAGCCTCTGTGGTAGCTTGGGCAAAATATAGTAGTCAGGTAGAATATATATATTTAACAACAAACAATAAAAAACCCCTGCCTGAAGAGATCCAGCCATGGCAATGACTTGGCCAAAGGCTACTAGAAAAATGTTAGGGTTTCCTAGTAGACAGAGCTGGCGCAGAAGCACACAGGTGTCCAGGCTGCTAACCGCAGAGAGTGCTGGAGCCTGGCACTTGGAATGGAGGGTGAAAGAGACAACACCTGTGTGAGGTGTGACCAAGTGAATTACCTTCTCAATCTGGTGGCCTAAGCTAAAGGATGAAGTATCAAGACTCAGGACTATAATGGAATGCAAAAGGGGGTTAGATATGTGGGAGCAGGCTTTACAGACTGCCCAAGTTGAGGGAGGCATCCCTGGAAACAGGGGGGGATGGGTACAGGCCACTATTAGGAGAAGCATGGGGAATCCATCCCAGTCCTCTTTGCCTCCCCTGTTGCCCTTGCACAGTAAGTATGAGGCCCTGCAGGTTGAGGGCAATGTGGATGAGAAGACAGAAGAGCCAATCAGTCTCCTAAAACCATCAGGACTAGTACCATAAAGAAAAAGGGGAGGGTAATTGATGTTGGTGACTCTCTCCTGAGGGGAACAGAGGGTCCTATATGTTGTCCTGACTTCACAGGGAAGTGTGCTGCCTGCCTGGGATCCGGGTAAGGGGCATCACCAGGAGACTACCAAAGCTAACCCAGCCCTCTGACTGTTACCCATTGCTGGTAATCCAAGCTGGAAGCGATGAGATTGATAAGAAGCGCACCAGGACAATCACGAAGGAATTTGAGGCCCTTGGACAACTGATTGATGGGGCGGCAGTTCAAGTGGCTTTCTGTTCAGTTCCCTCAGTGGTAGGGGTGTACACTGAAAGGAATAGGAGAGCCCATGCCACCAACAAATGGCTCAAGGGATGGTTCCAGCAGCAGAAGTTTGGGTTCTTTGATCAAGGAGCAAGCTCTACTGCACCTGACCTGCTGGACCCAGATTGGGTGAATCTATCCAGAAAGGGCAAGAAGGCTGTAGCACTGGAGTTGGCAGGGCTCATTGGGAGGGCTTTAAACTAGGTTTGAAGGGGGTAGGTGATGAAACCAGTCTCTCTGGAGAGGAGAGAGAGGGACAAAAGTAAAGTTAGTTGAGAAATCAGCAGCCCAGCTGAAGCGCATGTATGCACACAGTATGGGTAACAAGTAAGAGGAACTGCAAGTCTATGATGTAGTTGCCATTACAGAAACGTGGTGGGACGACTCACAAAATTAGAGTACTGCGCTGAGTGGTTACAAGCTCCTTAGGAGAGACAGGTAAGGGAGAAGAGAAGGAGGGAGGAGGGGTGGCCCTGTACATTAGGGAATCTCTCGATGCCACAAAACTTGAGGTTGAGAATGAAAGGATTGAGTGTCTGTGGGTTAAAATTAGAGGGAGAGATAACAAAACTGACATCGTGGTTGGAGTCTGTTACAGACCACCCAACCAGGATGAAGAGGCAGATGAAATATTCTATAAGCAACTGGAGGTTGTCTCAAGATGATCATACCTTGTCCTTGTGAGTGACTTTAACCTGCCAGACATATGCTGGGAACTTAACTCAGCAGAGAGGAGGCAATCCAGAAGGTTCTTGGAGTGTATGGAGGGCAGCTTCCTGATGCAGCTGTTATGTGAGCCTACCAGGGGTCAGACCCTGCCTGACCTGCTGTTCTCAAATAGAGAAGGGCTGGTGGGAGATGTGATGGTAGGAGGCTGTCTAGGATGCAGTGACCATGAGATAGTGGAGTTTTCAGTATGCAGGGAAATAAGGAAGACCAATAGCAGGTCCTTTACTTTGGACTTTCAGAGGGCAGACTTCAGCTTATTGAAGCAACTAATTTGGAGAGTACCCTGGGAAGCAGCCCTTAAGAATCAAGGGGTCCAGGACAGTTCAAACACAAGGTCTTGAAGGCACAGGAACAGGCTGTCCCAATGTGCTAAAAGATGAGCTGGTAGGGAAGGCAACCGGCCTGGATGGGCAAGCAGCTCTAGAACCAATTAAGGGAAAAATATAGGGTGTATCGCCTTTGGAACGGGAGGAAGGCAACTCGTGATACATTTAAGGAGGTTGTTAGATCATGTAGAAGAAAAATTAGAGAGGCAAAAGCCCAGTTAGAACTTAAGCTGGCCACTTCTTTGAAAGACAATAAAAAGCATTTTTATAAATATATGAATGCTAGAAAGAGAGGAAAGAAGAACCTCCTCTCTTTATTGGACCTGGAGGGGAACATCGTAACTAAAGATGAGGAAAAGGCTGAGTTTCTAAATACCTTCTTTGCCTCCATTTCCAACAGTAAGGCAGGAGGGCTTCAGGGTAACTGGCCTCCTGAACTGGTAGATGGGATCAAGGAGCAGTGTAGTATCCCTGAAATCCATGAGGAAGTAGTGAGGGACTTGCTGAGCCACTTGGACACTCACAAGTCCATGGGACCAGATGGGATCCATCCAAGAGTGCTGAGGGATTTGGCAGATGAGCTGGCCAAGACTCTTTCCATCATTTTCCACCGGTCCCAGTATCACAGTATCACAGTATCACAGTAACTAAGGTTGGAAGAGACCCCAAGGATCATCAAGTCCAACCTGTTCCAACAGACCTCACAACTAGATCATAGCACCAAGTGCCACATCCAATCTCCCCTTGAACACCTCCAGGGACAGCGACTCCACCACCTCCCTGGGCAGCCCATTCCAATGACGAATGACTCGCTCAGTGAAGAACTTTTTCCTCACCTCGAGTCTAAACCTCCCCTGGCACAACTTGAGACTGTGTCCCCTTGTTCTGGTGCTGGTTGCCTGGGAGAAGAGACCAACCCCCTCCTGTCTACAACCTCCTTTCAGGTAGTTGTAGAGGGCAATGAGGTCACCTCTGATCCTTCTCTTCTCCAGGCTAAACAATCCCAGCTCCCTCAGCCTCTCCTCATAGGGCTTGTGCTCAAGGCATCTCACCAGCCTTGTTGCCCTTCTCTGGACACGTTCAAGTGTCTCGATGTCCTTCCTAAACTGAGGGGCCCAGAACTGGACACAGGACTCAAGGTGTGGCCTAACCAATGCAGAGTACAGGGGCACAATGACCTCCCTGCTCCTGCTGGCCACACTATTCCTAATACAGGCCAGGATGCCATTGGCCTTCTTGGCCACCTGGGCACACTGCTGGCTCATGTTTAGGTGGGTGTCAATCAGCACCCCCAGGTCCCTCTCTGGCAGCTCTCCAGCCACTCTGACCCCAGCCTGTAGCTCTGCATGGGGTTGTTGTGGCCAAAGTGCAGCACCCGGCACTTGGACTTGTTAAATGCCATGCCATTGGACTCTGCCCATCTGTCCAGTCGGTCGAGGTCCCTCTGCAGAGCCTTTCTACCCTCTAACTGACTAACATCTGTTCCCAACTTGGTGTCATCTGCAAACTTGCTGATGACTGACTCAACCCCCTCATCCATATCATCAATGAAGATGTTAAAGAGGATGGGGCCCAGCACTGATCCCTGGGGGATGCCCCTGGTGACTGGCCGCCAGCCGGATGTGGCACCATTCACCACCACTCTCTGGGCTCGGCCCTCCAGCCAGTTCCTAACCCAGCACAGAGTGTTGTGGTCCAAACCACGAGCTGACAGCTTAGCCAGGAGTTTACTGTGGGGGATGGTGTCAAAGGCCTTGCTGAAGTCCAGATAGACTACATCCACAGGCCTCCCCACATCCACCAGACTGGTCACCTGATCATAGAAGGAGATCAGGTTGGAGAGGCAGGACCTGCCCTTCCTAAATCCATGTTGGCTGGACCTGAGCCCTTGGCCCTCCTTCAGGTGCGCAGTTATTGCCGCCAGGATAATCTGCTCCATCACTTTCCCTGGCACTGAGGTCAGGCTGACTGGTCTGTAGTTTCCAGGTTCCTCCATCCGTCCCTTCTTGTGGATGGGGACCACACTGGCCAGTTTCCAGTCATCTGGGACCTCTCCAGTGAGCCAGGACTGGAGGAAAATGATGGAGAGCGGCTTGGCCAACTCATCTGCCAGCTCTCTCAGCACCCTAGGATGGATCCCATCCGGTCCCATGGACTTATGGGAGTCCAAGTGGCTCAGCAGGTCCCGGACTAATTCCTCATGGATTTCTGGGGCATTACACTGGTCCCCGACCCTATTACCCAGCTCAGGAGGCCACTCATCCTGGATTCCTACCTTGCTGTTAAACATCGAGGCAAAGAAGGCGTTCAGGACCTCAGCCTTTTCCTCATCTTCGGTCACCATGTTCCCCTCCAGGTCCAGTAAGGAGTGGAGGTTCTTCTTGCCCTTCCTTTTAGCGTTGATATATTTGTAAAATTGCTTTTTATTATCTTTCACAGAGGTGGCCAGTTTCAGTTCCAACTGGGCCTTTGCCTCTCTCATTTTATTCCTACATAATCTAACCACTTCCTTGAACGTTCCTCAAGAAGCCTTCCCCTCCTTCCAAAGGTGATACAGCCTCTTTTTTTCCCTTAAATCCTCCAGGAGCTGCTTGCTCATCCAGGCCGGTCGCCTTCCCCGCCGGCTCATCTTTCGGCACATGGGAACTGCCAGTTCCTGTGCCTTCAAGAGCTCCTGTTTGAAGTAGGTCCAACCCTCCTGGACCCCTCGGTTCATGAGGGTTGGTACCCAGGGAACTTTACAAATAAGTTTCTTAAAGAGGCTGAAGTTTGCCCTCCGAAGTCCAAGGCGAAGGTTCTGTTGGTGCTCCTCCCTATCTCCCTGCATATTGAAAACTTCACTATCTCGTGGTCACTGCACCCTAGGCAGCCTCCCACGGTCACATCTCCCACTAGCCCTTCCCTATTGGAGAGCAGCAAGTCAAGCAGAGCCTGTCCCCTCGTAGGCTTACTTAACAGCTGCGTCAGGAAGCAATCCTCTATCCACTCCAGGAATCTTCTGGACTGCCTTCTCTCTGCTGAATTAAGTTCCCAGCAGATATCCGGCAGGTTGAAGTCCCCCACGAGGACAAGATCTGATGATCTTGAAACAGCCTCCAGTTGTTTATAGAATAATTCATCAGCCTCCTCATCCTGGTTGGGTGGTCTATAACAGACTCCAACCAGGATGTCAGATTTGTTGGGCTGCCCTCTGATTTTAACCCACAGGCTCTCAATTCCCTCATCTTCCACCTCAAGTTCTGAGGCAGAAAGTGTCTCCCTAATATACAAAGCCACCCCTCCTCCTCTCCTCCCTCGCCTATCCCTCCTAAAGAGCCTGTAGCCCCCCAGTGTAGCACTCCAATCGTGCCTGTTGTCCCACCATGTTTCTGAGATGGCAACTATATCATAGTTGCCCTGGTGGATTAGGACCTCCAGCTCCTCTTGCTTATTGCCTAGGCTGCGTGCATTGGTGTACATGCACTGCAGCTGGGCTCCTGACCTCTCAATTGACCCTACTTTGTGCTCTACTCTTACCTCTGCAGAAGGACCGATGTCTTCACCCACCCCCTTCAGACCTAGTTTAAAGCCCTCCTAATGAGCCCTGCCAACTCTAGTGCTAGGACTCTCTTGCCCCTTGTCCCGGCTCACCCGCAAGGAGTGACTAAGGATGGAGGAACCTGCAAACTACAGGCCAGTCAGCCTGACTTCAGTGCCAGGGAAGAGTATGGAGCAGATCATCTTGGGGGCAATCACAGTGCACCGGTGGGATGGCCAAGGGATCAGGCCCAGCCAACATGGATTTAGGAAGGGCAGGTCCTGCCTCACCAACCTGATCTCCTATGATCAGGTGACCTGCCCTGTGGATGTGGGGAAGGCGGTGGATGTAGTCTGCTGGAACTTCTGCAAGGCCTTTGACTCCATTCCCCACAGCAAACTCCTGGCCAAGCTGTCAGCTTGTGGCTTGGACAGCAGCACTCTGTGCTGGGTTAGGAACTGGCTGGAGGGACAAGCCCAGGGAGTGGTGGTGAATGGTGCCACATCCAGCTGGTAGCCACTCACCAGTGGCGTCCCCCAGGGATCAGTGCTGGGCCCCATCCTGTTCAATATCTCTACTGATGATCTGGACGAGGGGATTGAGTCCACCATTAGTAAGTTTGCAGATGACACCAAGTTGGGAGCAGGTGTTGATCTGTTAGAGGGTGGAAGGGTTCTGCAGAGGGACCTTGACAAGCTGGACAGATGGGCAGCATCCAACATGATGTCATTTAACAAGTCTAAGTGCCAGGTGCTGCACTTTCGTCACAAGAACCCCATGCGCTGCTACAGGCTGGGGACAAAGTGGTTGGAGAGCAGCCAGGCTGAACAGGACCTAGGGGTACTGGTTGACAGCTGGCTGAACATGAGCCAGCAGTGTGCCCAGGTGGCCAAGAAGGCCAATGGCATTCTGGCCTGCATCAGAAATAGTGTGGCCAGCAGGAGCAGGGAGATCATTGTGCCCCTGTACTCATCACTGGTTAGGCCACACCTTGAACCAGTACTCAGACTTCCAGTCCCTCTTGTTTGTTACCCATACTGCATGTGTTGGTGTACCTGCACTTCAGCTGGGCTGCTGATTTCTCAACTAACTACACTTTATGTCCCTCTCTCTCCTCTCCGCAGAGACTGGTTTCATCACCCACCCCCTTCAAACCTAGTTTAAAACCCTCTCAACGAGCCCTGCCAATGCTAGTGCTAGAGCCTTCTTGCCCTTTTTTGATAGATTCACCCCATGCAGGTCCAGGTAAGTCTCTTGGTGATGTCCCTTACCCAGGCCCCAGGCAGTCAGCACACCTCCCTGTGGGTTGGGTCAGGACAACATACAGGACCCTCCTTTCCCCTCAAGAGAGAGTCACCAACAACAATTGCACTCCTCTTTTTCTTTGTGGTACTAGTCCTGATGGTTGGAGGAGACTGATTTGCTTTAAGCATCCCCTCAGATGGTTCACAGTATCACAGTATCACAGTATAGCTAAGGTTGGAAGAGACCCCAAGGATCATGGAGTCCAACCTGTCTCCACAGACCTCATGACTAGACCATGGCACCAAGTGCCACGTCCAATCTCCTCTTGAACACCTCCAGGGATGGTGACTCCACCACCTCCCCGGGCAGCCCATTCCAATGATGAACGACTCGCTCAGTCAAGAACTTTCTCCTCACTTTGAGTCGAAACCTCCCCTGGTGCAGCTTGAGACTGTGTCCCCTTGTTCTGGTGCTGGTTGCCTGGAAGAAGAGACCAACCCCCTCCTGTCTACAATTACCTTTCCGGTAGTTGTAGAGGGCAATGAGGTCACCCCTGATCCTTCTCTTCTCCAGGCTAAACAATCTCAGCTCCCTCAGCCTCTCCTCCTAGGACTTGTGCTCAAGGAGTAACATCATAGTATCATAGTATCACAGTATCAGTCAGGGTTGGAAAGGACCACAAGGATCATCTAGTTCCAAACCCCCTGCCATGGACAGGGACACCCCACACTAGATCAGGCTGGCCAGAGCCTCCTCCAGCCTGATCTCCAGGGATGGGGCCTCAACCACCTCCCTGGACAACCCATTCCAGGGCTTCACCACTCTCATGGGGAAGAACTTCCTCCTCCCATCCAGCCTGAATCTCCCCAGCTCCAGCTTCATTCCATTCCCCCTAGTCCTATCACTACCTGATATCCTGAGAAGTCCATCCCCAGCCTTCTTGTAGGCCTCTTTCAGGTACTGGAAGGCCACAATTAGGTCACTTTGGAGCTTTCTCTTCTCCAGACTGAACAGCCCCAACTATTTCAGTCTGTCCTCATAGGAGAGGTGCTCCAGCCCTCTGATCATCCTTGTGGCCCTTCTCTGGTCATGTTCCAGCACATCCATATCCCTCTTGTAATAGGGGCTCCAGGACTGGACTCAGTACTCCAGGTGGGGTCTCACCAGAGCTGAGTAGAGGGGGATAATCACCTCCCTTGACCTGCTGGCCACACTTCTCTTGATGCAGCCCAAGATCTGATTGGCTTTCCAGGCTGCAAGTTCACATTGAGAGCTTCTTATCCACCAGCACCCCGAAGTCTCATCAAGTTTATCTGTTACAAGCCTGACACATCAGGGTTGGAAGGATGGGGTAATAGTTAGGCCTTTCAACCTGTTGCCCTGAGATGTGTTGTGGATACTGCAGCACAGGCAAAGTCTTACAGAGATGAGTCAAGGGCACCTGAGATAATGGGAGACAGTAGGGTAGCATCCATGAAACACCTTGGAAGAATAAAGCGGTGCCCCTCTAACAAGGTGATATGGCTGGTGGCAAGTGCCTCTATGTGTCACTGTATAGGGGTTGGGGTATGGATAAGGTGATGGTCTGTGTGACAAGAATCAAACACAAGCAGAGCATATAGAAAAAAGCGACTGATTTATTCCAGCACACAACTCATATATTATATGTATTGTTAGTGTGGCTGCCTGCAATTGGTTAATGAACTTTTCTCAAGATTCTCATGGGTCAGCGATAGCATTGCTATAGTTACTTGTTAAGCTAGTCCAGGTGGCCTCACATCTTATCTTGTGGTTTCTCATTCCCACTCATTCTGTCCAGGGACTTTCCAGGTTCTCATGGGAGCACAGAGATGTTTTCTCACCAGAGCTCTTCCGAGGGTTCACAGATACATTACAGTCCCCCACATCTATGGACACAGCATGGGCAACAAACAGGAGGAGTTCGAAGTCATTGCACAGCAGGACAGCAATGACACATTTGCCATCACAGAAATGTGGTGGGATAACACTCATAACCTGTGTAATGCAAAGACTGGCTATAAGCTCTTGAGAAGGGATAGCCAGGGAAGGAGAGGTGGCACTATTATGTGTTTCGGTCCAGAGATGGAAAGAGACTCATTTCTTTTGAATATTCCCATGTTATGGAATTAGAGGCACAAACAAGGCCAAAATATCAACAGTGAAGCTATTTATTACACAGAATAAAGTGGATGGGTCAGAAGGAGAGAGCGAGAAAGTAGAGAAGAGAGAGGAGGAAAGGGATTATGTTACCACACCCCTCACCCCACTAGATAGTTTGGGTCTGTGGAGGAAGGCTGCTGCAGCTTTGGTGTGGAGGAGAGGTCATCCTTGTTGGCTGTGCTGTCCTCCAGCAGAGGAGGGGAGGGAGAGGTTCCAATGTCCAAGTCCAATTCCAAGCCTGAGCAGCCTCCTCAGCTCCAGGAGTTACAGCAGGCAGAACTTAGGACACAGAGAGAGGGTTCCTCCTGGTCTGTTTCTTCCAGGATACATGATGATATCTCTGTCCTTTCCTCTCCTGGTATTTTCTTTGTTTTTCTTCAGAGCAGCATTGCCCAGGTGTTTTACTGTGTTTTCCTTCTCCTGAGCCAGTAGTTGCTCAGGTCTTCTATACAGGTTTTTTAGGTATGCATATTCCAGGGAGTATTGATAGCAGTGGTCTCTGCCCATTATTTCCAGGGCAGCTGCGGTCTGGTGAGCAATCTTTTTGCACCTTCCAGAGAGTTGTTAATACTACTACTACTACTACTACTACTACTACTACTACTACTAATAATAATAATAATAATAATAATAATAATAATAATAAAAACAACTAGGTTGGAAGAGACCTTCAAGATCATCGCATCCAACCCCTCAACCAATCCAACCCACCTAAACAATGAAACCATGGCAACAAGCACCCCATCAAGTCTCCTTCTGAACACCTCCAATGATGGTAACTCCACCACCTCCCCAGGCAGCCCATTCCAATGGGCAATCACTCTCTCTGTGTAAAACTTCCTCCTGACCTCCAGCCTAAACCTCCCCTAGTGCAGCCTGAGACTGTGTCCTCTTGTTCTGGTGCTGGTTGCCTGGGAGAAGAGACCAACTTCTGCCTGACTACAACCCCCCTTCAGGTAGTTGTAGACAGCAATAAGGTCACCCCTGAGTCTCCTCCTCTCCAGGCTAAGCAACTCCAGCTCCCTCATCCTCTCCTCATAGGGCTTGTGCTCCAAGCCCCTCACCAACCTTGTCGCCCTTCTCTGGACACGTTCCAGCAAGTCAACATCCTTCCTAAACTGAGGGGCCCAGAACTGGACACAGTACTCGAGGTGCGGCCTAACCAGTGCAGTGTACAGGGGCAGAATGACCTCCCTGCTCCTGCTGGCCACACTGTTCCTGATGCAGGCCAGGATGCCATTGGCCCTCCTGGCTCCCTGGGCACACTGCAGGCTCATGTTCAGCCTACCATCAACCAGCACTCCCAGGTCCCTCTCCGCCTGGCCGCTCTCCAGCCACTCTGACCTCAGCCTGTAGCACTGCATGGGGTTGTTGTGGCCAATGTGCAGAACCCGGCACTTGGATGTGTTAAATCTCATGCTGTTGGACTCTGCCCATCTGTCCAGCCTGTCAAGGTCCCTCTGCATAGCCTCTCTACCCTCCAGCAGATCAACTCCTGACCCTAGCTTGGTGTTGTCTGCGAATTTACTGATGATGGACTCAATGCCCTCATCCAGATCATCCAGAAAGATGTTAAAGAGCATGGGGCCCAGCACCGATCCTTGGGGCACACCACTAGTGACTGGCTGCCAGCTGGATGTGGCACCATTCACCACCACTCTCTGGGCTCAGCCCTCCAGCCACTTCCTAACCCAATGCAGTGTGGTCCTGTCCAAGCCATGGGCTGACAGCTTGTCCAGAAGTTTGCTGTGGGAGAGAATGTCAATGGCCTTGCTGAGGTCCATATCCTTGCTGAGGTGTTTAGTCTGGACATTAGCAAAGATTTTTTCACAGAAAGGGTGGTCAGGCATTGCAATGGGCTGCTCAGGGAGATAGTTGAGTTGCCAACCCTGGATGCATTTAAAGGTTGTTTGGATGTGGTGCTTGGGAATATGGTTTGGGGGTGAACTTTGCAAAGCAGGTTTATCAGCTGAACTTGGTGATCCTGAGGGTCTTTTCCAACCTGAATGTTTCTGTTATCCTGTGATTCTGCATAGAGCAGATTTAGATTGGATGTTAGGAACAGGTTCTTTACTATGAAGGTAGTATAACACTGGAACAGGTTGCCTGGGGAGGTGGTTGGGGCCCCACCACTGGAGATATTGAAAGTGAGGTACAACAGGGCTCTGGGCTCCCTAGTCTAGTTGAGGATGCCCCTGCTTACTGCAGAGGCAGTTGGACTAGATAAGCTTCATATGTCACCTCCAACACAGACCATTCTATTATTCTATCATTCTATGATTCTATACTGGTAAGTTGTTACTGATGCTTTAGAAACTTGCGATATATAATTGAATATGACACTTACACGCCTGTATAATAGATTTTCCATCATTTGCCTTATGTAAGGTTTTGCCACCTACTACCATGTACTTTATGACAGTAGACTTGACAGCTATCTTTGAATTTACAGTTTTGTCACTAAACAAAATAAAGGCTCCTTCATGAACTTGTCAATTCACTGATGCAGAGACCATGAATGTAATCTCTGTATTCTGGGGAACCAGATTCTAGACCTCTTAGAGCTGGTCCACAGCAGAACCCCACAATTAATCAGAGATCCAGAATGCCTCTTCTGTAAAAGAAAGGAAAAGGGAGTTGAGGTTGTTCAGCCTGAAGAAGGCTCTTATTGCAGCATTCTGGTACTTAAAGTGAGATTTAAAAGAAATAAAGAGTAACTGGAAAATGGACAACAGTTCTAAACTGAAAAAGGCTAAGTTTAGATTGGATATAAATAAGAAATTATTTACAATGAGGATGGTGAAGCACTGCAACTATTTGCCTAAAGAAGTTGTAGATGCATCAGTGGAAGTGTTCAGTGTCAGGCTGGATGGAAAGCTATGTGATCTAGTGCAAAATATACTTGACCCAGGAGCTGAACTAGGTGATCTTCAAAGTGCCAAACCATTCTAGGATTCTGTAAGAAACGAACTCACTGCTGAAATTTATAACCAGTTTATTATAAAATAAAGGCAACACAGCGCTGGGCGCAGAGCGAGTTTGCTAGAGGCGCACCTTAACAACACAAGTTGAACTTATGTAGACGGCAAACATACATATTAATATATTAAAACATGCATATTCATATATTCCCCAGCACACTCCCACCCCTCTCCATCAGGACTGAGACAAAACCTGCACTTTTGACCTGGCCAGTCTTTAGACATGTTGGCACCTCACCTTTCTCTCCCAATGCCCCACACAATACAGACCATCACCAACCAATCAGCCCAACCACCGAACCCCACAGTCCCCAGTAATTCCCCTTGTGAAAGCCAAATATTAAATACAATTTCTCACATTCTGTAATTTTACATAGTGGTTTGGTGTTTTGTTTTATTTGGTTGGTTCCTTTTTTTGTGGAGATGATTGATATTAATTTTAATAGAATATAATTTCTATTTCCCTACTGTACTTCTCCCAGTATGGCATCTAGGCCTTATCTGACTGTTTCTAATAAAGAATATGAGGAAATTATTGTCATAAATGTAATGAATATTTTCTCTCTGTCTTTCTCTCTACTTTTAAAAAATTTCTACTGATCCAAAGTAAACTTCTGTCCTGTGGCAAGGAGCTCAAAATGTTGCACAAAGTATTGTCTCTTCTGTTTTATCAGTAAACTTTAGTTTAATTTGAGTACTTGCATTAGAAATACTATCAGCTATTCCTCATACTATTTCTTATTCTCCCTTTTGGGGGCATTTTCTGCTATGCAGTGTTCCTCAACCAGTGCTGGCATCCTGTAAGGAAAGACTATAGCAAGCATCTGTTGGGGAAAATGATGTTGCAGCAGTCCACAAATTTGTATATATCGTTTCATTCATTTTAGCTAAAAACATTGCTTGTTTTCTATGGCATTGCTAATAGCAATGGTATGTTGATTCTTTGGATGCATTGTAGGTTGTTCATTCCCTGTAGTTTATTATTGTTAACGACATTATTGTTAACTACACAATGGAACCAAACCGGTACAAAGAGTAGTATGGTTACATTAGCACAGTGTCCACCTAGGCTAAAATCCTCTGTTGCTCAGAACTGATTAGTCTAATCAAGGTTCTGCACTAATGTGGATCTAAAGTTTCTGGTACCTAAACTATCTGTGAACACCTGAAGCTAGGTTTCCGGTCTCTGAACAGAAATGCAGCATGCCATGTGCACAGCTGAAGTGCTAGGTAGCAACAAGTCAGGACTGGTCCTAGTGGCAACTCGAAACACACTGGGGACCATTTCTGCAGAGATACAGGAAGGGACTTCATGCCTTTCCTGCTTAATGAGCTTGTAATAGGTTCAGCAAGTTGCAGTGATGCATACTTGATCCTGCTATATGCCTCTCTTTATTTGATGCTTGGTAAATGTAGTCCTTAAATTTCTCTTAGCTTCTCTTGTATGCTAAGCTGTTTCATTTACAATTTTGAAGAGAAACTAAGAAACTCTTTTCTTGAGCCATCTGCCAAATTAATTAGATGTATGTGCCTCTTTTGTTGATTTCCCCTCCAACTTCTATGCTGAAAGAATATCAAATTTATTGTTTCAACCATTGGAAAAACTAAGCTTTAACAGAATTTCAAATGTCTTAATTTCTAGAGTTTGCAGTTCCCTTATGATCTCAATAAGTGCCTTCAGTACGTTTACATTAGGAGTCGTTTATGTTCCCACAGAAACTGATTTCTCAAATCTTCCACAAAGGTTGAAAAACCATTATCCCCTGCCACACTTGCAAGCAATGCATGTCTGTCACTATGGTACTATCAGACTGTGATGCTTGTGCCTGTGATGGTTGTTGCAGTTTGAGCTGGGTGCCCCCCTGGTGTGTTCACTTCCTGTGTCCAGAAGTCCAGCCCAGAGGGATGGACACAGGAAATTGTGTGTATTTCCTACCATGATTCTTTGCACCACTATAAGATCCAGTGCGGGGTTGTGGCCGTTTGACGCTGTGCCTTTAAGAAAGGGGCACACTGGCTAAATGTTTGTAAAATATTTTGGTATTCTAAACGAATTTCATTGGCCAAGGATTGTGGGAGGTCAGATTGGACCCGGGGGAGCTGGGAACTTTCTCTCAGTCTTCCTTCCTTCGCTGTCCCTTTCGGCTGGATCTGCTTCTGGGCTTCTTGCCAAGAGATAAGAACTAACTCCCTCCTTGTAACAGGCCTGTCCGCTTCTTCACCTGTCCTGCTAACCATCCTCGTCTCTTCTTCTACCTCTTTGGGGGAGAAGGGAGGTAGGGGGTGAAGGGGGGCACAGGGGGAAGCCCCCTCTGTGGGGGGTCTGATTTCTGGTTGAGTTTATTTGCTGTATATTCCTGTATATACTGTAAAATACCTGTATTTGTTGTGTTACATATAATCTGTTTCCTTGTAAAATATACTCTCATTTCTCTGACTGGGTTTAGCCGTGGTCTCTTTCTCAGTGGGGGAGGGAAAGCAGAGCCTTTCCTTTCAAACCACCACACTTTTTTTTATTGGCGCCCAACGTGGGGCCGGGTAATTAAGTAATTAAGTTGATTTATTGCTTGTCTCAGCCGGAGAAATGAAATGAAGGTGCTCTGGGTTTTAGAACGTTTATTCTTCTCGGTCTGTGGCATGTTGGTCTACCGGTACTGCATCGGGTTGATGTTAGACCAGATAGGTAAATATTTAATGCGTAAAATCTATTTGTGGTTTATGCATAGGATCCAGCTGTTGTATAAACACTGTTTGGGTTTTTTTCGGCTCACTAATTACGGCAATAGAACGTCTTCCACTTTGCCGATCGAGATAAGGGAGTTTAACACTTCAGGAGGTCAAAGAGTAACTTTAAGTGCTGGCTGGGACCTTAAGGTGATTTATTTGACGGGTGTAATCCTGCTGTTGCTGATAATTAATGTCTATCTGCTGTGGGCTCTATATATAGAGAAAAAGGTTTCTTGACCATGTTTTGTGATTAAGCAAAAATCTAGGAAGCGTAGGCGTTCCTCTAAATCTGCCCCAGAGTCCTCGAGTGACGAGGAAGGGGCTGCGTCAGTTAGAAAAATAGCAAAACCTATTGGCAAAGCAGCCTTAAATGCTCCACTCTATGACTTTGGCAAGAAGCCAGGGGCAGCTCCCATTCCCAAGATGGCGACCGGTAGTGAGGGGAGGTCATTTCCGTCCGCCATGACAGGACCGGAAGGGGCCCCCACGGTGGCTGGTTTAGATCAGGACCTGTCAGCTTCTATCAGGATGGCTGTAAATTCAAACACAGCTCCAGTTAAACAAGTAGCAGTCTTAAAGACCAGAGGTGGAAAGGCCAAAGCTGATCCAGGAGCTAATGGAGGAGAAGAGCAGGAGACCGATCCCGGTGAGGGAACCTCTACTAGACAGACTGATCCTGGTGAGGGAACCTCTGCTAGGAAAGTGCCTGCTGAAGATGAGGAGAAGATTTGTCTTAGAGATACAGCTGAGTTATTGAGATCATCACAGGATGGAGATGCAGCTAAGACAGCAGCTGGCAGTGGCGCTTTTCAGCTTAAAGAGGTCCTTAGGAGAGTGACAGCAGGATTATGGGGACAAAAGGTTCAGGAAGATGTGATAGATGGAGAGCAAGATGACATCACCGAATGCTCGTCACCGAGGGAGGAGATTCGCAATGTCCACAAAGATTACCTCAGAGCAGATAAGGAACCCATCCTATCTTGGCTTGCTAGGTGTTATGATACAGGTGCTCCAGCTCTAATAGTTGGAGACAAGTCAGCAGCTCAGCTAGGAACTCTCTCAAAGGATAATGGAATAGATAGACATCTAGCCAGGATTCTCGGCAAGGTTAATCTGTGGATACGCCTTTTAATGGCGGTTTCCCTGAGATACCCTTCCCGAGATGATCTTCCATGGAATCCTAAGCCCTGGACTACCATAGATGAGGGAATTAAGCGTCTGAGAGAGTTTGCCATTAGAGAGATACTCTATGGTGACCATGATACTCTGAATCCTGATGACATTCCTGTGGCAGCTGGTCTTGCTAAAAAGCTCATCAAGCTTGCTCCTTCCAATTATGCAAACATTTTGGCAAGTAGAATTGTGGCAAGAAATTATGGTGGAGATCCTCCTACGGTTGGCCAATTCACTGATCAACTAAGACAATTGGATGATAGCATGACACGTGTTTCTTTGGTTTCAGCCATTAAAGCTCTGTCTAGTGAGATAAAGGATTGCATGAGAGAGCTGAAGGATGAAATCAAAGATTCCATATGCCAATTGGCACAAAGAGATGATTCCAGTTCTTCCTCCAGGTGGGTGCAGGTTTCAGCTGTGAGGAATAGACGTCCTCCAAGGAGGTCATTCCAAAACAGGCCAATCCAAAACAGACCACCAAGGCAATCACGTAGGACCATTTGGATAACTCTACGTGATCAGTTTGGTGAGAACATGAACAGGTGGGATGGTCAACCAACTTCTAATCTTTTCAGGAGACTGAGGGAACTGCAAAGTGGCAGAACCCAGGGTAGCAATACCAGAAGGGTAGCTGTTACTTCCACAGTTCCCCAGGACAACAATGACAGCTCCAACAGTGACTCCAGTTCTAACACTGCACAGTGTGCTTGTTGCACCTGTGGAAATGTTCCCCATAATTAGGGGTGCCCTGCCTCCCGCCAGGGGGAGGAGAGGGATAATGGAGATAACAGAATCTATTGGGATGCGTACATCCAGTGGCCTGGCACTTCACACTTTTGGAAGTACAGGGCCTTGGTTGACACAGGAGCTCAGTGCACCATATTGCCATCAAATCAGAGTCTATAACTATTCTGGGAGTCACTGGTGGATCTCAAGAGTTAAGTAAGGTGGAGGTTAATATAAGCTTAACTGGTAAACAGTGGAAGAAGCATACAGTTGTGACGGGACCTGATGCACCTTGTATTTTGGGAATTGATTTTCTGAGAGAAGGGCATTTCAAGGACCCTAAAGGTTACAAATGGGCTTTTGGAGTAGCTTCTGTAGAAATTGATGGACAAAAGCTGAAGCTGTCTGCTAGACCTGAAAAGAACCTGTTAGGTAAAACTGTTTGGGTATTTTCGCCCTCAGGAGAGGCTAAACCTGTCCGAGGGGTGGTTTCAGCAGAAGGTCCGGGTCACACTTATTGGGTAATGCAGGAGAATGGTCAAATTCAGTGTATTCCACAAAGAAATTTAACTTTAGCTGAAAGAGTTTAATTTCAGACTGCTATACAGCTACAACGTGCCCAAAGGAAGAATCCCTGAGGAATCTACAGTGCATGAACCCTGAGAGCCCTGAGTCAACTGAGAGTCCCTGTGTTCCTGTTTGCTTTTTCTTCACTTCGTCTGCGGAGAGACAAGCTGGTTTCCATTCTCTTATTTCCTGACTTTTTTGGACTTCTGAATCATCTACATCTGAGTATAGCCGGAACGGACTATGAACTTTACTCACGAACTGTAAATATTGTTTCCGATTGGATGGACAGTGCGAACGACCAATGAAATTGTTTAGAAGGGGTGGATTGTGGCCGTTTGACGCTGTGCCTTTAAGAAAGGGACACACTGGCTAAATGTTTGTAAAATATTTTGGTATTCTAAACGAATTTCATTGGCCAAGGATTGTGGGAGGTCAGATTGGACCCGGGGGAGCTGGGAACTTTCTCTCAGTCTTCCTTCCTTCGCTGTCCCTTTCGGCTGGATCTGCTTCTGGGCTTCTTGCCAAGAGATAAGAACTAACTCCCTCCCTGTAACAGGCCTGTCCGCTTCTTCACCTGTCCTGCTAACCATCCTCGTCTCTTCTTCTACCTCTTTGGGGGAGAAGGGAGGTAGGGGGTGAAGGGGGGCACAGGGGGAAGCCCCCTCTGTGGGGGGTCTGATTTCTGGTTGAGTTTATTTGCTGTATATTCCTGTATATACTGTAAAATACCTGTATTTGTTGTGTTACATATAATCTGTTTCCTTGTAAAATATACTCTCATTTCTCTGACTGGGTTTAGCCGTGGTCTCTTTCTCAGTGGGGGAGGGAAAGCAGAGCCTTTCCTTTCAAACCACCACAGGGGTCTAGCACTTTCTCTTTTCTTCCTCCTCCGCCAGCCGGTAACTGGGGGAGATGTCTGCTGGCTTTGGGCCTGGCTAGCCCCAAGGCCATGGGGGGATGGGTAGTCTCAGGTCTGGCCAGCTGAGACTAGCCCAGCAGAGGGAGGGGGAAGAAGGAGCCCTGAGGGTCTCGGGTGTACCCTCAGGTGGGGATGGGATGCCTCTGGGTTTGCTTTGGGATCTTTGTCACTGCGCTTTGGGTTTTCTGTAACATTCACTGCTTTCTATTTAAACTTTCATCACTTTTGCAATCCGTTTGTCTGAGTGTTTTTATTCCTGCCCGTGGTGGGGAGAGAGGGGGCTGCCTCAACCCAGCACATTCTTGGTAGCAGAGGATGGTTGTTGTGGGGAGGGGGTCTCCCTCTAAACCCACCACAATGGTTTAACCCACCCACATCAAACAACAGCTCAGCTGAAGTCAGTTGGAGAAGCAAATGAAGTTGTATTTTACAAGCAATAATGGAATGCAATTAATATGTACAAAAATATACAGTATTTACAATATTATACAGGTGTTTTAAAAAAAAACAAAACAACAGAACAGAAATCCTCCTTGGGCAGGAGGACATTGCCCTGCTCTGCTCAACCTCTCCCTCCCTTTTCCCTCTGGGTAATTGGAAGAAAAGAGAGAAGAAGAAAAGTGTCATTAGAAAGCTAGTAATGCTTATCTCAAGGTTGGTAAGTGGTCTCTCAGTCCAGAACAACCAGCATGCAAGCAGAAAGATGGAGTGAGAGTGAGAGAAGAATGTAAGATCATAAAACCACATCCCACTCATCTGACCAATGAAATTCATTTAGAATTATCTCTCTTATTTTCTTTTTTACACCCAACTATTCAGCTAGATAATCTGCAGCTATCTTTCTTAAAGGCACAACCTGAAACTATCACAATGACTTAATCAAAGTCTGAGGTGGATGGAAGTCAGAAAGCAAAATGGGTATATACATATTATTTTCGTCTTTACAGCTGAATATAAACAGACTGTTCCTGAATAAAATTGTGGAGATAAAATAAGCCTTTAATTACACCGCTTGGAAGGTAAATTTGCTTATTCAAAGTATTTTTAGTATTTAGTTTGTGAAAGAAATAATGTGGTTTCCAAAGTTAAAAGCATTATATAAAGTAAGAGACCTCTTTGGATGTTTCCTTGGAAAAATAGAAAAAAACCCCAGAAGGTTACAAATATGAATTCAAAGAAGGTAAGATTAATTCAGCCTGGTATATGTCTGGCTTATGAATTATAGCAGAGCTTATCCAAGAATAGACTAAAAGTATATCAGGAAGCAAAGATGGAATCATCTAGGTAAATTCAATGTCACAAACAGTGCTGATGTATCTGAAGGTATGAAGACACAGGCAGCACACTGATGGAGCTTCGATGTGTGCTAGGTGTAGCTATGAATATTGCTAGCTTTCTTGATGTACTTACATAGATCTGGAGAAAGCCTTTTTGATGTCTCTAACTTGAGTAAATTCTGTGAGAACTGTACCTCTCAAACTTTTCCAAGCATAGTTTCAACACACAAGTGCAGTGTGCATTTTACTACAGAGGAATGGACAGTGGCATTAGACAAAGGATCTGCAGAAGGTATCTGCAGTGAGGGTGAACTTGCAGGCACAGATGTATAAAGGCACCAGAAGTGTTCCTTCAGTCAAGTCCATGTGAGTGGCCAGAAAACACACACACACATGCAGACAGAATAAAGAGGGAAGGAGAAAGGCAGCTTGTAACCATGAGTGGGATGATGGCTCTGTGCTGCTGGGCAGGGGGTTGTATGCAAACTAGTGATTTAAGTTTGCATACAGCTAATTCCAGATAGCTTATGCAAAGAGCAATCTGAAAAACTACAAGGGTTTTCCTCTTGCTGTTGGCTTTCCTCACAGTGGTATTACCAAGTGGAGCTCTCTTGTCAAGTGCTCCTATTGAAAAGCACTCTAGTGGTGCAGGTGCAGAAATTTTTCTCCTGCTGTCTGCAGCAGCTCCTTTCTACTTTAAGAGCAGCATTTTACAAAGCAGATGTGCATTTTGGACCTTATTCATGTTCAGCAACATCTGTATATATTAAGGTAATGCAGGAAGTGTTCCTGTATTATTATAATATAGGAAGTTTCATATAAAAGTGAGGAGGAACTTCTTCATGTTGAGGGTGATGGAGCACTGGAACAGGCTTGCCAGGAGAGGTGATGAATTCTCTCTCTCTGGAGTCATTCAAAGCCTGCCTGGATGCCACTCTATGCAACTCACTCTAGATGAACCCAATCTGGAGCAGGGGGTAGATTAGATGATCTCCAGAGGTCCCTTCCAATCCCTATAATTCTATTATTCTGTGATAGGAGATACAGTAGGTTAAATGCTTTGGTGCCCTTTAACTTCAAAAGTTGTAGTTGCCTAGGCATGTGAAGGTCTGTTTTTCAAAGCTCAAGTTGCCAAATGATACGGACATGAAAGAGCATAGGAGCGAGAGAGTGATTTTTAGTTAGTGGGATTTTCTTTACTTTCTGAAATGACATCATTGTTCCTCATTCCTCCTGCATACAAATTGGATTCAGAGTTCAAGTGTCATTAACAGCAGCTTTAAAATGTATCACTTCACAGTTGTTAAATACATTTCCTCTTGGTTCGTCCCCTTGGCAACAAAAATTAAATGGCAACTGCATGAAGGAAAAAAACCGTTGCAGCTCATCTGAGACTGTCTTTGCATAACACAATTTGAAATTCTGACTGGTTATACATGATGTTGGCTTAAGTCAGAAAAATGGAGGAAATTTATGAGTGCCTTGAAATTATGTCCTGTGCTCAGCACACCGTATGAATTCTTAAAACACTGGAGGAAAAAAACAGAGACTTAGCCAATGCCAGTGGTAAACACCTAGCAAATGAACTATTTTCTGCATACAAAGCTGTTGAATACAGATGAGTAACCATTTTTACTACTGAAAGTGTGGGGTTCAGCCTACTGCAGTTATGTGGTTTTATATTAAATATTAATACTTATTTATGATGGAAGTTTCTGGCACTCAAAAGCTAAGGGAAAATTTTCATACATCGTATCAAAGTTTTTAAGAGCTACTACGGCAACACCACTGTGAAAAGTAATCCTTACAGATAAAAGAAGCAGCTGACATAAAACAAAGTGCACTTTGTAGGAAAAAAAGGGATTTACTGAATCAGCTTCAGGCTCTAACATACTCTTTTTAATATTGGCAAGAGTACAATTGAATTAATACTTGTTTCATTTACTGAAGTGGTTTTGACATAGTAGTCAATTCCTACTTAAGAACAAAGTAAAATGGACTTTCCAGTTGTCAGATATTTGTACAATTTTACTTATTCCTATGGCACCAACCTTTAAAAGTCTTTTAGTCAGCTCAAACCTCTTTCATAGAATCACAAAATTGTAGGGGTTGGAAAGTAGCTCTGGAGATCCCATCCCCCACCAGAGTGGGTTCACCTAGAGCACTCCTATGCTGAGGAGGCAGAGAGGAAAGCAAGCTTGACACCAATCAAAACAAACCACAAGGATATTTACACCAATGAACCTGCCTGAGACCTTGAAAACTCAACCACTTGTAGACATGCTCATTCACATCTGGGCCAACAATCTGTAGCACAAAGAAGTTTCCTCCTTCCATACAGCTTACTGGATAGAATATATTATCAATATGGAAAAAGTTTGCTTCCATCTTTCTGCTTTTACAGGTGCTGATCTCACTAGACAAAATAGCACTGGTATAGCATGACAGGGATAATAGCTAATAAAGCCTTTTCTGGGCAGCCACTTCAAGAGATCGGAGCTATTTCCCCTAGAGATATCACCTGCCATCCAGAAATGATTGGGCTGATACGGATGAGCCATATGTAGTTTCCAATTTCCTATGCAGAGTGATATCTACTTGGCATATCTAGATATTAGGCTTAAAACCTCCATACTTATACTAACACCAACACTGTGTTGGTAATTCCTAGTCTTGAATAATCATATTCAACTTCAGTGTGTATTAATGGTATTAACTACAGTTAATAATAGTAGTAATGCTTACAGTTTTAATCCTAAAGTGCAGCTGCATGATAGAGAAGGATGCAGATACACATGCTGGCCTGTTCTATACACATAAAATTGAGAGAGGTCATGCAGAGCCATGTGGAAACAGCCCATTTGGAAAAGTACATGTGGAACACCATAAAGGAGGGTAATTTGCAAGGTCTTTCTATATACTCAAGAACTTGGCAAAATTATCTATAAAACTTCATTACTCTCTCACACAGACTGCAAAGGGTCCCTACAGTAGGTAGGAAACTGTTTATCCCAAATTGGTAATATCCTGACTATTTCTGGAAACAAAAAGCTTGACACTGCAAATGAAAGCTGTACTTTTTCCTAAGCTTCTAACTCTGAAAACCACTGAAACAGAAATATGTCTCCATTTTCAGTTTGGTTCGTAAGAATTGAAGGTGACATGTACTCTTGACTCTAATCTGCATCATAAACATTACAGGGCAGGATCTGAGACACACTAACTAAATTGTACATACAGAGGAAAATAAGACTGCGATAAACTGCAGAGCCTTTTGGCAAAGTGATTTATGCACACTGCTTTGCTTTATTTTAATTTCATCAACTCATGTTCAAGGAGATTTATTCTAAAAATAATTCAACCTAAGAAACCAAAGAAACAGACCCTTTCATTCCAATAAGCATGGCTTCTTTCCATCTAATGTATTGTAGTTTGTCTGGCTGCAAAACTGGTTAATTACATGAAAATTTTTCAGGTGTATTTATGTTGCTGTTTTAATATCCCAGCACTTAGAGAAGTAGTGCTATCATTTGCAACAGATAACTTTAACATGGTCAGTTGCATACAAATTCCTGAACTAGTTAGGCAATTTCTTCTCATTCTAAATTTTTCAAAAATCTCAAGGAAATCTCCTATTTTTCTAATGCAAAATTTATTAATAAAATATTGCATTGTCTTTTCAAGTACCAGAACAACTGTTGCAATGACAAGTACCCCAGATTACATGTTGCTCTGGACTATGTCTGTGAGGCAGTTCCAAAAATATCCTTTTAAATTAGGTTTTCTGAAAGGAAGGTCTGTCAAATATGTGGTTATCTTCATCAAAACACATTTGAATGTGGCAGTTTAGGCTGGGTGCCTCCTATTACTGCCACGTAAATTACACCTCCAGAGTGTCCAACCCAATAAGGTGGACACAGGAAACAGTGTATTTCATACCCATAAATCCTGTGCCCCATAAATTCATCTGCAAGGTCTTTCTCTTCCTCTTTCTTCCCTCTCTGCTCCTGTGGGAGATGCTTCCAATCGGGTAATGGCGGGGGAGGGGCAGAGTATCTCAAAGACTCTCAGTCCCGTCTAGCCCTAATACCAGGAAGAGAAGGTGGGGGGGCAGTCTCAGACTTGGACAGCCTGAAACTAGCCTAGCAGTGTGGAAGAACGAGCCCTGGGGGTTTGGGGTACACCCTCAGGTGGGAGGGAAAGTGTTGGGAGACCTTTGGGTGTGCTGTAAGGGACTCAATACACTTTGGGATTCTTTGTCACTATGCTTTGTGACAAAGCTCTATACAACACTTACTGATTTTCCATTTAAACTTTCCATCACTTTTGCAATCTGCGTGTCAGCCTTTTGCCCCTTTCAGGGTCAATAGAGTATCGGTCCGGCCTCAAACCAGAACATGGGGGGAAAAAAAACAAAAGAAGCTTTAACCTGATGCAACAAGATTATTCTTATAGATATTATGTTTCTGAAAAACCTATGGTAAGTTAATAAGCTTTGCCAATTATCTGGCTTCATTTCTCTGCCATGGGTAAGGCCTGTGGTTTTTAATAATCTTTTGTGTATAAATGAACGTCCTTTTAATTTGCTGTAATTTCAAGTATTTTGTTTTGTAGTTATAATTAATTAACATATCTTTTATGATATTTTTTACTGTTTTACCTTACAGGGTTAAACAGTACACACATCTGTAACCTCCAATAGCAATAATAACAAAGTATATCTCCAGGGAGACAATTTTCCTAAAAACCTTTAAAATGTAAATCTATGCATCATTCTTGCCAACATGTGTGCTCTAGTAAGTGAAACTAATGTCCTCTGCTTGCCAGTATAATAATCCAAAAATTGAATAAATTCCAAGCACCAAAGTTCCTAATTTTAACTCTGCATATCAACATGTATGGCGTTACCTCCAACTGCTTAGCTACTTCTTGCCATCTGACTTTTCAAGAGTAACTCTGATGTTCAAATGATGGAGAAGTATGTTATGTTTAATTTAGCTGTGTGCTTCTGCTAAAATAATTTCTGGAAAATGAAATACAGCAGCACTGTATTCTAAAGTGCTCCATGAAAAAGAAGAAAGATGGTGATCCAGTCTTACTTGGACAGAGAAGGATAGAATGCAGAACCACGTACTTAATATATTTAGATTAGCAGCTATAGCAATTAGGGTTATAGTTAGTTTTGATCTTGGATTGGTTTTCTGCAGTTTAATTCCACTTAATTCAATTGATTACTCCTGGTTTACACATCTGGGAACAAAATTTTATGTATAATAATTATTACAATTTTCTAACACGGAAGATTGTTATTAGTTTTGTTCAACCTAAAATTTGAATAAATGGTCTACTGAAAAATGTTATTGTTGTCTATGTACACAGAAAGACATAAACAAACATACATTTACATAATGATGCTTTTATATAGATTAAGGTTATAACATTAGAAATGTATTAATTTTTAATTAAGGTAGTGCTTATGAAGTTTTTATTTTTCCCTTATGTTTTGTTCTAAATTCAGAGATGTGATTTTTTTTGTGCATAAATATAAAACATATAAATATCTCTGAGTGCCTCCTCTCAGAATTCTTCTAAGACCCTAAAATATATATCCTACTTGTTATGCAGTGACAGAAGCAAGACCAATGCCAAGCCAAAATATGACACCTAGAGTGAAGAAACCAGACACTGTTGTGAACGCATCTTTTTAGTTGAGAAATATACTGACTTGTGCCAAATGTTCTTCATAGGCAGTATCCTTCTCACAATAGGCAAGACCTAGGATAGCATGATGGTTTTTGAAGACCAGTAGGTATAATCTTTCTAATACATACTTCATAGGATGTGACAAAATCTGAATATAATTCAAAATGCAATTTGACTTGATAATAGCAGTTTGCATGCTAAATAAAATATCAAAAAAGGTATAACCCATACAAACACAAATTGCAGCAGGAAGGGCTATTCTACATCTGATGTTGCTATACATGAGCAATAAAGTACCACTGCACCTCATTTTTACCTGTTATTAGCTCCAAATTAATTATAGATAAACTACAATTTCTGAATAGGTGGGGGTTTTTTTGCATGTATGTCTAAATTTCAGCTCTGAAATTTTTGTTAGCATAACTTTTAAGTGTAAATCAGTCTTCTGCTTGTCTGTTACATTCTAGGTAGTCAGTGGAAATTTGCTTTGCTACTTGTGGAACAGTGAACATTAATTTTGCTTGTATTAAATCCTGAATTTGAATGGTATCTCTCCAGTCATCCAGAAGTGTGCAGCCCAGTGTCTCCCGGCTGATGAAACCAAGTGGTTGCTGTTAATGTGGCAGGCTCACATGCTGTCACTAAAACAGGATAGTTTACTTGGCCCTTCTTTCTTCCTTTCCACTTCCGTTTTACCTTTTGTTCATCACCTTTTCCCTGTTGGTCATTGCTTTCCTGCAATTACTTCCACACATTTTCACTGCGTGCTCGAGTGCTGTGAGACTCTGCAAAGCCACGGCCGTGGTGCCCTGCAGACAGTCCGAACCCATCTACACCGAAGAACTACCTACCACCTGGGGAGGAAAGGAGGTACCGTGATCCTGAAAACGTTTGCTGGGTGAAACAAAGTTAAGGAACAGCAAAATAGTTCCAATTTTTGCAAAACTTTTTTTTTTTTTGTCTTGTCATTGCAAGCACTCCTGCATTATGTGCTTTATTCTTACAACGTATACACAAACGGCACATAAAAGGCATACATTATCTTCTTTAGTTTAAGACACCAGCCAGCTGTTGCAAAGGGAAAATCATCCATGATTAACCCTATGACCTTATTAATAACTGTGTCTAACTTAATTTTCTTTTCCTTTGGGGGTATGTGTGTATGCGGGGTGTGTGTGTGTTCTCCTCCTCCTCCCCCCCTCCCTCCCCCCATTTCCAAATATTTCGCATTTTCTTCCGTTCAGCCCAAGCTCATCTTGCTCAACCAGAAGAGTTAAAGCCGATGACTGCAGGTCACGTCTTACTCGCACCGCAGAGCCAGGCTCGGCCGAGGCGCCACCGCACCACCTGAGAAGCAGGGGTGAGCCTGCCGCCACCCCCTCCGTTTCACCAGCGAACCGTTAGTCCGGGTGAAGCTGGCGAAGTGACTGCCCAGGTCCCCGATTCCCCGATATCATCCCTGGCAAGGCGCGCTCAGCCTCTCGGCACCCTACCGGCAGCCGAAGGGTGGGATAAACTTTGCTGGAAGGGCTGCAAGGCGACACGGCGGGGACAAAGCGGGCCGAGAAACCCTCAAACGTGCCTTCAGGCTCCTTTGATACCCACCTCATCCCCCGCTTTCCGAATGTGGCGGCAACGCCGCGCCGCAGGCTCCGAGCGGCCGCTGCCCTACCGGCAGACACGCCGGCGGGGGGGAGGGGGGGCACGCCAGGCCGGGGGGGCGGAGGTGCAGGATTAGGTTTCAGGCCGCTGGGGCGTGCCTGAGCGCGCTTTCCCTGCGGCGCGGATCGGCGCCGTTACTTGGGGGCGGGAAGGGCGAAAGCACAGAGCGGAGATGGGCCGCGGGGCCCGCTGAGCCGCCGGGGTAAGCGGGGCGTTGAGCCGGGCGGCGGGAAGTGGGATATCGTGATGCGGGCAGGACGGGGGGGAGGAGCCCACCATTTCCCTGAGTTTTGAGCGGCCCTTTAAAACGTATTTATGTCGCGAAGTTTTATTGTTTAATTGATCTGACGATTTTGCCGGGGCAGGGATTGGGAGTCAAAGGGGGACAGAGGCCGTGGAGCTGCGAGGGAGCTGATCGTGTTGTTACCGCGCCCTGCCCAAGACCGAGCTGTCCGCAGGCCGGGGGGGGGGCGGCGCTGGGGGCCCGGCCTGCTGCAGGCGGACAGTCCGTGGGCTCGAGCTTCCTCACGTAAACAAAAGCCGGGTTTCTCCCGGCTGCTGCAGGGCGCTTTTTTGCGCGTTGTCGTCTTACAGGTTCCGTGTCCGTCCGTCTCCCCCGCCCCCCCGGTTTTAACCCCAATGGGAATGTTTCATGCTGAGGGACGTCTCGCCTGCTGCTGCCACAGCTCTCCGGGCAGCCGCGGCCCGGAGGGGCTACTCGGCGCCGAGGCCCATGCCTCGCTCTTACGGCCAGCGGCGTTGAGACTCGCTTGGAGACGCTACCGGCTCAGAGGCCCAAGTGCGCCAGCTGTGTTTTCCCCGGCGGGTGTGCGGGCTCCTGGCGCAGTGATAGCCGCGAGTTTCGGGTGCCCGTACTGGTACCTGTTGCAGTGATGGTGTTGGTGCTTCTCGCAGGTCCAGACTGCATTGTAGCTTTCCAGCATGCCTCTGGGGCTGCATTGAAACATGATCGTTTTGGCAGAGTGGAAATGGAGTCTCGAGGCGCAAGCGTCATTTGTTGCCCTTTGATGGGTCTTGTGATGCAAAGGAAAAGGTCTGCTGCTTGGGATGGTTTCTCCTGTAGTGTCTCCTCTTGCTGGCATAACTCCATGTTACTGGAAAGAGTAATAGCAAGAAAGAAAGGAAAAGCAAAGCTCCGAGACGGCCGTTTGAACTCTGGCACATTTAACTCATTTGACTTGCCGTTTTTCTGAACAATGTTCCATTATTTTATTTTCCCTTTTCTTTTGATATTATAAACACTGCATCATCCCATTATATTTTTGGCTCTGAACACGTGCAGAAGATTTTGTTAGTGTAAGCTGTTGAACAGAAAATGGCCTTACTGGCTTTTTGTGCCTTGAAGGATAGCAAGGGTCTTGCTGGAGCTGAGCAGTAACTTACTGTAATCAGGGTGAAAGATCCGAATTCTGCTGTCGTGAAAGCCTGTTTTGTAGACTTGTGGTCTCCATATCAGAGCTGCATTTCTAAGAGAACAGGAACTTATTGGGAGAGAAGAATCTAAACTGGAAAAGGGGAAAGTGGTAAAATATTTTAGGGAAAAGGTATTTGATACTTATGTGGAGATGGAATGTCATCACATTAGAATAAAAGAATGTAGAATTAGAATATGTATGGACATACTTAACTAGCAACCTTTTTTTTTTTCTTTTCAAATAACATTTACTAATTAGCAGTGTTCTTTCTAATGGTTTCCTTTGTGCTTTCAAGAAGCTTTTTTCATCAGGAACTGGATACTTTCCTCTCCACACAAAAGTGCACTTGGAAAGTTAGATCAGTATCACCACTACAGAAAGAGAGCTGCACTACTTACATACTAATGGATGATATTTATATTCCATCTGGCTCTGTGTCTGAATTCTTCAGAGAGGAATGTCATAAAAATTCTCAGTTGTGCAGATTGCTGTAAATGGTTTTGTTTTAATAGATAACACTTTAATCAGTGTGTTGAGAACCATTATACAGCCCTTTTAAATCTTCTCTGTGTTTCTTGTATGAAAATTTAAAATTCTTTGGAGTGTATTCATTGAATTTTTATTTAAAACACCCTGCTGAAGTCGTTTAAGCCAATACAGTGCCATGCTGGCAATATACTGTATCATCATTGATGAGAAGAGTTTTGTTTCACTGTTGATATTTCTATCAAGTCAGTATATAAATATGCTATTTTTGCCTGGACAGTATTAGAGTATTTCTTCTGTAAATTTTTCAGATACTGTCCTTGCACCTGAGACACCTTGCATGGTAGGTCTTGTTTAATGATGTCATGATTTTCTGCATTACACGCCCATTATTGCTGTAATATACAATGAGAGGTTTGTGGTTTCAGTTGAAGAGGAAGATTGGGACTCATCATTGAAGCTTACTGTCAACTGTTCATCGTGGCTTCTTATTTTTAAATTTATTTATACTGTTTTCACCTCATGAAGAATCCAGATATGTTCAGAGCTGCAACTATTGTAGGAACTGTGTTTCATCAGGTGTAACTGAAGTTAATGAACATGGTAATCAGTTGGCTGTGCTGAAAACATAAAGAAGCAGTGTTAACCATGCGTAGGTTTCAAATATTGATTCGGTGTTAGTGTTTCATGTATTCTGCATATACCAAACAGTTGATTTTCAGTATCTGACACTAATCCTGTACTTCAAAGGTTAGAACAAAGTGATTGAAATTGAGATTAATTTAAAATATTTCCTGAAAGATGCTTTTTAAAATTTTTTGTAAACAGATGACCCGTTAGTTTCCTTTACCTGAAGAAAGAACCAATTGGAAACTTTCCTTACTAAGTTGTTGTTTTTTCAGTACTTTCTATGCCTGTTTCTCAGTTGCAGTTCTAACATAGACGTGAACACAGTATTACGCTCCTTACAGTGTTACAGAACTTTATTAATTAAACATAGTGAACAGATACCTTGTTTGTCCAAAAGCGTTGTGACTTCCTTAATATGTAGTATGATGGGTTTAAAACTTGTATGTTCAAATTCTTTTTTTTTCAGTTCTATCACAGTACTCTTCTAAAGTACAGAGTCATTAATATTTTTTACATCTTTTTCATGCAATCTACATTGTGCTAAAGTTCAAGAGCCTAATAAAATCACTTTTCAAACAAAACTGCTTATAGTCTACATGCAGCTTTCTGAACTGTCTTATTTTTGCTTTGAATATTTCAGAACAGTTTTCATTAGCATTACATTTAAGTTATGTCAAGCTTCTTATGCTTGCCTACTACATTTTAGGTAGTTGGAAATCTGTGTTGTTATTTGTGGAACAGTGCACATTAATTTTGCTTGTATTAAATCTTCAATTTGAATGAGATCTCTTCCATCATCCAGAAGCATGCAGTATGGGTTCTTTTGCTTGATGAAACCAAGTGGTTACTGTTAATTTGGCACACTCATATGCTGTCAGTAAAACAGTAGGCTGGCTTACTTTGCCCTTCTTTCTTGCTTTCCACTTCTGTGTTTATCATCCTTTCCCTGTTGGTCACTGTTCCCCCACATTTACTTCTACACCCTTTCACTTCATGCTCAAGAATTTGTTAGGAATAGAACAGAATTAACCAGGTTGGAAAAGACCTTTGATATCATTGAGTCCAATCCAACACCATCTAATCAACTAAACCATGGCACCAAGTGCCCCATCTAGTCTCTTCCTAAACACCTCCAGTGGTGGTGACTCCATCACCTCCCTGGGCAGCCCATTCCAATGGACAATTACTCTTTCTGTGAAGAACTTCTTCCTAACATCCAGCCTAAACCTACCCTGGCACAGTTTGAGACTGTGTCCTCTTGTTCTGGTGCTGGTTGCCTGGGAGAAGAGACCAACCCCCACTTGTCTACAACCTCCAGGTATTTGTGAGAGCAATAAGGTCTCTTCTGAGCCTCCTCCAGGCTAAGCAAACCCAGCTCCCTCAGCCTCTCCTCATAGGGCTTGTGCTCCAAACCCCTCACCAGCTTTGTTGCCCTTCTCTGGACACAGTCCAGCAACTCAACATCTTTCCTAAACTGAGGGGCCCAGAACTGGACACAGGATTCAAGGTGTGGCCTAATCAGTGCTGCATACAGGGGAAGAATGACCTCCCTGCTCCTGCTGGCCACACTGTGCCTGATGCAGGCCAGGATGCCACTGGCCATCTTGGCGACCTATGTACACTGCTGGCTCATGTTCAGCCTGCTATCGACCAGTACCCCCAGGTCCCTCTCTGCCTGGCGGCTCTCCAACCACTCTGACCCCAGCCTGTTGCATTGCATGAGGTTGTTGTGGCCAATGTCTAGAACCCCAAGTGGAAGGGTATACCAGTCAGGCTACAGTTTTTAAGTCTTTTTAACACTGCTGGTAATCCTAGAAACTATTGTATGCAACAACAAAATTACCTTTGTGACAGTGGAAGAGTTATGTTTCTTAGACAAGGGTGAGGTACTGCAATTTGCTGTGAATGGTTTCTGCTGCCTTCAGACAGACCAGGCTTCCCCCCACTACCCCCTGCCAATGAGCCTGAGCATCACCTTAATTTCTGCTGGGGAGTAGCAGCCAGCATGTGGGAGGTAGCTGGCTGAAACAGGAGAGCTCTTGGAAATGGCAGGCAAAGCAGAACATTTAGCACTAATTAGTATCTTTCTTTCCTGTATGATTTGGTTTCCATTCCTGCACCTGGCAGTGCTAACACAACATGCCTGTTCAAGTGATAACCAGAAATTATGGGAGGGAAATGACATGGCATAAAAGCAATTACAAAAGGATATCTCTAGTCCAGCCAAATCCAGGATCAGGTATTGAAATCTAGATTTGGAACTGAAATGCTCTTTTTTTTGTTTAGCAGCTATAAAATGAGTATTACGATTACATACCTGCTTAGGTGAAATAGATTTAGTTTTAATCTCAAGCAGTTCCCAGCCAAAGTTTGGGCCTAGTGATCACTCTTAGACATTTCCTCTTGTATCCTCAGACCACTTCAGGTAATGCAGGAGCCTGTTGCTGGATTCTGTCTTTGGTATTGCATGTGGCTTATCCAGTGCTATGAGCATTACTTTTGAAGGTATTACCTGAAATGGCTTTGTGAAATAGTAGATGGAATACCATCAGTGAAATTGAGTAAGTTTCTTTGTAGGAATTACATAATCAGATGTGAAAAAAAAATAATCATTGTGAATGGGTCACCTGTTCAAGAATTTTTTGGCTGTTGGTGGCTTATGTGGTTGCATTGGTAAAAAGGTGATTAGTATAAATTTAGTGACCTCTTTCTTGGTTTGTTTGTTTTTAATTCTGACACCTGTGGATTTCAATGTTTTACAGAAAGCATCGCTGCAGCATGCCAACTCTTCTGGCAACTGGCTGTAGAATAGTGGAGAAGTGTGCAAGTAATAAATTTTTGTCTGTTATATGGGAAGAATCAGATCTCAAAAGCGCAAGTTGGAAAGGGATCATCTGTAACTTTCGTGCATGCTAAGTAGAAGGTGGCACGTTTCATACCATATACCTGTCTAAAGTTATTTTTGTTTTCTGCTTTTCTGTTACAAAGCAGGAGGAAAAATGGAAATGGAAGTTGATTTTTTTTCTTGTTTTAAACAAAATTTTCAGATATTGGTGCCTTTAAACACTTGAAATTGTCTTTAAATTATTATATGTTTAACAGTATTTCTTCAGGTTGCCTAACTTAGTCAGTCTGTGTTGTTATTACTGTGAAGAGATTAATGAACTTTAGCACGGAAATACAAAAATAGTTAAATCTGCTTTGCGCTAAGTAAGCTCTTTGAGGTGTGCACAGTGGTTGCATCATATATAGAATGTCTGGTTTTGACTTTAGACTCCTGTAATACAGGCTGCTGGGAGTATGCAAAATGAGAGAATCAAAGAAACTTCCCTTTTGTGCATCTAGAAGTCTGTGATAGCATAAAAATTATTCATTGTAGCAGATGATAGACTTGTCTTTCAAAAAATAGTCATGCATGCCACCATACTTCTCTTAGTGCATCATTGTTAAAACACCTAGAGTCAGGTTGTTAGTGGTTGTGGTTATGTCTCTGGTGCATTTTGGACAGAAGTGTGCTTGCTTCCCCTGTATTTCAGCTATGCTAGTGGACCAGAAGCAGTCATGTGGCTTTTCAGAGTGTGGGCAGAGTGGAAAGGGTCATCTTGAATTGAAACATGTAGAAATACTGATGTTTCTCCATGCATTGCTTCTGTGTCAGTGGAAGTGTCCTGAAGGAAAACATCCTGCTGGCAGTTTCAGTTTTCTTCTTGATTAGTGCTGCAGTCTACATGAAGCATTAAGCTGGTGGGTGACCTGAGGAGAGATTCCTCACTAATGTAAACACAAAATAAGGAGAATTAAACACTTGGTTAAAAATGTTGATGCAAAGATATCTCTAATGCATGAGGTAAATAGTGTATCATGAGTGTCCAAGAGATAAGACTTCTTTTCTCTGTAGGATTTGTTACTGTAATCTCCAGGTATAGAGTATATTTAAGACTTTTGTCTGCTTTTAGGAAGCTTCCATTATAAATATTAAGTGTATGTACTTCTAGAAGTGCACAAAGTGTTGACCTTGTCCTTTTTACCATTTGTAAACCATACCTTTCACAGCACACCAGGAAGAGATTTTGGTCAGGTTAAGTAATATAGCACAATTTTCAGCTACTGTGATGGAGAGGTTATTAAGTTATGAATATGAAACAGAAATAGGAAAATAAATTTTAAAATTAATATTAGATTATTAATAACCGATTAACCAGTGTTTTATATACAGATTCTAGTGCACTATTGTGAGATATATCACATAACTGATCTCGTATATACAATTTGAACTCAATTAGACTATTTACAGAATTAATTTTGATTAAAGCACGGAGGGTGCAATTCTGCCGTTTGTTCACCAGATGGCGACTCGCCAAGACACTGCAGCTTAAGCTATGTACAGGGAAGTGTTACAATGTGTCAGAGGCTTAAGCTAGGAATTGTCATGGCGCTTGCGAAAGATGTACTGTGTCTTTTGTTTGTAGGCAAGCTAGTTCCTAGGCTATGCTAATCTGGCTGCTGCCTGCCCGGCTTGCTTTGGGGCTGGCTTCTGGCGGTGGGGGCAGCCTTCTCCTCCTGCGGCGGCGTGGGGGCAGACTTCCGCCGGTCGGCACGTTTCCATGTAGGGCTCAGTCCCACAGCACGACTGTGGCTGCTGGAGGCTCGGGGATTGCAGGGCCGATGCTGGCTCCCTGGGGAGCGGCCGTGGCGGGGTCGGCCTGGCGGGGCGAGGCGACGATTCCCTGTAGTCGGGCTCGGACGTCTCCGATCCTGCGCTGCGGCGGGCCCGGCCGGGGTCGTCCCTTGTGTAGTGAGCCCGCGCCGTAGATGGCCGGGGTCCGTGGAAGCGGCTCCGGGTTGGGGTGCGGCTGCGCAGAGCGGCGTCGGCCTCCCCTTGCTTGGCTCAAAGGAGCAGGCGGGACTGTCTCACAGGTCCCGACTTCCAGTTGCCCTGGGGCTTACAGGGCTATGTAGCGGCTAAGCGGGCGGCTCCGTTTCCCACGAACGGAGCGGTGTCGTGCAGCATACGGCTGGGCGCTGTTCCTGCTTTCACAAGCCGGTGCACACAAGGTTGTGGTTGATCAGTTTGCTGCTTTAAGGCTGTGGCAGACATTTGGACTGCCGAAACTTGGGTTAGTCCTCCCCCGTCTGGGCTAGAGGCTTGCCCTCAGGGGTCCAGTCCTCTTTAAGACACGGCGGGCTCTCTTCCTTTGCAGATTTCCGGTAAACTGAGGCTCGACAGCCCTTCTCAGGGTGCTGGCTTCTCTCCGGACTGCAGGGGCTGCTAATATGCTTGCGAGTGGAGTGAGAAGACTTAATAGCAATAGCTGCGGAGCTTAGCTACAAAGGCTTAAGCACAAAAGCAACCAGCTTAAAAAGCTCGGGCAAAGACAGAGCAACTTGTTTACAACTTGAGATAATGCTTAATAATTTCTCAAGGCTGGGCTTGGCCAATGGGCAATCTTGTAAACACACAGCTTTAGCCTATAGAAAGTGTGAAGCTATGCCCTTACTTGGCAGGAGCACGTTCAATGGGTGCATGTAGTTTACCCCTTAGAAAGCAAGTGGGATTGTTCGTCTGGCTGGTGCCCTGGTCTTTGTTCCCCTCAACTCTGGGCTGAGTCCCCACTCTGGAAAGGAGGGTGGAAAGGGGGAATGTGGCCAAACATGTTGGGACATGTTTTACAGTATTTGGGGCATAATTCTGGGCATATGGTGCCTTCACCACAGCTACTTTGAAAGATACGGACTTTGTACAGCTGCATTTTCTTCTTGATGTTCTTGGGGAGCTAAAGCAGGAGAACAATAACCCTATATTTTTCCTGATTAGTTTCCTCAGAGGATGAGAGCTCAGCATTCAATGTTATGTGCTGGTGCATATGGTATTGTTACAAACAAGGTCATGGTACTGAAAAATAATCCACATACTCTTTTTTTCTGCACAGTCATCTGGTTGCATCCACAACACAGCCCCAAGGGTAGCTGTAGAGGAAGGACTTGAATGGTGCAACAGGAAAGAACTGCTTTGGTTGGCATTGCCACTGACAAAAACACCTAAAAAAATGACATAAATTACACTATTTATAAGTAGAGTCTGTGAATAGAAGGAATGGTAGTTGTTTGTCTGGAAGGAAGAGCTATGAATGATTTAAAGTTTGGGGAAGCCAACTTCCTTCTTAATGTTTAAGTAATCTTATCCATCCTTTCCTGTGTACAGTAGACTTTTTTTCCCCTCCATTTTTTTTTGCTTGTTTTTGTAGAGTGACAGGGTGAAAATACAAGATACTTGGTTGGTTTGATGGGTCTGGTTGAGACTAGAACTCAACAAGTGAGAAAGTAAATTCATAAAGGCTTTATTACTGATATGCATAATTTGGATCATGGAATAAGATTGCTTTGACAAAATCAGATTCAAAGGATTTGAATGTCTCTTTTTAAGGAGTACACTGTACTAAAAAGGAAGATCATCAATTCTATATCCCTATATTGGCAAATCAAAATGCAGTAAAATGAAATTAAATGAAGCCTCAGGCATATTGAAACTCAGGAATTCTTGGTGATGAAGCCTGAAATCTTTGTAAACCCACCTGATTTGCATTTTCTGCACACACTGCAAATAATACAGGCTTGTCAAAATGTTTATCCTGGCTTGTGTTTCTTCTAAGTGAGTATCTGTTAACAGCTGTTTTGTTGCTTTTATATGCTTGTCCTGCTTAGGTTCTTCAGCTAATGGTACTGTTGAATTTTGGTGAGGCTGTCTTACTGAGAGATCTGTCAACACCATCCTTTCCCTATTTTTCTCCAAGGTTTCAAGAAATTATTATTATTTTTTTTCCCTGAGTGCTTAGAGATCACAGCTCTCTGCATATTGATAAGCTCACCAGATTCAAGCTGGGATGCTATGCTGAAGTGCTTTGCTTTTATCAATAAAGGCACCTTTGTGAAAAACGGTAGACTGCACAGCTCAGTTCATATACCTGCAATGGTACTTGAACTCACTTCTGTCAGTCTTCTGTCAAACATATTCTCTCATTACAAGTTTCTGAGCAATTTCAGATGCATCATTGAAAGAAAAATCTAAGCAGCAACAAAAAAAGAATCAACCAAACCATTTCAGAATTTCTTCTTCCTGCTGTATAATTTCTAGACTGGAAACTCATGATAGTGCAGATTCAACCATCCTGCACGTCTGAGTCTTTTCCAATAGTGTGAGAAACTATAATGTAAGAGTCTTGCAAGCTGGTGCAGCATGAAAACTTTGTGACTTCTGTGAGTTTTCTTTTTAACAGGCTACTTAATAAAAGGTGCTATGGATCATGCATCTGAAATTGTCAACATGCAACCTGAAAACTGATTACTCAAGGAATGTTTTTCATGAATAACTGAGAAGGAAAGCAATGAAACTCTAAACTGTTACTGGCAGCTGTGACTCAGCTTCTGATTAAAGCAATGCAGGACATTATGTGCAACTATATGCAGACAGCAGCTTTGATATGAAAATGCAAAACTATTAAAAAGTGTATTTCTGAAAGTAATTTTCAGACAAGGTTTTAAAAGTCCAAAGCAATTCAGAATGTGGTCACCTCTCAGATTATTATCCAAGGAGATACGAGGTTTGTTATCTTGTGGAGCTGTTTCTTGTTTTCAGAAGTCAAACTCTTTCCTTCTTCAGAGCTTAGTGCTTCTATAGATGTGACTATTTTCCCTTTCTGTTATTTTTCAGGAAAGTACTGTATTTGCTTCCTCTTACCATTACTGAAAGAGAAGCTGAGAAGCAGAAAAACATGTTGGAAACAATGGGTAATGATAATATTTTTATTTGTATCACTATATAGTGTGTGCACAATAGATTTAGGATAGTGGTATATACTACTGAGAGAAGTTTTGTAAAAGATATCTATTGTGCTTAGAAATACATGACATACTTGCATTTTTGTATTTTGCATTTGGAAACAAAAGGTGTACCATCATTTGTTTCATGTATTTAATTTTTTACTTGTTGTTTTGATGTCATTATTTTAATCTTTGCTAGAATTAACAATATACGTTTGAGAAAGACCAAATTTTTTTCCTATTATGGCTATATTTGTTGCTGCTTATTTACAGTGGTGTGTGGCCTCAGTTCCTGTAGCTGAATTTTAATGAAGGCTCTTTCACTTTTGTAACCTAGTTCTTCATAGACAAAACCATACTTTTTGTTGGCTTCTGTTTTTTGCACTGCCTCCTCTTTCCTGATTCATTAGATGCATTGGGCTGAGTTCTTTGTTCAAAGCTAATCCATTGAAGGCTTCTGTAGTTTGAACAGTACAGAGTGATACATTTACACCTCTTACCTGCTTGTATGTGGCTGCTTCCAAACTGCTACTGACTGGCAATGATTATTACTGCAGATACGCATCGGGCCCTCCAGGCCATGGAGCGCTTACAGGCAAAACTCCGGGATCGAGGTGACATTGCAAATGAGGAGAAGCTGAGCTTATTAAAGGCGGTGCTGCAGAGTCCTCTCTTTAAACAAATTCTCAACCTTCAGACTTCTGTTCAACAACTGAGAGATCAGGTAGGAAAAGCATCTTCTCAGGCACAAGAGAAAAGTTACTAAGAACATGCAGAAGTGTGTTTGTTCCTGCATGTTGAATAGTGAAATCAAATAGCTTAAATTAAATGTCTGATACAAAGCTTCAGGGGGTTGAGATGAACGTACTTATTGACTTTTATTTGCTTTGCTGAGGCCTGTATTTTGTGTATGTGTTCTTTATGAATATGCATGGTATGGAAATAGTGCTACTGGATGAGGAGTTAACATAAGACTTTCTGTCACATTCTTTCACAAGGAACATGTTTTTTTATGAGGTCTTAGAATTTTTTCCTTGAAGTCTTATCACTATCCTGTGTCTTACTCTGCTAAAATGAGAATATATGAGACTTCAAAAGGACACAGGCATCTATTTTTTTGTATAAGAGTAAAAGAGAAAAGAGAAGCAAGAGCTCCTACCTTCTTTTTATCTTGCGTAGAATTTTAAGTAAAAGTATTACTCTTTTCCATGTCTTTGATGCAGATGAGGAAAAGGACAGCAACTAGGCTGTATTGATTTATTTATGGCTATAATTTAATTTCCTTGTCAGCTGAATAAGAACTTTAAGAATATAAACACTAGTTCAGTAACTGATTTAGGACTAAACTGTGTTATCTGGTTTTGCGAATATTTCTTCCTGTTTACTCTGGCAAGATGGGCAGCTCTGTGGCTGATATGCAGAAATGCCAGAGTAGGAGGGCACAGTCCTTACACGCTGATGTCATTGTCAGCATGGAGCTGCGTCTGGTCTCTGACCAGATTATCTTGTGTATCATCTTGATGTTATTTTGTACAGACAAGAAATAAGGTAGAATAGTACTGCTGTATGTGACCAGATTTTTCAGGGGTTTTATGTTTAGTGTGTAGAAAGTAGGTGACATTGGGGGAATTGAAAAAAATCTAGGAAAAAAGGTTTTCTGAGGGTTTGCTTGCGCTGCTGTCACAGTATCACAGTACATGAGCAGGAAGGGACCTGCAGAGATCATGGGGTCCAACCCCCCCTGCCAAAACGGGGTAGTCTGCACAGGAATGCATCCAGATGGGTTTTGAAGGTGTCCAGTTAAGAAGACTTCACAACCTCTCTGGGCAGCCTGTTCCAGTGCTCCATCACCCTCACTGTAAAGAAGTTCCTCCTCATGTTGAGGTGAAATCCTCTATGTTCAAGCTTGTACCTATTGTTCCTTGTCTTAATATTGGGCACCACAAAAAAGAGATTGGCCCCATCCACTTGACACCCACTCCTCAGATATTTATACACATTGATGAGATCCTCTCTCAGTCTTCTTTTTTCAAGGCTAAACAGCCCCTGGGATCACAGTCTCTCTTCATAGGGGAGGTGCTCAAGTCCCCTAATCATCCTCATGGCTCTCTGTTGGATTCTTTTCAGCAGGTCCCTGTCTTTCTTGGACTGGGGAGTCCAAAACTGGATGCAGTATTCCAGGTGTGGTCTCACCAGGGCAGAGTAGAGAGGGAGAAGAAACCTCCTTAGACCTGATGGACACGCTTTTCTTGGTGCATCCCATTGGCTCTCTTGGCCACATGGGGACATTGTTGTTCCATGCTGAACTTGCTGTCCACTAGGACTCCAAGGTCTTTCTCCATGGAGCTGCTTTCCAGCAGGACAGCCCCTAACCTGTCCTGGTGCGTATTATTATTCCTCCCCAGATGCAGGAGTCTGTACTTCTCCTCACTGAATTTCACAGTTTTGCCTGCACCCAGCTCTCCAGCCTGTCCAAGTCAATATATGAAAAGAAGAATTTACAGTGACACCCAGAAATAATGTAAATTACCTAGTGGTGGTTTCACAAGTAGTTGCAGTCAGACCTGTTTCAGACCAGATGACTAGTGGTGGTGAGCTGTGCATTGGCTAGGTTTGCAGTCTCTACCCACCTGAGAATAAGATAGCAATCATGTTCTCAAGGTGACATGTGACAGTCTGTTAATCATCTGTAATTAGTTAAGAGTTTTTAAAGAGCTATAAGACTATTGCAAAATTCTCAGGAGAAGGCAAACTTCTAGGAAAGTATAAGTTGAAAGAGGGGAAGGGAGCAGAGAAGCAATAATGGCAGTTTATTTTGCTGGCCTAAGACATAGAGATGATTGTTAGAGCACTGGTTTTGGTTTGTGCAGTGAGTCTTCAGTATGAGCTGGCAAAAGTTGTAAACATCTGTTGCATTTTCCTAGCAAATAGTAGGATGCAAGTATAGAATTTTACCATAAAGACAAATATTGTTTGCATTCCAGTGAGAGTTACTACCATTTTTTATGGTCTAAAATAGTAGACTTATTTTTTTTCTTACATGTAAGTAATCTTTTAACCACCAAAAAACCAAAAAATGATGTGAAAAGTATATGTCTTTGTATGCATAGAGATGTTTCAGTTTTGCTGTCATGTTTCCTTAAAGCTTTTCTCAGTTAATTGGACATTGATCCCCCTCATGTGGGTGTGTGCTTAACAGCAGACTCTTGAATTTGTATTTGTGTTAAACACTGTGGTGTGGACTTAGTGGTATGTTTCTTCCTCTGGATGTTCATCAAGAATGATGCTAAAATCAGCAATTCTGATTCTTTGGTTCTTATTGGTAGATGTTCTGAAGTTGTGTGGGTATTTTTGGTTTTGTTTTGCCTTTTTTTTTTTTTTTTGGTTGTTCTTAAATGATCAAGCAGGATTTGTTCACACTGCAAATCTATCATTGCACAGTTGAGAACTGGAGTGGGAAAATTTCCTTTCTAGGGCTGGCAGAGGGGTGTTTTATTAAAAAATACTGACCTGACTTCACTAGATGCTTGAGCTGAGGACAGCAGAAGGAGCTATCTTTTTCCCTTTGTGTCATTTTTCTTCATGAAGGCTTGTTTTCTCATGCGATAGAGCAGTCTCATTGTTTGAAGACAAGACAGTGGTAGAAGAGGAAAACTGATACCATGATGTTTTGAACTTTTTAATAATATTTGCTTTTCTTTTTAAAAAAAAAAAAGACATAAAATACTCCAACCATGCTGGCAGTCGCTTCCCGCTTCCTTTCCTTTTTGTCTCTTCCCTGTTCACCTCCTCCTCTTGCCTCTAGTCCAGTCAGACCTCTGCCTGAACAAAATGCCTTTCCTTTGGCTGGGCTGCATTCCTCAGATGTTTTGTTTGTTTGTTTATGAGCTTGACCATTGTTTTTTGTTCACAGTGCAGTAGTGGGGAGGAGTCTCCCTGCAGCACAGCATGCAGTGGATTGCATGGGATACCTGAAGTGGAGAAACTGCTTTTTTATGTTGCCTGTAAACACTCACTTAAATCTATGGTTTACATGACTAAAAGAGATTTTGAGTTCCTGTCCTGAATGCTTTTCTGCAGCAGAACCACTTTCTATGTGTTTTGAACTAAATACTTATGAGGAATGCTAACCTGGGGTCTGTTTTGCCCTTCTCGAAGATGGAGATACAAAGGAGAAGCCAGCAGGGTAGTGCTGGACCAGTGCTTCTTCTTGGGAAACCTCAGGGCCTTTGACTGTGGCACAGGCATCATGCCTGAGGGGAGTGCATGGCAGTATGGGGTGCCTGGCAGCACTGCCCTTGCTGTTGCCTCCTTGCCGGGCTCGTGTGGTGGCTTGCTCATGCTTCATCTCTTCTAATGCAGTCACTCTTGTAGCTTACTGTTTTTTGCAGTGCAGGTCACTTCAGTCAGTTGAAATACTGCCCTGTGCTTCTTGGGATCTCCATGGCTGGAGTGCAGAAATACTGTGGTTTATAATCTTGGTCCAATCTGAGACCTAATAATCTCAATTGCGGTGCTTGTAAGTGTTGATACAGTGCAGACAGGCTTGGATAGCTCCTTTTCTGTTGAAAATATTGTGTGACTGCATGTAAGCACTATTTAGTGGCATTTAGTGGCTAACTTTGTCACTGCAAATTAGGTTTTATCATGCATGGTGTTACTTAGGAATTTTTCTTTTTTGTCTTAAGCATTGGGATAAATTTGGAGGAGACCCTTTAATGAAGGAGAGGTTCAAGGAAAGAAATATTTGTACTCAGTGGTGGCCAAAATCCAAGGTGGAGGTTGAGGAGAAGTGGCCATAATTTGGGTCAGTAACCTATAATGTGATTCTTTTTAACTTAAGTTGTTTTGTTGAAGGTTGGAAAGGTGGGATGAAATCCCCTATCTGGATTTGTTCTTTTCTTTAAGAAATTGTAAGGAACAAGAAATCCATTTTAAAAAATACGAGATTAAACTGTTAATATCATACTTAAACATGTTAATTATAATCAATGAGCCTGAGTTGGTAACTCTTCATTCATACCTGCAGGGTCAGGGATGCCAGTGTTTGCAGGGTTTGTTTTTTTTAATAGTCTAACTCAGCCTATCTCTGCTTTCTGTGTGATGTTTGGAATGATTTATCATAGAATCAATAAGGTTGGAAGAGACCTCAAAGATCATAAAGTCCAACTGGTCACCCAAGACCTCATGACTACTAAACCATGGCACCAAGTGCTACGTCCAGTCCCCTCTTGAACACCTCCAGGGATGGTGACTCTACCACTTCCCTGGGCAGCACATTCCAATGGGAAATCACTCTTTCTGTGAAGAACTTTCTCCTCACCTCGAGCTTAAACTTCCCCTGGTGCAGCTTGAGACTGTGTCCTCTTGTTCTGGTGCTGGTTGCCAGGAAGAAGAGACCAACCCCCTCCTGGCTACAACCACCTTTCAGGTAGTTGTAGACAGCAATAAGGTCTCCTCTGAGCCTCCTCCAGGCTAAGCAACCCCAGCTCCCTCAGCTTTTCCTCATAGGGCTTATGCTCGAAGCCTCTTACCCACCTTGTTGCCCTTCTCTGGACATGTCCAAGAGTCTTAATGTCGTTCTTAAATTGAGGGCCCCAGAACTGGACACAGTACTCAAGGTGTGGCCTAACCAGTGCAGAGTACAGGGGCACAATGACTTTCCTGCTCCTGCTGGCCACACTATTCCTGATACAGGCCAGGATGCCATTGGCCTTCTTGGCTGCCTGGGCACACTGCTGGCTCATGTTTAGGTGGCTGTTAATCAGCACCCCCAGGTCCCTATCTGTTTGGCTGCTCTCCAGCCACTCTGACCCCAGCCTGCAGCCAATTTATGTGGATTGAGTAACACAGTTGTAAATGTTTATGTATGATAATGAGTCAATGGATTATATGTTAGGGGTGTGAACTTCAGGATTTGTTTTGCAGTTAAGCAAAGATCTTCACTTGGACACTATAGCCTGCAAAATCTGGTTTGAACCTGTGTGATTTTGTTGATTTAGCCTTGATTCAGTATTTTTGGCCAAAACAAAGCTGTCTTCTACTTCTTGCAACCCCCAAAGAGCAGAATGAGACTCCTCTAGTGAAGAAGAAACTGAAAGTGCCATTCTGGCATCTGGAAGAACTCACGGACAAACCCTCATGATTCAGGACCCTTCTTCAAAGGCTGTGGAACCTGAGGGAAACCAGTATATATGCATGTGTGGTACTGTTAAACCTGTAATGAAGACTCACAGTCCTAATTGGAGATGTATACAGGCTCTAATGGAATTTCTTTACTCCTGAGGAAAGATGGACAATCTGGGATAAGGTAGCAGGGAAGGTGGCTCAGAAACATGTATCCAAACTTAATTTTATATATTTCTTCAGGGAGCATCTGAAATGGAATCCTAATTGGAGGGTCTAAAGAAAAATAATTACTTTCATTCTGTATGGAATTTAAAATTAAGTAGAAAACCCAAAAATGGACCTTGAGTTGTATGAAGTAAGGCTACAAAATTGTGTGAGGTAGTTTGGAAACAGATTTGAATCCGGAGGATGCTAGTAATACGAAACTATTCAGTGTGTTGTTTATTGGTTAGTCAGCATCAGACAGTAGAATGAAATTGCAGAAGGTAGATGGAGTGGACCAGATGACTTCACAACTAGTGTCAATTACATTTGAGGTATATAATAATAATAGAGAAGAGGTGTAGGAAAAACAGAAGTGAGAATGGGTGAAGAAGCTACAATGTGGTGGTGAAAGAAGTTCAGTTCTCCTCCCCCCATAAACCACAGATAACTCAGTTGGAGAAGCAAAATGGAAAAGAGCTATATTTTACAAGCAGGATGAAATGCTATGAATATATACACAATATACAGTATTTATGGTATATACAAAAATATACAGCAAAGAACGTAACACAGAAAACCTGCCCCTCCTCACTGGAGGGGGGTTCCCCGCCCCAAAACCCATTTCCCCCATCCTGCCTTTTTTCCCAGAAAGGGTTAGAGAGAAAAAGAGTTGTTAGGGGAAATTCTGTTCGTTCAAACCATATGCTAAGGGAAGAAAAAGAATTAGTTTTTTATCTCATTAGTCCAAGGTCAGCACCAAGCACAGAAAGACAGCAGCTGCCCAGGCAGACTGAAACAGACAGACTGAGCTAAAACTAAAAATCCTAAAGTTACCTTCCCACTGATCTACCAATGAAATCTGTTTAGACTTATCTTTATTTTCCTTTTTACACCAAAACATTCAACTAGAGTGCTCAGTAACTGTTTCTTTCCTTAAAGGCACAGCCTAAAACTGTCACATACAAGAAGAGCAGAGGAGGTGTTTGAGGAAGATTGAGAAGTAGAGGTAGAGATAATGGGGGCAATGTTGGTTGTGACCTTCTTTTAGGAATCAATCAATATGCTTACTGTAGGAATGAGGGACACTGGGAATGCAACAGGAAAGAGGGACTGAAGAAGCTGCAAGATGTGTCAGTGGAGAAGAAGGCCAGCCTAGCTGCTTAGGGAAAAATAAGGAGCCTATAGTTGTTGGAAGAAGGGGTAGGCCACCCAGGAGGACCACAAGGTTGTGAAACTATGTAGGGAAAAATTGGAAGGGCCAAAGCCCATCTGGAAGTTAATTTGGCTTGATGTATTAAAGAGAACAGGAAACGCTTCTACAAATATATTAGCAACAAATGGAGGACTAAGGAGAATCTCTGTCCTTTTTTGGATGTAGGGGGGAGCGTAGTGGTCAACGATGAGGTACAGGCTGAGGTACTCAATACCTTCTTTGCCTCAGTCTTTAGTAGTAGGACCAATTGTTTGTTGGATATGCTATGCTGCTCCCTGAATCCTTCTGCCAGCTCTACAGCTGGCCTGCAGAGCTGGCAGAAGGATTCAGGGAGCAGCATAGTTTTCCTCTGTTCCAGAATGGGGTAGTTGGTGATCAGCTTAGCTGCTTGGATCCCCATGGGACCAGATGGGATCTATCCTAGGCTGCTGAGAGGTCTGGCAGATGTGCTGGCCAAGCTGCTCTCCATCATTTTTCACCAGTCCTGGCTCACTGGAGAGGTCCCAGAGGACTGGAAGCTGGCCAGTGTGGTGCCCATCCACAAGAAGAGCCGGTTGGATAAGCCAGGCCAGTCCGCCCTCCAGAAGTCCAGAGTGGAGGTTTTCTTGCTTCCCCTCTTAGCTTGACTGCATATTGAACACTCAATTATTTCATGGTCACTGGACCCTAGACATTCTCCAACCACCACATTTCCCACCAGCCCTTCTCTATTTGTAAAAAAGACGTCAAGCAAAGCCTTACCCCTGGTAAGGCTCACACAGCAACTGGGATAAGAAGCTGGAGAAGCCTGGAGAAGAGGAGACTCAGGGGTGACCTTATTACTCTTTACAACTACCTGAAGGGAGGTTGTAGACAGATGGATGTTGGTCTCTTCTCCCAGGCAGCCAGCACCAGAACAAGAGGACACAGTCTCAGGCTGCACCAGGGGAGGTTCAGGCTGGATGTTAGGAAAAAGTTCTATACAGAGAGAGTGATTGTCCATTGGAATGGGCTGCCTGGGGAGGTGGTGGAGTCGCCATCATTGGAGGTTTTCAGGAGAAGACTTGATGGGGTGCTTGGTGCCATGGGTTAATTGTTTAGGTGGTGTTGGATTGGTTGATGGGTTGGACGCGATGATCTTGAAGGTCTCTTCCAACCTGGTTTAGTCTATGTATTCTATGTATTCTGTCCTCCATACACTCTAACAACCTTCTGGACTGCCTCCTCTCTGCTGTGTTTATTTCCCAGCACATTTCAAGCAGGTTAAAATCACCTGTAAGTGCAAGGTCTGGTGATCTTGTGACAGCCTCTTGCATATAGAATGATTCATCAACTTCTTCATCCTGGTTGGGTGGTCTATAACAGACTCCAACCAGGATATCTGCCTTGTTGGTCATCCCTCTAATTTTCACCCACAGGCACTCAACCTGATCATCCCTGCTCTCTAGTTCCATGGCATCTAGAGTGTCCCTGATGTACAGGGACATCCCTCCACCCCTTCTGCCTTGCCTGTCTCTCCTGAGGAGCCTGTAGCCATCCATTACAGTGCTCCAGTCATGTGAGTCATCCCACCATGTTTCTGTGATGGCAACTACATCATAACTTTTCTGCTGTAACAAGGCTTCCAGCTCCTCTTGTTTGTTACCCATGCTTCGTGCATTAGTGTGTAGGCACTTCAGCTGGGCTGCTGGTTTCACCCTTGACTCCAGCTTACCACCCCCAGACTCCTGTCTGGCGTGACTGGTTTCAGCTCCTTACCAATTTGAATCTAGTATAAAGCCCTTTCAATGTGACCTGCCAATTCCCTAGAACCTTTTTCCCTTTGGGGGACAGGCCGTTCTTATCTGCAAAGATCTTTCTCCTCCTCTGGGACAGATGTACTCCATCTGTTGCTAGCTGGCCTGGTGCCATAGAAAGTTCCCCACAATCGAAAAAACCCAAAATTCTTTTGGTAGCACCAGCCTCTGAGCCACTTGTTGATTACAGGTGCTGACCTGTTCCTTTCTATATTCCCTGCTGCAATACATTCCAGAATGCCCATTACCTCTGATGTAAGAGACTTAAAATTATACAAATTAGGAGCACAACAATTTGTAAACAAGATAAGATTTACGTACTTATTCCAACTGATAATGTCTAGAGAGCATGAATATACACATTATGGGACTCATCGCAGACAGGGGTCATTGAAAAAGAATCTTGGAGAGAGATCCTTCCCAAAATAATAAATGTGGTGATTCCTTTTGTGTAGAGAGCTGAGACACCTGAAAGAGCCAAATTTGCATAACCAGGAAAAGTAGAACTGAAGTAAGGAGCTTATGAAGAAAAATCTCATATAGATAGAAAATTACAGTTCATGGAAGAAGGGACTTGTCACATGGGAGAACTACAGAGAAGTTGTCAGAACATTGAGAATCCTCTCTTGTACATGTAAATTAGCCTTAGGAATGTCTCAACAAAAATAAAATCACATCTGCTCACCAGACAGTAGCTATCCCAGGAGGGGTGTGGTGGAAGACACTTGGAATGTGCAACAAAGATAAGATCATCTCTACCCATCAAGACTGAAGCTACCCTGGAAATGGGAGGCAGTGGAAAGGCTATGGAACACATCACCTCCTGGCCTGATGAGCACAGGGATGAGTAATGATGTGTGAACAGGGCTGAGATTCCTGGGGTATTTTAGTCTGGAGAGGAGAAAACTGAGAGGGGAACTAATAAATGTATATAAATATAGGAGGGCTGGGTGTCCAGAAGGAAGGGACAATCTCTTCTCACTTGGGCCCTGTAATAGGACAAGGGGCAATGTGTGTAAACAGGAAATTCCACCTCAGGTGACTGTAAGGGTTACAGTGCACTGGGACAGGTTTCCCAAAGAGGTTGTGGATTCTCCTCTGGAGACTTTCAAGTCCCACTTGGATCGTTCCTGTGTGACCTATGCTAGATTGTGTGGTCCTGCTCTAGCTGGGGTGTCAGACTGAAGATCTCCAGAGATCCCTTCCAGCTCTTAACATCTTACGATCCTGAAACCAGGGCCAAAGTAAGACACAAACAGTGCCCTTTAGAATTATAAGCTTGTGTGGGATTGGAGCCCACAATCCACAGTTCTTGAAATATGGATTATTACAGAAGTAACAGTCAGAATCTAATACTCTGACACTGCCCTACAAGAAGGTGCATTCTTGGAAATACAGACTGGTACAAGATCTAAAGGCTGTACATCAGATGGTGATGGATATACACCTAGTAATACCCAGTTCGTATGCACTATTAACACCCATAATTGATTCTAATGTCTATTTTATGTTCGTGGATTTAAAAGATGCTTTCTTTTGTATTGCTTTGGAGAAACAAAGTCAGAAATTGTTTGCTTTTGAATGGGAAAGCCCAACAACCAGATGAAAAATGCAGCTGTGCTCCCTTAAGAAATAAAAAACAGCTCTACAGTCTTTGGTGACATATTGGCAAAAGGATTGGAACAGTGGCAAGTTAAGAAAGCTGCTTCTTCTAGATTTCTGTATATAGTATCAAATTTTACTCTTACATTCTTGTAGGATTTACCTTTTTTTTTTTTTTTTCTTAGAAGATGACTGCACATTCCACTTGAAGTGGAGAATTCATGTACAGTTGCAGTTTTTAGTACTACCAGTTATATTGGTAACCCTTTCCAGTTCTGCCACCCAGGGGGATGAAGCCTCAAGAAGCCTCCTGGCTCATTATAAAGGGTCCCAAGACAGAGTAATGTTGTGCTTATAATCCTAATAAATAAACCTGAAGGCATTTCATGTATTGTTTTGTAGATTTAATCGTACTGGCTAGCATCCTTACCACTCTTCATTGCTGAGCTTTTCCTGCTTAGTTTGAAGTTACCATTCCAAAGGCTGCGCCAAAGAGGTTGTATGAGCTTACACTAATCTGTGTTGGGCAGAATCAATAGATTGCTCATACTGTGCTGTTGCTCATTTAGGCTAGCCTTGCTGACTTTGCTTGAGCAGACAATGAGTTTTCTAGTGACTTCTTTCACCAAGGGAGCTCTGAAGATGGTAACCTTTAGCAGAAAAGGTAGTTCAGTGGTGTTTCTCTGCAGTGAACTCTGCAATTTAGAAAATTAGCATATATCCATGACTTACTGACATTTCTGGTATCAGACCCCCATATACTAGGGCCTTTGAGTGCACATGAGATATAGTTTAGGTTTGCGTGTCATATAGTCTTAGGCAGTTCTGTCTTGCTGTGGAAGTGTGAAAATGTTTTGAAGCAGAAGCAGTGTAAGACTAGCTATGGCTAGTTACCGTAGTGTCAGGTACTCTTACAAATAATTTGACCCATGGCAATTTTTTATGGGAAGGAATGTGACAGTGGATATCTAAGAAGATTTGAAGGTGCAGTTGAACAAGAAGTGAATCACAGTAATTGACCAAGTTCAGTGATTTTCTTTAATAAGTTGAAATGGATGACATCGAGAAGGTGAAGGTGAAAGTGAGTGAACCTATTATATAGTCTTGTAGTAGTCTGAAATACAGTATGACATAGACTGTTACTTTCAGAATCATGGATATAACCTAAGGCTAAATCTTGCACTCACAAAAGGGCAGAATTTGATTATGATGATGAGGAGGTTTCTTTCTTTTTCTATTGAAATTTACATACTTTTTTTTGTTACTCTTGTGAAATAATTGATAAACTTGTTTCTGACACTGCTGGTACTGTAGAAAAACTTGATCATACCTGTTTACCTCTACCATTGTATTGTAGTACTTCAAGCTGCTATGCTGAAAGAGCAAAAAAAAATGTAAGCTCGGATTATGAAAAAAAAGAAAAGGGTCATTTTCATCAGTTTCTTGTATGTTCCACACTGATAATTCATAACTTTATGCCATTAAAAATATTAAATACACTTTTCAAAATTGCAGATTGGGATTTCAAATATTTTTATAAGCAGTAGGTCTGTCATAATGTTCTTGGATAAGGAGGAAGTTTCTACTTTGCCTATAAATCTGTTTTGCCATTAATCCTTTGCAGGTAAATATCACATCTTCCATACATTCCACTGGTGAATTCCCCCAGCTTCTCCATCATGGTGTGATGGGGTCCTTGCCACATAATGAGTCATATTTGTTGGCTCAGCAGAATGGCAGCCCCGCTAATGTTCTAGAAGCAGCAATAAGATCTGTTACTCCTCAGATCAATGGGAAATCCTCTAGTGATGACTTTGAGCAGCTCATCAAAAATATGTCCCAGGTAAGCATATAGTCTGGTAACCATGAAATGTGGCTTGTCTTATCTGGAAAATTAAAATATATTTATGTTTATTTAAAAGCCATTTAGTTATTATGCAAATCGGAGCTCACTTGCCGTATAAAACAAAAAGAACCTTTTAATTTGTGGAACAGTTGGTAAATGAGAAAATAGTTGGAAAGGTAGCATTGACATTGTCACTGCTGAGTTACTGTCCTTAGCTGGGCAGCATGCTGGGCAGCATGCCATTATCTTTCTGTATTCATTTTAGGACTGCTGCTTTGTGTGTGAAGGAGATGCTTTGTCAGAGCATGCTCTTGTATGCATAAATAATAAAAGCTGGTTCTGTGACTTGCTTAGAAATAAAATGGAAAGTTTTTTTGCCCTTACATCATTCTGTAATGTCTCTGCTTTCCTCTGGTAGGCAGAACTAGTGTACAAGCCCCTTCCATGGCAGGAGCTGAGAACTGTCAGGTGTATGTTCTAGGATTTTTCTAAACAGACTATAATACAACCAGACAGTGCAAGTTTTCCTCTCTTCCTCTGGAGAGGTTTTTGCGTAGTCCTGCTTTTTCTATCTGAAATCCATTCCCTTTTCTAGTTCTGCTTGAGAGTTAGCCCATAGCCTTATAAAATATTAATAGACATATATGTGCTAGTTCAGTCACTACTGAACCTAAACAGTACATTTAGATGTTTCATCTGGGTTGTAATAATATTCTCAAATATTTCACTATTGTCACTTTTCTGTATGTTAGTGAGAAATCAGAAATGAACAATTAACTTTTGGGAATTAGCCAGTGTATCTTTGTCCAACTGTAGCTGTCAAATTAGAAACTCATTTCCAGGTTGCTTAGCACAGTTAATTGTGCTGAAAAGCAGAATTAACAACATTTGTACTCTTTTTTTCCTTCTGCCAAACAGGGTCGTCTTGTTGAGACCATTGACCTTATTAAACCTTCAAGTGGTGGTCTAGGCTTCAGTGTGGTGGGACTCAAGAGTGAAAATAGGGGAGAACTAGGAATATTTGTACAAGAAATCCAGGAAGGAAGTGTGGCACATAGGTAAGATTACTACTGGAATGTTTTACTGTACCAAGAATTAACATGACACTGCAACTGGGTTGTGTTTATTCCTATTTTTTGTGGTATAAGGGTGTGTTTTTCTCAATATTCTGAGCCATAAATCAGAGCACATAGAAAAATTTATCACTGAAATTTATGTGGAACAGGGCAGCATATGATTTGTTCTGAATTTCTAGAAGTTTACAGATGAAGTTTCTCTGTGATTTGTTTATAATACTTCCTTTACCACGTGGAAAATGCAGGTTACTGTTGTGGTCATAGCTTTTAAAGCTGAAATACAGGTTTTGCCATTCTTGAATGCCCTGAAAAGCAATCTGGTGAAAAAAAAATAATTATCAGGGTTACTAGGTAGGGTACCACTGAGCAGATACGGAACACAGCTTTTTAAGTCAGCTTTAAACAAGGTTTGCTTTAAAGTTGTTGTCTTCTTAAAAAGATTTTCAGCTTATGTACCAGAAACTCAGCAGTCATAATAGTGTGCTGAAAACGTGTTTTAGATTTTAATCCTGATTCTACAAGTAGTGTTGTGAGAAAAAGATTTCTCCCGTGTGAACAACCCAAGGGAGTAAACAAGCTTCGTGATGAATGGCATAAGCACTGGGTCACTGTACACTGGTGGGATGTATCACTGTGTTTGGATTTGCTGGTCAGGATCATGCTTTGTGCTGTGCTCTATATGTTGTGTGGGGCATCTGAGTCATCTCAGTGGTATTTCTCACTGTGGTGTGTGGAGAAATGTTCTGTTTATGTGTGCTTTATACACTGTCATTTCAACTGAAGGCAAAGTGTTGTCTCCAGAATTAATTCAGTTACATAAAGCGGCAGGCTTTATGTCATTATAGTTCCTTCAAGAGGTCCATGCCTTCACTTTTCTTATTCCATGGAGCTGAGACCTGTTTTTACTAAATGAAACCTTGTTTGATTCCCTGGCAAGAACAGAAACATAGCTGTTAGAGGATTCTTACAGAACCACAGAGTAACAGATACATTGAGGTTGGAAAAGACCCTTGGGATCATCAAGTCCAACCGATAACCCTACTTTACAAAGTTCACACCTAAACCATATCCCCAGGCACCACCTCTAAGTGACCTTTAAAGACATGCAGGGTTGACGACTGCACCACCTCCCTGGGAAGCCCATTCTAATACTTGGCCACTCTTTCTGTGAAAAAAATTATTCCGCTAATGTGAAGTCTAAACCTACCCTCTTGCAGCTTGAGGCCCTTCCCTCCTGTTCTGTCGCTAACTACCTGTGAGAAAAGACCAACACCTACCTCTCCACAACATCCTTTCAGTTAGTTGTAGAGAGCAAGGATGTTTCCCTTCAACTTCCTCTTTTTCAAACTAAACAGCCCCAGCTCCTTCAGTCACTCTTCATAAGATTTATTCTCCAGGCTCTTCACCAGTTTCACTGCCCTCCTCTGCACTCACTCCATTACCTTGAGGTGGCCAAAACTGAACATGGTACTCGGGGTGTGGCCTCATGGAGTACAAGGAGACAATTACCTCCCTACTGCTGCTGGACACAGCATTTCTAATACAAGCCGGGATGCTATTGGCTTTCTTGGACACCTGGGCACACTGCTTACTCATATTCAGCTGCTTGTCAGTTAGAACCCCCAGGTCCCTTTCTGCTAGATAGGTCTCCAGCCACACTTCCCCAGGTCTGTAGTGTTGTATGGGGTTGTGGTGACCCAAGTGCAGAACCTGGCATTTGGCCTTGTTGAAGCTCATAAGAGAAAGGCCCTGCCAGTAATAAATCTTTGAGAGAACTGGCCTCTGCTGTGAAGGACAACAAGAAGTCCTATAAATACATTCATAGCAAGAGGAAGGGCAAGGACAACCTCCACTCCTTGGTGGACATGGAGGGAACCTTTGTATCAAAGGATGAGGAAAAGGCAGAGGTACTTAACACCTTCTTTGCCTCAATTTTTACTAGCAGGACAGAATGTCTTCCAGACAGCTGGCCTGCAGAGCTGGCAGGAGTCAGGGAGCTGCATAGTTTCCCTATGCTCCATGAGCAGGAGGTTGGAGCTCTCCTCAGCCGCTTAGACCCCCACAAGTCCATGGGACCAGGTGGGATCCATCCTAGGGTGCTGAGAGAGCTGGCAGATGAGCAGGCCAAGCCACTCTCCATCATTTTTCAGCAGTCCTGACTCACTGGAGAGGTCCCAGAAGACTGGAAGCTGGCCAACGTGGTGCCCATCCACAAGAGGGGCTGGTTGGATGAGCCAGGGAATTATAGACCTGTCAGCCTGACCTCAGTGCCAGGCAAGATTATGGAAGAGGTCATCCTGAGTGCAATCACACAGCACTTCCAGGATGGCCAAGGGATCAGGCCCAGCCAGCATGGATTTAGGAAGGGCAGGTCCTGCCTGACCAACCTGATCTCCTTCTATGATCAGGTGACCCGACTGGTGGATGTGGGGAGGCCTGTGGATGTAGTCTACCTGGACCTCAGCAAGGCCTTTGACACTGTCCCCCACAGCAAACTCCTGGCCAAGCTGTCAGCCCATGGCATGGATGGGAGCACACTGCGATGGGTTAGGAACTGGCTGGAGGGCCGAGCCCAGAGAGTGGTGGTGAATGGTGCCACATCCAGCTGGCAGCCAGTCACTAGTGGTGTGCCCCAAGGATCAGTGCTGGGCCTCAAGCTCTTTAACATCTTTCTTGATGATCTGGACGAGGGCATTGAGTCCCTCATCAGTAAATTTGCAGATGACACCAAGGTGGGGGCAGGTGTTAATCTGCTGGAGGGGTAGAGAGGCTCTGCAGAGGGACCTCGACAGGCTGGACAGAGGGCAGAGTCCAACGGCATGAGATTGAACACATCCAAGTGCCGGGTTCTGCACATTGGCCACAACAATCCCATGCAGTGCTACAGGCTGGGGTCAGAGTGGCTGGAGAGCAGCCAGGTGGAGAGGGACCTGAGGGTGCTGGTTGATGGTAGGCTGAACATGAGCCTGCAGTGTGCCCAGGCAGCCAGGAGGGCCAATGGCATCCTGGCCTGCATCAGGAACAGTGTGGCCAGCAGGAGCAGGGAGGTCATTCTGCCCCTGTACACTGCACTGGTTAGGCCACACCTCGAGTACTGTGTCCAGTTCTGGGCCCCTCAGTTTAGGATGGATGTTGACTTGCTGGATCGTGTCCAGAGAAGGGCAACAAAGTTGGTGAGGGTTTGGAACACAAGCCCTATGAGGAGAGACTGAGGGAGCTGGGGTTTCTTAGCCTGGAGAAGAGGAGACTCAGGGGTGACCTTGTTGTTCTCTACAAGTACCTGAAGGGAGGTTGCAGGCAGGCAGATGTTAGTCTCTTCTCCCAGGCAGCCAGTACCAGAACAAGAGGACACAGTATGTTAGGAAGAAGTTGTATACAGAAAGAGTGATTGCCCATTGGAATGGGCTGCCTGGGGAGGTGATGGAGTCATCATTGGAGGTGTTCAGGAGGAGACTTGATGGGGTGCTTGGTGCCATGGCTTAGTTGTTTAGGTGGGTTGGATTGGTAGAGGGGTTGGACACGATGATCTTGAAGGTCTCTTCCAACCTGGTTTATTATTATTATTATTATTATTATTATTATTATTATTATTATTATTACTCTGAGAAACAGCTCAAATTCACAAGTGACATATTACAGGTTGAAGCTAGGTCATGTTTTTCCTGAATGCTGCTGAGTACCTTGGCTTCTGCACTGCAGGTACTCGCAAAAGCTCTTGTAGTAAGGTTCCTTATTTTTGTTGCTTGCTTTTGTTTTCAGAGCATTGCCACTTCTGTATATTGAAGACAAGATTTGTTGCAGAAACAAAAGTGATCGGGAGGCAGAGGGCAACTGATTAATATTGGCTTCATACACTTCCTTTTAAGTGGCTCTTGGGGTGATCTCTGTGTGTTATTTTTCTTTTGTCAGAAAGTGAAGAGTTGTTCTTTAATTTGTGCAGGACTTCCCACCCACTCATGCCATTTAAAAGGAATTTGTTTTATAATTTCATTTCTGTTTCTCTCTCTGCCTCCTCTTCTGTTTTTTGTTTTTTTTTTTTTTCCCTCTTGGTTTTGTGCAAAACTTTTTTTCCCCCCATAACATCTTGATGAAAGTGTGTTCCACTCCATGGTTTGATGAATATTTAGAATGGGTGCACTGAGCAAAGTGTAGCACTTGGACTGGTAAGCAAGCAGCTCGAAGTCAAGAACAAAGGTAAGTTCTCAGGCTATACTTTGGAGCAACTGAGATCTAATGCACTTAGTCTTGCATGGGGGTACAGGGAGGAGAAAGCTAGCTAGAGGGTAGTAGTAGCCAGGGGAGAATGTCAGTGGGATTAGCTTCAAAGGAGGTGATCACCAGGGAGTTGCATCAGCTTCTTTCAACAAAAACTGCAGGGAGAAATTAAAATGTAGGGAGAACAGAGACCAGGTTATTAAAAATATGGACTATCAAAATGCTGTCACTTCTGTGCCAAGACTTGTTTTTTTTTTCTTGTTTGTTTATTTTGTTTTCCCTCTTCCTTGTTTACACATACATGACAGAGATGGAAAGCTGAAGGAAGCAGATCAAATCCTTGCTATTAATGGACAAGCCCTTGATCAGACAATTACACATCAACAGGCTATCAGCATCCTACAGAAAGCAAAAGATAATGTCCAGCTAGTTGTAGCCAGGGGCACTTGCCCTCAGCTCATCAGTCCTGTAGTTTCTCGGTCTCCATCTGCTGCTAGCACAGTCTCAGCCCATTCCAACCCGGTGAGTATACCACAAATGTCTATGTGTTCAGTTCTGGGCATGTATTTACTTACTGCTGTTAGTATATCGAGATACTTTTTTGTAACTTGTAGGCACATTTCTCTCACAGTTTTTGAGTTTTTTCTTCTATTTATCTTTGTTGTGCCTGTTCCCATACGAAATAGAAAATATTCAGGCTTGCTGTGGAGAATCATATCTTGGATATATTCCTTTTTCCCAGCTGCCAAATTCAATGTATCCAGCAATGCAAATACAATGTTTACTTTAAGAAGCTTTACTATGAGGTAGCAATAATCAGGAGCTTTCTTTTCTCTTTGCCTTGTACGTGGGCAATGAGAAATTTTTGAAGCTTAGCAATATGATCTGCACCATCAGTTGTATGGGTGCTTCTCTGTTTCTTTGCTGTCTGTTAGTGATGTAGCTAAAGTAAAGCAGGAAGAGAGCGCCATGAAAATGTACTGTGCAGTGATCACTTTAGGACCCCCAGAAAACAACACTGTCACATTTCCTTTCTTCTGAAAGGTTTTGCACATCTAAGCGTAAATAGCATAGCTCAGAGACGTGGTGCTGTTAACTGTGTCTTCTCTTCCTGGTATATTACTCATGTAATAGCATGTCCTGGGATGAAATGACCTGTCTTTGGCTTCTGTAGGTTCTGTTGTTCAGTCATCTGTGGCCCTTCTTCAGGGAAATTGATCAGAGGTATATGGAGGAATCAGTCTGGAAGAAGCAGCTATTTTAGTGTTTATTTTAACCACTAGCATAAAATCTTTAGTCAGGGAGTTTCAGAATTACTCTTTTGTGTGCTGACTGTCATGATTTTGCCTGTCAGCACATAGGAGAGGCCTGCTCTCTTCCAGTATTCCTGTGACACAACCTTTTTCTCTTGTTTGATTGCCTCCATCTTCTCTGAACAGGTTCCCTTGCTGAAAAAAAAGTAATAATTCTTTCAAACCTGTCACTGCTTCTCCTGTTTTGTTGTGTTGTTTGGGTTGGTTTTTTATGCATGCCTTTTCCAGTCTTTGTGTTTTCTTTGCTATCACTTTGCTGGGGAAAAGCAGCTTTTCTGGAGCCATTCTTTTTGACTCAGGCTTTGCTTGATCATAATTGGTTTCTGTTAAGACTGCAGCTTCCCAAACAGGTGCTACAGAGCTTTGATTATTCCAAAAATAACTGCTTATTTCCAAAATCCTACCTGGCTGGATACCAGCTCTAATTTTAAATTTCAAATGAGTTTATGGTGTGGTTTGTTCTTTAGGACAAACAATGCCAGGAGCTTCCAGTCATTCATACAGTACCACCCAACACAAGCTAGCCTTGTGTCTTCTTTCAGAGCAGTTGCAGTCATGCAGAGCAGGAAACTTTCCATCAGAGCTACTTCATTCTGCTGCTGTTGACATTGGACAACACAGAAATCCATTAATTAATAGACAGGAAAATTTTGCTAATGTCTGCTTCACAATACCTGGTGCTGCTTTCAACATTAACCTCTAAACTGGGTTTATGCTTTCTCCTTTGCTGATGTGAACATGCACTTATCTGAAGTTTTCCAGTCCTGTGAGATTTCCTAGCAGCTGTGTATCTGTCACTGAATGCAGTGGGGCATAGAGGTGGACAGTAGGTTGCTGGTTAAATTTATTCTGCAGGTTCTTGAAAGGCCTGGCCTCACTACTCAGCTCTGGTTTGTACCAGAGAAATTCCAACTGTTATGGAATGGGCAATTCATTGCTCAAATATTATGTAGTCTTACACCTAATGAAGGGTCCTATATTTCTTTCTCCTGCCTTCCTTTATAAAAAACATACCCAAAAAAGAAGAGAAAATATTTTGCAAGTTTTCATACTTACATTGTTTTAGTAGTTGGCAAGCTTCTGTTTATTCCCCTTAGATTCACTGGCAGCACGTGGAGACCATTGAGTTGGTGAACGATGGCTCAGGTCTTGGATTTGGGATAGTGGGAGGAAAGTCAACTGGAGTGATTGTTAAAACCATTCTTCCAGGAGGGGTGGCTGATCAGGTAAATTCAACCTACCCTTCCATTTTCCATTAAGTAAGGTGTGAATTTACTCTTTACTTTTTATAATGCTAAGCAGTGGCAACTTTTTTTCTTATAAATAAAAAAGAGAGAGCTGGTGGTGAAAATGGTCCTCAGTAAAGGTATGCCTAGCACAGGGAATCTGTGCATTTAAATGTAAAAGCTGGATTAGGCTGTAAATCACATTTTCAAACCTGATATAGTTTACATGTTTGATCTGGATGTGTTTGGATTTGTAATTTTTCCATGAATATACTGAGTATAATTCAGGAGTGAGAGAGTAACCAAACACTTCATAGTTCTCTGACTGCTGAGAAGAGCATCCACCTCTCCACTGGGCTTACTAAAGCTTGGAGTAGGCATGCGGTTTCAGTTATTTGCATCAGGACACAAGCTCTGCACCTGCCTGAAGGGTTCATGTGAATTGAACTTGATGATCACATCTCATTTCAAGCCTGTCCATCAGACAAGTATCTATGGCTGTGTTAATGATGTTCAAGGATTGAATAGTTAGAGACTGGTCAGTATTTCAACCACAGAAGTGGTGGCCTGACAACAGGGTCTGGATATGAACGGACAGGGTTTACTACCACACACTTGCCATAAGCAGGTAGATGGTTTCTTTGCACAGACCAGTCTCTAATGTTTTTCATATGGGCTAAATTAATGTGAAGATTAAAGGTAAAGCCTTATGAGAGCAAAACAGTGTAAAGCAATATGAAGAACTCCATAATAGTAAGAGAGAAAGGGATTTTATTTTGAAGTTATGATTAGTCTTGCGGAACTTCTTTAAGTAGAAGTGCAAAGCTGAGTGTACTTTTGTATGCTGTCCTTTGGAAGTGTGTTTGGAAATGAAACCTGAAGTTCTCCAAACTACTTGCATTTCTTAAATACTAGTAGGTAGTAACCATAACTATATGCTTTTTTCTCCTGTGCTTGGTTAACTGCTTGAAAAAGAATGTCCTGGATATTTCTGGGGAAATTTCTAGTAGAATTAATGTCACTAGGCAACTGAGGTGTTTTGTTGGTTTTGTGTGTTTTTGTTTTGTTTGGGCTTTTTTTGGTTGTGGGTTTTGTTGGTTTTGTTGGTTTGGTGGGATTTTTTTGGGTGTGGGTTTTTTTTTTATGTTACCAGTATATTGATTCACACCCCAAAAAGTCACCTTATTTGTGAGTCTTAAAAGTGACTGCAGCTAAAAGTGACTGCAGTTGTGTAGTCTTCCTCTAATTGTATGGTATGTGGAAAAATAATGTGTTAATAGATGTTTTCTGTCATTGCTGTTCCTCCAGCATGGGAGATTGTGTAGTGGGGACCACATCCTGAAAATTGGTGATACAGACCTAACTGGAATGAGCAGTGAGCAGGTGGCACAAGTTCTTAGGCAGTGTGGAAATAGAGTGAAACTTGTAATTGCAAGAGGTCCTGTTGAGGACCTACCACCACCAGCAGTCCCTCCAGATGCACCAGTACCTATCTTCACAGCACAGAAGCAGGTGAGCAACAGTAAATATACTTAACTCATGGCAAACTTCTATTTCAAACTTCCATTTCTTTTAACTACTATTTGAATACCTCTCACTCTTATGTTCTTAAAGATAGAATTTTCTTTCCCAGTAGCAGTGTGCTCAGTCTGGGTGAATTTTAAATGTCATGAGTTCGCAGTGCAAGGAACTGTACACTGGAAGCCTTTTGGGATTAAGGCTTATGAAGTCCTGAGTATGACCTAAATAATTCTGGTTCTGGGTTGCTTGGGATTGTGTAGTAATACGTTGGAAACAAGTAAAGCCGTGTGGTTTTTCTGTTAGACAGAGCAGACCTGGCCAGCTGAGACTAGCCTAGCAGTGTGGGGGAAAGAGCCCTGGGGAGTTTGTGTAACCCTCAGGTGGGGAAAAGGGAAGTGTTGGGAGGCTTTTGGGTATGCAGTAGTGGACTCTGTATGCTTTGGGTTTCTTCTGTCACTATGCTTGTAGTTTCTGTAAAATGCTAATTGCTTTTCCATTTAAACTTTCCATCACTTCTGCAATCCATTTGTGTGAGTGTCATTCTTTTGCACCTCTCAAGGGGCAAGAGAGGATCTGCCTGGCCTCAAACTGGGACAGCCTGTTCTTTTCCTCTCCAAGAACAGTTCTTATTTCTGTATCACAGCAGCCATCCATCAGATGCTTCCTCCCTGTGCCAACCAGTACACAGATGCTGCTTTCCTGCATCACCTGGTATTGCTCATTTGCTAGACATCTTCCAAAAAAGTCAGCCAGCTGCTACCATTATTCCCCTGATGTATTGTAGTCTCTGTACCGTTACTCCTTTACAACTATGAGCCACTTAAAAATGCTGTAAACATTATTCTACCTTGTCAGCTCAAAAGCTCTGTAAAACAGGTCATTTGTATGTTTGTGGCAAAGCCTGGTTTCATGGGAGCCAGGAACAGTAGTATTTTGTCACATATAATTATGACCAGATACATTTACACGTGAATATGTGGAGTAAGTGAATGAGAGAAGGTGGTTGTGTTTAAGCCTGCAATTAGATATAGTTTATGCCTTACAAAGAATTTTTCATTTACTTTTCCTGTGGTATTTTTTCTTAATTTTATTTTATCTTCCCCTATACTTTTCAGTTGTGTTTTATTTCAGATAGGTCATTCTGGAAAACAAACAAATAAACAAAAAAAAACCCAACAAAAAACCCCCAAACACCCCAACAAAAACAACAGCAACAACAAAAAGCCCAAACAAAAAAACCAAACCAAAAAGAAAAACCAAACAAAAACCACCAATCAAAACCCAATAACCATAAAAATTTGTGCATGTTTGCCATGATTTTGCCTCTGTTAATTTCAGTACTATCTGTGCAAAACAAATATATTCATTCCATCTTTTGTAGCTGTGAGAGAAAGAAAATTAATCTTAACATGGCATCTTCTGAGCATCTAATAGGAGAGACAGACTGGTACTTAGGTGTTGCTACAGTAGAGAACTTGTCTGTATTTTGGATAAAGTGATCAATATTTAGCCTGAATATTAATTACCTGAAAATCAGCAGTCTTAAAAGGCAAGCTGAATATGATAATTTCATCTGTATATTTCTCCAGTATTTGCTTTTCAGAGGTTATATGGAGGTGTGGTGGGTTTAGAGGCAGACCCCCTCCCCACAACAACCATCCTCTGCTACCAAGAATGTGCTGGGTTGAGGCAGCCCCCTCTCTCCCCACCACGGGCAGGAATAAAACACTCAGACAAACGGATTGCAAAAGTGATGAAAGTTTAAATAGAAAGCAGTGAATGTTACAGAGAACCCAAAGCGCAGTGACAAAGGAAGATCTCAAAGCAAACCCAGAGGCATCCCATCCCCACCTGAGGGTACACCCGAGACCCTCAGGGCTCCTTCTTCCCCCTCCCTCTGCTGGGCTAGTCTCAGCTGGCCAGGCCTGAGACTGCCCATCCCCCTGTGGCCTTGGGCCTAGCCAGGCCCAAAGCCAGCAGACATCTCCCCCAGTTACCAGCTGACGGAGGAGGAAGAAAAGAGAAAGTGCTAGACTCTGCACTGGATCTTATAGTGGTGCAAAGAATTATGGTAGGAAATACACAATTTCCTGTGTCCATCCCTCTGGGCTGGACTTCTGGACACAGGAAGTGAACACACCAGGGGGGCACCCAGCTCAAACTGCAACATGAGGAATGAAGGCTGTATCTGCTGCTGCAGGATGCATGGTATTTCTTGTAATGAGGAAATGGCTCAAAGCCACCAAGTGGCAAAATTTCTTGCCACTTACCCCTCCATTTCCATCATTTTCAATACCTTGTTTGTGGTACATCTCTTCAATAAGGAGCCAGGCTATTTTTAAACAACTTTTGCCTTCTTGGAGGAAGCATTCAGTTAATGGTACTTATTAATTCATATCTGGAGTAAAGATGATGATGGAAAAGGCTTGATTTATCTATTTGTCCCTGACAGATATAGCATGGGTGAAGACTTTATTATGCTTTTAAAGCTTTTAGTGAGCTTTCCAAAATGAGTGCTTCTCATCATGTCCTGTGTAGATGCCTATCCTGAAAAAATTCTTAAGGTTATGGAAATTGGCGGAGATTTTTAGTGGTATTGCCGGTGGCCAAAATAGTCCTGTATTATCAAGAAGAGTAGTTGTAGTAGATATTGGTAGGGATTGTTATTGTTTAACTAGTTGGAAGTGTAATTTCTGATTTCTATACCGTTGTTTTGAAGTGTTTTAAAATCAAGACATGTAATTGCCTCACTGGTAATAGCTTTTACTAAGTTTTAAACTTGGCATACATATGAAAAAATAGCTGCAGTTACTGAACAGGAGTTTAAACTAATAGACTACAAAATAAATTTTTTGGTAGTTCTTTTTAGTAACACAGAAGTCTAAAACTAGTCCTAGGAAATCTCAGAATGATCGCAAGCTACATATTCTAATATATAAGCATTCATGGCTTGTGTAACTTGCCATACAAGAAGTCCATTGTTAAATTTGTACAATTTTTTCCTGTTACTGTGTTAATCAAATAATGATTTTATAGGCTAGAGGGTAATACCTGTGGGGCAGAGAGGGCATGATCTACATTGCTTTACAGTGAGGAATATTACCTATGTTTAGTTTTTCTGCTGAACACTAAATGAGAGCAGAAGAAAAGCTGGTATTTAATTTTTGCATTTATGTCTAATTTTACATGTTTATGATAGCAAAGAATGTGATGGATCTTTAAGGAATAAAAAGCTTCCTTTCTAATCATGCTTTTCCTTTTAGGCAGATGCTTCCATTGATAGCTATGAAGATGGGGAGAAGTTCAATGTTGAACTCACTAAGAACAACCAGGGATTAGGAATAACTATTGCTGGTTACATCGGAGACAAAACATCAGGTAATGATTCTTGCAGTTTACTCTACAGTCTGTTGTGTATGTTCTATAAGCATCAAAGAATTTTAGTTTTGATGTTACATCTCTTAAAAACCATCTGCCATCTATTTTTAAAGGAATCAGTTTTATTATAAAATCCCATCTCAGCATTTTAAAATCTTTATATTAGCTCTTTTTAAAGCTTGTGCTTTTATGTTTTTTCAAAACAATTCTAAAATAGATCGAGCCATTTTCATTAGAGCTAGCTGGGCTTTTTAAATGACATTTTAATTTTTTGAATGCTCTTACAAGAGAATCCACTAGTATTCTGAGTAGCTTTAGGGAGGTGTTATTTTTTAAACAATTTGTATAGTACTGCTCAACTGCACAAGATCAAGAATTCCTTAGTGTCTTCCTTAGTGTCTTCTCCATGATGAATGTTTGTTCACCTCTCACCTATTGCAGCAAATAAACAAATTGTGTACAGTTGTGTATTTTTATTTTGTAATTTTCAGTACATTTCCTGAAAAATTATCAAAAACTCTGTTTGGTCTACCTAGGGAAGATTTGGTAAATGCAGTACTGCTGGGAAGGGACAGTTGTTGAATGTGTTGTGAGACCTCTCAAAATGCAGTTGGTCTGACTTTCAGTCATGTTCGTGTTAGAAAAATGTATGGGCAGATATATCCCACAGTGTTGGCAGTTCATAGACTTTTTTTTTTGGCTTTTGGAAGCTAGTCTAAATTTAAAAAATTTCTTCAATAGGACAAGATGGTCACAGTTTGTCTAAGTCCACTCCTCAGCAGCTTCCTGTTGAATCTTCTTGTGATAGAACAGTAATAGAACTAATTCAGGTTTGTGACTTAACAACTTTGCTGTTAGAGAAACAGCAATAAAACTACTGGACAGCAAGATCACAGAATCACAGAAACATTCAGGTTGGAAAAGACCCTCAGGATCATCAAGTCCAACCGATAACCCTGCTCTACAAAGCTCACCCCTGAACCATATCCTCAAGCACCACATCCAAACAACCTTTAAACACACCCAGGGTTGGTGACTGGACACAATACTTGAGATGTGGCCTCACCAGAACTGAGTAGCAGGGAACAATTGCCTCTCTACTCCTGCTGGACACAGTGTTTCTAATACAAGCCAGGATGAGGGGAGACCTGGGCAAGCAGAGTATGTTTCCCAGTCTTGTTGATTCTATGATTCTATGATTCTCTGCATTCAACAAAGGAGGGAGATTTTCCCTAGTCCTTCTTTTGTTAATGAATTTATAGAAAGTTTCTTTATTATCCTTTATGGCTGTAGATAGGTTGGGCTCTAGCTGTGCTTTGGCGCTCCTCATTTTCTCCCTGCATAGCTTTACTCCATCTCTACAGTCCTGATGAGAGACATGTCTCCTGTTCCAAAGGCCATAGACTCTCCTTTTGTTCTTGTGGTCCAGCCAAAGGTCCCTATTCAGCCAGGCTGGACACCTTCCCTGACAACTCGTTTTTCAGCACGCAGAGACAGCCTGCTCCTGATCCTTTAAGACTTCCCTCTTGAGGTATGCCCAACCTTCCTGGACTGCTATATCCTTCAGGGTGGCCTCCCAAGGGACTTTGTCACTCAGTCTCCTGAACAGGCCAAAGTTTGCCCTATGGAAGTTCAAGGTGGCAGTTTTACTAACCCCTCTCCTTGTTTCCCCAAGGGTAGAGAACTCAGTCATCTCATGATCGCTGAGCCCTAGATGCTCCAACTTTTACTTCCCATGCAAGTTCTTCCCTTTTCACAAGAAGCAGGTCCAGAAGGGCACCTTTCCTGGTTGGCTCCCTCACCAGTTGTGTCAGGAAGTTATCCTCCACACACTCCAGAAACCTCCAGGACTGTTGTCTCTCTGCTGTATTGTATTCCCAGGAGACATCCAGGAAGTTGAAGTCTCCCACAAGAACAAGGGGAAGGGATTGTGAAACCTCTCTCAACTGCTTATGAACAATTTCACCTACCTCTTCATCCTGGGTGGGTAGTCTGCAACAGATTCCCACCGTGATGTCACTTTTGCTGGCCTTACCCCTGATTCTTACTCTAAAGAATTCAACCCTATACATAGAATACATAGAATACATAGAACAAACCAGGTTGGAAGAGACCTTCAAGATCATCGTGTCCAACCCATCAACCAATCCAACACCACCTAAACAACTAACCCATGGCACCAAGCACCCCATCAAGTCTCCTGAAAACCTCCAACGATGGCGACTCCACCACCTCCCCAGGCAGCCCATTCCAATGGGCAATCACTCTCTCTGTATAGAACTTTTTCCTAACATCCAGCCTGAACCTCCCCTGGCGCAGCCTGAGACTGTCTATCATGCCCTTCATTAATTTGCATAGTTTCATGTTTCTCTAACATAGAGGGCCACTCCACCACCTCTTTTTCTTTGCCTGTCCCTTCTGAAAAGTTGGTACCCATCAATTGCAGCACTCCAGCTGTGGGAGTCATTCCACCACGTTTCTGTGATGGGTGCTGTATCATAGTTTCCCAGTAGCATAATGGCGTGGTCTGCATCCGAATCTTCCATAAATGACAAATAGCATATTGTCATGTTATTGTATAGCACTTGCAGGATATAAAAACCCTTGGAAATTTAGTAAGAGTAGCCATTTAGTTAATCACAAAACCTGTAACAACAACAAATGAAGTAAACCCTAAAAGTTTCATTCTTCCTAAGCCTCAGTGTAGTCATTGGAGCAGAACATAGCCTTAGATCTCTTTCCTGGTAATTTTTGTTATATTGTGGCAGCGTAAAAGGTGAGTGTCACATCTGCAAAGGCACTAGGGTGTCTAAGAGCTGTTAGAACCCATTCTGTAGTGAAGTATTTCCGCTCAAATGCATTCATTTAACAGAATGGGAATGTTCATTGAGAGACAGTAGATTCTGCTAGGAGTTCTGATATCAGTATTACAGACCTGTAGCCTTCAGACCTTATTCGTTGTCAGTTCATGCTAGGATTTTTCTTACTTTTGTCTATACTCTTCAAAATGTGTATGTATGAACTCCATAGGTTTTCACTTTAATGAGTGTTTCAAATTGCAGTGTGTTTTTACTGAAATAGGTTTTCTCTTGTAAAATTCCCTTTCTGTAGGTGTTCTGAATGTACAACATCCCCTTCTCATTAAAAAATGGTAACTGTCTAAAATGGTTTTGCTTTTTGAAATTCTTCTGTGTCTTCGTTTTGTTTTGTTTTTACTGACAGCTGTAGATAAAAACTGGTTTAAATGTTAATCCTGCTTGCCTATAATTTTCTGCATTTCAGGATCCAAGTATGCGGTTTTGTAAGCAGTTATTAAGTACATTGAAAATACATAATTTACCAGGTTACTACACTCAAACTGAATTTTGTTTCCTACAGTTTTAAATCTGACCAGGAGTTAGGAGATACATTTTATTTTGTCAATGTTGGTTTCAACATTTAGATTAAAATAAGTTACACTACTTTGTCTCTTGCAAGCAAGAATTGGAAACATTGACATTGTGACATTTTGTATACAGTCTGGTCCAATGCAACCTGACATTAATTAGACTCATCCTTTAGGGAAAAAAAAAATGCAAACCTATGTTCTGCTTAAAACATATGCTTTCTTGATTCTTTCCTCATCTTAACTGGGGGATAGTGTTTTCATTCTTCTCCTCCATTTGACTGGTGGGATTAGTTGGAGATTGTTGTATTATTTGAATTGTTTTTAATAAATAATTTGATTTAATTTTTTCTCCATCCCAGAACCTTCTGGAATCTTTGTGAAAAGCATTACAAAAGGCAGTGCTGTTGAACATGATGGCAGAATCCATGTGGGAGATCAAATTATAGTTGTAAGTAAACAGTAAGAAGAGATACCTGTCTGCAAAACTTTACATCTTTAAGTTGCAAGAAATGCTCATGTAGTAGTTGATTAAAAAATTTAAGTGTTTAAATGCTGAGTCCTTTTTTGGCTAAGTATTTGATCATGTTATCTTTCTGATTGTGCTACTTCTGCTTAACTTGTATATTTTAAGAAAACCCACGTTGTTTGTGTGTATCATCAATATGAGTTTCAGAACTGCTTAGTAAAGGCAAATTATTTTTAAAAGTATCACCTTTAAGTTATAAATGCTTAATCAAATAAGAAGATATTTTCATGCGTAAAAAGTTGGTTGTGTGGTAAAAGTTAAGTCATGAATGCAAAAATTGTAGTCCTTGCATTTGTGTGAAGGCAGCAGTAAGAGCAAATTGTAGACTCTCCCCAGGTAAAATGTTCTTGCATGCTTGTTTTGTGGAAATTCATGTGGTTTTTATAATGATTTAAATGTTGATTACCAATACCTAAGGTTATTTATTCCAAAGTTTAATTCTTTTTCCCTTTACTGCATATGCATAAGGAGAAAAAAAATTTGAGTGACTTTGGAGGAAAAAAAAAGAAACAACACAAAATCAAAATATTTTAAAAATTTGATTTGCATAAGTGTGGAGGAAAAAATTAAGTAACTCCAGCTCATTTTCGGTAACTTTCTATTTAGAAGAGCACCAGAATTGGTAGAAGTTCAGAGAAGAGAACATAATGATTAAGGGCCCAGGGAGAGTCACTCTTGTTTCAGGAGGAATTAAAATAATGAAATATGTATTGTACAGATAAACTGAAACATCGGCAGGAGCAAAGGAATATCATATTGTTATGAATATTTTGGAAATAACAGATCCTGAGAGATGAGATGGAGAAAGAATGGAATAATATGGAGTTCACAGGGAGAATAAAAAGTGATAGGTACTAGGGATTATGGAATGAAATAGAGTATTTCCGAAGTCTTGAGTTTCAGACAAATCCCTCAGATAGTGAGGTAATGGGTTAGCTTCCAACAGAAGTGGCCGAAATCTTGTTCTTGAAAATACTAAAAGGGACTAGGGATAACATGTGGCTGGCTGGGACATTTTTGTATTGGCAAATGGAACTTCATAGTGTTCAGTAGTAGACTTCACCGTGTCTGAGGTTACTTGGCCTCGGAACAGCTGTGTGCTGTAGTTCTCCCTACCACAGTGGAAGGTTGTGTCTCTTTTTACCTTCCTGATCTTGACTGTGTTGATTTCTTCAGCTAATGTTTTCTTCGTGGAGGTGGAGATGGCTCAAGTGGTTGAGCAGCCAGGCTGTGCTGCATCCTATCACACATTGCAGAGCAAATCTGCCTGGCCCCACTGTGTTGGGCACCCAAAGCACTTCTTCCCGTTAGCTGCAGTACTGGTTGTTACCCAACCAGTGGAAAGGCTTAGTGTATCTAATGTCATTAAACTGTCCATGGTTTTATTACTGTCCTTCTGCTTTCTCCTCAGGCTAACAGCTGCTGAGAACTCACCATATTCTTTTGCAGTGGACGTTTATTTTATTTTTTTCTGAGTGGTGTCTTGTGGGCTGAAAAGCTGTTTAATCTTGCAGGTGGATGGAACAAATCTTCAGGGGTTTACTAACCAGCAAGCAGTTGATGTTTTGAGGCACACAGGTCAAACAGTTCGGCTCACTTTGATCAGAAGAGGGCTTAAGCAGGAAAGTGATACTCAGCCCCAGGAGGACTTCAGTGCTGTTGTTGAAAAAGACTTACTGTTCCAAACAATAGACAGCAGCGCAGCTAAAGGTAATTAAAACTGCCTTTGCATTTTTCTTCTTAGTTGCGGAGTGGAAATAAAACAGGCCAGATTTATTTTGTGTAGCTATTACTCATGGCAGAGCTGTCATACAGGAGGTTTGATTAAGCTTTTAGACACAGTGGTATTATTTACTGTATTTTCAAAGTAAGTGATGAAAGCTCTGCACTGTATTGCACTTGTGGCTGAGTTGCTTTAAGGCTTTGATCCTGTGAATCTCCAAATGGTAAGGCAGTAAACATTTTATTTGTGCTCAAGGGTGAGAGCTGCATTCAGGAGCAATAGAAGTGATGCCCACCACAATTGTCAAAAGCAGTTCTTGGTTGCTTTTGCTCTTGTATGTCAGGGTCAAAACCTAGAGGCATGAGAGGAGCAGCCCCTATCTATAAGCTACTAATAGTCTGGTTGGGTAGTAATGGTATATATGTACAAAGTTCAGAAGCCAATAACCAATATTAATTTTGTTGGTGGTGAAATGACATCAGTGAAGCTTAATGTTACACTGTTGAACTCTTCAAGTTTTTTTGCCAGACCTAGAAAGTCAGTGTGTTTGAACAAAATACCTGCACAGAGGCTGCATACATGAACAGATTTTTTTTTTTTTTGGCTACTTGTGTTACAAGTTGATGGTAGCAAAAGTATATCACAACTCACAGACAGAGTGATAATCCCCACCTCACACAACAATTTGAAAGATTAGGTAGTATGTACTCTATATGCTATCTTCTCATGTCCACCTTTAGCAAAAATTGCAGAGGAAATCCTCAGAAATTACCCTTTCTTCAGCCTAGAGGTGACCAAGACAGTTGCCATCCAGCAACATACCTACCAGAACTCTGTAGAATGAGAGGCTTTGTACAAGTGAAAGATCTGTCAGATATGCATTCTCCCAAGTCTGTAGCATTTCACTTTTTCAGTGTCAGCTTCCTGATCTGTGCAGAGGAAAGAAAAGACAAAAAAAGAGACAGTACAAGACTGCAAAAAAATGTTACATGTTTTCCAGTAGCTTTTCCTTGAATCATAGAAATGCAGTTACTCGTGGTTAGTTCATAGAAAAATTCACTGGAGAAGGCAGAGCAGGCAGATGAAATGGAAGATAAAATGTCTTTAAAATATGGCATTTCTTCTGGGCTTCATGTGCCAGCTTGTGTTTGCCAAATGGATCCTGTGAAGTCCAGTCAAAGAAACTGTCAGTGCCCTAAGGCATACCTGTGAGCTTGGTGAATAGTTTAACACATAAAATAGCTGAAAAGGTTTCTTCTTTTGCCAGGTAACAATGAAAAAGAACAGGTATACCCATCATTGCCGTGCAGTGCCAGTGTGGTAAATACTGGAGAGAACATGAAACAACAGGAAACAGGTTCTCAACATCTAATATTTTATTCTATGAAAATACACTTGGGTGTGCTTACACAAGGATCAGATGTTTGTGTTCTTTTCTATCTCATTTGCTATCCAGCTGAGTACATCTAGAAAGTAATTGTATGTGTAAGCATGTACTACTGAGTGTTGCATGATTGTTGAGTACCGTATGTGTCTGGGTATAGTTGTGTCAAAGATGCCACATAAAGAAAACTGCTTGTACTACATGCTCAGCCCTCTTTTTAGTCTGTTTCTGTGTTTCTACTCTTTTCAGTCTAGCTGTGTATTAAACATTTCCATCCTCGTTCCCCAACATGCCTTATCTTCCCAACTGCTTGCAGCAGTCCAGCTGCAGTTCCAGATAAACTTCCTTTTCACAAATTCTTCAGCTTGCATTAATTTTAATGTGTTCTCTGATAATCTTTGAAATTCAGTTAGTTCTGGTGCACTGATATGCTCTGACTTTTCCTGTACTGAATGTCAGTGAGAGTCAAGAACTTAAACTTGTAACAAAGTTTCTAGTCTTTGCCTGTGACAAATACTCAGATCTGAAGAGCTTGATACATACTGTAGTACACCACAGACCCATGGACCTTTAATACGGTGTTCTTAAATATCCTGTGTTTGCTGGCTGTTGAATCTAAATACAGCTTTTTTTTTTTTTTTGCCTTAAACATGTTGAACAAGAAGAAAATGAGCAGGAGAAAAGAGTTTCTCTGTCTTTTTCAGCTTACAAAGTTAAGAGTTGCTGCAGTTTACTGCCTAGCCTATCATGGTTATTTTCCACAGCATCATTACTTTCCTCCTCTCCTTCCTTTCCAATGTCATTACTGATACTAGAATTAGAATTGTTTCTCATCATATTTGTGCACATTAAGTGAATCTAACACTCCCTTCCCCACCACCAAAAAGGAAAAAAAAAATAGGAGGGGGAAGAAGCAGAGGAAATTGGACTTGTATTTTCTCACTACTACATAGGGCCTACAGTTTCCAAAAAGTCTTTTACAGTTGTGCTCATAATTGTAAAAACAGAAAACCTCCAGATTATGTTTGAAATCTGCCCTTGGATGCTGTAAAATATGGTCTGTCTGAAAGAATCAGGATGCACTGTCAGTTACATAAGTATTTAGGCCCTCCTCCTCAGTCAGTCTGATCTGGTTTAACAAATACCTGGGTCATACATGTTAATTTTATTTCTTTTGCTCAGTGCTCCTTGTCTTGCTTAAGTTACATTTAGTTCACTCAACATTGAGACTAATTGTGTCCTTTCATCCCAGCCATGCTAAACTTTTTGACTGAACTTTGTGTCTTTCAAAATATGCCGTTAGTTTTGTAGTGTGGGATCTAATACTGTTTTGCAAGTTTTTCCTCTGGTGAGATAAAGCATGCAAAATTTTCAGTCATATTTAGGAGAGCTCCAGCATTGTGGATGATGTAGTCTTGCATGGTCCACATACTTTATCTGTTGTAGGAGTAGACAGAATGTTTTATTTTCTGTCACAGTAATCTCAGACATAACTTTTAGATTTCCAGATAACTGCTACAGAAGAGGCAGCTGCAAAGGCAAAATGGCAGAGAATTATGGGTTCCAATTATGAAATAGTGGTAGGTGAACTTTGATTACTATTATTAAATGTCTTTTCATCTGTCCACCTAATATGTTTGTATTGTATTTGCTACTTTGTTTATAAAAACTACATATATGTTCCTTAATCTGTGGATACTGCTTATTTTGACTGTAGTTTTGAATTACATACACATTTTTCTGTGTTGGTTTTAGTAAAATAGTCACAGTCACACTGATTTCCTAGCTTTAAAAGAAAAAAATATAATTTGTTAAGGTACTTTCGTTAGCTAGAACTTCAGGTTATTGGTTGAAACTGCCCACCCATACTGAATATTGAATGAATTGTTTGATGTAATTATCTAAATAATACATAGTACATTTACTACAGATACATATGAAGAATCAGTATCTGAGTTTGGGACTTAACTTCAGTATCATAAGTCAGAGCTAGAGTCCCTGCAAAAGTATGTATTGTTAAATGTATTTTTGTCATATTGTCCTATTGGGCATTTGAACCTGAAGTAGTATGTGATCAGTTTCAATTTTTACCTGGATGTCAAGTTTTTTTACCTGGCAGGTTTCTTTTTCACCGACTGTTCATTTTTTACCTGTGTTACACATCACATCATTTCTAGTTTTGCACTTCTGCAGTATTAACCTCATTGTAAATGGAAGTGGAAATTAACAGATATGGCTGTAAATATGTCAAAAGTAACTATTTCTTAATCTCATTTTAGGTGGCTGTAGTTAACAAATTCAGTGAAAGCAGTGGGTTAGGGATAAGCCTTGAAGCTACAGTGGGACATCATTTCATCAGATCTATCTTACCAGAGGGGCCAGTTGGACGAAGTGGCAAGCTATTCAGTGGAGATGAGCTGCTGGAAGTAAGTTAAAAATGCTACTTTATCTTAGTTTGTATTCAGAAAGATTCATGAGCAGTGACTTGCTTCTCATAGGTTTTGACTTCAGGAGTGCAGCGTATCTATGTGTATACCAGTTGTAATCAGAAGTGCTTGAGCAGTCACTTTGTATGCACTTAGACATATTTATGCAGATGCTTAGATTAATTTCTCAGCTGATAGCTGATTTTTCAGATACAGGTCAAGGTCCGCAAAAATAGTACCTAGCAAAAGCATTAAGATTTAATAAGAATATCCCTACACAGTGAAGAGACTGAAGACCTGTTTACTTTTATATTTTTCTTAGAATTAAAATGTCCATTCGATTGATATGAATATAATAAATACAAATGGACAGTGTGAGGTTTTCTAGAATGGTGTCATGCAATATATAGGACTATCCACTCAGTCCAAAACATACCTTAGTGCTGATTCTGAGCACCAAATTGAGTAGAAATTATGGGTTGACCGTGAACATTAAAGTGTTGTGGTTGGTTTGTTTGTATTTTCCATTTTCTAAAAAAAAGGTGGTGAGTTTCTGTTTTTTGAATCAATTTTTGTTCATTGCACTTTTAAATGCTGTGTATTACTAAACATTGCATCTTCTTCGTTTACGGAGGTGAATGATACCTCTTTGCTTGGAGAAAACCACAAGGATGTCGTCAATATCTTGAAAGAACTGCCTATTAAGGTGACAATGGTGTGCTGTCGTCCAGTAGCTCCCCCCATCACTCAGCCGGAAGTATTGGAGAGTATAAGTCTATCTGAGATTCAGCTCACAGAAAAGGTATGTTGTCTTAAAAAAAATCTCTGAGAAAAATGTCTATTTCCTTAAAAAATCCAACAAAAAAACCCAACAATTAAAGTTGTTGTGCAAGATTGGAAGTATGTTTTAACATATTAGGACTTTGAATTAATAAAATGAAAATGGCAAATTATGCTCATCATCTGTACTTTAGGTCACCAGTATGTCAATCCTATCTACCCAAGGTAAGGCTGTGAGCTGTGGTGGTATGGCAAACTGAACTGGATTTTCTTTAGAATCTGAATATATTTGCTGATTCTGTGATTCTGTGAGAAAGTTCTTCACTGAGAGAGTCATTAGCCATTGGAATGGGCTGCCCAGGGAGGTGGTGGAGTCACCATCCCTGGAGGTGTTCAAGAGGGAATTGGATGTGGCACTTGGTGCCATGGTTTAGTCATGAGGTCTGTGGTGACGGGTTGGACTTGATGATCTTTGAGGTCTCTTCCACCCTTGGTGATTCTGTGACGCTGTGATTTTGAAGTTTTCTTTCTGGATTTGTATTGTGCAGAATTCTTCATGTATTCACTAGCAGAGATACTTCAGTCACTTGGTAGTGCAAAGCTCTAGGCACTAAATATGTAGGAGTGTCCTGCAGTATAACATGGATGAGAATGGCCTATCCCTCAAAGGGAAAAAGATTCGAGGAAGGGAATTGGCAGGTCTCATTGATAGGGCTTTAAACTAGATTTGAAGGGTGAAGGGGCTGAAACCAGTCCCCCCTGCTAGGAGTATGGGGGTGATAAGCTGGAGCCTGGGGCTAAACCAGCAGCCCAGCTGAAGTGCATGTACACTAATGCACGAAGTATGGGCAACAAACAAGGAGCTTGAAGCCTTGTTACAGCAGAAAAGTTACGATGTAGTTGCCATCACAAAGACGTTCTTAGAGTGTATGGAGCATAGCTTCTTATCACAGCTGCTGTGTGAGCCTACCAGGGGTAAGGCTCTGCTTGACCTCCTGTTCACAAATAGGGAAGGGCTGGTGGGTGATGTGGTGGTTGGAGGATGTCTAGAGTCCAGCAACCATGAAATAATTAATTTTTCAGTACACAGTCAGTCTAAGAGGGGCAAAAAGGAAAACTTCACTCTGGACTTCAGGAGGGTAGACTTCAGGTTACTCAAGGAACTAAATCAGAAGGTTCCTTGGGAAACAGTACTTAAAAACAAAGGGGTCCAGGAGGGCTGGACCTACTTCAAGAAAGAACTCTTGAAGACACAGGAACAGGCTGTGCCAGTGTGCCGGAAGATGAGCCACTGGGGCAGATGGAATGGGCTGCCAGGGGAGGTGGTGGAGTCACCATCATTAGAGGTGTTTAGGAGGAGACTTTATAGGGTGCATGGTTGCATGGTTTAGTTGATTAGGCGGTGTTGGATGATAGGTTGGATGAAATGATCTTGAAGGTCTCTTCCAACCTGGTCTGGTCTATTCTATTTCTATTCTATTCTATTCTATTCTATTCTATTCTATTCTATTCTATTCTATTCTATTCTATTCTATTCTATTCTATTCTATTCTATTCTATTCTATTCTAAAAAGGGATGCATTTTTAATCCTGAGGTTTTGGCAAGGCACCAAATTCAGCTTATATGTGCTAAGCTTTTCTATGAAACTAGGAAACTGAAGAAGATATTTGCATGCAAGAATATGTGTGTGTTTTCTTCTTGTAACTGCTCTGAATCCTGTCAGTGCTACTATGTTTAGATCAAGGCATGTTATTAGATGTACTGTTTAACAGTTATTTCCTGTGCATTTGGATACATGTACTATGGAAATTTTCTGAAGTTTCTTAGTTTGACAGAAATTCCATTTAGAAATACATTTTCTGGTGAGCACTTTCATATACTTCCAACATAGCTATTTTGTTACAATAATGTGTGAATTCTGTCCTAAGTTTATCAGACACACTTACAAAGAGAGTGTTAAGATACACGTGTAATGGGTTGGGACGAATCCCCTCCCCACCATGTGCAGAAATAACAACTCGAACAAACAGATTGCAAAAGTGATGGAAAGTTTAAATAGAGAACAGTGAATGTGTACAAAAAAGAAACATAGTGACAAGAAAGAGACCAAAATAGACCCAGAAAGACCCCAACCCCACCTGAGGGTGCACCCAAAACCCCCAGGGCTCCTCCTTCCCCCTCCTACTGCTAGGCTAGTCTCAGCTGGCCAGATCTGAGACTGCCCATCCCCCTGTGGCCTTGGGCCTAATCAGGTCCATGGCCAGGAGATCTCTCCCCCACTTACCGGGTCTCGGAGAGGAAAGGAAAGAGGAAGTGCCAGACCCTGCCACAAAATTTATAATGGTGCAAGGGATTATGGTAGAAATACATAATTTCCTGTGCCCACCCACTGGGCTGGACTTCTGGACACAGGAAACACCCCTGTAGCAGAGGGCACCCGGCCCAAACTCTGACAACATGTTACTTAGTTTTTATCTTTTACTTTGTGAACAGAGTTTTGTGTCTGCAGTTTGAAATACAATTGCATTGTATTGGTGAACATTCACTCTTTCTTGCAGGCTCACATAGAACTTGGATTCATTGGCTCCTCAGAAACAGAGGAAACAGCTTTGGAAATAGCTGAAGAGCGTCAGAGTATGGAAGAGGTTCAAAGTTCATCTTTGGCGATGTGGGAAACAGAAGTACAGCACATTGAACTAGAGAAAGGGAGTGTGGGACTTGGATTTAGCATATTAGACTACCAGGTAAGTGCCACACTTTTTTTTTTAAATAAAGGACAAAATACTTTGTATTATGTGGATCTTACAATATGAGATCCATATATATAAATACATTTTTTAAGGGTTAATGGAAACCAAGCAACATAGTAAAGCTAAAGGAATGTCACTATTAGTAGGTATGCCACTTATTCCTCTTTCTGTATCAAGGCTTCAATACATTACTTACTTCTCTTTCTGTGTCAAGACTGGTCTGGAAAAACAGATGGTCTGCTATATACTGAGGTCTTCAGAAAGCTCATCTTTGAGTGCCCTGGTGGTAGTGAATGATGTCATCAGAATATTGGGCATTTAGCCATGCATTTTGCACCTCCAGTGAGGTACTTAGGGTAAGATCCAATAAAGGACTTAAGTGCTTAAAGCAGGATTTACTAAAATCCAGAACTCCAATTCTGAAATCCCTTTTTTTAGCTGCTGTCTGTCCAGGATGTGCCTAAATGCCTCTGTTCATTTAGTGTTTGACTTCAGAATTCTTGGTATCTTAAAAAGTATCTCTTAATGTGTGCCAGTGAACAGCTCCGTGCCTGTCTCCTGCCTGGTTTTGGTAAGGATCCCAGAAAAAATGTTCCTGCTGTTCCTGGTTATCACAGTGGACAGTTTTTTTTTTGACTTCAAACAATTTCTCCTCAGGTCAGTATAGGCTTTTGGTCACCTGTGGTACTGCAGGACGCAGTCTTGTCCCAGGTCACTGCTGAATCTTGTTCGTAATAGTGTATGCGTTTTCATCTGGCAGCTACTTCCAGGTGCCAATTATGGCCATGAAGCACTGCTTAGAATTAACCTGTGCCTCAGTAGTGATTTCACAGAATCACAGAAATATTCAGGTTGGAAAAGATCCTCAGAATCACCAAGTCCAACCGATAACCCTGCTCTACAAGATTCACCCCTAAACCATATCCCCAAGCACGAAACAACCCTAAAAAGCATCCAGGGTTGGTGACTCAACCACCTCACTGGGCAGCCCATTCCAATGTCTGTCCACTCTACCCCTGAAATTTTTTTTACTAATATCCATTTCCATTTGCACACTGCTAAAGGTGACATTAGTGTATTCTAATAATCTGAAGGATAAGGACACTTAAACTATAGAGGTGATTTTTTTCATAAAAACTGATCTACTGTCATCTAAAGTGGCTGGGTTAACATAGTGAGAACTATTTCCAACAATGTCCTTGGGTTATTAAAAGCTCATACATAAAAATTAGCCTCTCAAGACTTAAAAGAGTAAAGAAAATGAAGTGTTTTTCTTCCTTTTATTTTTCTAGGATCCTGTTGATCCAGCAAACACTGTAATTGTGATTCGCTCATTAGTTCCTGGGGGTGTGGCTGAGCAAGATGGCAGACTTCTTCCTGGAGATCGGCTTATGTTTGTCAATGACATTAACTTGGAAAATGGCAGCCTTGAAGAAGCAGTACAAGCACTGAAGGGAGCCCCAACAGGAACAGTTAAGATAGGAGTTGCGAAACCACTGCCTGTAAGGATTTGGGAATTTGATGAGTGCTTTTCATGTCATTTTGGTCCATGATGATTCTGACTTTGGCATGTAGCTTTTGTGCTTTGGGGTACAGCTAGGTGGCTCAAAACATCCAGAAACTGCCTTTAACAGATTCCTGTATGTCCTTGCATGTAGGAGCAGCTAGTGTGGGTGTATGACTGCTGTACTGATCACAGGATCTAGCACACCTGTCTGGCCCTTGAGAAAACATTGAAGTGCCTTGCAATGAGCAGAGTGTTTCAGGGTAGCAAGTTGCTAGGCATAATTTCATACATTCAGGACTCTCTGAATATGTGCCATGGGGACATAAAATCAGTTTTATTTGTGTTGACTGGAATTTGCCTTTTCCTGTGCTTTGCAAGGTATAGGACTTAAGCAGTCTTTGTATGTGGACTGTGTACTCCCTGTTTAAACAGTGGTGAGTAGTCTTCAGTTCATATGCCTCGAACTGGTTATTTTAGTGTAGCCATAAATAATTTCAGCCTTGATTTTAGGAGGTAGTCTGTAAGGATTAGAAGGATGAGACTGAAGGATATGTAGGGTGACCAAGACAGTGTTTATGAGTAAGATGCTAGTGGACTTGTCCCCCTGTTGTGCTGAATTGCAATCAGGAGGGTGACATTGGTTCATAGTCCAACGATCCCTTTCACTGTATTTGTAAGCACAAATACAGTCTTTGGAGATAATTTTTTTATTTTCATGGAATGATAATTTTCTAATCCTTGCAGATGCAGATATCAAATTTTCATTCTTAGCAGATCTTTCAGAAAGGGAGAGAAAAGAGAGAAAATTCTATGAAAACCACTGACGTTTATGTTACTAAAAGCTTTGATACTTCTTTAACTTGCTTTGTTTAATTTTTTGTGGTGAAGACACACTGAAATGTTCTTGCAGATCAACATTTTTATACTTAAGATGTCACTGTAAAGGAGAAAGTATATGAGGATTTAGTTTATCTTCCTGGCATTTGCACTTTAATATGTTATATATTATGCTTGCCAGCTAAACATTGCAAATGATCACTGGGGTCTTTGCAGTATTGGATGAATACCCCTGCTATAAAATTATGCTGGAAAAAGCTTCTGCTTTAGAGTCAGAATTGTATTTTGTCCTCTTAAGTGTCCATTACACCAGCAGATAAAATCTTAAAACCTGGCCTATGAATACAGTCTTTCTGCCTGCTAACAAGATTACTATGTGGCTAGCAACAGTGTAAAGGCCTCTGGTATTAGGCTCTTCCCATTGTGAGAGCTCTGATGGTAGTTTACTACATGCTTAGCAAGAGCAGGAATTGAAAATGAGTTTTAGACAAAACTGTAGCATATCTGCGTAGACTTTTTCATTATTTAAATGAGATGTGAAGCTGAATCAATTCAGGTAAAAAAAAAATAAATCTATTATACCTGTCTGCACTGTGATTGAAATGAAATCTTCACTGCATTTGGAATTAATTTTCCTCTAAACCCATACACGTAATGCACTTGCACACTCTGTGTCCTGGCCACTCACCCAATTCAGAGCTCCGTTCTTTCTGCAGCTTTCACCAGAGGAGGGCTATGTCTCTGCTAAGGAAGATTGCTTTTTCTACACTGCCCAGTCACTTGAGGAGGAGGGGCCAGCTGATATAGCCCTCTTCCATGCTGAGCTGGCTCTGGTTAGTGCCTCATCTTAACAAAGATTTAAGTGTTCTCATTTTGTAATGAAAAGGGTTGCTTTGTTAGTGTTTATGATTATTTTAGTGTTTACTGTCATTATCATTCACTAAAATTGGGCCAGATCCCAGCATGGTGGAAATTGTCATGTGGAGGTTTTGGCTGTTTGCATGAGCTGTGAATCTGGTCTGTGATACATTAGCTGCTTAAAAAAAAAAAAAAAATTGCTGAAATTTTCAAAAGTGCATGGCTACCCACTCCTTACATGCACTGACTATCTCGTTGAAAATCTCACTTCATGTAGAGAGATGTTCATGAACTTACTTTGAAAAGGAATCTTTTCACCCATACATGACATCTGTAGCTTGAAAAGTTTCTTAAACCATCTTTTTGCATGTAAGCCCGCCTTACAAGGAATGCTGTCTGTCTTCGAAAGCTGCTAATGCTTCCTTATAGTAGTATTCTTTAGACCTCACCATCAATCAGTGATTATGAGATTTGCAAGGTCAAAAAGTATTCATTCACTTGCACAAATACACTTTACTCGAGCATTTCAGTGCCTTACACAGTCCAGAAGTTGCCAGTAAAACAAAGATTAAAAAGACAAAATAAATAGACTGTACAAATAAAACAAAAAAATCCAGGTTATTAATATATTTGGACTGTGTTTTCTCAAGGGTTTTGTGCTCATCAGGGTCTGATTTTAGGCCCTCGTTTTCTGGTGACATGAGTAGGGAAGCATTTTCTACTAAACCCCAGAACTTAATTCACTAGGGAAAAAACCTACAAACTAAAAAACCCCAAAAACAAATAAGAATCCCCTTCACACCCACCTCCCAAACTCCCAAACAAACAAAAACTTGAAATGAATCCTTTCAATACAGGAATCTCTGGATTACTGATTCCTGTGCATTCACTGTTTTTCCATGTATGCAAATGACAACCTGGTTTTAATAACTTACATTTAAACAAAACTGCCTGCATTTTTTTCTGCAGTTTGTTACCTTGATACAGTAGTAGGATAATAGTCTTTATATGCCTTATTCTGTTTGTTGAGAAGTGTATAGGATCCAGAAATTTGACTTCTATCTGTGATTAATACAAAAAACATCAAAATTGTGAAAGAGGAATGAAAATACATGGCAGGTAATAATGTGATTAAATTGTCAATACTGTCAATAATCAAAAGTACAAAATAGGAAATTGAATGTACAGACACCCAGCTGAAGATGTGTTTGCAGAGTGCACTCGTGAGATACTGTTCTTCACAGCTAAATCTACGCTCAGGTTTTACAGGCCTGTCCCATTTTTTTCACAATCCATTCTTCGGGTGTAGTTTCAGTAGCACTAGTCTGCATTTTCCTGAGGATGGGCTGAGAGTAAGTTACACCAAAGCAGTTTGTATTAGCTTTTAAGTTGAGACCAAGAAAAAAACTAAAATCAATTATTTGCGCCCCTAAATGGAATCAATATGTTGAATTAACAATAGATTGGTATTGCTGTTGTAAATCCAACAGAATGAAATCATGATATGATTAACCACAGAGCCAGGAAAACAAGAATTAGGTCCCATCTCTACAGATGGGTGCACTTGTTTGATTCATACAGTTTATGATACGGTTATGGCTCTGAGCTCACTGTGATCATTTTTATTATCATAGACTGTTTTGTTGAGCTCTGGCAGGGGAGATGAAATTATAATTAGAATGTAGCATGTCTTTTAGTACTTAATTTTATTGTAGTATTTGAAAGTATATGTGTCTTGGAAAAAATGATACTACATTTAAGTAAAGAAAAAAAGACAAAAAATACTGCCCATGTGTGTTCCATGACTGGAATTCTTTTAAAAATTAGAATTCTCACGTAAGACAGGAGAATGGTCCATACGAATCTTCTTGTGACATGTTACAATTTTTTTGAAATAATAAAAAAATCTTAGCAGATTTTTTTTCCCCCATAAATGCACTGGAAAGCATTGCTATTTCCAGAGGGTTTTTTTTCCTTGCTTTTTAAAACAACCTATGAAGCTGGGTGAAGGGAACATTACTAACAGCTGGCACTAAATGAAACTCACTATTTTTTTCCATGCTAATTCTTGTATAAGGAAAAAAAAAGCCTTAAAGAATTCAAATTGCTGACAATGGGGAGTACAGCAGAATTCACCCTCATACTTTTTGTTAACAGGCAGGAATTTGCCACAGCCTTGCAACTCATTCCATTTTAGGCTCACTTCAGTTCAGGTATTCTTTGTAACTGGAAGCAGAAATTTTTGCTGTTGCACAAATTTAACTTCAGTGTAAAACATGAATGAGGAAAAACTGAACCCGAAAGAAGGAAAGCGACAGTCAGTATGTGGCAGCTGAGGTGCATGTGTTTGCAGCTTATGTAGTGTGAAGGTAACAGCCTGGCTGATTGAATTGCTTTTGTTGTTAGGTGGACTCCAGCGAGGCAGATCTAGCGGATGAGTCCACCTTTGAATCACAGTATTCTCTAGAGGGTGACGTCTTCCAGGCTTCAATGATAGCTCTACATGACAGTGCTTGTAGCGATGAGCTGAACTACGGCTATTCTCTTCCATTGTCAACTCCTAAGGTAAAAAGGAGGATTGTTTTATTGATGAGAAACTTTGACTGCGAGTGTGAAAAGGTTGCTTTATTAGATATGAATCATTTATGTCATCCTGGTTCAAACTGTGCTATTTGTTACCACATTAAAGTGCAGTTTTGTTTGAGATTGTATTGGTGTCTTTAAGATATTTGTATTGAAGAGAGAAGGAGCTAGGAAGCTTGGATTTGTGTTTTGTATAGCCAGATAAAGTGTGGTGAGATGTTTGTAGTGTTAAAGATGTGGTGCACAGTCTGCTACAAAAACTTGTTATTACCTCAGACCGTAATAAAGAATGGTAATAGGAAATTACTGCATTATTTGACAGTATTTTAGGTATGAAAAGCAAGTAAATTTTTATTCTAAATTTTGCTTTTATGCTTTGTAGTTAGTGTGTTTGCTAGTTCACTTGCTATGTTCTTGAATTAAATCTTCATAATGACACTGTAATTAAAAGTAAATCTGTGTATAATAAACCTGATTGCTAGTGATTTCTGTTTAAACTTAGAAAATAAGTTCTTTAATAGTATCACAAAGATCAGTATCTTTTTTATGGTTGGTCACATACCCATAATGACTTGCTTGTTTCTCTCCATCATTTTTCATGCTCTTTTTTTTGTTCTTGGCAATCTATAGATTTATTATGCTAATCCTGCTTTCCAAGGCACTTTTTGTAGCAGTCATCCTTGAAAGCAACATTGTAAGGATTTCTTCCAATGTTACCAGTCTGTAGTCTTGAGTACCTGCTGTTCTTTCCTCTACACCTGAGCAACAGTAACTCACATTATTCCTTCTGGAATGTATTCAGCCCATATGAGGATCTGGTTAGAAAGCTAAATTCATCTTCTAATGGTTTTCCTAATGCACAGAAGAGCACATATCTGTTTTGCTAGTGAGACAGATTGCATTATTTAACTCTGTAATTGTTATTTAAACGGATTATGCATTTTGCATACTGAGAAGCATTTTATGAGATAGAGGCTGGATGTCCACTATATGTCACGTTAAGGCTGTAGAAAATTTTAATTTATTTTCAGCATGGACTTAAAAATGGTTCATACCTAAAAAAAATACCTAAATGGTTCTGACCATATTCCCCTGTGTGCACAAGAATGAATTGAGTGTTTTCATCAAGTACCATTTTAAACTCTGTAGCTGTGAGTGACTTCACAAAGTAAACATAGCAGGAGAATGTGTCTTTTAAAAGTGACTTTTTAAGCAATTTAAATGCATTAAATAGGAAAGAAAAAAGCCATTTAATGCTACAAGAAATGCAGGGGTATTTCAGTGGTTTCAGACTGAAGGCAGTTGCATGGTTCTAAATGCCTTTGGTGTCGCTTTTAAAATAAGTGATAAAAAAAAGGTGAAGTAATGCAAGTCCTCTAATGAGTCCATATGCTGCTGTATAGTTAAAAAGTCCTGAAATCTTCTTTGTCTTCAAAAATTACAGCATTGGCTCTTCTTTAAGTGAAACAAAAGTAAAACCAGGCATATGCTGCAATTCTAGTAGGTATATATGGCATATGAAATAAATGTTGGAGTACAATCTGGGTCTTGTTTTCACTGATTTGAAAATCAATACAGAACAGACTTAAACTTAGGTCTCCTATCTGTCTTTGAAACCTTATGAGATAATTTAAATATAGTCATGATGTTCTGTTCTCCAAAAGGTAGGAAATTACTTCATTGATTACATCATGCAGATTAGTTGTATTTAGGCTTTGCTCAGTTATCTTCTCAGATGTTACTTAAACCACCGGTTTAAATTCCGGTCAGCCTTTTTTGATGATTGTCTGGGGACAAAGCAAATGTATATGCACTTACTTGAAAGATAAGGGCCTTGATCCAAAATCTGGCAAAATATCAAAAATGTTTAAGAAATACACGTTCCTTACATTTTGGGAAAGGAATAGAAAAATTAATAAAACCAGTGGATAACAGCTAAGACAGGGGTAGACATTCTTGTGAATATGTTTGCTGCATTTCAGAAAAAAATTGCTACTATTGATACAGAGCCTCTGTGTCCCCTTTTGAGTCCTTGATTAGTCTTTCTAATACACACATGTTTTTAAAATTGCTTTTTTTGAAAGCTGAGCTGGAGAGTATTTGAAAACTATTGAAATCCATTAAAATACTTGAAATTTGAAACCTGGAAATCTTAAAAGTCTAAATAAATTTTGTGTAGAGAATCCTAGCACTGCAGCCATAATTAATACACTTGCAATGAGTACTAGCTGCTAAGCTTTGGTAACTGCATCACTGTATCTTATTGCTGTCACACTTCAGAACCTCCATGTTTATTTTTTGCTGATATTTGACTGAGTCTGCATTTTCTCCATTTTTGTTTGAAAGGGATGCCTTAATGTTTCTATTCAGTTAGATGGATATTTTGATCATGTGTTTATTGTTTCAGCTGCTTGAAATTGTTTGTGTGCCAACTGTTCTGAAAGTAAAGACCTTAGTCTTGCAAAGTTCTTCCACCTGAAGAAGTTGAGTGCTTTAATTTTAATAACTTGTTGGCATTATGTATAGTTTGAGAATGTGTGAATAGACACTATCTTGCTGAATTATTGGAGAGCTACTGATGAGTACCAGATTAGAATTTGGCCTTCAGCAGTAACCTAGCTTCATTGATTTCTGATCTTCTGATTACTAAAATGCCTGTGGGTTTCTACTGAAGACAATAATATTATAACAAATAGGTTTAAATTCTGTGATACAAGTATCTGTTTTTTATCTTAAAAATTATACTATAATCTTAAAAATTGTACCATATACTGTCTTTTAAATTATACTACTAAAGAATGATTATTCATTGTTTCTTGTGTTTAACAGTCTGTTGGAGAGGAATGTTCAAATGCCACAGCTGATTTCCATGTATCTAACAAGGATCTGTACAAGATGGATCTGAATCAGAGATTCAGAGAGCAAAAGTCTGTAGTGGGCAATAACCTGGAAGCTGCAACTGGTTTTACTAAAAAGGATCTTCTGCCTCTGGATGCTTTGGAGGTCAACCAAAATGCAAGTGAAAACACAGCAGTATGGTCTAGATCTCAGACAACTGCAGAAATTGCACCAAATACAAGCCTTCCTACTACCATACAGCTCAATTCCACTGAAAAAGTATATATTTTATTATTATTTTTAAATAACAATAATAATAATCTATGGAAAGGCCATAGTCCACCATAGAATCTTCTACATAAATTGTTGCTGTCAAAACATTTGACTTAAGATCTACCCAAAACAGGAGACCATTTATGGCATTAAGATAGTCATCTCCCAGAGACTGGTGATATTGGGGTATATAAAAGCATACTCATACCTCACAGCAGAAGACACTGCTGGACCAGAGTGTACTTGCTGAGCATGTCAGGAGAGTTGTCTTAGCTCCTCTTAGCCTCTGCAGAGGTATGGGCACAAAGAAGAGGTTCACATTGGGAAAAATATCCTAGGAATCCAAGGGGAAGTGGTATCAATGTCTTGCGTCCTGGTGTTTATGCAAAGCCTGCATAGCTCAGTTCACAAAATAACTTGTGACACCACAGTGTGCAAATATGACAGTCACTGTGATGTGTTTCTTTTTTATTCCAATGAGTATTTTTATCAAGAAATTTGTTGAAGAACTGAAATTTGTTAGATCTGCTACTTTTACACTGGCAGTTGGTCAGATATCTTTAGTGAGTGAGTATAAGAGCCCTTGATTTAATCCCATTAACTTTTAAGAATGTAACAGATGGCCCTAAATTTTATTAAAACCATACTTTATGGTAGAAAACCATAAAGAAACCTCATGTATGTCAGTTTGAGCTTTGATAGACTGATTGTTGTTTTGTCTGTATAAAGGAATCTACTAATTCCACACCTAGCTTTTGGATAAACTGAGTTGAGGTCAGTATATCCAGTTGTATTTTTGTCTTGGTATTTTGAACCTAGTGTTTTCCCTTGTGCTAGGATCAAGTGCTTGTAATGGAAAAGAGATGCCCAGTATCTTCAGAGCAAAGTTCTGTATCCCCGGCTGCAGTGAAAAACATGTATGAGAAGACTATAACTATTGCAAAAGGCAATTCAAGTCTAGGTAAGGTAGCTAACATTTTATATAACCTGTCCAGAAGCATGGGTTTTTATTTTTTCATATGTTCCCTGTTTTATTAGTAAAGACTAAACGCTTTCCTTTTAGTGAAGAAAGCCTAACAGGGTATTTGTTCTTTGTTGCTCTTGCTGTGCTTGGCTGTGATGGCACCAAATCCATTCACTGTCACTGTGAACGTGAAAGTAAAGTGTTCAATCTCTCTGAGAATTTTTCCCATATGTGAGTTCAGTCATTCCTAAATGTTAACAATTTCAATGCATTATTTTTTTAGTGTCTGTAAATTTGTACAATATAAATAGTGATATTACCAAGGAATGCTGTGGAAGAACACTCATGTAAAAAAACTGCAGACTAGGATTTCCAATATATGTAAGCATGAAATTACCTTCCTTCCTGAGGATAGGCAAAAGGGTCTAAACACAGTACTCTATTCTTTGCTGCATATCTGTATGTATTTAAATTGGTATTTCTAGGAACCACATAGTTGATACATTTAATAGATAGTATGTTTAGCTCAATTATATTACCATTTTGTGGAGAATTTCAGAGTTTTAAATAATCTGCAATGTCTGACTTCTGAGCATGCTGACTGGAGGCATGTTTTGGAGTGAACACATACACAATAAATGGAAACATTTTTCAGTGCCCTCTCCTGTCTCTGGTGCAGAGACCAGGTCTCCTTGGACAGCATGAGGTGGAGTGTCAGGATAGCATCCTCCTAGTCAGTTGCCCAGAGCCATCACTGGGGAAGCTTTGAGGTGAGAGGCAGTGATGCTCCCCTCCCATTTGTGGCAAGTGTGTTTATTTGCTTTGGTTTAGGTTTCTGGTGCCATTTCTTCTGGTCAACTGTGTGTCCGTGAAGACTGTTGAGTTGGTGTTTTGAGGACACTGGCTGTTTGCAGTGGTTCCACAAACACTTTAAGATGGCTTGTCCACAGAAAGCAGCTTGAAAGCAGCCCATGTTCCCTTGCTCATGAATAGCCACCACTCAGGACTCCCTTGCTGTGCAGGTGTGATTTGGGTGCTGTGATGCTGTAATTCAATGGGTGCTGCCACTGGGTGTGGGAAGAGGTTGTTTTTGGATAACTTTGGAAGGCAATAGGGAGGATTTGCCTTTGATCGACTTAGAAAAAAGCAGTGTTTTGTCTTTGAGTCTGAAAAGAATATAAACACCTTGAAACTGAAGGAGAGAAATTAGGCAGAATTTGGTTGGATGTGTTAAAATACTGTTTTGTTATTTTGACCTATTGTATGCCTTAATTACATGCATGCCAGTAGAAAATGACCAATTGAGATGTGACACATGTGCCTTCTGATAGACTATACAACTTTGCTGTATAACGTAATAATCATCTTCGCCTGCTTACATGTTGTCATGGAAGCATTGCTCAGGATGAATCTACTGTCTATATAAAATCTATATTATAACAACTGGGGTAGATTACCCTCTGATGTGTGGATGCTCAGTCTGCCTTATATCACCTTCTCCATCACAGTACAGCCAGCCTTCAAAAATACTGACTTAGGGATGCACATAGGCAGATACTACATGCATGAAAAGTAAAGCATGTTTCTCATGTATGTGTGTGAATGTGAATAGTGCTTTCTCCTGGCTTTTGACCGTCGTCTTTTTCTTCCAGTCTGTGTGTGCTCTGGCTTGGGAAGCTGCCTGGGCACAGTAACCAATTTGCACACATGACTACAGTGCTTTTAATTTTTACAATAGGAGCTAAATCAAGAGCTGAGAGTGAGGTTGAAAGCTGCAGCTGCACCAATTATTTCAGTTGAGAACTGGCATTTTGGTTTTGCTTTTAAATGGTGTCACCCATAGCTTGCAACAGCTCCTCAAATCCTGCCACAGCAGGAGCTCTAATGTTTTGATTGTGATTTTTGAAAGGTAGAGGATGGAGCATCCAGATGCAAAAAGAGCTAAGGAGCCATGGTTGTGTGATTCATTTGGCAACTTGACAGTAGCATTTTAATTTTTAACCTGAAACTGTAGCTGTACAAAGTAGGACATCAGCTTTGAAGTTCTCTTGTAATGAGGCTGTCAGCATAGAAACTGATGGGTTTTTATAAAGTGCTATTCTGCTAGCCTCAGTAATACTGTTGTTACCAGCTTAGCAAGCAGCAAAATTAGGCTCAAGACCTCAGACCACATTTCAGCTGTTACCATAGCCATCTGCTTTTCTGTGCACACTGTCTGTTGAACCTGTGTGCGCAGATCTGTCAAGAGATGATTATTAGAAGGAGCATGTGAGTGTAAATTCTGGTGCATCCAGCCCAGGATGTCACCTGTAAATACCATCTAAGATGTGCTCAACATTGTAGTGTTACTAATCTGACTTCTTGTAGTAATGAGGCAATAAATTAGTGACATTGTATGTCAGTAGCACAAGTTTCGTACACATGCATTTAAATTTTCTCTGACCACAGATGACATCAATACCTGTCAAATCATAAACATAAATCTCCAGTCAGTGGTAACACCATATTCTTTCATCAAGCTGTCTCAGTCCATAAGTTAGGAAAGAGGTGTGGTTCCTTTAAAACGTTCCTGTGTGTGAAATTAAGGCACACAAGAGGCCAAATATCAAAGCAAGTTTATGATTAGAGAATAGAGTAAATGAAACAGAGAAAGGAAGAAAAGGGAGAGAGAGGGGGAGGGAAAATAGAGAAGGAGAAAGACAGCAGGAGAGAAATTACTACCCCGAAGCTCTTTTCTGTCTTTGGCAAGTTCTGTCTGGTGAGTTCCAGAATGTAGTGTGCTCTGTGATGTTTTTCTTCAACTGAACAGGCATAACTTGGTATTTATTTATTGCAGCTACAGCTGGCCCCACACCCTAGGTGCATTACAAGGAATTTGTGACTTCCAGGTGTCATTTCCATGGAGTATTCCCTGTGTGCTTGCAGGGGTGCACAGTAGAGTGGCCTCCACCCCTCTTTGCCTCCCACCTGTTCACCATACCCACATTAGTGCTCTTACCAGGAGAACCACCCAGGATGTGCTTATCTTTGTTATATGTTCCAGGGGGTCTTTCCACCACACACCCTGGGCAGCTGCTGTCTTGGTGGGCAGAGATGACACATCTTATCTTAATGTTTGTTGAGACACTCCTCAGTTCTTGATATAATCATCACATCCCCAGGTGATTTGCATGTTCAGAGAAAGGCCTCTCTCACACGCTAAAATAGAATAGAATAGTATAGAACAGAATAGAATTAACTAGGTTGGAAAAGACCTTTGAGATCATTGAGTCCAGCCTGTCATCCAGCACTACCTAATCAACTAAACCATGGCACCAAGCGCCCCATCCAGTCTCCTCCTAAACACTGCCAGTGATGGTGACTCCACCACCTCCCTGGGCAGCCCATACCAATGGAGAATCACTCTTTCTATGAAGAACTTCTTCCTAACATCCAGCCTAAACCTCCCCTGCTGCAGCTTGAGACTGTGTCCTCTTGTTCTGGTGCTGGTTGCCACTGTGTAGAACCCAGTACTTGGATGTGTTAAATCTCATGCTGTTGGACTCTGCCCATCTGTCCAGCCTGTCAAGGTCCCTCTGCAGAACTCTCCTATCCTCTAACAGATCAACACCTGCCCCCAGCTTGGTGTCATCTGCAAACTTAGTGATGATGGACTCAGTGCCCTCATTCAGATCATCACTAAAGATACTGTACAGGATGAGGCCCAACACCGATCCCTGGGGCACACCACTAATGACTGGCTGCCAGCTGGATGTGGCACCATTCACCACCACTCCCTGGGCTCAGCCCTCCAGCCATTTCCTAGCCCTGCGCAGAGTGCTGCTGTCCAAGCCATGGGCTGCCAGCTTGGCCAGGAGTTTGCTGTGGGGAACAGCGTCAAAGGCCTTGCTGAAGTCCAGGCAGACTACATCCACAGCCTTCCCCACATCCACCAGGCGGGTCACCTGATCATAGAAGGAGATCAGATTGGTGAGGCAGGACCTGCTCTTCCTAAATCCATGCTGGCTGGGCCTGATCCCTTGGCCACCCTGTAAGTGCTGTGTGATTACACTCAAGATGACCTCTTCCATAATCTTGCCTGGCACGGAGGTCAGGCTGACAGGTCGGGAATTCCCTCCTTCTGGCCCTTCTTGTGGATGGGCATCACATTGGCCATATTCCAGTCATCTGGGACCTCTCCAGTGAGCCAGGACTGTTGAAAAATGATGGAGAGTGGCTTGGCCAGCTCATCTGCCAGCTCTCTTGGCACCCATCTGATCCCGTGGGATCCAAGCGGCTGAGGAGATCTCTAATTGCTTCCTTCTGGATCACAGGGGAACTGTACTGCTCCCTGACTCCATCTGTCTGGAAGACAACCTATCCTGCTATTAAAATTTGAGGCAAAGAGATGTTAAGTACCTCTGCCTTTTCCTCATCTTTCGTTACTATGTTCACCTCTGTGTCCACCAAGGACTGGAGGTTGTCCTTGCCCCTTCTCTTGCTATTATTACTGATTTTGTTGTCCTTCACAGCAGAGGCCAGTCTAAGCTCTAAATGGGCTTTTGTGCCTCTAATTTTTTTCCTTCATGACCTAGCAACATCCTTAAACTTTCCATGGGTTACCTCACCGTTCTTCCAAAGATGATACTCCCTCTTTTTTCCCTTTAATTCACTCAGAAGTTCATTGTCCAACCAGGCTGGCCTTCTACCCTGGTGGCTTTTGTTCCGGCACACTGGCACAGCCTGTTCCTGCACCTTCAAGATTTCTTTCTTGAAGTAGGTCCAGCCCTCCTGGACCCCTTTGTTTTTAAGTACTGTTTCCCAAGGTACCTTCTGAGTTAGTTCCTTGAGTAATCTGAAGTCCACCCTCCAGAAGTCCGGAGTGGAGGTTTTGTTGCTGCCCCTTTTAGCTTGACTGCATATTGAAAACTCAGTTATCTCATGGTCACTGGTCCCCAGACAGCCTCCAACCACCACATCTCCCACCAGCCCTTTTCTGTTTGTAAAAAGGAGGTCAAGCAAAGCCTTATCCCTGGTAGGCTCACACAGCAGCTGTGATACGAAGCTATTCTCCATACATTCTAGACTGCCTCCTCTCTGCTGTGTTGAGATCCCAGCAGATATCAGGCAGGTTAAAATCACCCATCAGAGAAAGGTCTGGCAATCTTAAGACAGCCTTTAGCTGCCTATAGAATGATTCATCAATTTCTTCATCCTGGTTGGGTGGTCTATAACAGACTCCAACCAGGATGTCTGCCTTGTTGGTCATCCCTCTAATTTTCACCCACAGGCACTCAACCTGGTCATCCCTGATCCCTAGTTCCATGGCATCTAGAGTGTCCCTGATGTACAGGGACACCTCTCTAACCCTTCTCCCTCACCTGTCTCTCCTGAAGAGCCTGCAGCCATCCATTACAGTGCTCCAGTCATGTGAGTCATCCCACCACGTTTCTGTGATGGCAACTACATCATAACTTTTCTGCTGTAACAAGGCTTCCAGCTCCTCTTGTTTGTTACCCATGCTTCGTGCATTAGTGTACATGCACTTTAGCTGGGCTGCTGGTATCACCCTTGACTCCAGCTTACCACCCCCAAACTCCTGTCTGGGGTGACTGGTTTCAGCCTCTTCCCCCTTTGAATCTAATTTAAAGCCCTTTCAATGGGACCTGCCAACTCCCTTCCTAGAACCTTTTTCCGTTTGGGGGATTGGCCGTTCTCATGCACTAAGATCTTTCTCCCATTCTGGGATGGATGTACTCCACCTTGTGCTAGCCTGCCTGGTGCCATAGAACATTCTGCAAGATCAAAAAAACTGAATTTTTTTTGGTAGAACCAGCCTCTGAGGTATTTGTTAATTACAACTGCTGACCTGTTCCTTTCAGTGTTCCTTCCTGCAACTAAGGGAATTGATGAAAAAATTTCCTGTACCCCTGACCCCTCAACCAGTTCTCCCAGAGCCTTGAAGTCATTTTTGATTGTCTTGGGAGCTCTGGTTGCAACATCATCATTCCCTACCTGCATAAGTATTAAGGGATAGTAATCAGAGGACTGGCAGCCCTCTGGTAACATCCCTGACCCAGGCCTCAGGGAGGCAGCATACTTCCCTGTGGGAAGAATCCAGCCGACATATGGTGCCCTCTGTTCCCCTCAGGAGGGAATCACCAATAACAATTACCTTCCTCTTTTTTTGAGGGAACAAGTCCTGATGCGGGGGGCAGGCTGTTTTGCTTTAGGCAACACCTCAAATGGTGTGTCTTCTTGTCATCAGAATCACCTCACCCTCAACTCCCAGTGGCCCACATTTGTTTTGCAAAGGCCAAAGGAAGTGCATCAGGAAGATTGGGTTTGCAGTTTTTTGAGAAGACAAACCTTAATTTCCATATACCGAAGTAGAGAGGTACATGTATTCCTGTGTCTAAGCAGCATATTGGTCTGTTCCTTGCTACTCAGGGCTGCCTTTTCCTGCTTTTTTAGACAGCTGTGTTGATCTCAACTACAAATGGGTATGAGGAACTTAATGCTATTAAGAAGTTTTTGTTTTCTGGAAGATGTCCTAGAAAGCACAAATTAATATCTGAATTACTCCTGTTAAATGGTTACAGTGTTGCTTTTTTTTTTCTCCCCTCTGAGAGAGATATAGAGACAGATGTTAGTATGGTTAACTGAGTGTGTTTTATAGCTGGTTTCTAGTGTCTTCAGTCTGTCTCCCATGGTCTAAGGATACAGAATTGTGTTAATCTGTTGTCACCAAGAGCCATGTTTGTATGTGAAGGGTTAGAATTCTTTCATAGTCAGTATCCTTCGAAGTTTTGTTCTGAATAACTATCACATTCTTTCCACTCAAAATCAGGACAATAAGGTAAGGGCCTGCAGGAGCACAGCTGCACTCCCAGTGTTTGCTAGCCTGATGTTCACATGCAGAAGCAGAAGAACATGCAGGGGGATAGTCACTGCCTGCTGCTCCAATAGATGCTCCTCTGTAAGCCACCCTTTTTTTTCACTGGCTTTATCTTGTTAGTAAAGGGGTTAAAAAACCCAGTAAAATTAGTTTGGCAGTGATAAAATAGTGGAAATGCACTGATTAGATTTACAGGATGCTGGCACTTCAACTACCTTGGAGTCACCTTAGTGAGGAATAGTATACCTGTAACTATCATGAGGGTTGGCTTCATGAGCACCAACTTCCCTGAAAATAACTGTGACAACTCAAGCGTAAAAGCAGTCACAATGACACATTAAGTAGAGCCCCCAGGGGATTCGCGGACATCCCTTGCACACGCTGCAAGGCTGGCGGGAATCGTCTCTTCACGCGGCTCTCTGCTGGAGAGTAGAGAGGCTCTGCAGAGGGACCTCGACAGGCTGGACAGATGGGCAGAGTCCAACGGCATGAGATTTAACACATCCAAGTGCCGGGTTATGCACATTGGCCACAACAACCCCATGCAGAGCTGCAGGCTGGGGTCAGAGTGGCTGGAGAGCAGCCAGGTGGAAAGGGACCTGGGGGTACTGGTTGATGGAAGGCTGAACATGAGCCTGCAGTGTGCCAGCAGCCAAGAGGGCCAATGGCATCCTGGCCTGCATCAAGAATAGTGTGGCCAGCAGGAGCAGGGAGGTCATTCTGCCCCTGTACACTGCACTGGTTAGGCCGCACCTCGAGTCCTCTGTCCAGTTCTGGGCCCCTCAGTTTAGGAAGGATGTTGACTTGCTGGAACGAGTCCAGAGAAGAACAACAAAGTTGGTGAGGGGTTTGGAACACAAGCCCTATGAGGAGCTGAGGGAGCTGGGGTTGCTTAGCCTGGAGAAGAGGAGACTCAGGGGTGACCTTATTGCTGTCTACAACTACCTGAAAGGAGGTTATAGACAGGGGGATGCTGGTCTCTTCTCCCAGGCAGCCAGCACCAGGACAAGAGGACACAGTCTCAGGCTGCGCCAGGGGAGGTTTAGGTTGGATGTTAGGAAGAAGTTCTATACAGAGTGAGTGATTGCCCATTGGAATGGGCTGCCGGGGGAGGTGGTGGAGTCGCCATCATTGAAAGTGTTCAGGAGTAGACTTGATGGGGTGCTTGGTGCCATGGGTTAGTTGTTTAGGTGGTGTTGGATTGGTTGAGGGGTTGGACGCGATGATCTTGAAGATCTCTTCCAACCTGGTTTATTCTATGTATTCTATGTATTCATACAGGGGAAGAGGGGAAAAAGCATCTCTCTCATTTCCCGTTAGTGAAGAGGAAGTGGAGATAAACCTTGTGTATAAACACTGAGCAGTGTTGTGCTGTGCCATGAGTGAGGTCATTGTGCACCTGAAATCATGTACAGGGTCTTACAGAAGTGAGGATATTCTTTTAGGCCTAAAGTGATGGCCAACCCAGGAGAGTGGGAGGGCAACCTCTATGTCAGCAGGATCTGATTTAGGCTTTCTGTTGTAAGCATGTGATTGTATTGGCCCTGTGGTCCTGATTAACTGTTTAATCATTTAATTTCCTTTCCAAAGAGAACCATCCTAAATTAAATTGAAATTTAATGTGTAAACTCAGTCAACCATCCAGAAGAGTGTTAAATTTGACTGGTTTAGAAGCAATTTCATTAAGTTTTGTTTATTTTCTGGTTAAATATTCCTTTGCCTTAGGTGTTATTTTTATACATTGAGCCTGGTATGTGAAGATTATATAAGACGGAGATACCATGATGGTGATTTGTGACTGCCATCTCCAGTTGTAAAGAAGGAAGCACAAGGGAGAATAAGAAGAGTGTTTTTAGGCTTGCTGACAGTGGCAGGTCATCTGCCTTGGCTTTTACTGTGCCTGCCCCAGGTTACATCTTATTTCTTGGCACTCGGAGCTGGGGATCAATGGTGTCAATAACAGTTTTATGTGTTTTTCTCTGCAGGGATGACAGTAAGTTCCAATAAGGATGGCTCTGGAATGATAGTCCGCAGTATCATCCATGGAGGCTCAATAAGTCGTGATGGACGGATTGGTGTAGGGGACTGCATCCTGTCCATTAATGAAGAGTCGACCACAAACTTAACCAATGCACAAGCCCGGGCTATGCTGAGGAGGCATTCACTCATTGGACCAGACATAAAGTAGGTAAAGCTAGATGGTGAATTGTGGTAGGAAGAGGGTAATAAACAAAAATTTGGTTGTGCATGCCAGTTACTCCAAATTAGAATTTTGTTTCTTCTTACAACTTAAATTTACCTTTAAATTACAGCTTCAGGTGGATAATTCACCTTCAGATTAGAGTTTCATGGGTTTCAAAATGAAAATCAGTTGTGTAAGAGGCTGTGAATGTTCTTAGAAAAGTTATTACTATCTTTAGCAATCATCGTCATTACTGTCCTGCCTGGTTTTATGGAAAGAATGGGCTGAATCAGAGTTTTGCATTCATAGTGTGACCCTTTAGAAGGTAAGGATTTTCTCAAGCTGTTTGTGTTTGATGAAGGTGGACTGTTGTGGCCATCGCACAAGTAATTTCATTTGATGAAGATCTTTGTAATGGATTTTGGTTTTGGACACATGATGTTAATGCAAAAAAGTAACACTTAAAACATTTTGGGTACATCTGCAACAAACAGTGAAAACATGTTTTGTGAATTCCCTTCCAAGTTTTTATTATTACATATGAATGAGCTATTGTGCCAGTACATAAATACCACCTCTTGGGAGTACTGTTTTAAGCTTGCAGTAATAAATGCAACTCTAAAAAATTTGCTTGATGAGAAGGTTTCTTCACAGGTTTACTGAATTGGCAGAATTTTGATTTTCTCTTAAAGTACAGTTCTCTCTAGCCATCATTGTTATAGAGTTAACTTTTCCCAAACTTACCATCTAGAAATGGAGCTGTTCTTAAGCTTGTGGGTTCTGCTCTAGACACAGCAATGCTGAGTTTACAGCTCCAAAATTATAGGAAGTTGCTTATCTCAAATACATGATAACATGGATTAGGTCAGACTTGCAAGTGTTAGGTGCTAATAGTACAAGCCTCTACTTCAGAGGTTTCTGTCAGTTCAAAGTAGATTGCAGGGCATTCTGTTCTTCTCCAGAAGTACTCTAGCTTTGAAATGACCTGGCGTTGTACAAACAGGAAGTCAAAATATCTTCACTGTGGGTGGTAGATTTAATTGTCTGCCCCATAATCATCATGCTTTTAGGATTCTGAGTTAAAGGAAGCTTGTTTAAATAATGGGATATACCCATATAACAAATTACATTGTTGGAAGTGCTGACATGAATATGAATGAGCTAGTGCTGATGAAAGGTCTCATTGATTATTATGACTGCCACATCTGACATCAGTTGGTATGTGTGCATGCACGTGTGTGTACACCTGCATAGACAAATGCTACTGTACCATTCTTCTCTGAGGAAGCTTTTATTAGTGTAGCGATCAAATGTATAATTTGTGATCAAACACATATGTGTTCATTATTTGTGTTTACACTCTTATAGCTGCTGCATTTTACACTGTGTGACTATATGTTTTGTTTTATAGTCTTAGTCTTCTGCAGATATGTTGGAAAAATCAAAAATCTCATCTTAGGTGTGAATATTCAGATTTTGCAGAGAAAAGGGTATCGCCTTTCTGGAAGATCTCATAGAATAAGGACAATTGCTATTTATATTCTTAATTAGGATATTTATCTTTTGGTTTATATTTATGTTCTTTGGTGTATTCCTGTGATAAGGGATTTAAGTGAAGCTGACTTCTGCATTTCAAAAAACTGAAAGACCAAATCCTTTGGTATCTTCTCAACTAGTCTTGCAATAATAAAGACAATGCTTTTGGTCTTAAATAGCATTGATGCAAAACAATTCAGCATAATTAAATTTTTCCATAATTTGTAATTTCAGGATCAGTAGAGGATCCCAGAAAAAATTATGATACAAATATTGGGGTAATGTCTCAAATAAAAAATTTGGAGATACAAAGCATTATCTCACTATAGTTCTTTCTGTTTACTGAAAGGGATACAGCTGTATAGATGTCATTTCAGAGCTAATGAGGTATACCGTGATACAGGAGATGCTGTTTGAGGGCCATAATTTTAAATAACCAAGTTGAATCTCTTTGGTGTCTTCCTCAGGAAACAAGGGTTCATAAGAGCTCAGATGTTACACGTAGATAGAATTCCTTTTTATCTATACAGGGCTGCAATGTTTACAGTGAATATACAGCAGTCACAAAAAATGGGAAAGCAGTCCTTAGGAGCAGAATAATGAGTGAGCCCTTCCAGAAATGACAACCCGTGAGTGGAGTAGGAGTGTCTTGTTCTCAGCAAACTTCCCCCTTGATAATGAGTGTGACATACATGTTATAGGATACACATGTTATCCAGCTCAGGTCAGCTGCCCCAACTTTTAACCTGCCCAGCTTAGTATCCTGGCTGTCTCAAAACTGCTAACGGTGTGCATACCATGGCCAGCCTGTGATTCTATCCAAGTGAAACTATGGCACAGAAATCCCCCTAAAAGTGATTAGGCAGAAGTATTTTAAATTCAAAGCTGTATTTTCACTGTCAAACCTGATTTACTGACAAGGCATAGAGCTGTTCTTATTTGACACATAAAGGCTTTATTTTATTATATTAAAGGATTTGTGATTTTGAATAGCTGAAGAACTAGCAGTCTGAGTGTAAAACTTAGGTATTGAACTTTTTTATGCTTTCTGTGTGGAGTACCAGATGTGTGGTCTTACCAGAAGGCAGTGTGCTTCACTTCTTTTTCCACCTTGCCAGGAGCTCTTACGTTTCTGTAATAATAGCCAGGATTTTGTGCTCAGCAGCAGCTGCCTGTAACATCTGTGAGATAATTACGGAGCTGCATCAAAATTCACCTGCTTAAAGTGTGGGAATGAATTCCTTATCAAGAAATAAAAGATAGATTGCAATTCCATTTTTCATGCTTCTTAATAATCATTGCTATAGACAACAATAAAGAGCAGATGCTTTCTGGGGGAGGTGTAGATGAAGCAGAAGTAGAGCAAGGAAAGAAAAGGAGAAGGAGAAAGAAAATAGAAATATTAGCTCACACTTTCATCTGTATAAATATGCCTCTCACATTCAGTATGAGAAATTTACATTTGTTAACACAATTGTAAAAAGATGCTGCATCATATGCTTCACATTCTAGATCTTCTCCAGCACCTGATGATGATCAGGCCCTCTGTTATGTGTGAGTATTGGCAATTCAGAAACTCGTTATGGCTCTGTGTGTAACTTGTCTGTAAAATAATTCCATCCTTTTGTGACATCCATAGTAATGTCAGGGATATATCCAGATATAGGTACATATTGTCTCTCTCTTTGTATGTGTGTGTGCATGCACATGTGGATGTGTATATATATTTTTTACTTTTTTGCAAAGGTATGAGAGTATGTGTACATATGTATGTGTATGTCTTTAGAATTGAAGAATGGTGCATACTTCATAAGACTTGAATGAGATCAGATGTGTTCTAAAGATCTGTTGCTAATAGTTTTAAATTCCACCTATGACAGCCACCCCAGATTTGCTCAGAACATGTGTGTGTGTGTGCATACAGGGTTCACTGCTAGAATTGGCATGAGTAAAATGTCCTGATATCTGGATTATTCTCAGTGTCGTATTTTCTGCGGCACTTAGATTTTACTTCTTTCATGTATAAAAAAAGGTTCTCATTAGACCTTAATTGTTGATGACAGTAATTTGTCCTGAGCACTTTCCATACTTTGTTATTTGGTTTGTGGTGTTTCAAGATTTTGTGTGGCTTTTCAGTGAAGTGTGATAAATGTTCCTCTATACTGCATGCAGTGTTGTGTTTACAAGGTATTTTCATGTGCACACACTTTGGTGTTTCCATTGTCACTGCTTTCATTTCTAGTCCATATCACTGCAGGGAGGAGGGTAGTTGTAGCTCTCAAGAGAGGAAACTAGAACACTTTCTCTTTCAATCTGTACAGCTATGAAAGAGGAAATTATTTAACCATACATATGGTTTCCCTTGAAGTTGTTGAACTTCAACTTCTCTTGCAGATAATAAATGCAACACAATAGTAGAGAGCCATTTGCTTGTTTCCTGTTTTCAATGTCTTTCCCCTTATTTCATGGCACTTGTTTCTATTTCTTTCTTCTGTGTGACCCTGTTAAGGTAATTATCAGTCCTTTCTGCAGATGGATCATCCAGGTACCTAGGTGGGTTTTTATTTCCACCTCACAGCCCAAGGGTCAACAGAGTTCCTTAGGGAAACACAACACTCTTCATGTTCTGGGCCCCTCATCATGCTAGTCACATGTTGGGCCCTTCAGGATGATGCTGGATGTCCTCAGACCTCACTGTAACCTCTGAAAATTGGATTTGATTACTGTCAGGTATCTGCCCATGAAGTATTAACCACATGAAAAATCCATAGGACATATAAATCCAAGATTTTAGCACAATCTGACCTTGCTGTGTGTCACAGAGAGCAGCAGGGCAGACAGCCACTTTTCAAAGATGACTTCCTGTTACATCTGTTTTCTATAATTTGCTATTTTTTTTCAATGACTTTTCAGTAATAAGTGAATAAGAGGAAGGAGGACAGTCACATCAGTAACAGAGCTTAATTAGTAAGAGAGCTAGGGAAACCTTTGCAGTTAACCAAACTTCAGCAATCATGAGCGAAAAAAAGGAGAACATGCAGACTACACCTTTTCATGCATTTGATGCATGTTATTTTTTTTCCTTTGATTTTTTTTTTTTGCAAAACACAAGTGTTTGGTTTATATTTATGGAGTAACTGAAGCACTATTGAAGCTTAGATATAGATAAAAATAAAGGAGGAGCAAGTTTGATGAGCATTTTAGCAAGACCTGTTCCCACAGGAATTTCATCAGGATTCAGAGTACCATGGTCTCCGTACATGACCTCTCTCGCAACAAACTCTCTGAAGCATTTAATTCCCTCATCCATGGTGTTCCAGGGTTTAGGATTCCATGGAAGGTCATCTTTGGATGGGTACATTATAAGACCTGCCAGTAGATGGCATGTCCACAGAGAAACTTGCTGCTCATCTCTCCCAAAGCAGAGACATTAACAAGAACACATTAAATATTACTGACAGCAGGATTACACACAGCAGATAAATCACTTTGGAATCCCAGCTGCTACTCCCATGATACTTTCACCCACAGGAATGCTGAACTCAAATATTTCTGTGGGCAAAGTGGTCTTAGTGACATTTCCATATAGCCTAAAATTGCCACAGTTGCTTTGCAATTCTGGTTTCTTTACTGCAGCTGTCTTTCGAAGATAAATACATTATTTCCTGCTTATTTTTATGTGGTGGAAATTGATGGATTTGGGATGTAACTGATGAATATAACTAAATTAATTACATTTTCTTTCAGTGGAATGCAGCTTACGCATTTGTGTAGCTTTTGTATAGACAAGGTATTAATTCTTCTGGGCTTAGTGGGTGGTGCTTCTGCAGTAGCATTTTACCTGTGAGAGTTTTGTGACTCTAATACTAACACTTTGTTAGAGTTAATTCATTTAAGTTGGACATGACTTAGAAGCAATAGTGATTATTTTCACAAACTCTTCCGCTTCCGGTTTGAAGTGGAGAGATTTTGCTGCTGGGGCTTTGCTGAACATCTGCTGTGTGTCTTGCAAACATGTCCCAGCACTGGTTCAACTCCCCAGTGCCATGTTAATGACCGTATTCTGCACTTTTCCAGATACAGTAGGTAAGAGAGGAGGTAGGCAACATGCTTGGGTATAGGTGAAGAAAATAAATAAAGGTGGTCCTTATGATAATTTCAGTAGAGTGGTTTGGACAGTGTGGTGGTGAGAGAAAGTTCAGTTCTCCTCCCCCCCCCAGAGAAACCACGGCTAACTCGGAGAAGCAATAAATGGATAAGCTATATTTACAAGCAGGATGAAATGCAGATGAATATATACACAATATACAGTATTTACAATATATACAAAAATATACAGCAAAGAACGTACAGAAAACCTTTCCCTCCTCCAAGGAGAGGGGTCCCCCCCCCCAACTCTACCCCCTTCTTCCCCTTCCTCCCTTTTTTCCCAAAAAGGGTTAGAGAGAGAAAAGGTAATTATTAAGGAGGAAATTCTGTTAGCTCAAAGCATATGCAAGAGTTAGTTTCTTATCTGGTTAGCTCAGTTAGTTCAAGGTCAACTCCGTCCAGCACAGAGGAAAGACAGCAACTGCTCAAAGAGACTGAAAAAGACTGACTGAACTGACTGAGATTCAAACTGAACTAAAGCTAAAAATTTGAAGTTACATTCTACCAATTTACCAATGAAATTCATTTAGACTTATCTTTGTTGTCATTATTACACCAAAACATTCAGCCAGAGTGTTCCAGTAACTGTCCCTTTCTTAAAGGCATAGCCTTAAACTGTCACAATCCACCCCTTCTAAACCATTTCATTGGCTGTTTGTACTGTCCATCCAATCTAAAACAATATCTACAATTCGTAAGTAAAGTTCATAGTCCATTCCGGCTATTCTCAGGTATAGCAGATTTAGAAGTCCAAGAAAATCAGGAAACAAGAAATCAGAAAGCAGTTTGTCTCTTTGCAGACAAAGCAAAGAAAAGGGAAGCAGGGACTCTCAGTTGACTCAGGGCTTTCAGGGTTCTCAGGGTTCGTGCACTGTAGATTCCCCATGGATTCTTCCTTTGGGTGCGATGTATCTGTACAACACTCTGAAATTAAACTCTCTCAGCTAAAGTTAAATTTCTTTGTGGAATACACTTAATTTCACTGTTCTCTTGCATTACCTAATTAGTGTGACCAGGACCTTCAGCTGAAACAACCCCTCGGACAGGTTTAGCCTCTCCTGAGGGAGAAAATACCCAAACAGTTCTACCTAACAGATTCTTTTTTCTAACAACAGGAACTCTATCACCTTCTACTTTCTGTAGAAGATCCAAGTGTGCAGGTCCAGCTCGTTTCACTGAACCTCTACTATTTACCAGCCAGGTTGCTTGTGCTAGATGCTTCTCCCAGTTTTTCAAAGAGCTACCCCCCATGGCTTTAAGAATTGCATTCTACCAATCTACCAATGAAATTCATTTAGACTTATCTTTGTTTTCATTATTACACCAAAACATTCAGCCAGAGTGTTCCAGTAACTGTCTGTTTCTTAAAGGCATAGCCTAAAACTGTCACAGACAGACAGCATTAGGTGTAAAAGTTTATTTGCTCTGCCATCTGCTGTGTACTGTCTTCATCAGAAAAGCATTAGGAAGAGGGAAATCAATGGTAGTCAGGGAGTGACAAATAGAAGAGGGCATCAAGTGAAAGAATCACAGCTGAAGGAGTATCTCCTCAGTGCTTATGCATCCTTGTGTAAGATTATTTTTTCTTTCTCTCCCCTGTGCATATTTCTTTTAACTGTGTTACGGTTGGGAGGATAAACATTTTTTGTGTGTTTGTGGCAGACTTGAGTCTGATGGCTCAACAAATGAAGATTTTTAAGAAGACAAAGCATCACTGAAGGAGAAAGGAGGACTATCTGTATAGCCCTGTTAAGATGGTCATGTCCCTTTGTTTGTAGAGGGAAGTTTTTTTAAGAATTTTTTTATCCTTCTGATTGTTTTCCCTCCCCCAGTCTATTGGGCCATTTCTGTTTCTGGCATTCCAATGTGATCAGGGTTACCTTAGTGCTTCAGGAGTCTGCATGTCATTTGGCTGGTGAAACAACTGCTTGACAGCCCCATGCTGGCTAGAAGTGCATGACAAGGTGAAGAAAGGAGTTGAGCAGGTTTCTCCCTGTGGCATAGGTAGTGTGCTGTGATGCATTTGTATATCAAAAACAGTGCATTATTATTCACCAAAATCACAGAAACCTACAGTAGATAAACACTGCCCAGGATAACACAAAACCTTCTGCAAGCCAACTTCCAAACAAAATTTCAGCCAGGATTTAGTGTGGTAATGGTGCTTCCCACCTTACATATCCTTCAGTGTTTGTCTTTGCATGAGGAGTCTCTCTTTTAACTGAAGGTGAATTGTCTCTATAACACTCTTGCCTCTGTTTGAGCACCATTTACTTAAAATGGAGTATTAGCACTTCAGCTACTTAAGTTGATCATAAACGCGTATGTGTTTCATAGTCAAAAGACTCATCTAACTTGTTATTCCTAACATACCAGTATTGTGGCTTTGAAGTCAATCACTTTTCAGAAGTAGTCTGAAGTGGCTTCTACATATCCATTCTGTACACCAGAAGTAAGTAAGACCAGAAGAAGTAAGACCAGAAGTTCTCATACTACTTTAATCATATCCCATTTTATTGCAGTATTACATATGTGCCAGCAGAAAATTTAGACGAGTACAGGGACAGTTTGGGACTACAGACAGAGGGAGCTCTGCCACTTGAACTTTTTCCTTCACATACTGTTAGGTGAGTCAAAAATCTTAAATGTTTTCTCCTGTAGGGCTCTCACATGTAACATTTCCTATACACTTTACACAGTTCAGGAAGGTAAGTTTTATTTCAGTAAAGCTGAGAAGTGGATGATTTTCTTGAGACTACATTGCTACAACCATTACTATAAAAAGCTCCTCAGAATGCAATTTTGGTTTTAGCTAGCCAATGTTTCTGCTATTTTTACAAGGCTGTCTTATAATTGTTTGATCTATCTAAAATGGAGATAGAATTCTGCATCATCCTAACCTTCTGTTAAATACCATGCAATCCAATTTATGTATCACCACAAATACTCAGTGCTTTCAATGTGACCATTTGTTATGATGGTCTGTCCAGAATGTACACTAGAAAGAATGAATTATGTTATTCTCTTTCTTGAGTTTCCAAAATTTATTACAGTTACAGGCAAAAAATAGTAAAAATAAATAATAATTTTTGTTTTCTTGAAGTTAATCTCCAGAAGTAGTATCTGGTTTTGAATGCTGTTGTTGTAGTTTCTTCCATTTTGGTAAAAAATAGTTCCAAATGCAGTCTTTTATTTTATGGTTGTCAATTGATAGCAAGTAAATTGTGGGGAGACAAAAGGACAGGGAATCCCCAAAGACAGTATGTATTCTAGCAGACACCTGAAAAAGAAGTTCTTTATGCGAAGGCTGCATGCAAATTCTACTGCTGGCAGGATTATCTGATACATCAAATTTTGCTGTGAAATCTAGTGATTGTTTGGGTTCTTCAAAAATGAATTGCCTGTTCCTGTTCATCAGCAGGGAACTCCCAGAGCTTCCAGAGCGTGAAGAGGGGGAGGGAGAAGAAAGTGAACTTCAAAATGCAGCTTTCAGTAACTGGAACCAGCCCAGAAAGTAAGTGCAGATCCAGTTGCACTGTATAAAATCTCATCTAAAGTTATTTTGAGAATACAAAAACAACAGAATTGCTGCACTTATGTATATTGTGCATTGCAGAATAATTCACTGTTGATTTTTACTGCCATTGGGCTAGTTCCTTACAATACAACAATTTCTTGATTGCTTTAGTAATTTATCTTTATAAGCTGACTTTCTGGGAGCCAGTAAAAAGAGATGAAGAGAAGGTTTCAAAGTTTTGATTAGAATCAGCCTGGAGAGCTGGGCAAAGAGGAACCTAATGATGTTCAACAAGGATAAGTACAGAGTCCTGCATCTGGGAAGGAATAATAAACTGCACCAGTACAGGTTAGGAGGTGGTCGGCAAGAGAGCAGCCCTGTGGAGAAGGACCTGGGAGTCCTGGTGGGTAACAAGTTATCTATGTGTCAGCAATGTGCTCTTGTGGCCAAGAAGGCCAATGGTATCCTGGGTGCATTAAGAGGACTGTGTCCAGCAGATCAAGGGAGGTTCTCCTCCCCTTCTACTCTGCCCTGGTGAGACCTCATCTGGAATATTGCATCCAGGTTTAGTCTCCCAGTTTAGTTTGAGGGACAGGGATCTATTCGAGAGAGTCCAACGTAGAGCTGCCAGGATGATTGAGGGACTGGAGCATGGGCCCTATGAGGAGAGGCTGAGAGACCTGGGGCTTTTTAGTCTGGAGAAGAGAAGACTGAGAGGGGATTTAATAAATCTTTATAAATATCTGAGGGCTGGGTGTCAAGTGTGAGGGGACACTCAAGAGACAAGGGGTAATGGATACAAGCTACAACACAGGAGGTTCCATCTCAACATGAGGAGGAACTTCTTCACTGTGAGAGTGACAGAGCACTGGAACAGGCTCCCCAGAGAGGTTGTGGAGTCTCCTGAGGACACTTTCAAGACCCATCTGGATGTGTTCCTGTACAACTTGTGCTAGATTCTGTGGTCCTACTCTGGCAGGGGTTTTGGACTCAATGATCTTTGAAGGTCCCTTCCAACCCCTAATATCCTGTGATCCAAAAAAGGTGAACAACAGTAGACAAAATTACAAACGTTCTGAGCAGTTTGGTAGATGACTCCCACTAAAAGACAATGTTTCCAAGGAGGAGTTATTTCTAAATGGTTTTAGGATAGGATAGGATAGAATACAATAGAACTAACCAGGTTGGAAAAGACCTTTGAGATCATTGAGTCCAACCTGTCATCCAACACTTATCTAATCAACTAAACCATGACACCAAGTGCCCCATATCTAGTCTCTTCCTAAACACTGCCAGTGATGGTGACTCCACCACCTCCCCGGGCAGCCCATTCCAATGGCCAATCACTCTCTCTGTGAAGAACTTCTTTCTAACATCCAGTTTAAACCTCCCCTGGGACAGCTTGAGACTGTGTCCTCTTGTTCTGGTGCTGGTTGCCTGGGAGAAGAGACCAACCCCCACCTGGCTACAACCTCCCTTCAGGTAGTTGTAGACAGCAATAAGCTTTCCTCTGAGCCTCCTCTTCTCCCATCTAAGCAACCCCAGCTCCCTCAGCCTCGCCTCATAGGGCTTGTGCTCCAAACCCCTCACCAGCTTTGTTGCCCTTCTCTGGACATGTTCCAGCAACTCAACATCTTTCCTAAACTGAGGAGCCCAGAACTGGACGCAGGACTCAAGGTGTGGCCTAACCAGTGGTGAGTACAGGGGCAGAATGACTTCCCTGCTCCTGCTGGCCGCACTGTTCCTGATACAGGCCAGGATGCCTTTGTCTTCTTGGCCACCTGTGCACACTGCTGGCTCATGTTTAGCCTACTATCGACCAGTACTCCCAGGTCCCTTTCTTCCTGGCCGCTCTCCAGCCACTCTGACCCCAGCCTGTAGCACGGCATGGGGTTGTTGTGGTCAATGTGTAGAACCTGGCACTTAGATGTGTTTTTAAACCATTGTGCAAATCCAGATGTCTTCAGTGTGCAGCATCATCATAATCATTACAGATTTTCATTTATTTTGGTCCTTGTTTTGTCACAACAGAGTTGAACTCTGGAGAGAGCCTAGCAAATCACTGGGAATCAGCATTGTTGGAGGAAGAGGGATGGGGAGCCGCCTGAGTAATGGAGAAATGATGAGAGGGATCTTTATCAAGCACATCCTGGAAGACAGCCCAGCTGGCAAAATAGGAACACTGAAAACTGGAGATCGGATTGTGGAGGTACCAGCTGAGTGCCTTTTGCTTGCAGTACAGGAGCTGCTGGGATGAATGAATGGTCCTGGGCTGTCAGCTGTGTAATTGCTCCAGCTGGCATCACTTGAGCCATACAGTGTGCAGTACCATCTGCTGATGTTTGTGTGTATATGACTTTAAGTGCAATATGCAGCTGAAAACATAGACGACTGTCAGTGTGAGCAGTTCTACCTGACTGTTTTAAGGCCACTGTGTGTAGAAAAATGGTTCAGTTTGGTGAAGCTAAAAGATTGTAGCTCTGCATCTTAAACAGCAACAGAAATGGCCAGTAAAAAGCAAGTAATGAAAACAAATGCCAAACTTAATTCCCTCTTAAATCCTACTAACATCACATCATTCTTGTGCATCTTGTGCAGGAATCAGGGGAGACATAAATTTTTTCAAGACATGAGGTTGAATTTGCTACAAAGGAAGTTAAGAGCGTTGTCCCCCTCTCAGGATAGGGTAGCCAGTGGTGTTGCGGAGAGGCATTTATCTAGATTTCTCTTATGTTTTAGCCCATCCTGTTCTCATGCATCTGCTTTTGCTTTCTCACTTTAAAGAAGCTTAGGAGTGCATGTCCTGAAAGGAATGTGTTTTTCTTTTGATGATTATCAGTTAGTCAGATGTTAGCAGTCTCCTGTGTTAGGCCATTAGGAACTGGACTCCTCTTAACCTGGAATGATGTCCTTAGCTGCCTGTGTCATCCATGTGAATGTAATAAGCAGGGGCATAGTAATCTTTTCCTTGATCAGATTAGACTTCTTTATGTGGTGATACTTAAACTGCAGTTCATACTCTGATGCAAGAGTGCTTTAAAGACTCTTGAAATAACACCTTATTATAGGTTGCACTTTCTGCAACAGGATAGAAGAATTTGTAGTGTATAACAAGTGTGGAGGTGAAATTTTGCTTGATGGCCACAAAATTAAAAACTCCTTGATGTATCTGAATACCTGGATTTTTATAAATGGAACAATACTTGCAGAAGTTGGAGTGAATGAGTGAAAAGAAGTAGCTGATTTTGTATTAATGTATCAGTTTCTGAATGGATAATTTCTGTTTTTCAAGTTGTAGCATACCTAGGTTTTTCTCCCTGCTAGAGCATACATTCTTTCAAATGTGGGAAGTTGGAGACCCTTTGTGGTGGTGTTCAGTTCCTCATGGGTTTAGAATTTTCTTTGTCAGAGTGGTTTTGTTCTCCATTTACATTGGATAGTGAAGTTTAAGGTAGAGTCAAACAGTCAATTAAATGTAGGGATAATCTTCATTATATAAATTTGTGTTCAGGAATTGCCACTAACAAATAACTTTCTGTGTTAGCTTTAGCTTTTGTTATGGTCATTGCAAGAGTGCTTTACTGATGTTAACCTCACCAGAACAGGGTTCTCACTTAAATCTTAAGACGTAGTGTTTTATACACCAGTGCATGCAAAGACATGAAGAAAAGCAACCACACAAAAATTTGTCCTTAGTCATCCTTTCTCAGTGCTTTCTTCCAGAAGAAAGCTTTTCGTCTCTTTTGAGAGTTAACTTTTGAGAAGAGTGTCAAGTAGCTAAAATTAGGTTTGATTTTATTATTTTTTTAAGTATAAACATAGACAGTACTGGCAATACCCCACAACAAAAGACCTTCCAGCACCTAATAAGTTCCAATTACTACAAGTTAGGTTATTCTGAAAGAGAATTTACAGGAAATTATATTTGGCAAATGCTGCCACTTTCTTTGCATGGCCTCATCTCTCCTATTATGTTTCCTGTGGGAACATGTTATGGAATTTAAATGAAGAATATTGAAAAACCTGTTTTTTAAAACCATGGGGAGTATTTATTTGAGGTCTTTTCACTGCTCTTGGAAATCTCAAACCTGTAGAGACCTCAGACCAAATCAGTAGAAGCCTTTCGACCAGTAACAGAGGCTTGGTTGTAGGTTTGTCAGAATTTCTTAAGCAAAGCCCAAAGCTGACTTGTGATTCTTGTAACTTCTTGCAATGTTAAGATGAGGCCTTCCATTTACAGGTGGATGGAATTGACCTCAGAGATGCCAGCCATGAACAAGCTGTGGAAGCCATACGGAAGGCAGGCAATCCTGTAGTCTTTATGGTACAGAGCATTGTAAGCAGACCAAGGGTAAGCATAAAGAATGTGGAAAAAGATGTAATAGAGAGTAATAGATTAAACAAATGTTCCACATAGTGGTGTTTGGGAATGGGTTATTTAATCCTAAAATTCCATCTCAGTTATTTTAGAAACAAAGATTTGATTTAAGTATTATTTCCATTTAGAATGAAATGGATTTGGATTTGGAATTACCCTCCAGCACGCCGTCCTCAAACTATTTTGAAAAGCCTCAAGAAAGATAATTTGTTGGGGGGCAGAGTAGGAATGTAACTAAAACCAGCTCTTAGAGATTGACAGCATGTCTGAGGAACGCATGCAGAAATACAGCACCTTGGACATTAATAAAAGGACCTAGAAGTACATGGAACTTTCCTGTCACTAAACTGCATGGACATTGCAGACAAAAACTACTGAGCTTTCATATAAGTTGCTTGCATCACTAGGAACTAAACTTCTTCATTGTAGAGTCTGTGTAAGCTGCATATTTATTTACTAGTTGTCTTGTAACTCTTGTTCCCCAGCCAGAGTCTCTTTATAGCACTTCTTCAACTTCTGCTCTCTGTGGGCAGAAAACTACTAACCCATTTTATCGTCAGTCTACTAAGGTAAAGTTGCATGAAAAAGCTGTATTGATTTTGGTTATTGATGTTCAAGGTGTAAGGTGCTTGCATTTGCTGTGATGAGAACAAAGTTGGCACTGTTTAATGTTTAGGCCAGTTTGGTGTGGGAATGGTGCTGTTACTTTATCACAACCTACTTTTATTTTGAGAATGCTCCTTTGCTATTTTTCATTGTTGCTCTTTGTTCTCTTTATTTGGCAATTATTAAGCTTGTTGGTTATTTCTTAACAGAACCTTGTTTCTCTCTTAACAGAAATGTTGCAAATGATCTTACTGTACACATGCATTGTGATATTTGTAAATGGCATTATCTTCATTGCCCTCATCTTTTGAAACTTGCATCTTCATAATAAGATCCTAGAAGGGTATTTCCTGCCTTTACTCATGCACAGTCACCCAGACAGTTAGCTGCCTGCACATGGTAGCTATATCTAATATCATGCCACTCTTTATTTAGCAAGACAGTCAGTTCCAAGTGACATGTTTCTAATGAGTCAATTTCTTACCCTTTCTGTTTTGCATTCAGGTTGATACAGTGATTAAAGAGATCAGGCTTGGGATAACCTGCTAGTAGTTCAAGAGATCCAGAATGGCCCAAATAATTGAGATAGGCTGGGAAAAACTAGTTGACAGTTTTGCTAGCAAGCAGGTATTCATCAAAACTGTGTTTCTTACTGGTATTGCTCTGGGCATTTCTGAGTAAGAATTAACCTTCCATCATAGTTATGGTCACAGATAAATTGTAGGCTTTCAGCTTGTTATAATGATATCTAATTTCTGATACCTTAGCATCTTGGACACATTAAGAAAATGATGAACAAAAGCTAGCTGAATAAAAGTTAAAATAAACCCTGTTATTTTAGTTGTTTTGGGAAAAAAAATAATAAAACCAAAACAAAGCAAAGCAAAACAAACAAACCACCAGACAAAATCCGATGTGAATTGCATGTGTTAACAGAAAATCTTGTAGTACTGTAAGGAAGCTACCTGTTGACTATGAATGACTCACCGGTGAGCAAGTGTTGCCCATTGTGATGGGTTGAAATTCTGCCCCCCAACCCTTTCTCATTGCTGAAGATACTGTAGAACATATGTTTGTAGTCGTACCACATCACATTTGTTTTCATTTTTGTAAAATGGTATTTAAGAAAAAATGTTGAGGGATGCATTTTCTATTTTCAGAAACATTAAAAAAAATTCAACATTTCTTTAAACAGCAACATATGGTCTGATATACATGTATGAGTTGATGTATTCCCTTCCACTTACAATGCTTCTTATTTTCCAGCATTGTAAAATTCACAGCCCTGAGACAATATAGGCAGTTGCCACAGGGATACACCTGGTGCAGAAATTACTGTTAAGTGTACATTGTACAGTATTTGCAACATACTATGCAAAATCAGAGCTGTTCCCTCTTTATTAAACAAACAAGTTCTGCTCTCAAAATACACAGGCCAAAAGTTGCATAAGGAATATAAATGGTCAAATGACATCCTTTAGTTTTGTCTGAATATGAAATCTATTTCTGTGTTTAGAGAGATCCAGAGGATTTAGCTTCATTAAACTATAAATTCAGAAAATTACAGATGTATGCACACACATAGTGATATACAAAACTTCACATTAGACTTGAAGTCTGTTTAGAGATGCCTGATGTTGCTAAACCTTCTCTTTTGCAAAATATACAGTGAGAGTGTTGCCACAAATAAATAAATGAAATTACAATGATTAATCTGTGTTTCTCAACAAGAAAGTAAACCTGGGGAATTACTAAAAAGAATTATATTGCAATACAGAGATTCACATTTTTTTAATTAACTGATATGTAAGAGTATCCCATGTGCTGAGATACTTGAACAATTTTACAGATTGTAAAAATATCACAGCAAGTAAATTTCTCTGCACTTCATGCACTTCTTAGCCATAACAGGTATGAAGATCTGTGCTTTTTCTCTCTGCTTGACACATCTCATACAGACACAGGGCATGTAACACTTTTGCTTACTTTCACATCTATAGCAAAGTGCAGGAATCAGACCTTGTTTGGTTAGCACAAACTGCTAAATAAGTATATTTTGTTCCACAAGTCATAAAGAATTAATTCAATAACACTTTTACTTAGTTAGTTTCTATTACATTTTCCTTTTACAAACCTTCTCTGCCTTTCCCACAGAACAGTCTTTTCTGTAGGCCAGCTGTCTTCAGCATCACTAACCCGTTTGCTGATTCTTCGCAGTTCAACACTAACAAGGTTGGATAACGACACACTGCTTTTGGTTGCCATTATTTTCTCTAATTGTGCTGATGAGAGTTGGAATGGTGTATAGTGAATTAAAAAGGCAGACACGCAGACACATTGAAGAGTTTTGAAAAAGGTTCAAAAAATGCCAGCTCCATTAATTGTACCAACTAAATTGGATCTAATCAGGTGTAGGTTCTCAATCACAAAATTAGTCCATGTCATATATGCTGAAACATCTGAGTGTTAATCTCTCATCAGTGTGAGTTGTTCTGCTGCTGCATAGTTCATTTTCTTTTTGTGTGGTTAGAACTTTCCAGCTTCAATATCTCTCTTTTCTTTTTGCATGGAAAAAAAACAACACTTAGCAGCTTTTGTTTTACAGTGCTGAAAATATTCTTCCCCCTCTTCTTGAAAATTATTTTAATGCAACATGAATAGGATGCTGACGTGTTTGGAAATATGAAAATAGTTAGATCTTGTTTATTTGTGCTTAGTGTTTACTGCATGCTTTTGGTATTGGGAGCAGAGTTAATTTCTAACACAGTATGTAAAGGCTTAATTCTTATTTGCATGCTTTTCTGATTTAATAAATAATTTCTAGCTGGCTTTACACCTTGGAAATAATTGTGCTGTTTGTGTATTTTCCTATGTTGTCAAGTATATTGAATGTACAACAAATATTTATGGTATGATATGTGGTGTACAATTGCCTGTATGTTTTTCAAAACTGTCTTTGTGTTCATTACAGTTCTGAGGAAAGGGAGTAGAAGTGTACTGTAAATGATAGCTTGTGTTTTCTATACCTTGAAAAGGGTTTCTGAAAAATACTCCAAATATCTTTAGACAAAGCTTAATGTTTTGGCAGCTTCTGCATAGTTCAGTTTTTAACACTGACATAGAAAGGCCTTTTGTCATCTTTGTCTGCTTTTCCTGAGTTAACATTCATGTACGGTAAGAAACTTTGCTGAATTAGGGTCCTCAATGATCTCTCTAATACTTTTGTCCTTTTCTAAATAGAGCTAATAAAGTTGCTGCAATTAGTAAAATGAATTTGTAATTAAAAAGGAGTTCTTCATTAATAATGCTGTGTATTGCAAAAAATGCTGTAACACGTGGATTGCTGTCTTCTGTTACTGTAGGAGATATCGAATCCAATTAGGGTTACCTTCCGTTGTTCCCCAACTAACCCTTTTGCTCCCACACCATTCAAGGTTTGTCTTGATTCCAGTGAGTGGGTCCTACTGTATGCGTGCTGTACATTCATACATGGCCTGTGATACCTTCTGGAATACTGCTTCTTCCTATCCATGTGCCTCCTCCTTTGTTGAAAGTGATACTGCTCCAAACTTGCTGCCATTTTTAATACTTGCTTGCCTGTGATCAGAGTGACTTTGGTAGCCAGATGGGTTCATGCACTGTCTGATGCTTTGCATTTTAAATGAAATACTGCTCTGTGGCACACTGAAGGTATTTCATGAGTTAGAGCATTTTTTATTTTTTTGTGTGGCCCGATTCAGGGAGTGAAAGTCTTATGTGTGTGTAAATTGCAGGGTCCAGATACTGCTGCTGGGGATGCATGCATGGCAGGCTGAGTTCTGGAGGTAGAGGTAGAGCTTCACCCAAATGGCATTGTAATATGCTTTACACCTTTCTCACAAAGGAGCCTTGCTTTTACTTTTATGATTTTCTTCAGCGTCAGATGTGTTCAGGTTTATGTGTGCATGCACAAAGGTGAATAAATAGCAATTTTTTGTCAATCAGGTTATGGTGGTTGCAGTTCCGAAGTACTAACCTATGAGGATATACCCATACATCCACATGTCACAGATGTTCCTGACGTCTGCGACAGACATTTTATGTTTATTTTTGGTCACATTTTCTTAATTTCGCAGAGTTCTTGGACACTGTCATTTACCAAGAATACCATTCAAGTGGTATTTTCATTTTGGTTTTGAAACACACAGACTACTGTGAGGTCTACAGATGTGGTCTGCTATACTCTATTTTCAGTATGTTATGTTTCTAGTTACAACTCCATCAAGTACAGTGGAAAATCAGTGTTTCTAGACTTACTCTCCCCTTCACCCGTTCATGAGGTGTGACCCTTCCACCAGCTTTCCTCTGTGGTGGACACATGAATTTTTTATTATGGGAAATTCCTTTGAATGTTATTAAGTAGTGTTTCCACTCTACTCTGATTCTGGTGGATAACAGTGTCTTTGATGGAATGTTGACGCTCTGAACTGTTACCATGTTGTAGAGTAAAATTTGCATAAACTGTAAAGAATTCCTACATGAAGCTTAGTGGTGCAAAGTATCAACTCAGCAGGATGACACTGTCTCAGATTCAAAGTACAGATCAATATGACTGTTACAATGCTATAAAAATTATATAGCATTTTTATGCATTTAAAAATAAAAGTCATTGGCTTGAGTGTCATAGAAAAACTTCCCACATTTTGGCATTTAGTGAAGTGACTTCTTAGTTAAGCTACTGGAACAAGTTCCTGAATGGAAGAAAAATCTCTTTTGAGCAGGAGCAGAATGGGAAACCTGAAATAGGACACTTGTAATTTCTTCTAATCTTTAGCGTATACTGAGGATGAAGGTAACTCATTTTCCCTGAGATGGAACCTTCCTGAAATCTCAGTAGAGTTAAATTGGTGACTTTATAATCTTTTCGATGCTTTCAATTTAAAGCAGATTGAAGTCTTCTAAGGTATATGTTGTTACCCATTACATTGTTGCCTACATTGTGATGAAGAAATTATCTCAGTGATTTGGGCACCCTGAGACACGATCCGTGTTCAGACTGTAGAGGTGATGAAAGCTGAATCTACAAGAACAGGGCTATGAGCTTAGAGCAACACCTGAAACTCCTGGTGTTAAAATACTTTGTTTTCATCTGAAGTTTTTGTTGTTTACATCAACAGCTGATACACCAAGTAGCAAAGTCTAAGTCTCTTGGGCATGCATAATCTTCAGAATTATGATACTCAGATGTGGGTTTCTTGTCTTCATGTTTACTCTGAGCAAGACAAAATTACATAAATTATTAAAAAAAAAAAAAGGCAAGCCAAGAGTCCATATTCCTCCAGGAAATTGTCTTGAGTGGAGGCTTGCCAGTTTGTGGATTTGGATGTTTAACATTTAGTAGTGATGTGATTATACTTTTTAACTTTGTAAATATGAATAGACCACGTACATCAAGACCAAAAGTTTTTGTCTCTTTTGTCATTTAATCTCTGTCCTTTACTTGATGTCCCTTGTATGGCTTATAGTAAATGAGTTAAAAGAAAGGACTGGCCAAATCCTGTTACTGTGGATTTCTTCATTTACCATGTTTCATTTTGGTTTTAAATTGTCCTTTCAGATAATATACCATTTGTTATCTTTTTTTCTGGGGAATTTTTTGAAAGCAATCTTTGTTTCATTTCTCTTTCCTCCTATTTGGCTTCCAAAGTGTATGGTAGAAAGAAATTATATGCTGTGGCTTTTAAAAAAAAATCAAATAGAAGTCTTTCACAGAAGAGGTGTTAAAAAAAATCACTTCAGTCTTCATAAGATACTTTTTCTGATATGTAAAATAGCACATAAAACTTCACTGAATTGGGCTTTTATTGTGAGTTCTGCTTGCTTTTGAATACATTTTTGAGTGATATTATCTCCTACCTTGCCTGTTGTTTGTTTCTGTTTTGATCTCTTGCAGCCTTTCTGTGCTATGTTGTTAATTTAAAATAATGGCTTCTTGCTATTTAAGCTTCAAAGCCATGGTCATTGCCGTTTCCACATTTCTGTGTGCTGTTTGCCCTACACAAGGTTTTTGCATCTGCTTAGCAACTGTGTTTTTCTTATTCTCCACAGGCATTCGGTCAGTCTGATTCAGAGCCAGAAAAGACTTCGCTTTGTAATTTGCCTCTGCCCCCTCCTTCAGCATTTTCAGGAGTGAGCTGTGATGTTGCACAGACAACTTCTAGCAGAGTGTCAGAGGATGTGGAGAAGGAGGATGAGTTTGGTTACAGTTGGAGTAAGTTTATACTTTGGGATAATATTTGAAATATTCAGTGTTGAAATACCGCTGTAACCAAAGATACTGGGGGGGGTGTTCCAGTTTGAACTCTTTCCTCATGTGCTGTGTGATTTGGGTGCCAGGTATTTCTGTCATCTTTCAGTGGTTCTTGGTCATGTGCACACTGTGAAATATAAAAGTATTTTGTTCTTCATTGCATTTCATTCTTTCTTTTCCATGACCCAAATTCACTGTTTTACATGTAGGACTACTTGAATAATTTCAGTGTACTCTTGGTAACTGATGGCAGTTATTGATGGAATAGCTTCTTGTACCTGAAGATGTTACTGGAGGGATTATTACTTTTATATGCAAAAGAGTCTTTTTTTTTAAAAGAAGTTTTAATTCTTCCCAAATTTAGAAGGAAAACAAGGAACTAGAAATATTGTCATAAATCACCTGAGGCTTTACTTAAAAGGAAATGTAGTGTATACTTGAAACTTTCTCATCTAATTTGGGATTCTTCTGTCAGATATTTCCCAATGGTCGCTGATACTGACTCTTTAGGTAACTTGTGAAACTTTATAATGTAAATCCAAACTCTGCTGCCCATACTTTCATGTTTAGAAAAGATCATGCAGCGCTATGGCGATCTACCAGGGGAGCTACACACGATTGTGCTGGAAAAAGGAAAGACAGGTCTGGGACTTAGTCTTGCTGGGAACAAGGACCGATCAAGGATGAGTGTATTTATAGTGGGAATTGATCCAAATGGAGCAGCTGGCAAAGATGGCAGGTTGCAGATTGCAGATGAGTTACTAGAGGTGAGTTTTTACAATTTATACTGACTTAAAATGCCCTAAAATACTAGATAGTTGCTGCAATATAGATGTTCTTCTGTGGACTTAAAAATCCTGAGGTTATTCAAGCTGATGTCACTATGCTATGAGATTTTCATTCTTGTGTGTGCCAGGTAGTTGCAACTGGGACTTTTTTCATGATTATGGCAGTTCTGAGTAAAGTGATATGTGTGTATTTAAAATGGATAAAAATGAGGGATGATTGCAGTTTCTTGGTTATGGAGGTGTGACCCTTTGCGGCTGTGCCTTTAAGGAAGGAACAGTGCTGGCTAAATGTTTTTGTAAATATACTGTATTCTAAACGAATTTCATTGGTAGGTAGGTGGGAGTATGATTTGAACCCCTGACCTCAACACTCATAGTCTCATGCACTACCAACTGAGCTATGGCTCTGCCCCCACAGAGGAGGCACACCCCTGGCTCTGCTGACCACTGCAGGATTTCCTTACTTCTTCTTAGCGGGGGAGGGAAAGCTGAGCTTTCTCTCTCAACCCACCACAGGAGGTATTATTGAAGGGCAGTGCATTGCAGACCATGAAAGATACTAAGGTCCTTTACTCCATCTGTCTGTGGACTGCTGAGTTCTCCAGGCTTTATAATTATTTCTCTATCTACTTGAATTGTCAATGTTGTGTAAGATAGAAAAATTAATTTAAATTGATGAAACAGGAACATACCCATTTGTATTACAAACTTTTATCTCATTGTGTATTTGTATATTTTTCTAGTGGTTTCTAGAGTGACCCAACTGTTGAATGTGCAGCTAACATTCCCAGAATGTGTATAGGGTACATTTTTGTGTTGCCACCACTGACCTGATGATGCTTGAAGATGTACAATTTGCTGTAGCTTTTCCCATTCTTTTTTATAGCAGTAGATAAGGTTACTCAGAGAAGTAACTTTGTATATGGTGGTGTTTGAGGATGCACTGGGAAGATGGTACAGGAACAAATCTTGGAGACAGTCAGGCTTGAGGGAGACAGAGAAATGCCAGCCTAACTAAATCTTTCAGGTTGGCAGCTGCAGACTAGAAGAGAAGCTGTAATTTGTAGCACTGTGGACCTGCTCTCATTGACTCTGTTAGTTGGGCAGTCTAATATTACCTGATAGATGGCTTTCTTGACCCAGTTAAAGTGTTTTTTTTTAAAACTGATGCTGCAGATGCTGAGTATCTGCAGAACACATTGAAACATCTGAGTCTGTTCTCATGTAATCTCTTGCTTACTATCCATGCTCAAAACCTGCAAATACTGATGCTCAAAGATTGTCTCAGCCTCTTCTGAGAAGAGACATCTGACCTTGCTCCTAATGTTCCCAAGTAGCTTCCCATCAGCTGTCATGTGCCAGTCCTGTCCCCAATCTGACAGCCAAACCATGTTCTTCACAAGGCCACAGGAAACACTGGAAGTAGTGTTTATTGCTTCTGGATTGTCACATCTAGTATAAAAGACAAAGCAGAGTATTGTGATTATGCCTGATGGACACAGCCTACATGAGAGCTGAGAGGTTGCAATTACATTCAACCTTGCTTCTGTTGCTTACTCTTTGCTGCTTCTCTGCTTCTGCTAGTACTGCCTCAGTGTGCTGCCTTATTTTCCTTCTGTGTAGGTCCAAGCAGTCCTTTTCCAATCGTTTCTGCTTTCTTAGAATGGACTTCTGCACTGTAGTTTTCCATTTCCAAGAACAAATGCAACTAATAAAATGTGAGCAAATTGTGGCCTTATTCTGATACTTCATATATAAATCATAGGACCTTCAAGGAGTTTCAGTGAGTCTGTTTTGCCAAATGAAGACAACTATAAGTTATACATTTATAAATAGATTATAAATGCACCAGTGCACAGACTCCTGTTTTTGAGCTGAAACTCAAAAACCAAATAGTAGTCTTGTTGTGTTTAAAATTTCCCATGGCTCTGCTTTATCACTGCATTAGTCATGAGGTGATCAGTGGCAAGTGGAATGAGATAACATGACCAGTGTAATTCAGAGAATGGCATTTTTAGCACTGTGACAGCATTAGTCTGAAATTAAACTGGAAGGAGGGAGTGAAAGCAGGACTGAACATACTGTTATTTTAATACAATTGCTGTTTTAGCTAGTGATGAGGGCCGACAATTTTTTTTTAAAGCTTAAAAAGTTTAAGAGAGTTAAAGTATTTTGAGAAATAATTACTACTTTCCTTTATATAGATAAATGGGCAAATACTCTATGGACAGACTCACCAGAATGCTTCCTCTATAATCAAATGTGCACCATCTAAAGTAAAAATAATCTTTATCAGGTGAGTTCTGGTCAAAAGTTTTGTTAAAAAGGTTTCTTTTTTAACGTGCTCCAATTTTGCATTTCTGTTTTGTTTTTAATTTTGGTAAGAGAGATAAGCTTTTGAACCTAGTTCTGAGTAGCTGTTGAATACATCTTGTGCCTTCTGGTTTAGTATTTGTATTGTGAATGTCAGGAAAAGAAAGTGCAACTTAAACTTGTTCTAAGAAATACAGTGCTATATTAGAAATACAGTGCTGTATTAGTGCATTCTTACTATATTCTTTAACTGAATATGTTATAGAAACAAAGATGCAGTAAATCAGATGGCTGTTTGCCCTGCAAAATCAGTAGAGGCTTCACCGTGTACTTCAGGGACACATCAGCATCAAGAGGTAAAGTAAACTTCAGTTTCTCTCATTTGACTGAGGTGATATTTTTGCTTGGATAGAAGTGTCTGCTTAAGAAATACAAAAGAAGAAGAAATACAGGAGGAAAACATAGTAGATTTTAGTAGAGCTGCTAAATTTAATACAGCTCTGGTCAATTCAGTTTTATTTTATATTCATCTAAACTGTGAAGTAAATCAAATATTCCTATGAATAGGTTTGTAGCCATTGAAATGAATGCAGAAAACGATCAAACCCACTTTAAATGGTGCATGGTACTTTATTTTGATGAAAAATGTTGCATATAGTTAATCATATTTTCTTTTTTATTATTATTAGATGAATAACAGTGCTGCAAACTCCAATGCTTGTTCCGATTTCAGTTCATGTAAAAACATTCAGTATGTGGAACTCCCTAAGGTATGTACTAAAGATTAAATTTACAGCAGATACATTTGTATTTACTATTCACTAGCTTGGTGGGGGTTTTTTTGTTTGTTTGGTTTGGTTTGGGTTTTTTTTGTAATGGAGTTCCTCAGATGTTGTCTCTTACTTATTGGAAGTCAGAACAAGAGGTTTCAAGAGGTCTTCTCTTCCTACTTGTGAATGGACTCCCAGTTTTTGTGATGTAATGGCTGACTGTCTTTGGCCACCTCATGAGTCTCTCTCATAAATTTGCCAATAGCTCTGTGTTTCTGGAAGAAGTCATGTCTTCTCTCCTAGTAACCAGCTACTGGTGGTACCTCAGGTAAAATCATTGCCTTAGTTTTTCAAAGTAAATTTATAAGCAATGCATCTCCCCAGATGACAAGTTGGTAAGTTTTCTCCTTGGAAGGCATATAGCCCTTCATTATTAAGCAGGAGCATCTTACAGATGATGGTATCCAGATGATTTATTTCTAGGTGAAATCATTAGGGAAATTTCAGTCTTCCATGAATATTTACTAATTTCACAGGAAGAGCATACATTTTTCCATCCTCTGTATTTTCTAGCCCTGTATTTACCTTTTCTGTGGTTTCGATAAGAAACTTCCGTTACGAAGTTTTGTTTACCTCAGTTTTTATGGTTTTCTGTGCTTCTTTCTCATATTTGTGAATTTAACAACTGAATCACAATTGAACTTCCAAGTTTCACAGGAGTGGATTTGAATTTAGAAGTGTTTCACATTTATCTTTGTAGCCAACGTACTGTTTATTTCTGAAATCTATTTCAGACATAGGTTAGTTTAAAAAAACCCAAACTGATGTATTTTGAAAACCTAAACTTTTGTTATGTCTTCAGATTTCACTAGTCTTTAGTGAATGTATTGTAACAATTTGATAAACACAATACCTAACCATTTGCTTTCTTTATGTTTTCCCCAGGATCCAGGAGGCTTTGGAATTGCAATAAGTGAAGACGACACAGTTAATGGAGTAGTTGTTAAGAGCTTAACAGATCATGGAGCAGCAGCAAAGGTGTGAAAAGATTTAAAACACAAACAGAGAATGAAAAATGTTTTTTGTAGTAGCTCATATTTTTTTGTTCTATGTTGTTTCCAGGATGGACGAATCAAAGTTGGAGATCAGATCCTGGCAGTGGATGATGAAATTGTTGTGGGTTATCCAGTAGAAAAGGTGCTTCTAAAGTGTTAGGCATGTTCCAGAAATCACACAGCTTAATGTAGGAAGTGATTGTGTCGTAAATCAGTGAGGTTTTTGTGACTATATTCTGACTTTCAAAGCTGAGTTTCAAAGCTGTCTAAAAAAAATAAAATTCCACAGGGCTTGCCTGGGTAATGAAGCTCTTGCAGAATAAGCTAAAGGCTGAATTTAAAGCTCAGCTGTTATTTTACTTCAGTGCACTCCATGAATCATCTGTCTGTGCTACAAAAGTGATTTTCTTTTCTTTTTTTCCTGCGGCTTAGATCTGAGAGGCACTTAGTTGTGAATAAAAGCCATGAACTATTGCTCAATAATAATTTTTCATGGCCACTTCACTTTAAAAGTGTTAGAATCAGTGAAATTAATATGTGTAAATTTACATGAGTTAGTTGTATTAGTCATGAAATGGGTCATGAACTGTGCTTATACTTGGGGACTGTTTGTAATAATGACATAATTATATTCCAAGCCTGTTATTTCAACCCTTTGAAGAATCTGTCTCCATTCCTAAGTAACAAGATTTATTACTACCTTGAGCTCTGCAAACTCAATTTGGGTTCTATAACAAATCAAGGAGGGCATTTTTCTAGCAACTGCCTTGCTCACAAGGAAAGTGATTGATTAAGCATGACATTGCTTTCTATTTGTGAAAGGGCAATTAGGAGATCCTCCTGTTTGATGCACTGCTATTTCTGAAGCAGTAAAAATGTAAGAAGTAATGAAGTCTGCAGGAAGGTAGGTAGGCTTTGAAAAAAGAGATCGAGCAAGTAGATTCTGAGAACATGTCTAAATCTACTGAAATCTAAAGTCTCAGGAGGATCTGATGTCTTTTTTTGAGAGAAGGCAAATTGCTTTGAAGGTTTATCAGTATTCTTTTAAACTAGATTTCATGGTACACCCTAGTGTTCCCTCACATAGTTAATGTTTTCAGAATTTCTTTGCAGATGTGCATTTGATTAAGGAACTAGGATGGAATCACTAGGTGTTTTGTCATTGGTTTCTCTGCAGTCATATTTGAGCTTTATCTGAGCAATAAAAGACAATATTAATTTTCTGATTTTTGTAACAATTTGTTTTGTCAAGAGAAGCCATTGAGAGGCTGCCACATTATCATCTGACATAGTTTCATGAAGTTTCATGGAGGCCACTTGATTAACATTAGCCAGGTCTGGTCCACAGTTAACTCTGCTGCTGTTTCTTATAAATAAAGATCACTATTGTCTTTGTTCATTACCAAACCCCTGCAAGATTGTGACTTGTAGCTCCAGTTTGCAGAACAGTTCTTCTGCTTTATTTTTGTTTTACAGCTGAGCAGTCCAGTTACACACTTCACCAGTTTTTTTCTTTATCACTCAGTTTATTAGTCTCCTGAAGACCTCCAAAACTATGGTGAGACTTACAATCAACTCAGCAGAGGTGGATAGCCTGGCTGTAGCGCCAGTCCCTTCCAGCACAGCCCCAGCAGAGAGGAGGAATATACAGCCATCAGTAGCTGTCCCCTTTTCCAGCTCATCAGAACCAGAAGCCGTCAAAAGTAAGGATCTCCTTGAGTACCTATCTTCACTGCACTTGTGACATAAAAATGAAGACCCAGCTCACAAATAGGTTTTCTGTTTTAGCATTAAGTCATCTGTCTTCTGAACTGCATTTTCTAGCACTTACAGATTACAGATCTACCTAATGAGACAATTGGGATCCACAGTGAGGACCTATCTCTTGCCTGTCTACAGGCATGTTGCAGAGTCAGGAGGAGGGAGGGATCTCGTCCTCCTTCCCATTGGCTGTGCAGCAGATACCTCTGTCATGATTGTCTAGAACTAAGTGGGAAGCACTTCTTTAAACAAGGGAGAAAAGTAATGTCATCTTTCCTAGAACAGTGGAATAGTTGAGACTGTCTTGTCATTTATAACTGGGCACTTTTGATTCTCCCCCTTTAGAGTGGGGAGCTGATGTGTAACTGTTTGGTGATGGCTATTGCTTAAACAACATACTACTAAGAAGCTAACTTAACTTCATTAAGTGCACATCACAATTTATATGTACATCACTGCAAGAATTACTGAGTCACATTTCTATTGCTTATTATTACTAGTGCTAGTATGGATGTGCAATTATGCTATGATAAAGAAAGCTTAAGAAATGCACAGGAGACCCACTTGGTAATAATTATGTTGGTTTCTCTTCACCATTTAGTTTCAGGGTAAAATCTATGATTTTCTCAAAGTCTGTTCCTTCTGTCTCTACCCTGCCTCAGCAACTCTTAGAGATAAAGACATGATGGAGTTTTCAGCAGTGCTTCCTCTGGCATCTTGGGATTTTTGATTGTGACTTGACTTCAATAGCATTTACAGGAGTCCACAAGCTAGTGTTGAAAGATCTTCTTCCTCTTCCTTCTCCACCTGATTTTATAATTTATTCCCCTACTTTCTTACACCAAGCCCAACTTTTTGTTGCACCTGCCGTTTCTTTTCTCTCTTTCCCCACAAGCAACTTACCCCTAACTACTTTTTCCTTATTGGTCTGATTTATACTGTTTCCCTACCCAACTTTGGTATTTCCATCAGTGAAATTTCTGTCAGTAAGCAGTTTTGAGCCCAGTAGTGTTGCAACTACCTAGGTGAGGTGAGCCTTGCATTTCAAGACCCCCTTGCAGTTCTTCAGTTCATCTATTTCATGTACATTTTATGCATTCTGGACAGCTTAGCTCAAATTAAGCATCAGGAACCCTCATACACATGAAGAACTTGTTTAACAGAACAGTAGAGTAACCTGTTCTATATTAACACAGAAACTTTGTGCTTAAAAAGTCTTGATTGCCCTCTGGTTCCTTTCAGAGGTAAAGATTTCTAGTTTTGAGGCTTACCATTCTATCAGGACCTATTGCGTACACTATACCTCTGTTTTTGGCTAACACAAATCCATATTTGTGAATGGTCAAATCCTCTGTTAGTTCAGTGGAACTTCTTTCAATCAATGCCCTTTGAAAGTGCCTCAAAATTATTAAGAAGCCTGTTTTTACCTGTTAGAAAAAAAGTTATTTTGGTGTTATTTCAAAGCACAAAGGACATCACTGATAGAGAAGACCAGAACATCCAAGACATTTAGATTGCTAATTCTTTCCCTTTGTTGCTAGACAATATCCCCTTAGTCTCTTCAGTTTTCTTATTCTGTGAAGGATACAGAACCCACTTAAATATTGAAGCAGAAATCCATTTGTGATATACCATAGATAACTGAATTTACAGAAAAGTACAATGTAAGGATACCATACATACTTCCGCTGTAAAAATTTATATTTACCCTATGAAAGTTACTGCTTCAAAAAGCTGTTGTCAGTGCCCAGTTAGGAGTTAGACTATGTAGAAAACTTATTTTTGAGGGTCACTAAATGTATTTATGTGTATCTGACTACAGATTGCTGGACTTGTGAGACACCACTATGTTTGATTCATAGAATCACGGAATCAATAAGGTTGAAAAAGACCTCAAAGATCATAAAGTCTAACCTGTCACCCAAGACCTCATGACTAGTAAACCAAGTGCCATGTCCAGTCCCCTCTTGAACACCTCCAGGGACAGACAGTGACTCCACCACCTCCCTGGGCAGCCCATTCCAATGGCTAACAACTCTTTTTGTGAAGAACTTTCTCCTCACCTTGAGCCTAAACTTCCCCGGTGCAGTTTGAGACTGTGTCCTCTTGTTCTGTCCCAGGTTGCCTGGGAGAAGAGACCAACCCCCACCTGGCTACAACCTCCCTTCAGGTAGTTGTAGACAGTAATAATGTCTTTCCTGAGCTTCCTCTTCTCCAGGCTAAACAACCCCAGGTTCCTCAGCCTCTTCTCACAGGGCTTGTGCTCCAAACCCCTCACCAGCTTTGTTGGCCTTCTCTGGACACGTTCCAGCAAGTCAACATCTTTCCTAAACTGAGGGGCCCAGAACTGGACACAGTACTCAAGGTACACAACACTTTCTCATGGAACAACGATGAGTCATAGATGAAAGGTTTGCTAGGTAGGCCTTGACCGGTTGCAAAAATGAAGGGCTGACATCCTTTAATCCATGTATTTAGTATAAACTTCATTTTTCTCTGATATACATTGCATAGTTCCTGGTATAGATGTTTAAATTACATTTTATTCTAAACTGATTTTGTTATTACAATAGCTCTTTTGGCTGGCCGGACAGTGATACAAGTGATTGATGGTATAAAAATGGGGCAACTGTGATTAAAACTATAGTGTAGTATTTATCTGAGGGAAAGGGAGAGTTGACATCATCATTCTTGGTAGGTTAGCTCTTCCAGTAGAGCTGTTACCAGACTTGCAAAGTAGTGTTTTAAAGTAACTTTTTTAAATAATGAGCCCTCATACTATAACCAGGATGTTTAATTGTTTTTCTAGGCACAAGCAGATCTTCAACACCAGCCACTTTAGCCTCCGACCCAGCCACTTGCCCCATCATCCCTGGATGTGAAACAACCATTGATATCTCCAAAGGGCGAACTGGTCTTGGTCTGAGCATTGTTGGAGGAGCAGACACTTTGCTGGTTGGTTTTGAAAATATGTGTCACTACAGTGGAAGAACAACAATTACATTAAAAAGCCTGATAGAAGAGATTTTTAAATTTATTTGTTACTGTAGCATTTACAGGAAGATACCAAAGATACCAGTCCGAGAAAAAAATACAGGGGTGCGGAAAGGGAAAGTACACTTTTAAAATTGAGAGGATAAAGGAATCTTGTAGCACTTTGTTAATCCTGCTCTTTGTTTTGGCACTGATCACAGAATCACAGAGGCATTCAGGATGGATAAGACCCTCAGGATCATCAAGTCCAACCGAGAACCCTCCTCTACAAAGTTCACCCCTTAACCATATTCCCAAGCACCACATCCGAACAACCTTTAAACACATATGGGATTGGTGACTCAATAACTCCACTGGGCAGCCCATTCCAATGTCTGACCCCTCTTTCTGTGAAAAAATTCTTCCTAATGTCCAGTCTAAACCTAGAGCAAGGAGGTCTCCCATCAGCCTGCTCTTTTTCAAACTAAACAGCCCCAGCTCCTTCAGTCACTCTTCATAAGATTTATTCTCCAGGCCCTTTACCAGCTTTGTTGCCCTTCTATGTACTCAATCCAGCACCTTGATATCTTGTACAGAGCTGCCTGCCCCAAACCAAACACAATACTTGAGATGTGGCTTCACCAATGCCAAGTACAAGGGACCATCACCTCCCTACTCCTGCTGGACAAGGCAGTTCTAATACAAGCTAGGATGCTATTGGTTTTATTGCCCACCTGGGCACACTGCTTGCTCATATTCAGTTGCCTGTCAATTTGAACCCCCAGGTCCTTTTCTGCTGGAGGGCTTTCCAGCCGCACTTCCCCAAGCCTGTAGCATTGCTTAGGCTTGTTGTGACCCAAGTGCAGGACCTGGCACTTGGCCTTGTTGAATCTCATCCTGTTAACATCTCCCTACCCTTGGGCAGATCAATACTCCCACCTAACTTGGTGTCATCTGCAAACTTGCTGATGACACACTCTGTCTTCATCAAGGTCATCAGTAAAGATGTTAAACAGAAGTGGTCCCAACACTGAGCCCTGAGGAACACCGCTTGTGACCGGCCACCAGCTGGAATTAACTCCTTTGACCACCAAACTCTGTGCCTGTTTGCCCAGCCAGTGCTTTATCCAGCAGAGTGTGTGCTCATCCAAGCCATGAGCAGCCAGTTTGTCCACGAGAATTCTGTAGGAAACAGTGTCAAAGGCTTTTCGAAAGTCCAGATGGACAATATCTGTATCCTTTCCCTCACCCCACAGTCAGGTCATCTTGTCGCAGAAGATCAGGTTGGTCAGGCAGGACCTGCCCTTCATAAATCTGTGCTTACTGGGCCTGATCCCCTGGGTGTCCTCTCTGTGTCATGTAATACAGCTTGAGATGACCTGCTCCATGACCTTCCCCAGTACTGAGGTCAGACTGACAGGTCTGTAATTTCCCAGATCTTCCTTTCTTCCTTCTTGTAGATAGGTGTTACATTTGTTACCCTCCAGTCCATTGGGACCTCCCCAGTTATGCAGGACTGCAGGTAAATAACGGAAAGCAGCTTGACGAGCACATCTGCCAACTGCCTCATCACCCTTGGGTGTAGCCCATCTGGCCCCATAGACTTGTGTGCATCTAAGTGGTGTAACAGATCCCTGACCACTGCCTCATTTATTGTGATGATCTCATTCTGATTCCCCTAGTTCATGAGGCTGTGTGTCCAGGGAACTGCTGGTTCTAGTGCTAAAAACTAAGGCAAAGTAGGCATTTGTCTTGGTCCAGAGAAGGTAAAAGATTCAGTTCTTTTAAATATTTCCATGTTATGAAATTAAGACACACAAATGAGGCCAAAATATCAACAGCGATGCTATTTATTAACAGAATAAAGTGGATGGATCAGAAGGAGAGAGAGAGAAAAAAAAGAAGAGAGAAGAGGAAAGGAATTATATTACCAGCCCCCAAGATGATTTGGGTCTGTGAAGGGTGCTGCCTTGTTAGCTGTGCTGTCTGCCACTGGAGGAGGGGAGGGAGATATTCCAAAGTCCAAATCCTTCTCTGAGAAGCTTCTGCTCCATGAGTTGCAGCAGGCAGAACTTAGGACACGGAGAGAGGGTTCCGCCTGGTCTGCTTCTTCCAGGCTACATGATGATGTGTCTGTCCTTTTCTTTCCTGGTGTTTTCTTCATTCTTCTTCAGTGTGGCGTTGCCCAAGTCTTTTCCTTCTTCTGAGCTAATAGTAATAATAATAAAAATAATAATAATAAAAAAACCAGGTTGGAAGAAACCTTCAAGACCGTCTCGTCCAACCCCTCAACCAGTCCAACCCACCTAAACAACTAAGCCATGGCACCAAGCACCCCATCAAGTCTACTCCTGAACACCTCCAATAATGGTGACTTCACCACCTCCCTGGGCAGCCCATTCCAATGGGCAATCACTCCCTCTGTATAGAACTTCTTCCTAACATCCAACCTGAACCTCCCCTGGGGCAGCCTGAGACTGTGTCCTCTTGTTCTGGTACTGGCTGCCTGGGAGAAGAGACCAACATCCGCCTGTCTACAACCTCCCTTCAGGTAGTTGTAGACAGCAAGAAGGTCACCCCTGAGTCTCCTCCTCTCCAGGCTAAGCAACCCCAGCTCCCTCATCCTCTCCTCATAGGGCTTGTGTTCCAAACCCCTTACCAGCTTTGTTGCCCTTCTCTGGACTCATTCCAGCAAGTCAACATCCTTCCTAAACTGAGGGGCCCAGAACTGGACACAGGACTCGAGGTGTGGCCTAACCAGTGCAGTGTACAGGGGCAGAATCACCTCCCTGCTCCTGCTGGCCACACTGTTCTTGATGCAGGCCAGGATGCCATTGGCCCTCTTGTCTGCCTGTGCACACTGCAGTCTCATGCTCCAGTCTTTTACACAGTTTTTAGGTATGTGTCCAGGTGGTGAAACCATTGTCCTTTTCACCATCGTCCCTTTCTGGGTAGCTGATGGGTAGAGATGATCTTGTCTGTGCACATTCCAGAGAGTCATTATCCAGTGGCATCTGCCCAATACACATCAGCTATTGTCTGGTCAAGGAGCAAAGGTGATTTTATCTTTGTTGATTCATATCAAGAGAGACAAGATTTAGTCTCTTACAGCATTGAGCATCTCTGTCTTTTCTGTATATGTTTCCCTCTTCATCCAATAAAGGATGATTTTCCCCAGTCCTCCTTTTGCTGTTAACAAATTTATAGAAATATTTTTCAATATCCTTAATTGCTGTAGCTAGTTTTAATTCTAGCTGTGCTTGCTCTCCTAATTTTCTCACTGCATAGATTCACTAGACCTTTATAGTCCTTGTGAGAGACCTGTTCCCTCTTCAAAGGCCATAGCCTCTCCTTTTGTTCCTGAGGTCCATCAAAAAGTCCATATTCAGCCAGGCCGGATGCCTTCCCCACAGAATCATTTCTTGGCACATGGGGACAGCCTGCACACATGGCTTTAAGACTTTTCTTTTGAAGTATGTCCAGCCTTCCTGGACTCCTATATGCTGATGAATTAGAAATTAGGAATTTTCAGTTGCTCTTGGTTCAAAGTAGGGGCATGTAATTTCAGCATGCAATTTATTTTTGTTTTGTTTGTCCACAGGGAGCAATCATTATCCATGAAGTATATGAAGAAGGAGCAGCATCTAAAGATGGGAGGCTGTGGGCTGGGGATCAGATACTAGAGGTGTGGTGGTTTCTTTTTTTCACTTTCATTGTCATTTGCTATCTAGGCATCTCCTATTTGTCTTCTGGAAGGTCGTGCACACTTCATTGTTCTATGCTTTTATTTTGTATGCTTTCATTGCAGGTGAATGGGATTGACCTCAGGAATGCCACACATGATGAAGCAATAAATGTCCTCCGACAGACTCCCCAAAAAGTTCGCCTGACTGTGTACAGAGATGAGGCTCAGTACAAGGAGGAGGACATGTACGATGTACTCAATATAGAGCTCCAAAAGAAGCCTGGAAGAGGCCTTGGTCTGAGTATTGTTGGGAAAAGGTATAAATGTACCTGGAGAGCCAATGTCTGCGAGTTGCTGGACATGTTTACATTTCTGTTTGGTGCTGGTGCTGAGATCCTGGAAGCTTGAAGGCCATATATTTCATTATGTTATTTTTAGTGCCTAAGCTAATGGCCGTTCCTAGAGGAGCTAGTCAAACCTTTAGTCAATGGGAAAGTGAGACAATGTTTATTGTGTTCCAAATAGCAAGCCATAAAAATGGCCCTCAAACCGTACTGTAATGCAAAATCTGTCCATGTATTTGCAGAAGTGATACAGGGGTGTTCGTGTCAGACATTGTTAAAGGAGGAATAGCGGATGCAGATGGGAGATTAATGCAAGGAGACCAGATACTGACAGTGAATGGAGAAGATGTTCGAAATGCTAACCAGGAGGCTGTTGCAGCTTTGCTAAAGGTATTGTGGAATGATTAATAAGGCGAAGAGTTGAGACCTAGATTTTTTGAAAGCTTTATTCAGGCTGCGTTCACACCATTAATAGATGTCACTGAGAATCAACAGTGGATCCAGATCTAAGCTTCCAAAAATGATGAGCATTTTTATTTTTATACTTTCAGTGATGAAGATGGGAGTGTAATGGTGGTGTGGAGTCCCATGTTTACTGAAAACATAGAGTAACATAAAACTTTACACTCTGTTTTCTCCAAGTAACTAGTAACTTGTTAAATATCTCACACTTTTAGAAAGGTATGCAGAACTGACTTAAAATTCAACAGAGAGGTTATGCCATAAAGTATTCGCTTAGTAACGTGAAACTTTATTTTTGTTATTCTACATATGTCTAGAGTCACCTTACATCCGTTAGATCCATTTTCCAGTGACCAAGGCATCTCGTTTAAGAAATTGCTTTCTCACAAAGATACCTGAAGTAAAATTCTATCTGTTCTTAATAATGCTTCTGATGTCCTCTCCCCATTACCAAATGAGAATGAAGTCAGACACGTATTTCCTGCAGTCTGGCAGGAAGTCCAGCTTGTCTTTTTTCCACCCAGGGTTTTGAGACATTCCTGCAGCATGGTAAGGATTCCATGAGTCATCACTTTCTAAGGGAAAATCATTCCACTAGAAAAAAAAAATTCAACAGCCACTGCACAGCCACTACACAGCTAACTCCTGGATGTGTAGACGCATGATCTGGCTTCTTTGCACTCACTTTTTTCAGGTCTTTAGCAGTTCCTCAAGCTGTAGTGCTTGGGTTTTTTTGTTTGAGATGTGGGGTGGGGGCAAAGATTAGAAAGGGGAGGTAGGAGTATTTTATTCTGTATTTACAGCATGTGTCTGTAAGTTAGAATGGCAGAACTGGGTCTGTATTCTAACAGCAAACTGATTAGAATTCTCTTCTGGGTTGATAATAGTTTTCCATTCTTACCTGATAACTTTATTTGATCTAAAGATAGTATGTTTCTTCTTAAATTTCTTATATCTCCTCTAAATGCCCTTTCATGTCAAGTTTCTTATGTTTTGGCAAACATTTTGGAGTATCTAATTGAAGATTCTTATTCCCCACTCATCATTTTTACGTTGATGCTTTATGTGCTCCATCCTATTTAGTAGCACTTGTATACAATTGTCCTAGTCCTGAGAAATGAGAGGTTTAAAGTAACCCAGATGTATTATTGTTAACAGTTCAGTTACAATCACTCTTGTAATGACATTCACCAATTTTATGTCAGTTATCATTCACAAGAGTATGATGTAGAAGTGAATTGTTGAACTGCCTGAAATTTATTTTGCTAAGGAAAATCCCAATGTGTTTTAAGTAGCATGAAACCACTAGAATGTATTCTTGGGCTGAGAATGCTGACTTTTCTTGCAGTATTTCTTGTTAAGTAACCCTAAAACATGTGAGAAGATACTAATTCTGTTCACTTATTTCACTTGTGGATTTCAGGAAGAGAAAGAAAACTATGGTAAAGCTAAATGTTGATTGTTTTATTCACAAATTCAGTTGGAAAGTATTACCTCCCACTTTCACACATTCTAACTTTAAAAATTCATTTGTGGATTTTCATTTTATGTGAGGATGTGGTAATTTTAGATGCATAGATTACTTCCTTGATTTTCCATTTTTGGGTATGTGTTGTCCACATATTTTAATATGAGTCAATTCATACATGAGACATTTTGCCTAACCTTTGCTCAAGTCTCTCCCAGGAGGTAAAGTTACCAACATGAAAAAATAAAAAGCAATTTAGTAACAAATCTCTTCTAGTATCAACCATAACAGAACAGCAACCCTATTGGAATGGACAGGTCCTGTTGCTGGTTTGATGACTTGATCTGTGTCTTACTGGGAATTTTCTGACAAATACATGAAACTCCCTTAGGATAATGTAGCTAAAACACAATAAATAAAAGCAAATTCATATAATGTTAATTTCTTTGGGTATGGGAGTCCATACTAACAACTGTCCAGTGGAAGACAAAATAATAACAAATCATCTAAATGTCCATATTTAAATGCATAGCAGCTATGTGGTCTTTTTTTGACAATATTGTTATTATTTTGGAAATCCAGTTTTCTAAATGTTGTTTTTTATTACAATTTTTCTATCTGTTTCCAAATTTAGCGTAGTGTCTTGGTTTCTAAATGTTTAGTTGCAGGGTGAATTTTCTGCTGAGATATTAATCTTATGTAGGCATGTAAATACTTAATGGTATAATGAAAAGCTTAAAAGAATAGTGGAAGTATTTTCTAAAGTGCAGTGTCTGTGTCACTCAGCTACCTGTTGGGAGTCAGGTGCGGAAAGGTCACTTAAACTACAAGTAGATGTTGGGCAAACTTCCTGCCTGAAATTTCTTTAATTATGTTACTATGGATCCAGAGCAACAGATAATTTCAAGACCAAGAGAGAGACAAGTAAATACCAGTTTAAGTGCCATGTTCAGAGTCATATCAGCAGAAATAACGATTAATGCTTAGAGTTGTTTCACTATTTTCAGTTCTTACTGCAAACAGTCAATTTCACTACTCCTTTAAAAATGCCACCTTGAAAATAGATGTTAATGTTGCAATTGAGAAGCCACTCCCTTTTAAGTAAAAGGTAAAATGATTAGTTTTACTGGGTAATTTTCACATCTGTATCACTGCTCAGTGTTGAATATTATGGTGTAGTTAGTTTGTGTGACTCTTACCCTGCCATGAGCTCTATCTGCTCAGTGATTGTTCTTTATCTCCCTGTCCATGTTTTTTTAATCTTCTACCATGTAATAAGTGACTTAAATAATTGAGATAGACAGAAGAGATGTCTTCTAAATGACTGCTTCTTTAGTGTTCACTAGGTACAGTAAGACTAGAGGTTGGAAGAATAAAAGCTGGTCCTTTCCACTCTGAGAGGAGAACATCCCAGAGCAGCCAGGTGTGTAACTGTAAAATCTTTTTTGTTTGGAAGAAAGAATGGTTAAACAATAAAGCAAATAAAAGGATTTGGTTCATTATAACACTGATTTTCCACAAACCTCATCTAAGATGATGCAGAGTAAGTTTTACCTACATTTCATCTTTATGCTAATCTTTATATATTGATAACCTTTATATATTGACAGGGCTTTAAACTAGATTCTAAGGGGGAAGGGGATGAAACCAGTCCCCCCAGACAGGAGTCTGAGGGTTATAAGCTGATGTCAGGGGTGAAACCAACAGCCCAGCTGAAGTACACGTACAAAAATGCACACAGCAAGGGTAACAAACAAGAGGAGCTGGAAGCCTTGTTACAGCAGGAAAGATACGATGTAGTTGCCATCACTGGAACATGGTGGGATGACTCACATGACTGGAGCACTGTAATTGATGGCTACAGGCTCTTCAGGAGAGACAGGTGAGAGAGAAGGGATGAAGGGGTGGCCCTGTACATCAGGGAGGCTCTAGACAACATGGAACTAGAGATAAGGGACGATCAGGTTGATTGCCTGTGGGTGAAGATTAGAGGGAAGACCAATAAGGCAGACATCCTGGTTGGAGTCCGTTATAGACCACCCAACCAGGATGAAGAGGCTGATAAATTATTCTATAGGCAGCCAGAGGCTGTCTCAAGATCACCAGACCTTGTTCTTATGGGCGATTTTAACCTGCCTGATACCTGCTGGGAACTCAGCACAGCAGAGAGGAGGAAATCTAGAAGGTTCTTAGAGTGTATGGGGCACAGCTTCTTATCCCAGGTGCTGCATGAGCCTACCAGGGCTTGACCTTCTTTTTACAAACAGAGAAGGGCTGGTGGGAGATGTGGTGGTTGGAGGCTGTCTGGGGACCAGTGACCATGAGATAATTGATTTTTCAATATGCAGTCAATGTAAAAGGGGCAGCAACAAAACCTCCACTCTGGACTTCTGGAGGGCGGACTTCAGGTTGCTCAAGGAACGAACTCAGAAGGTTCCTTGGGATAAAGCCCTTAAAAACAAAGGGGTCCAGGAGAGCTGGACCTACTTGAAGGAAGAATTCTTGAAGGTGCAGGAACAGGCTGTGCCGATGTGCCGGAAGATGAGCCGCCAGGGCAGATGGCCAGCCTGGATGGGCAATGAACTTCTAAAGGAATTAAGGGGAAAAAAGAGGGTGTGTCCTCTTTGGAATAAAGGTGAGGTAACCCATAGAGTGTTTAAGGATGTTGCTAGGTCCTGTAGGAAAACATTAGAGAGGCAAAAGCCCGTTTAGAGCTTAGACTGGCCTCGGCTGTGAAGAAGAACAAAAAATCATTCTATAAATGTATTAATAGCAAGAGGAGGGGCAAAGACAACTTCCACTCCTTGATGGACACAGAGGGGAACATAGTAAGAAAAGATGAGGAAAAGGCAGAAGTACTTAACACCTTCTTTGGTTCAAATTTAATAACAGGATAGGTTGTCTGCAGGACAGCTGGCCTCCTGAGCTGACAGATGGAGGCAGGGAGCAGTAGAGTTCTGCAGTGACCCAGGAGGAAGTAGTTAGAGACCTCTTCAGCGGCTTGGTTCCCAACAAGTCCATGGGACCAGAGGAGATCCATCTTAGGGTGCTGAGAGAGCTGGCAGATGAGCTGGCCAAGCCGCTTTCCATCATTTTCAACAGTCCTGGCTCACTGGAGAGGTCCCAGATGACTGGAAGCTGGCCAAAGTGATGCCCATCCACCAGAAGGGCCCATTGGACGAGCTAGGGAATTACAGACCTGTCAGCCTGACCTCAGTGCCAGGCAGGATTATGAAACAGGTCATCTTGAGTGCAATCACACAGCACTTACATGATGGCCCAAGGGATCAGGCCCAGCCAGCATGGATTTAGGAAGGGTAGGTCATGCCTGACCAACCTGATCTCCATCTATGATCAGGTGACCCACCTGGTGGATGTGGGGAAGGCTGTGGATGTAGTCTACCTGGACTTCATCAAGGCCTTTTATACCATCCCCCACAGCAAACTCCTGGCCAAGCTTTCAGCCCCTGACTTGGACAGCAGCACTCTGTGCTGGGTTAGGAACTGGCTGGAGGGCCAAGCCCAGAGAGTAGTGGTGAATCCTCTTTAATATCTTCATTGATGATCTGGATTGAGACAGTCATCAGCAAATTTGCAGATGACACCAAGTTGGGAGCAGATGTTGGTCAGTTAGAGGGCAGAAGGGCTCTGCAGAGGGACCTTGACCGACTGGACAGATGGGCAGAGTCCAACATGATGACATTCAACAAATCCAAATGCCCAGTGCTGCACTTTGGCCACAGCAACCCCATGCAGAGCTACAGGCTGGGGTCAGAGTGGCTGGAGCGCTGCCAAACAGAAAGGGACCTGGGGGTGCTGATTGACAGCTGCCTAAACATGAGCCAGCAGTGTGCACAGGTGGCCAAGAAGGCCAGTGGCATTCTGGCCTGTATCAAGAACAGTGTGGCCAGCAGGAGCAGGGAAGTCATTGTGCCCATGTACTCTGCACTGGTTAGGCCACACCTTGAGTCCTGTGTCCAGTTCTGGGCCCCTCAGTTTAAGAAGGACATTGAGACACTTGAACGTGTCCAGAGAAGGGCAACGAGGCTGGGGAGAGGCCTTGAGCACAAGCCCTGTGAGGAGAGTCTGAGGGAGCTGGGATTGTTTAGCCTGGAGAAGAGGAGACTCAGGGGTGACCTCATTGCCCTCTACAACTACCGGAAAGGTGGTTGTAGCCAGGAGGAAGTTGGTCTCTTCTCTCAGGCAACCAACACCAGAACAAGAGGACACAGTCTCAAGCTGCACCAGGGGAGGTTTAGGCTCAAGGTGAGGAGAAAGTTCTTCCCAGAGAGTTGTTCGCCACTGGAATGTCCTGCCCAGGGAGGTGGTGGAATCACCGTCCCTGGAAGTGTTCAAGAAGGGATTGGACATGGCACTTGGTGCCATGGTCTAGTCATGAGATCTGTGGTGACAGGTTGGACTTGATCTTTGAGGTCTCTTCCAACCTTGGTGATACTGTGATTCTGTGAATGGTGCCACATCCAACTGGCGGCCAGTCACTAGTGGTGTCTCCCTGGGATCAGTTCCGGGCCCTATGCTCGTTAAGATCTTTATCAGTGATCTGAATGAGGGGATTGAATCCATCATCAGTAAGTTTGCAGATGACACCAAGCTGGGGGCAGGTGTTGATCTGTTAGAGGGTAGGAGAGCTCAGCAGTGAGACCTTGCCAGACTGGACAGATGGGCAGAGTCCAACGGCATGAGATTTAACACATCCAAGTGCTGGGATTTGCACATTGGCCACAACAACCCCATGCAGAGCTGCAGGCTGGGGTCAGAGTGGCTGGAGAGTGGCCAGGCAGAAAGGGACCTAGGGGTACTGATTGATGGTAGGCTGATCATGAGCCAGCAATGTGCACAGGTGGCCAAGAAGGGCAAGGACATCCTGGCCTGCATCAGGAACAGTGTGGCCTGCAGGAGCAGGGAGGTCATTCTGCCCCTGTACTCAGCACTGGTTAGGCCACACCTTGAGTTCTGTGTCCATTTCTGGGCCCCTCAGTTTAGGAAAGATGTTGACTTGCTGGAGCGTGTCCAGAGAAGGCCAACAAAGTTGGTGAGGGGTTTGGAACACAAGCCCTATGAGGAGAGACTGAGGGAGCTGGGGTTGCTTAGCCTGGAGAGGAGGCAGCTCAGGGGAGACCTTCTTGCTGTCTACAGCTACCTGAAGGGAGGTTGTAGCCAGGTGGGGGTTGGTCTCTTCTCCCAGGCAACCAGCACCAGAACAAGAGGACAGAGTCTCAAGCTGCACCAGGGGAGGTTTAGGCTGGATGTTAGGAAGAAGTTCTTCACAGAAAGAGTGATTGGCCATTGGAATGGTCTGCCTGGGGAGGTGGTGGAGTCACCATCATTGGAGGTTTTCAGGAGAAGACTTGATGGGGTGCTTGGTGCCATGGTTTAGTTGATTAGTGTTAGATGATAGGTTTGACTCGATGATCTCAAAAGGTCTTTTCCAACCTGGTTAATTCTATTTTGTTCTAGTCTAGTCTAGTCTAGTCTATTTACAGGTTCACTTTAGCATATTTTATCTGCTGAAGACATGGTCCAGACAAAAACGTAATCCAGAAAAAACCTTCCTGTGTTGTCTGGATTTTGTGGCTACAGCCTGGGAAGCAGAGAGAAGTGTGGTTCTTTGCAGCCTGAGAAGTTGCAGTGGACTTAAAACTTCCTTGTTTCTTTTGGAGTGCTTGGCATGCAATAAAGTGTTGTTTCAGGAAATACAGTGAATTTCACCACTTCTGACAAGTTCATACTTGATAGTGGTCATTAGAAGCAGATAACCTGACCCCTTTCCATCAGACTTCTCTCAAGTTTCTTTATTCTAATTTTAGTCTATTGATGGAGTTTACATATTTGCATCAATTCCGGCATCCTCCATGTCATAGCAGCTCACATCATGATTCTCTCCAGGAGGAGCTGTATTTATGAGAACTCACAAGTAACCTTGGAACTTTTTCTTGACATAAACTGAGTTTGCAGATTATGAAGACCAACCTCCACCTGGGAGGTTGTAGACAGGTGGAGGTTGGTCTCTTTGCCCAGGCAACCAGCACTAGAACAAGAGGACACGGTCTCAGGCTGCAGCAGGGGAGGTTTAGGCTGGATGTTAGGAAGAAAGTGATTGCCTATTGGAATGTGCTGCCCGGAGAGGTGGTGGAGTCACCATCATTGGAGGTGTTCAGGAGGAGACTTCATATAGGGTGCTTGGTTGCATGGTTTAGTTGATTAGGTGGGTTGGATTAGTTGATAGGTTGGACATGGTGATCTTGAATGTCTCTTTCAACCTGGTCTATTCTATTCTATTCTACTCTGTACTGAGATAATTTTTAAAAAACCCATAATTATACAGTTTCACATAAGCAGGTTAAGACTGAACAAGACTAAAATGTTAGACTTGCTTCAAAATGGGTAATGGAGATTGTGTAGATGTAGCTGAGTGGAGAGCCTAATTTTCAGGTTATGCAGTGGATGAATGTAGGAGTACACATGAGGGTTTGTAAAGATCAACGTTGTCTTCTGTCCCTACCTTGATAATCACAGCTAACTTTTGCACCAGAAGATCTCTTATGAGGTCATAGGAAGTACGAATACAAGAGCACAGTGTCAACTTCAGAAGCAGCACTTCAAAGCATTGCATGGAGTTGTGGATACATAATCTTTGTTGGTCTAGTGATGTGGTCACAGCCCTCTAGAATGACCAAGAAATAAGTTGACATTCACTGTGTCAACTTCATCTGGGCACTGAAAAAGTAAAACAGAGCAAAATCTACTGAATATCATGGGTTACAAGCTTGTTTCTATCAACTGGGTGTCTGAAGTTTGTCTCTAATCCCAGTCTAACACTGTGTTTAGGTCAGTGAAGGAAGTGGCAGCCTCTCATCATTCAGTTTCCCGGTTTCCGGTTCTACTGCACCTGAGGTCTTTGAAAGTAGTCTGAAGAATAATTCTGGTAAGGTTTCTTTGGTGCTTTCAGTATTTTATATATGTGAACTTGTATCTGAGGTCTTCCACTTTCTCTAGATGTTGTCATGATGTGCTGTAGTCCTGAAAGTGATTCCTTAATCATGAAAACACTGCAGGGGTAGTTATGGTACAAGTACATCATATATATATATTTGAATAGCTTTGTATAAAAGAAAGCAGCAGCTGGTGATACCTGTCATTTAGGTACTGAGAACACTAAGAATCTAAGTTGAGCCATCATTTTCTGTTTAGTCCAAATATGTGCAATCTCTCACATGCATGGAGACCTGGATACTGTATAGTTAGAATAGATGTCATGCTCAAATTTAGAACAAAGTTACTTCTGAACAAAATACTGCTGGCAAGTCATAGTTCTGGGTTTTTTTCTGTATTCTATTAGAATATGCTTAGCAGTCTTAATCCAAAAGATACTGAAATTGAGAGAATTAGTGATTTTTCATCAATTCTAGAAGTACTTCAACCCTATTAATTTAATGAAAGCCACTGCTTAAAACATGTCTAAACTGGCAGAACATTAGAATCATCATAGTGGTTTTAATAACTTTTAATGGAAGAGTTTCCTAAAAATGCTATTTTTTTTTTCCTTTTTAAAATCCATTTGACAGCAGCTTCAGAAATCCAGGGACTAAGAACAGTAGAAATAAAAAAGGTAAGTGGCAGCATGAAGTGGATTATATCAGGAACTGGTTTTGTAGATGTTGTCAGTACCTGTGTTTACTGAAAAGAAGTAGCGTGGCCTGTGAATCATTTTGAGAGAGGAACTGATACAGCAATAACTAATGAACTTGCCTGTCTTTCCAGGTTAAAATTGCATGGTCTTCGCTACCTATATTTATATGTAAAATTGGTGCAATTTATGCTATCACATTTCATGACCTTTTTTGAAAGCAGAAGGAAGAAGCATTACTAAGAGATAATGGAACCAAGTTTTATTGTTAGCAGAGTGAGTTAAATCCAGACTCTGCTTTAGTGAAGTAGGGGAGCTGCAAGCCTATCGATTCATAGTTCTGGTTTATTTCTTCACATTTTCATTATATCTGCCAGGTTTTCAACTGTGAAGTTCACATCTACACCCTTATTTATAGGAGCATGAGATCTGAGTCACAGACTGATTCTGATTGTCTAGAGTATTTGTATTTATTTGACTTTTCCTGGCATCTAGTTCACTTGATTACTTGCATTATATTTAGCCATTCTCTTTTTACAGTACAGTCTGCAAATACCAATTTGCAATAGCACTTTTTGCAGTTAGGTAGTAGGGTATTGTACAGTAGTGAAAAGATTTTTTGTTCTTCAACAATAGGACACTAGGGGGAGCATAAAGATTTACAACAAGTTCAGAGAAGTAGGTCAGTACAGACAGTATTCAAAACTAGCTATTCCATCTGTCCAGCTTTTCTTGCCCAGACTTTCTATGCTGACGTTAGCTGTCTGGTGCAGAATACTGTAAGTATTTAGTGTGGTGAGGATAAAGCATGGAACTAAATCTGCAAATTGTCACCTGGATCTTACGGGACGAAACATATATTGTGCTCTCTGTGCTTTATTGATACGCTGCAAAATGTACTACTTTAAAAAATGGCTTGAGACATAGGAATTCTGAATTTCATAAGATAGGAGCTTTATTATTTTTTGAGATAAGCTTGCAATCCTCTGTGTGTGTTTTCTTTACAGAAAGATCTAATCTCTTTTTTCATGACAATGACAGGGTCCTGCAGATTCCCTAGGAGTGAGCATTGCAGGAGGTGTAGGAAGTCCTCTTGGAGATGTTCCTATATTTATCGCCATGATGCATCCCAATGGAGTTGCAGCTCAGACTCAGAAACTCAGAGTAAGTTAATTGTAAAGAAGGTTGTAAAGATTGAATAGGTAATGCAGAGTAAATACTCTGGTCAGGCAATTAATTAGCAATTTAATGGTAGAGTTATAAGTTCTTCAGGCTGTGACAACAATTTCTGCTGTCAGATTGATGAAACAGTAACTCACATTGGTAGCACAGTGAAAGGTAATTGCTGAAAGATAGTAACTTTGGGAAACAAGTCCTAAAACAATCTCAGATCATCAAGGTAGTTAGCTTGTGAAAACTGAAAATGGAAAGAGTGGTTCAGAACAATGAATTCTGTGGGTGAGTTCCACTGATGACCATGGTGGTCATTCGTGCAACTGTATGTGTTCAGTCTGTTTTCTTTCTCATGTTTTCTGTACTTACCTGTTTTAGGATAGGGATAATGCTTTTTAGGGTCTGAGTTTAAGTGGGATACAGCATTTACATGCATACTCTATCCAGTCAGTACCACTCTGATTGAATTTGACTCAGTGCTTCTTGGAAAATGGACAGTATTATTTGATGTTGAATTAAAACATAATCTCTGATGATAATTTACTATCTTAGTCTGTCTATCATCAAGTGACATGTAAAATGCATCTCTTTTCACGTGCTGTGTATTTCAAGAGTATTAGGATAATTCTGTAAAGCATCATTACTTTTTTATACTGGATACACTAAACAAGTGTAATTTGCTAATTGTAATGTGGAGTTTTTTTGTCTCTGTAAGGGATCATTATATAGGTCAAAGATGATTTGCCTTTGAGAGAAAATGCGTGGTGCATGGTTGCTAATTTAATTCTACCTGACCTGTATCACTGATAAAAACTGACTAAACGAAGATACACAGATCTGTTATTGTTGGAAGAAAGTGACAAATAACTCTATGTAACTAAACTTACTGTTTGTTAGTTGGATTTTCTACAATTTCTTCTGCAGGTTGGGGACAGGATTGTTAGCATCTGTGGAACATCTACTGAGGGTATGACTCACTCGCAAGCTGTTAGTCTCTTAAAAAATGCTTCAGGCACTATTGAGTTGCAGGTAAAAAGTCTTCAGTGAAATTTGAAATATTTTCTGCATACTGTTTTGCCAGGTGCTACAATGGATTATTTTGGTGTCCTCATTCTCACTATACTGGTTTATTAACTCTGTTCCCAGGTTGTAGCTGGAGGAGAAGTGAGTGTCATAACTGGTCAGCATCAGGATACCCCTACATCAAATCTTTCATTTGCGGGACTAACTTCAACCAGCATTTTTCAGGATGACTTAGGGTCAGTGACTATAGAATATACAACCTCTGTAGCCTGTTATTTGAGGTAGAACTCACATATTCTAGCAAGTAATGGATTCACTGCTTGACTTAATTATGACATATAGTTGGTATACATGGGAGCTGTAGGTCACAGGCTTTGTTCTGCATTTTTCATAATGTGATCTGTCAGTCTGCTTTATTTTGCCTCTTTACAGAGTTACAATGTGATTTTATTTCTTCTCTGTAAAGACAAGGCTCCGTTGTTTCACTGAGCCTTGGTAGCTGAGATATTGATAACACCCAAAATGTTTTTTCTCAGACTTAAATAGCAAGGTCCTTTTCACAGTACTAGCTGTATTTCCATACTGTGCTTTCTAACACTGGTCTATCAGGAGCATCTAGCTTTTCTGCTAAACAAGGTGTATTGCTTCTGGTATACTGTAAGGTATAGCTATGTAAACAAGTTTTGCTCCAAACTGTGTCATAAATCTGAGGCATTTTCAATTTAGGAATAGGGAAAGAGAAAATAGAAATTTTTAGCCACACAGATATGCTTCAAAAGATAGAACTTATGAAGATGTATTACTGAAGCTACGCTTCAGTAATAGTGAGGGCATTAGACAATCATTGTGTTTTATGTGAATTAAAACAGTCAGCATGTTACAGCAAAAGCATTTGTAGTACCAGTGGAAAGGGAGATACATTGCTTAGCTTGAAAGAAGAAATGTTTTTTGTTAAATATTCTACTTGCTAAATCAAACAACATTACCATGGGTGTTTTTTTTCACTTTTCTCAGAACTCCTCAGTACAAGACCATTACTCTGGACAGAGGACCAGATGGCCTAGGCTTTAGTATTGTGGGGGGTTATGGTAGTCCCCATGGAGACTTACCCATTTATGTGAAGACAGTATTTGCAAAGGTAAATGTAAATTTATTTAGTCAATTCATTCATTAGTTCACAGCTGCTACTATTCAAGTCATGGCCTGACTTGTTACAGTTTCTCACAGCTTTTCTTCCTCAGTGCATGTGCTGGTCAAAATATTTCTGCAGTATTTGAAGGGTTTCAGTAAGATTCAGTATTTCCAAATGCATTTGACTGCATATGCTAGAATCTTCAGCTCTCAAAACTGGAATTATGCACATACTCAGAAAAAAAAGCCTCCCTTCCTTACATTTAGAGTCCGTTTTGTTCAGGTAGTAGAACGGACTGTTGTATTTGTTTTGTCTGAGTCTGAAGGGTAGACAAGGTAAAATAATTTAACTCAGTAGGGATATTGGAAGTTCAGGTACTGAACCAGATTTGGTAGTTTGGACTGCCCCAGGAAAAAGCCCCAAGTCAGAGAAAAATGGAATCAAAAAATCCTGAATTTTCATGGTAAATCAAAGTAAAGAGATAGATGGGTTTTCATTACTGATTTTCTAATACCAGTTTCTAAAAACTTACTCAGTTTAAAAATTTTACTCCTATTGATAGTAGAGTTTGAAAGTTAAGCTGTCTAGATGAACAGGGTTAAGGAAATATAAAAAAACTTTGTATATCCAACTTTTGAATGTTGTGAAACTTAGGGCAGGGCATACTGAAGCACTATCAGACTGCACAATGATTGACTGTGTTTGAATCATTGAGAATCAAAAAAGTGTTACGGGGTTTTGTGCACTAAGCCCATCTTATGCAGACTGTAAGGACAATGTGGTGGTGCTTAAAAGAAATGCATGAGTCTGCATGTATGTGTTGTGTTGTTTCAGGGTGCAGCAGCAGAAGATGGACGCCTGAAGCGGGGTGATCAAATCATTGCTGTGAATGGGCAGAGTTTAGAAGGGGTGACCCATGAGGAAGCAGTCGCAATTCTGAAAAGGACAAAAGGAACAGTCACTTTGACTGTGTTGTCATGAACTGACTGCCCAAAGTGGTTGGGTCAATAAGATTATGTTATTTGCATTATGCATAGCAAAAAGAATGGAAATGTTTATATAGCCTTCTTGCTTCTCCCACTTCACAGGACTGTGTCACAACAGTGAAGAAAAACAATATTTAACCATATTTTTGTATACAGTAGAATTATTTCTGTTACTGTCAAACCATGGGGATAGAGTACATGATGAGCTATGGAAAGACATAGATATTTTTACCTATTAGTATTATAATAAATGCTTGTGAGGCACCCAAAGCTTAAGAAAAAAAAAGAGTTTTCATTGGTAACCACACAGCACAACATAACTGGAATGTTTTGCCAAGAGGCTTTTGATATATGAAATACGTTGGAAAAATGATAAAGTCACCAAGTCAACAGGGAGGTAGCATGGGCAGCAGTAGCCAGAAAACAGAAACGAAGTTACTGAAGAAAGAAAGTGATAATAAAAAATGGAATTTTGAGGAAAGAAGGAAAAGTATGTAACCTGGCTTTAGGTGGTTTAGCTGTGTGGATTACTTGTATGGGGATTTCTGCTTTTCTCTGTATTTAAATTACCAAAGTCCTAATGTATTCAAAAAAAGAAAATGGTGTTTCAGTTTGGCTTAGGTGTGAGGGAGTAGAGGTGGGTTCTTTTAAAGAAAGAGGGTATGTGTTTTTGTTTTGAATGGAGAGGACTTCTGATCAGGGCTGAAAAATCCATTTGCAAGTGGAAACTACTGATGAATGAGAGGAGAGCCCAGCAACTGCAATGTTAGAAGAACTAGACTTTTCTTTTATAATAGTAGTGTTTTCCAGACTTTGTGGATGTGAAAGCAACCTTCCCAATGTGAAATACGTATAAGCAAAAGTTGTCCTCTTCCAGTAGGAAGAGACTGGATGGGGTGCTTTGTGATGTGGTTTAGTTGGTTAGATAGTGTTGGATGATAGGTTGGACTCAATGATCTTGAAGGTTTTTTACAACCTGGTTAATTCTATTCTATTAATTACAGAGTCGGTGCAGATATTTCTGTGAGCTGCTTGAATCAGAACCACAAACAAACCACTCAGGGCAAGTTAGCTACAGATAGACTTGTGAATAGTGGTTAAGCCAAGGTGAAAGAAGTTGAAGTAAACAGTGTTGCTGTCATTATCAGGAGCAGCAAAAGTTGAGTCCTTCTTGGACTGGTAAGGCCTAGAACCGGGAGTTGAGGATGGGTAAAAGTCCGAAAATCCCTCCTTGTGGAGGTGAGTAGTAAGACAGCCATGAAGGTCTTTCTACATCAGAATTAAGGAGGAGATTTCAGGGATGCAAATACTTTTGGGGGATTTTTAGTTTCAGAGACGTTAAGTACAAGACAGTAAATATGAAGCAACCATGTAGTTCTTCTTTGGGCAGCATTGTGTCAATAAGTGTAGAAACATCCTCAGTTTTCTGAGTTGAGATTCTTACTATATCCAAAACCCACAGTCACTGAAGCCCTTAGCTGATTGTAGTTTGCCCTTTGCATCTGCCTCTCCAAACTAGCTCTTAAGAATCTGGCAGATAAGGAGCACTTTACCCATTATTTACCTTCCTGCAGAAAAGTTTCACGACATCTTTTGAGGAAGAAAGATACCTAGCTTGTTAGCATGCTACATAGCAGCAAGACCCTTTGTGTTAATTTAAAAAACAAAAATAACAAACTTGTAGCAAAGAGGCCACCATATCAGTTGTTATTTAAGAGAAATATTAACTGAAAATGCAGGCAGTGGTGGGAAGATACAAAAGATTAGCATTTGCTTCAGTGGGACACAAAACCAGTATTAGGAGTATCTGTGAAATAGCATTAGCAAATTGATAGCTATGTTTAAGTGAATTAATTTTAAAACCCACCCCCTTTGTCTCTTTATTATAGAAGTTATACTGTGGTAGACTTCAGAGATAAAAAAAGAGATGGTACCATTACTGGATGCTGTTACTGAATTGCTCTTCCATACCCATTTCTTGGTCAGAGTGAGAAATGCTTTAGAGTATGTAAAGTCACTTTAAATAGTACTTACATTTGTAACAGAAGTAGTGTACAATTATTTTGTAACTGATGTATCTAAATGGAAGATTTAAGTGAATAAATTCCCTATTGTCATGAAGAAGAAATAAAGTTGCAGGTCTGTTTCTGGTTGCTTTACAATGGCATACTTGCATTGTTCATTCTGTTGTGGAAGATCAGTATAATAAATAATAATAAAAAAATATATTACTCTTGATCTGTACTTTAAAGAATCTACTAAAAATTGCTGTATTTGGATTTTAAGATTTTGTCTTTGCTTGTAAACTCTTACCAAATCTGTGAGACCAGATACTAAAACTATCTAGAAACTAATATGAATCTGCTTTGTGTGTGGAAGCAGACATTATTAATCATCATTCTTTAGAGAGCATTCCTTCAGGCATGAGACTTTCTGTGAAGATCAACACAAGGAGTCATGTAGCCTGGGAGTTTTTTAGCTGTGACCCTTGGTGCTGCTTTAGAGCACAGGATCTTCCTTGAGCACCACACAAGAAAAGCTGCTGCATGTCTACTACTTAGAGGCTGCCATTCAGTGTACCATGAGATGTAATAAATTCAGTGCTTCAGATGTTTGGTTTTCTTTATCATTTGGGTTTCAACACAACTTTCATATCACAGGAGATACTCCTGTAAGGTGCTATGTACTGTGGCCCCTGTAAAACAAAGTCTTCCATTTTTACTACTTTCTTTTTCCCATGTGACTGCATTAACTGTGGGACTTGACAGAGTTGGAAGTGACGGGTCTAGCATTTTAAAGGCTCTAGACTATTGCCTGTTCAGATATCCAGTCCTGTCTTTGAAGCTCTTGAGGTCTCTTCCAAACAGATGTACTCTGTGATTCTGTGATGTTCAGATAATTTAAATATATAGAGTAGAATAGAATAGAATAGAATAGAATAGAATAGAATAGAATAGAATAGAATAGAATAGAATAGAATAGAATAGACCAGGTTGGAAGAGACCTTCAAGATCATCGTGTCCTGTAGCAGACTATGTTAGGACTTGCCGAAGGGTTCAAGCTAGTCCTCCCTTCAACTGGATAGGCTTCCCAGCAGGATTCAGTTCCTTTAAGACGCAGTGGCTGCTATTCCTACCAGCAGGACTGGGAGAAATGACACTAATCTGTGGTGAAGCGAAGCAAAGGATTCTTTGCGGGCTTCCAGGTAAACTGAAGCATGGTGGCACTTCCTGAGTTGCTGGCTTCTCTCTGGACTGCAGAGGCTGGCAGTGTGTGTGCATGTGGACAAAGCTTAATAGTGGAAGCAAGAGCAAGGAGCCAAAGACCTTAGGGAAAAAGCAGAGTGACTTGTTTACAATTTAGGGAATACTTTCACACTACTCCATCTTTGAATTGGGCCAGTAGTCAACCTTAGAAATACTTTTCAACCTATCTCATGAGCATCCCATAAGGTGGGTGTATGATCTTGTTTACCCCAAAGAAGGCAGGTTGGGTTGTTTACTTCCATTGGCTGATGCCTGGCCTTTTGTTTCTCTGCTCTGGGCTGAGTACCCACTCCAGAGAGGAGGGGAAAGGGGGGATGTGAGCAAAACATATTGGGACAAGTTTTGGCAATATTTGGGGCATAATTCTGGGCATAGGTTACCCTTCATGACAGCTCTTCACTGCTGTTACCCAGAGAAGATTGCATGCTACCAGTGCTGTGAGGGCTTGGATCATAGTGTACATTTTCAGGATGTTTTACCAGGTTTGCACTACTGAACACTTAGAGGTAAGGGAACCTGAGTTTTTTACTGTATATCTGTTTAGATTGGGATTAAATTAATGAGGTAGGAATTATAAAATATAGTTATCTTTATTTTCCTGAAACCCCTGCACCAAAATTATGTACAAAACTGGTTAAATTGTTTTTACAGGTTCTATCAGGTCATGAATTCTACAAGGGTGCTTGTGGGCAACTTTAGTACAATTTAGTGAATTCAGAAAATGGAAAAGGCTAAACCACAAAATAGCTTTACCCCACTTATAAAATCAGAGGAAAGCCTGGACCCTAGGGTAAGCTGATGAGTTGGCTTTTACTCACAAGGACAGTAGGACTTTGGAGATGGTCCCTGGATCTCTCCTTGCAGCAGTGTCTAGAACTGCAAGCTTTATAATCCAATTTGTGGATCATGTGGCACAAATCCGAAGGAAAAAGGGACCCACCAAAGTTAAAGTGTCCTTAGACATGGCTCCCATGAGCAAATCTTGTGGAGCAGTGCTGACTGAACAGCGTAAGGGAAGCGATACTGGCATGTTCCCCGCAAACAGCCACAGGGAGCTGGCAGGGAGCAGGACCCCAGGGTAAGCAGGTCTGGGGAGATGCCAGGTCCAGGTGCTACTGGCTAATGTTGCTGCAAATCTAGTGAGTCCCAGCATGAATCCCAGGAATCTGAGTCCAAATCAAGTCTAAGACGGCTTTCTGGTCATTCTATTTAAGATTTCCCTAGACAATGTATCCAGCGCCAATACACACTGGACGTGAAGAACACAGCCTATCACAATTTCAAATCCCAGCATGGGTGAATACTCATGCAAAATACGAGGGACTTCAGCTCCCACCAGGAGGAAAGACACCTTTTTTACCATTCCTGCTCAAGGCCCTAGGGGGAGGAGAAGGCAATTTCAGGCCTTTGACATCCCCCATTCAAACTTCCAAAGATGGAGGTGGGGGAAGGGGGGTTTGGAGTCCCCTCACACAAGCACTTAGGATGAGGCACATTGAAGGTCTTTGTGGGTTCTAACTTTCAAGTACCTTCTCATCACAGGAGTTCCGTAGTTACTGCATCCAACGCATCAGAGTTTCACATTTTACATTTTACAAAAAAAACCCCAACAACCCAAAACCCTAAAACCAACCAACAAACAAAAAAACAACAACAGAGCAGTATCTTGGGTAGTTAGTAGGAAATGAGTTATTCTCTGGGAGAATAACTTTCTGAGAATCTTTCTCAGATTATTTCTCTGTCCAAAACAGGCATGATTTATGTTGGAATAAAAAAATATTTGTTATTCAGTGTTAAATGTAAGTATGTCTGATGGGAGTAGAAAGGTCTGTGTTGCATGTGAATTATATAAATATCAATATAATCCTAATAGTTAAAGTAGTAAATGTTCACTAGGACTCCTATTTGTGGCAGGAAGCACTGAGAACAGATCATGATAAAGATCTTCATGTGGGAAAAGCATTACCTTTGTTACTTACACCGTGACCAGAAGATTTTTGGAAGTGATACTGTTTCTATTTTTGTTATACTTTTGTAGTGAGCCCACACCAACTCTTTTTTTCTGGATTTTATCCTTTGTGTCCAAGTGTAAAGTGCTAGGAAAGAACTAGTAAGTTACTATTCTTTTGACTTTCTTGGAACAAAATGACTCCGTTATTGTTCCAGATACATCATGTTGGGTTTGATAAATATATACAAATACAAGTAGTGAAGGAAAATGTCACTCAATATTAGAACTCTCTTGGGGAAACCAAGCAACTCCAAATGTAGGAATCCTGTCTCTAGATGTCAGTTTGAGTAGCTGTGGTAGTTTTAGGCTATGCCTTTAAAATTTTCCACAGATCTTGAACAGAAAGTGGTAGAATGTAAATAAATCACTACTGGGTGTAAAAAGGAAAATAATGACAAGTTCTAGACAATCCATTGGAGAGATAATAGACTTAAGCCAGTAGTACAAAACAATCTCTCTTTTCACCTCTTCAGCTCTGGCTGATGCTTCTCCTGGCTTTTCTGACCTTGACTGCTTTGCTTTTGTTGTGACTGGTATTAACAAAAAATTCTCTGCTCTGTCTCTTGTCCCTTTTTGTCCAGTGGGGGTTAAGGAGGAGTGCAGTGAGGGGGAGAAGTTGTTGCATCTCCCCTGGTTTTGACCAGGAGTGTTGTTGTGTTGTTTATAAATTATACCTGTAAATATTTCTGTTTATATTTCGTTACAGATTGGGGGTTTGCTTGTAACAGCTTCATTTGCTTCCAAATGGGATGGTCTGGCTAATTTAATGTTGGATGGAAATTTCAATCCACCACATTACAAAATTAATTGTCACCTATCCAATGTGTGCTCGACTGATTGATTACTGCTCAGATTAAGGCCAAAATGAAGCTGTTTGGGGTTTTGTGGCATTTGGTATACTCTGTCTTCAGTGTGATGCTTTATAAATTGTTTGTTTCTGCACTAACTGACCAAGTTGGCAGGTACATACTATATAAGCTATTCCTTTGGTACAGATACAAGTTAAAGAGGTTTGGTGATTACTGTGCTAGATTTGTTGGTTTGCGGGCATATAACAATGCAACTGTGACTGTTCCTCCTGAGTTCTTCAAATTTAGTGTTCCTGTAACTGAGAGTTATTTAGGTTATTTGAATCCTAAGGTGGTCTGTTTACTATGCCTGATTTTGTTACTTGTGGTGGTAATAAGATGTCTGTTAATAGCACTGAACTGAGAGAGATGTGCAGGTAATTGCTCTAAGTGGAGAAGGAGGCAGGCAATTCTAGCAGTGAGGAAAATATACACACGGGCAGAAGAAGCTGCAGCAACAGGCAGTAGAAGGCAAGACGGACTTAATGGAAAAACTGCTTTGAACCACAGCAAATGCTGTGACACCAATGGCACTGAGCCACTGTGGGGGCAGCTGCTAGTCCCTGTGCCAGTGCCAGTGGCAGCAAACCCTCCTCAACTGGCAGCAGACCCCGTGTCAGCACCTGTAAAGGTGGCAGTGGTGGCAGTTTTGCCTAAATGGCAGTCATGGAGATAGAGACAGCTTCACAAGCGGCAACCGTTACTGAGTCTAAGGAGGCAGGGAGACTTCTGCCGCAGTAGCAGGACCTGACGTGTGTCCAGCAGTGATGGCAACAGGGTCCCACAGAATGCCTGGTGACACTGTTTCTGTGCCAGCCCCTTCTGCTTCTGCCAGTCCTGCTGTAAATTTCCAAGCACCACCAGTAAAACTGGTTGCTACTCTGGACAAGAAGCCTTAGGACAAGGATCCCTCTGGTCAAGATCCAAACCCACCTCCAGGTGAAAAAAAGGATTCTTGTGGTCCAGGTCCAAGTACTTCTCCACGTAAAGCAAAGGGAAAGACAACCGAACCAGTCTCAGATGACCCCTTTGATACTTCTCAAATGGTGACAAGAAGTCAAGTGAAGAAAATTATTCAGGGGGATAGTGATGAGGAAGAGAATATCTGTCTTAAAGATCTATCTAAATTAGAATGATTAATAGAATAGAATGATTAGTAGAATAAACCAGGTTGGAAGAGACCTTCAAGATCGTGTCCAACCTATCATCCAACACCAACATCACCTAATCAACTAAATCATGCAACCAAGCACCCTATCAAATCTCCTCCTGAACACCTCCAGTGATGGTGACTCTACCACCTCCTCAGGCAGTCCATTCCAATGGACAATCACTCTCTCTGTGTAAAACTTCCTCCTAACCTCCAGCCTAAACTTCCCCTGGCACAGCCTGAGACTAGTTAATTAAAATTAAATTAGTTAAGCAACCAATGGATGATGGAGATGCAAAAGAGGGTGTGAGTGCTAGTAGATTGGGAACCAAAGAGGTGCTTTTGAACTGAAAGAAATCTTATAGAGGGTTTCAACAGGGGGATGGCAGGATGAGGAAGATGAGGATGAGGAAGATGATGATATACTGTCAGGTAATGTACCCAGGCAGGAAATTAGCCATGTAAGAAAAGATTATATTATAGGAGACACTGAGCCAATAATGAGCTGGTTGGGAAGATGCTATGACACAGATGCTCCTGCTTTAATGGCAGGTGACAAGTCAGCAGCTCAGCTGAGAATCCTTGCAAAAGATGGTGGAATTGACAAGCGTTTAGGCAGTTGCCTTGGTAAAGCTTCTCTGTGGGCACATCTCCTTTTGGCTGTGCTAATGCAGTGTCCATCCAGGGATGACCTCCCATGGAACCCTCAGAAATGGGATATGATAGATGAGGGAATCAAGCATTTGAGAGAGTTTGCTGTGAGAGAAATTATTTATGGAAACCCTGGTACCCTGAATCCTGATGATGTTCCTGTGGGAACAGGTCTTTCCAAGAAGCTCATTAAACTTGCTCCTCCTAATTATGTTACTATTCTGCCAAGCAGAATTGTGGCAAGAAATTATGGAGTGCCTCCTACTGTTGGCTATTTTAATCCAAGAACTAATGTTTTTAATTTTTGCTGGGTAAATCAGTAAGGGTGTACTTGTTTACTAACAGACTTTTAAGAAGCCATAGATGAACTTTTTTCTAAGGGATTAGGAAATGAGAAAACATCTTGGAAGAAAAGCTTGGTTACTACCTTCTTGTCCTGTGCATTTTCATATGTTTTTTACTTTTCCTGCCAACCATATAATTAGCACATGTAAGTATTTCTGATGTGCACATACATGGCAATTTTTCTGACAGTTCTGAATATATGTGGGTATGCATGGTACCATGTAAGGTAAGAAACTTGATAATCACAGAGTAACACAGATTCACAGGATGTTAGGGACTGGAAGGGGTCTTAAAACATCATCTAGTCCAACTTCCCAATATGCCTTCCAAAGCAGGATCTCTTCTGAAAACTATATTTCTGATTGGTTTCAAAATACTATATAGGTGACTGCAGATTTTTCTATTGTTTATTAACAGGGTTTGTATACTAAAATGCCACATCATACTTTGATAGCATGTCTCAAGAGTTATTGGCAAGGTTCTAAAATTAGGAGTTTGAAGGTCTTGAACTGCTAGAGTAATATCACCTAAATTGTCTTGAAGAACAGCTTCATAACCTGCTCATGGCATCTGGCTCTTGTGGTTTGCTTCTGAAGTACATTGAACAGATTCATATCAAAATACACCACTGTACTGTGATTTATTTACTATAGGCCTACTTCATCTTAGCTTGGCTGTCATTGATAGCAGCTCTCAGGAGCTCACAGCAGACTGTTGTCAAGAGATGCATGGCCTATCTTTGAGGCTTACTTACAGTTAGACTATGTCCAGAATATTATTACCTATGATCTCTCCACAGAAATTCACCTTTTCCTATCAGTATGTGAGAGGCTGTGGCCGTTTGACGCTGTGCCTTTAAGAAAGGGGCACACTGGCTAAATGTTTGTAAAATATTTTGGTTTTCTAAACGAATTTCATTGGTAGGATTGTGGGAGGTCAGATTGGACCTGGGGGAGCTGGGAACTTTCTCTCAGTCTTCCTTCCTTCGCTGTCCCTTTCGGCTGGATCTGCTTCTGGGATTCTGGCCAACTAAGATAAGATACTAACTCCTGTGCAAGGCCTTTATTCCTTTCCTGCCCTGTTAACTGTCCTCGTTTCTTCTTCTACCTCTTTTGGGGGAGAAGGGAGGTAGGGGGTTGAAGGGGGCACAGGGGGAAGCCCCCTCTGTGGGGGGTCTGGTTTCTGGTTGAGTTCATTTGCTGTATATTCCTGTATATATTGTAAAATACCTGTATTTGTTGTGTTACATAGAATCTGTTTCCTTGTACAATATACTCTCATTTCTCCGACTGGGTTTAGCCGTGGTCTCTTTCTCAGTGGGGGAGGGAAAGCAGAGCCTTTCCTTTCAAACCACCACACACTCTTTTTTATTGGCGCCCAACGTGGGGCCGGGCAATTAAGTAATTAAGTTGATTTATTGCTTGTCTTAGCCGGAGAAACGAAATGAAGGTGCTCTGGGTTTTAGAACGTTTATTCTTCTCGGTCTGTGGCATGTTGGTCTACCGGTACTGCATCGGGTTGATGTTAGACCAGATAGGTAAATATTTAATGCGTAAAATCTATTTGTGGTTTATGCATAGGATCCAGCTGTTGTATAAACACTGTTTGGGTTTTTTTCGGCTCACTAATTACGGCAATAGAACGTCTTCCACTTTGCCGATCGAGATAAGGGAGTTTAACGCTTCAGGAGGTCAAAGAGTAACTTTAAGTGCTGGCTGGGATCTTAAGGTGATTTATTTGACAGGTGTAATCCTGCTGTCGCTGATAATTAATGTCTATCTGCTGTGGGCTCTATATATAGAGAAAAAGGTTTCTCGACCATGTTTTGTGATTAAACAAAAATCTAGGAAGCGTAGGCGTTCCTCTAAGTCTGCCCCAGAGTCCTCGAGTGATGAGGAAGGGGCTGCGTCAATTAGAAAAATAGCAAAACCTATTGGGAAAGCAGCCTTAAATGCTCCACTCTATGACTTTGGCAAGCAGCCAGGGGCGGCTCCCATTCCCAAGATGGCGACCGGTAGTGAGGCAAGGTCATTTCCGTCCGCCATGACAGGACCGGAAGGGGCCCCCACGGCGGCTGATTTAGATCAGGACCTGTCAGCTTCTATCAGGATGGCTGTAAATTCAAACACAGCTCCAGTTAAACAAGTAGCAGTCTTAAAGACCAGAGGTGGAAAGGCCAAAGCTGATCCAGGAGCTAATGGAGGAGAAGAGCAGGAGACCGATCCCGGTGAGGGAACCTCTGCTAGACAGACTGATCCTGGTGAGGGAACCTCTGCTAGGAAAGTGCCTGCTGAAGATGAGGAGAAGATTTGTCTTAGAGATATAGCTGAGTTATTGAGATCATCACAGGATGGAGATGCAGCTAAGACAGCAGCTGGCAGTGGTGCTTTTCAGCTTAAAGAGGTCCTTAGGAGAGTGACAGCAGGATTATGGGGACAAAAGGTTCAGGAAGATGTGATAGATGGAGAGCAAGATGACATCACCGAATGCTCGTCACCGAGGGAGGAGATTCGCAATGTCCGCAAAGATTACCTCAGAGCAGATAAGGAACCCATCCTATCTTGGCTTGCTAGGTGTTATGATACAGGTGCTCCAGCTCTAATAGTTGGAGACAAGTCAGCAGCTCAGCTAGGAACTCTCTCAAAGGATAATGGAATAGATAGACATCTAGCCAGGATTCTCGGTAAGGTTAATCTGTGGATACGCCTTTTAATGGCGGTTTCCCTGAGATACCCTTCCCGAGATGATCTTCCCTGGAATCCTAAGCCCTGGACTACCATAGATGAGGGAATTAAGCGTCTGAGAGAGTTTGCCATTAGAGAGATACTCTATGGTGACCATGATACTCTGAATCCTGATGATATTCCTGTGGCAGCTGGTCTTGCTAAAAAGCTCATCAAACTTGCTCCTTCCAATTATGCAAACATTCTGGCAAGTAGAATTGTGGCAAGAAATTATGGTGGAGATCCTCCTACGGTTGGCCAATTCACTGATCAACTAAGACAATTGGATGATAGCATGACACGTGTTTCTTTGGTTTCAGCCATTAAAGCTCTGTCTAGTGAGATAAAGGATTGCATGAGAGAGCTGAAGGATGAAATCAAAGATTCCATATGCCAATTGGCACAAAGAGATGATTCCAATTCTTCCTCCAGGTGGGTGCAGGTTTCAGCTGTGAGGAATAGACATCCTCCAAGGAGGTCATTCCAAAACAGGCCAAACCAAAACAGACCACCAAGGCAATCACGTAGGACCATTTGGATAACTCTGCGTGATCAGTTTGGTGAGAACATGAACAGGTGGGATGGCCAACCAACTTCTAATCTTTTCAGGAGACTGAGGGAACTGCAGAGTGGCAGAACCCAGGGTAGCAATACCAGAAGGGTAGCTGTTACTTCCACAGTTCCCCAGGACAACAATGACAGCTCCAACAGTGACTCCAGTTCTAACACTGCACAGTGTGCTCGTTGCACCTGTGGAAATGTTCCCCACAATTAGGGGTGCCCTGCCTCCCGCCAGGGGGAGGAGAGGGATAATGGAGATAACAGAATCTATTGGGATGTGTACATCCAGTGGCCTGGCACTTCACACTTTCAGAAGTACAGGGCCTTGGTTGACACAGGAGCTCAGTGCACCATATTGCCATCAAATTATCAGGGATCAGAGTCCATAACTATTCTGGGAGTCACTGGTGGATCTCAAGAGTTAAGTAAGGTAGAGGTTAATATAAGTCTAACTGGTAAGCAGTGGAAGAAGCATACAGTTGTGACCGGACCTGATGCACCTTGTATTTTGGGAATTGATTTTCTGAGAGAAGGGCGTTTCAAAGACCCTAAAGGTTACAAATGGGCTTTTGGAGTAGCTTCTGTAGAAATTGATGGACAAAAACTGAAGCTGTCTGCTAGACCTGAGCTTTCTGATGAATCTGCAGTTGTGGGACAACACAAGATTCAGGACATTAAGTTGCCGGTTGCTTCTCGGACTGTGCATCACAGACAATACAGAACCAACCGTGACTCTTTGTTGCCCATTCAGAATCTGATTCGTCAGTTGGAGAGTCAGAAAGTCATCAGCAAAACTCATTCACCTTTCAACAGTCCAGTGTGGCCTGTGCGAAAGCCGAATGGAGACTGGCGTCTGACAGTGGACTACCGAGCCCTGAATGAAGTAACTCCGCCTATGAGTGCAGCAGTACCAGACATGATGGAACTCCAGTACGAGCTGGAATCCAAAGAGGCCAAATGGTATGCTACCATAGACATTGCTAATGCCTTCTTCTCTATTCCCATAGCAGAGGAATGCAGGCCTCAGTTTGCTTTCACCTGGAGAGGAATCCAGTACACTTTCAACCGACTGCCGATGGGCTGGATCCACAGCTCCAGCATCTGTCATGCAGTAATCCACGATGCTCTGGAGGAAGGTGGTGCTCCAGAACACATCCAGTTCATCGATGATATCATCGTCTGGGGCAAAACTGCTGAGGAAGTCTTCGAGAAAGGCAACAAAATCATGGACATTCTTCTGAATGCAGGTTTTGCCATCAAGAGAGACAAAGTGAAAGGTCCTACCACAGAGATCCAGTTTCTGGGAGTGCAGTGGCAGGATGGACGCCGACACATTCCAGTGGATGTGGTAAACAGAGTCTCTACCATGGCAAATCCCACGAACAAGCAAGAAACTCTACGTTTCTTGGGGATAGTGGGATTTTGGCGACTACACATTCCTGGATACAGTCAGATTGTGAAACCTCTGTATGATGTGACTCGGAAGAGGAACAGTTTCCACTGGGGACCTGAACAACAAGCAGCCTTTGACCAGATAAAGCAAGAAGTGGTACAAGCAGTGGGTCTGGGACCTGTCCGAGATGGTCCAGACATTAAGAACATTTTGTACACGGCTGCAGGTGACAGATGGTCCAAGTACAGGTATGGTGAAGCTTGGCAGATTGACTACATCACTCTACCACGTTCTCGTTCTGGTAAGCAATACGTGCTTACTATGGTAGAGGCAAACACTGGATGGCTGGAAACTTATGCAGTTCCACATGCAACTGCACGCAACACCATTCTCGGTCTGGAGAGACAGATCCTGTGGAGACATGGAACTCCAGAGAGGATTGAGTCAGACAACGGAACTCATTTCAAGAACAACCTTGTAAAGAGCTGGGCAAAAGAGCACGGTATTGAGTGGATTTTCCATATTCCTTACTATGCACCAGCTGCAGGGAAGATTGAACGCTACAACGGTTTGTTGAAGACCACTCTCAAAGCCATGGGAGGTGGATCTTTGAAAAACTGGGAGAAACATTTAGCACAAGCAACCTGGCTGGTGAATAGTAGAGGTTCAGTGAACCGAGCTGGACCGGCACATTCAGATTTGCTACGGAGAGTAGAAGGTGATAGAGTTCCTGTTGTTAGAGAAAAGAACCTGTTAGGTAAAACTGTTTGGGTATTTTCACCCTCAGGAGAGGCTAAACCTGTCCGAGGGGTGGTTTCAGCAGAAGGTCCGGGTCACACTTATTGGGTAATGCAGGAGAATGGTCAAATTCAGTGTATTCCACAAAGAAATTTAACTTTAGCTGAAAGAGTTTAATTTCAGACTGTTGTACAGCTACAACGCGCCCAAAGGAAGAATCCCTGAGGAATCTACCGTGCACGAACCCTGAGAACCCTGAGTCAACTGAGAGTCCCTGTGTTCCTGTTTGCCTTTTCTTCACTTCGTCTGCAGAGAGACAAGCTGGTTTCCATTTTCTTATTTCCTGACTTTTTGGACTTAAGAATTGTCTACATCTGAGTATAGCCGGAACGGACTATGAACTTTACTCACAAACTGTAAATATTGTTTCCGATTGGATGGACAGTGCGAACGACCAATGAAATTGTTTAGAAGGGGTGGATTGTGGCCGTTTGACGCTGTGCCTTTAAGAAAGGGGCACACTGGCTAAATGTTTGTAAAATATTTTGGTTTTCTAAACGAATTTCATTGGTAGGATTGTGGGAGGTCAGATTGGACCTGGGGGAGCTGGGAACTTTCTCTCAGTCTTCCTTCCTTCGCTGTCCCTTTCGGCTGGATCTGCTTCTGGGATTCTGGCCAACTAAGATAAGATACTAACTCCTGTGCAAGGCCTTTATTCCTTTCCTGCCCTGTTAACTGTCCTCGTTTCTTCTTCTACCTCTTTTGGGGGAGAAGGGAGGTAGGGGGTTGAAGGGGGCACAGGGGGAAGCCCCCTCTGTGGGGGGTCTGGTTTCTGGTTGAGTTCATTTGCTGTATATTCCTGTATATATTGTAAAATACCTGTATTTGTTGTGTTACATAGAATCTGTTTCCTTGTACAATATACTCTCATTTCTCCGACTGGGTTTAGCCGTGGTCTCTTTCTCAGTGGGGGAGGGAAAGCAGAGCCTTTCCTTTCAAACCACCACAGAGGCATATGTTTAAACAACGTAGGAGTCTTAACAGCACTGAAGATTATTTGTCTGTTTCTCCCACCTGCCAGTCTCTAATCTGGAGCTAGGAGGGTTGAAGTTTCTTAGTGCTAAGAGTCGATTGTGTGAACATAATGCTAAGTAAAGTTTGTCGATCAGAGTTCCAGTGTGCTTCTGGCACCCTTTACTAGTCATCTGCAATGTACAGGTGACAGACATGCAAAGCTGTTACCTACATAGAATCACAGACTGGATCATCCAGGCAGGAAAGGACCTTTGAGAGCTTCCTGGGCACCTGTCCTGAAGGGACAAAACATGCCCTATCCCAGACAATGGGCTAAGTACCTGTGAATTTCCAAACCTGGACATTTCCTGGGGTCCAGATGGTCCATGTAAATGTGTAGCAACATGTAACTAACCTTGTAACACACCTGTGTGTAAACTGTGCGTGCTCCTGGCTGTGTTTGGACATAGAATACATAGAATACATAGAATAAATCAGGTTGGAAGAGACCTTCAAGATCATCGCGTCCAACCCATCAACCAATCCAACACTGCCCAAGCAACTAATGCGCCATTCTAAGGGTTAAGCTATTAGGTTTCTCTGTTACCAATAGATGTTAATTACTGTCTTCGGACAGTATTTAAACCAGGTTAGAAGGTAGGCAATTTCCCTTGTTCTTATCGAGAAAGCAACTACACCTGGGCCTGATACCTGGACCAAAGCAACCAACAGTCTGAGAGCCTTGCACCGGAGGCAGAAAGGGGAAAAGCCCAGAGAGAACTGAATCTCAGAAGAGCTGCACAGCTGCAGCCCAAAGCCATCAACATTCCAAGAGCCCTGCACTGGACTACCCAAGAGAAGAGAGGCCCCTTATCCCTCTCTGAGCCAAGGAAAAGCCACAGCCTGGAGCCAGGAAGAAACTGCTTGTTGAATTATGGCTCTAAGAGCCCTGCACTGGAGTGCCTGAGAGAAGGGAAGCTGGCTGCCACAGACCACGAGCCAGCTGAAGCTCTGAGAGCCCTGCACCAGAATGCATGAGAGAACACAGGCCTCTTAGCCCTCTCCAAGCTAAGAACTGCTTGAATTATAGTTGCAGCATCTGGAAGGATACCAGACAAAATAGCCAGCTGCAAGTAACTGGCTAATTTGCTATAAAATCCCTCTTATGAGAAACTGCACCTCAATTTCAAATTTGAATTGCTGTATTGGAAATTCTGGAATTTTTGCCTACATAGCTAAACTGTCTTCATATTCCTTGTATGTGGAAAATATTACCCACAACCAAATAATAGAACCTGTAACCTGGGCTGGCTGGAGGGCTGAGCCCAGAGAGTGGTGGTGAATGGTGCCACATCCAGCTGGCGGCCAGTCACTAGTGGTGTACCCCAAGGATCAGTGCTGGGCCCTGTGCTCTGTAACATCTTTATTGATGATCTGGATGAGAGCATTGAGTCCATCATGAGTAAATTTGCTGATGACACCAAGCTGGGGGCAGGAATTGATCTATTGGAGGGTAGAGGGGCTCTGCAGAGGGACCTTGACAGGCTGGGCAGATGGGCAGAGTCCAAGGGCATGAGATTTAACACATCCCAGTGCCGGGTTCTGCACATTGGCCACAGCAACCCCATGCAGAGATACAGGCTGGGGTCAGAGTGGCTGGAAAGCAGCCAGGTGGAGAGGGACGTGGGGGTATTGGTCAATGGTAAGCTGAACATGAGCCTGCAGTGTGCCCAGGCAGCCAAGAGGGCCAATGGCATCCTGGCCTGCATCAGGAACAGTGTGGCCATCAGGAGCAGGGAGGTCATTCTGCCCCTGTACACTGCACTGGTTAGGCTGCACCTTGAGTACTGTGTCCAGTTCTGGGCCCCTTAGTTTAGGAAGGATGTTGACTTGCTGGAACGAGTCCAGAGAAGGGCAGCACAGTTGGTGAGGGGTTTGGAACACAAGCCCTATAAGGAGAGCCTGAGGGAGCTGGGGTTGCTTAGCCTGGAGAAGAGGAGACTCAGGGGTGACCTTATTACTCTCTACAACTACCTGAAGGGAGGTTGTAGGCAGACGGATGATGGTCTCTTCTCCCAGGCAGCCAGTATCAGAACAAGAGGACACAGTCTCAGGCTGCCCCAGGGGAGGTTTAAGCTGGAGTTTAGGAAGAAGTTCTATACAGAGAGAGTGATTGTCCATTGGAATGGGCTGCCCTGGGAGGTGGTGGAGTCACCATCATTGAAGGTGTTCAGGAGGAGACTTGATGGGGTGCTTGGTGCCATGGTTTAGTTGTTTAGGTGGTGGTGGATTGGTTGATGGGTTGGACACGATGATCTTGAAGGTCTCTTCCAACCTGGTTTATTCTAGTCTAGTCTAGTCTAGTCTAGTCTAGTCTATTCTATTCTAAATGCAGTTTGTAAATAAGTTACGGTAGTGTCTGAAGATAACACCACCAGAAAAATTATAATGTATTGCACCAGCCTGTTCCAGTGCCTGACAACCCCTTCCATGAAAAATTCTTTCCTAATGTCCAGCCTACACCTCCCATGGTACAGTTTGAGGCCACTGCTTCTCATTCTATCATTAGTTACATGGTATGTAACTGGGAGGCAAAGCAAAGCCAAAGCAAAGCCAAGCAAAGCAAAGCAAAGAAAAGAGAAATGGAAAGAAGAGGAAAGGAAAGGTGAGGAAAGGCAAGGGAAAAGGCAAGGCAAGGCAAGGCAAGGCAAGGCAAGGCAAGGCAAGGAAAGGCAAGGAAAGGCAAGGAAAGGAAAAGGAAAGGCAAGGCAAGGCAAGGCAAGGCAAGGCAAGGAAAGGAAAGGAAAGGAAAGCAAGTGATATTACTTTGTTTCCTGAAAACACAAAATCTAAACAAAAGAAGAAGATCCATGTCATGTCTCTCAAATGTCATTTGTTTCTTTAAGATTAAAACACACTATAATTAGTTCAGGAATAGGCAAATAACATCGGTGTATATAGACATGTCTAGACATTTGAATGTAGTTATGCACATGAAACAATCACAAATCAACATTTTGTGTGCATTTCATTACTCAAAAACCTCTGGTGGAGCTGAGCTGAAGTTTGGCATTGAAGGTTGAGGAGAATTTGCTGTTCATTTTACAAATGATCAATATAGTTGGCGAGAAAGGAAAAAGAAGCTCATATAACAGATTTTTTAAATAGACTACATATAAAGTCCAATAATAAAAATACAAAAGGTAATCATGTTGATTGCTTGAAAAATATATGCAGTTTCCACTGAAATGAATGATCGCTGCAGTAACCTATGACGATACTATGAGCAAACATTACATAATATATGACAATGTCACAATTCTTGAAGAAAAACAATGTTACTGAAATGGTTACCTAGTCAAAACCACATTTGATAATTTTAGCAGTGATTTAATACCAAATATTTCTCTGTTGCCTCAGAAAGAAAAAGCTAGATACATGTAACAGCCTGAGGGAAGCTTTATGATAAGTAGTCCTGTCTATAACCATTAGCTACAGCTGTTGTGTTTTGAGAATGCAAGCATGCCACTCAAAACAATACAATCTGAATCACAGCCATCACTGGAACTGTGTTTAGCAATATATCATGTCAACTGATATTTTGTTCACACACAATGTGAGAAACAGCTTCTCGGAATGGGTATGCCATTCAAGTTTGAAAGATCTAGAGCAGAACATTTACACAAATGGACTGGAGATCTAAATTAAAAGATATCTCACTGAGTTGCTCCTTAAGTTCCAGAATCTAAACCCAAGACTGATAGCTCCTGATTTCTTCTTCCTCAGTCTGTAAGAGTGAAAAAGGAAAGTTTAGACATACATTGCTATGAATAGGTCAGCAGAATTCTGCAGAGCATCATACCAGCATTAATCATTGACTTCCTACCTATCAAATCCAAGCATGAAACGTTTCTTGGTGTAACTCCTAAGTCTGTATGGATTCAATACATTTGTCACAGGTGACATAATTAATTAATTAGACAACATCCGCAAATAAAGCAATGGGAAAAAATTTGAGAGGAGAGGGAAGGGAAGGGAAGGGAAGGGAAGGGAAGGGAAGGGAAGGGAAGGGAAGGGAAGGGAAGGGAAGGGAAGGGAAGGGAAGGGAAGGGAAGGGAAGGGAAGGGAAGGGAAGGGAAGGGAAGGGAAGGGAAGGGAAGGGAAGGGAAGGGAAGGGAAGGGAAGGGAAGGGAAGGGAAGGGAAGGGAAGGGAAGGGAAGGGAAGGGAAGGGAAGGGAAGGGAAGGGAAGGGAAGGGAAGGGAAGGGAAAATTTATTACCACCAGATTTAAAAAATATTAGGAATGTCTGCAGAAGTCACACTAGTTGTTTAAGTAAGTGAATCTGGGAAGACATGGTTAATAATTAATAAACTACTAACAAGAAGAGAAGGAGAGAAATATGAAGAATTAAACAACCAAAAGGAAGAATAAACACAAGTAGGAAGCCTATTTCCATGGAGCAACTTTAACTAGAAATGGCAGTTAGTGTCCTTCAACTCATTACAGAATTTTCATGGTATCATAGTATCAATCAGGGTTGGAAGAGACCACAGGGATCATCTAGTTCCAACTCCCTTGCCATGGGCAGGGACACCCCACATAGAACCTCATCCAGCCTGGTCTTAAACACCTCCAGGGATGGGGCCCCAACCACCTCCCTGGACAACCCATTCCAGGGCTTCACCACTCTCATGGTGAAGAACTTCCTCCTCACGTTCAGCCCAAATCTCCCCACCTCCAGCTTCATTCCATTCCCCCTAGTCCTATCACTACCTGACACCCTGAGAAGTCCCTCCCCAGCCTTCTTGTAGGCCCCCTTCAGATACTGGAAGGCCACCATTAGGTGACCTCAGAGCCTTCTCTTCTCCAGACTGAACAGCCCCCACTCTTTCAGTCTGTTCTCATAGGAGAGGTGCTCCAGACCTCTGATCATATAGCTGGTTATAGCTATAACCATAATCACAGATAACTTCCCATGTATTTTGCTGACTTTATAGCTGCTGTTCTTTCCAGCTTGTTGCTATGTATAACCAGCTTGCATCAAGCAATATATTTTCAGTCATCACTCAGTGTAGATATTCAGTACATTCAAGTCCAGCAAAATTTTGTGATTAAGTTCTGGTTCCTTAAAAAAAACCAAACTTCTTTATTCCATTTTATATTTACCTTTTAAACAGCTTTCTGAATCTTGTTGGACTATCTTAGCCACCAGAAAAAAACACTGTGGGCAAGAAAAACACAAAAATTATGAAACAGCTGTTTCTCAGCTGACACATGCAAGAGAGGCTGGACACACACAAAAGAGGTATTCTTGTCACCCTGATAAGTCACTCAAACATTCTATGCTGATGTGGGAAGCATCAGTGAACTGAGGTGAAAGAAGCCAGTGCTTGGAGCTCCATAGGCCTCAGTGTTATCAATCTGTCCTCTGCCACCAGCCCCATCCATGTGTCTTACAATCTGACTCAGTAACCCCTCTGCTTTCTTGTTGTGCAGCTGAATGGGATCAAAGCTGGATCCTCATCTACTAAGGATTCCATCTCAACAGCAAGGGTTACTCTGAGACAGGGCACCTCTTCAGGAGCACACACCTATTCCTAGAACACAGCTTTTCTTATGTCACTGGATGCACAGCCATACGTTGCCTTCCAGTAAGGCTATCTGCATTTTTCTTCAGGGGAAGTTAAAGACTTGGGAGCAACAGCAGAATCCCTCAGTAGAAGACTATGAAGTGACAGAAATCAGGCTGGACTGCATGATGTTCTTACTGACACAAGAGAATGATCCCAGTACTTGAGTTCACGTTTTAGGAACTGCAAAATGAATGCCTCATAGAAAAGACAAAAGGGTTTTGTGTGAGATAGAGTTATTATTTACATTGACTGGCAACCTAGACTATATTAAAAATTCAAATGAGGCATCCTGTTTACATAGTTCAAATCTATAGAAAAAATACACAGTCAAAATAATTAGAGGCAGGAGCGGCTGTAGTTTCTTTCTACTGACTCATTTGACCCTCTTGACTTTTTAATACCTACAGTGTCTTCTATGAATTGAAGACAAATTTCTAGAACCTCAGTAATTTGTTTAGATGTTTTAGTTCCCCTGAAGTTAATGGGAAAATAGACCCAAAAAATTGCTCCATCCATATATATAAGGAAAGCAGTGTGGGTATACTCAGCAGTTTAAAACTGGTGTCATACAGAAGATGACCCAAGGTGGGAGCTGATATTTTCTGGCTAGTAATCCCAGTCCTGTTTTAGTACTAATTAAGAAGATTTTCATAAGCACAAATTGAGATTCTACTAATGAAAACAGACTGATATGTTTGGACTGCCTGTGAAATCAGAGAAATGGTTTGTTTTTCCTGCCAGTGCTGCTGCTCTAAAATGTAGTATGGTAGGTTGAAAATTTTCCCCAACATTAAATTGCCAGACCAGACTAGTTGGAAGCCAATGAAAGCTGTATTTACAAGTACAACTACAATCTACAATGAAATGAAATGAATATGTACAAAATATACAGTATTTACAATACTTACAGGTATTTAAAATTTATAAACACCACAAGAATGCCCCCCTGCCTTGGCCCAAAACCACAGGAGCTAGTAGCTTCCCCTTCCCTGCCCCCTTCCTTCTACCCTCCTAGACACAAAGGGATGAGAGAAAGAGCAGAGAGTTGTTTGCTAGACTTAGTCAAAACAAAACAATGCAGCCAGGGTCAGGAAAGAGCCAGCAGAAACACCAGCTAGAGTGAAAAGGGAGAAAGTTAGGGTACATATCTAACTTTATGTCTATTTGTGCTGGGTTGAGGCACCCCCTCTCCCCACGACAGGCAGAAATAAACAACTCAGACAAACGGATTGCAAAAGTGATGAAAGTTTAAATAGAAAACAGTGAATGTTTCCAGAAAGCCAAAAGTGCAGTGACCAAGAAAGATCCCAAAACAGACCCAGAGACATCCCATCCCCACCTGAGGGTACACCCAAAACCCCCAGGGCTCCTTCTTCCCCCCCACTGCTAGGCTAGTCTCAGCTGGCCAGATCTGAGACTGCCCATCCCCCCGTGGCCTTGGGCCTAGCCAGGCCCAAAGCCAGGAGACATCTCCCCCAGTTACCAGCTGAAGGAGGAGGAAGAAAGAGGAAGTGCCAGACCCCGCACTGGATTTTATAGTGGTGCAGGAATTATGGTAGGAAATACTAATTTCCTGTGTCCGCCCACTGGGCTGGACCTCTGGACACAGGAAGCACCTCACATAGCAGAGGGCACCCAGCCCAAACTGCAACACTATTATCTGTCCAATGGGATTGTTTAGAATTTATCATCATCTTCCTTCTCATACCCAATGGTATGTTATTTACATTCTACCACTCTCTGTTCAAGATCTACCACAAGTAGTGAAACTACCACAAGTAGTTAGAAACAGATATATTCATATGTTCGATATATTCATCAATGACCTGGATGAGGACACAGAATGCACTGTCAGCAAGTTTGCTGATGACACAAAACTAGGTGGAGTGGCTGACACACTTGAAGACTGTGATTTCATTCAGTGACACTTAGACAGGCTGGAGAGTTGGGCAGGGAGATGTTTAATGAAAATCAACAAGGGCAAGAGGAGGATCTTGCACCTGGGAAAGAACAACACCAAGTACAAGAATAGGCTGGGAACTGACCTGTTTGGAATAGTGAAGGGGAAAAGAACCTGGGGGTTCTAGTGGATGGAAGGTTGACCATGACCCAGCAATGTGCTCTTGTGGCCAAGTGTGGTAGTTTTAGGCTATGCCTTTAAAATTTAGCTGCAGATTTCAAGCATAAAAGTAGAAAAATATAAATAAATCACTATTGGGTGTAAAAAGGAAAACAAAAGATTGTTCTAAACAAATTAATTGGATAAATGTCTGGGATAAAGGAAGATGTATCATAACAATTCTTCACATTTCACTTCCATTCCCATTCCTTTTCTCTTCTCTTCCAATCTTGACTGTTTTGCTGTAATAGTATAGTTGTTTTAAGCACCCAGAGCAATGCTTTCAGGACAGATGTAAGCAAGAGAAGATATTTATTACATTATACAGCAAAGTTATACAGTCTATCAGAAGGCACATGTGTCACATCTCAATTGGTCATTTTCTACTGGCATACATGTAATTAAGAAGCTATCGAAAACCAAACCTCTTCCCACATTTTGCTTCACTTGGGAGATAACATGCTGCTTCTGGCTGGCCTTGAGATAAGACAAACACTGCTTTCTCTCAGCTTCTCTCTCTCTCTCAGTACATGGGGGCTTGGGGGGTGGTGTTTCTGTGTTTTTTGCTAATTGTAAATATCTTTATAATATTGCAAATACTGTATATTTTGTACATATTCGTTGCATTCCATTGTAGAGCATAGTTTTTGCTTGTAAATACAGCATCCTTTGCTTCTAACTGAGCTGGTCTGGCTGAAAGTTAATGCTGGGGAAAATTCGGCAGGAAGCCCTCTTGGAACCGCACCAGGATCAGCAGCCTCTGGCGGCCATTCGCTGCTCTGCTTCTCAGGCTATGGGAACCACCGGGACCGTGGAGATTCCCACACACGCTGTGAGGCTTGGAGGAGCCGTCTTTTCACATGACTGTGACTCATGATCCCTGTGTCAGCAGTGGCAAATTTTAAAAGGGATTGCCGCGGCTCGCAGGGCTTCCATTCGGCGGGCAGCTCTCCCGTCTTCTCTCGTATTCTCTCGTGCTCTCACGCACCGCTGCACTTTTTCTAATTTTTTTTGTCCAGTAGGTGCTGTGGCCAGGGACAGGCATGGTTGTAACTCGCAGCAAAAACTCCTTAAAAAGATCAGTGTCGACACAGACTGAGGTAGAACACAAGCAGGTAGCTACCCAGGTATCTGGCTGTAGAGAGTGCTGGAGCCTGGCTCTTGAGATACAGGGTAGTGGGGGCAACTCTTACATAAGGTGTGAGCAGACTGACTATCTGCTTAACCTGGTGGCCAGACTGAAGGATGAGGTTGCTTGTCTTAGACATGTAAGGGAATATAGGAAAGAGATGAACCAGAGGAGGAAAGAGATGAACCAGAGTAAGCAGGCTCTGCAGGCTCCCCCAGCAGAGGCTGGTTACCCAAAAAACAGAGGGGAATGGACGCAGGTCACTCTCAAAAGACACAAAGTAAAACCTCCTTGCCTCCCCTCACCTTCCCCGCTACTCTTGGAAAACAGGTATGGGGCACTGGAGATCGAGGGTGAAGTGATCCTGATGCCGGAGGACACACCATCTGGGGTTCTTCCTGAGGCTAAACAGCCTAAGGTTAAACAGCCTAAGGCAAAGCACCCTAAGGTTAAACAGCCTTCCCCTGGCATCAGGATCTGCTCCCTCAAAAAAGAGAGGAGGGTAATTGTTATTGGTGATTCCCTCCTGAGGGTAACAGAGGGCACCATATGTCGGCCAGACCCATCTCATAGGGAAGTTTGTTGTCTCCCAGGAGCCCAAGATAGAGATGTTACCAGAAGGCTGGCTAGTCTGGTGCAGCCCTCTGACTACTATCCCTTACTAGTTATGCAGTTAGGGAATGATGATGTTGCAACCAGACCTCCCAGGGCTATCAAAAATTACTTCAGGAAAGTTATGATGTAGTTGCATTCACAGAGACGTGGTGGGACGACTCACATGACTGGAGCACTGCAATTGACGGCTTCAGGAGAGACAGGCAAGGAAGAAGGGTTGGAGGGGTGGCCCTGTACATCAGGGAGGCACTAGTTGCCATTAAGCTGGAGATTAGGAATGATCGGGTTGAGTGCTTGTGGGTAGGAATTAGTGGGAAGACTGGCAGGGCAGACATCCTGGTTGGAGTCTGTTACAGACCACCCAACCAGGAGGAAGAAGTTGATGAAGCATTCTATAGGCAGCTTAAGGCTGTCTCAACATTGCCTGACCTTGTCCTCATGGGCGACTTCAACCTGCCTGATATTTGCTGGGATCTCAACACATCAGAGAGGAGACAGTCTAGGAGAATCTTAGAGTGCATGGAGGACAGCTTCTTATCCCAGTTGCCGCATGAGCCTACCAGGGGTAAGGCTATGCTTGACCTCCTCTTCACCAACAGGGAAGGGCTGGTGGGTGATGTGGTGGTCGGAGGGTGTTTAGGGGCCAGTGACCACGAGATAATTGAATTTTCGGTATTCGGTCAAGCTAAGAGGGGCAGCAAGAAGACCTCCAGTCTGGAATTCCGGAGGGCAGACTTCAGGTTGCTCAAGGAACTAATTCATAGGGTTCCTTGGGAAAAAGCCCTTAAAAATAAAGGGGTCCAGGAGAGCTGGGCCTGCTTCAAGGGAGAACTCTTGAAGGCACAGGAACAGGCTGTGCCAATGTGCCAGAAGAGGAGCTGCCGGGGCAGACGGCCAGCCTGGATGGGTAATGAACTTTTAGTAGAACTAAGGGAAAAAAAGAGGGTGTATCATCTTTGGAAGAAAGGTGAGGCAACCCACGGAATGTTTAAGGATGTTGCTAGGTCACATAGGAAGAAAATTAGGGAGGTATAAGTACATTTGGAGCTTAAACTGGCCTCTGCTGTGAAGGACAACAAAAAATCCTTCTATAAATACATTAATAGCAAGAGGAAGGGCAAGGACAACCTCCACTCCTTGGTTGACACAGAGGGAAATGTATCAAAGGATGAGGAAAGGCAGAGGTACTTTACACCTTCTTTGCCTCAATTTTTACTAGCAGGACAGAATGTCTTCCAGACAGCTGGCCTGCAGAGCTGGCAGAAGGAGCCAGGGAGCTGCCTAGTTTCCCTCTTGTGACCGTTTGACGCTGTACCTTTAAGGAAGGGGCACACTGGCTAAATGTTTATAAAATATTTTGGTATTCTAAACGAATTTCATTGGTGGATGGACGAAATGCAACTTTAAGTTATTGGGCAGCTGGGACTTTCCTTCAGTTTCTCTTCCTTCGCTGTTCCTTTCGGCTGGACTGCTTCTGGGCTTCTGGCCAACTAATAGATGAGAGATACTAACTCCTGAACAAGGCCTCTCTTTTTTTAATGCTGTGCTAACTCCCCTTGTCTCTTTTTCTACCTCTTTGGGGGAGAAGGGAGGTAGGGGGGTGAAGGGGGGACAGGGGGAAGCCCCCTCTGTTGGGGGTCTGGTTTTAGTCCGTGTTTATTTGCTGTATATTTCTGTATATATTGTAAAACACCTGCATTTGTTGTATTTGTTGTGTTACATATAATCTGTTTCCTTTCTCCGACTGGGTTTTAGCCACGGTTTCTTTCTCAGTGGGGGAGGGAAAGCAGAGCCTTTCCTTTCAACCAACCACAACTCTGTTCCAGGAGCACATAGTTGGAGCTCTCCTCAGCCACTTGGATCCCCACAAGTCCATGGGACCAGATGGGATGCATCCTAGGGTGCTGAGTGAGCTGGCAGATGAGCTGGCCAAGCCACTCTCCATCATTTTTCATCAGTCCTGGCTCACTGGAGAGGTCCCAGAGGACTGGAAGCTGGCCAACATGGTGCCCATCCACAAGAAGGGCCGGTTGGATGAGCCAGGGAATTATAGGCCTGTCAGCCTGACCTCAGTGCCAGGCAAGATTATGGAAGAGGTCATCCTGAGTGCAATCACACAGCACTTACAGGATGGCCAAGGGATCAGGGCCATCCAGCATGGATTTAGGAAGGGCAGGTCCTGCCTGACCAACCTAATCTCCTTCTAGGATCAGGTGACCCGCCTGGTGGATGTGGGGAGGCCTGTGGATGTAGTCTACCTGGACCTCAGCAAGGCCTTTGACACTGTCCCCATAGCAAACTCCTGGCCAAGCTATCAGCCCATGGCTTGGACGGGAGCACTCTGCATTGGGTTAGGAACTGGCTGGAAGGCCGAGTCCAGAGAGTGGTGGTGAATGGTGCCACATCCAGCTGGTGGCCAGTCACTAGTGGTGTGCCCCAGGGATCAGTGCTGGGCCCTGTGCTCTTTAACGTCTTTCTTGATGATCTGGATGAGGGCATGGAGTCCATCATCAGTAAATTTGCAGATGACACCAAGGTAGGGGCAGGAGTTGATCTGCTGGAGGGTAGAAGGGCTCTGCAGAGGGACCTCGACAGGCTGGACAGATGGGCAGAGTCCAAGGGCCTGAGATTTAACACATCCAAGTGCCGGGTTCTGCACATTGGCCACAACAACCCCATGCAGTGCTACAGGCTGGGGTCAGAGCGGCTGGAAAGCAGCCAGGTGGAGAGGGACCTGGGGGTGCTGGTTGATGGTAGGCTGAACATGAGCCTGCAGTGTGCCCAGGCAGCCAGGAAGACCAATGGCATCCTGGCCTGCATCAAGAACAGTGTGGCCAGAAGGAGCAGGGAGGTCATTCTGCCCCTGTACACTGCACTGGTTAGGCCACACCTCGAGTACTGTGTCCAGTTCTGGGCTCCTCAGTTTAGGCAGGATGTTGACTTGCTGGAGCGTGTCCGGAGAAGGGTAACAAAGTTGGTGAGGGGTTTGGAACACAAGCCCTATGAGGAGAGACTGAGGGAGCTGGAGTTGCTTAGCCTGGAGGAGACTCAAGGATTACCTTCTTGCTGTGTACAACTACCTGAAGGGGGGTTGTAGTCAGGCAGAGGTTAGTCTCTTCTCCCAGGCAACCAGTACTAGAACAAGAGGACACAGTCTCAGGCTGCACCAGGGGAGGTTTAGGTTGGATGTTAGGAAGAAGTTTTACACAGAGAGAGTGATTGCCCACTGGAATGGGCTGCCCGAGGAGGTTGTGGTGTTGCCGTCGCTGGGGGTGTTCAGAACGAGGCTTGACAGGATGCTTGGTTGCATGGTTTAGTTGATTAAGTGGTGCTGGATGATAGGTTGGACACGATGATCTTGAAGGTCTCTTCCAACCTGGTCTATTCTATTCTATTCTATTCTATTCTATTCTATTCTATTCTATTCTATTCTATTCTATTCTATTCTATTCTATTCTATTCTATTCTATAGTGTAGTTTTTGCTTCTAAATACAGCTTCATTTGCTTCTAACTGAGTTGGTCTGGCTTAAAATGTAATTCTGGGGGAAACTTCAACTCACATTACAAAAAAAAATAATTGGCACCTATTCAATTGCTTGATTAATTCCTGATCAGATTAAGAAAGCAAAATTAAGATGTTTTGGGTTGTGTGGCATTTGATATATTCTGCTCTGATGGTGGTACGTGGGAATTATGTTTGATAAACTGGGAAGGTATTTGGCATATAAACTGTGCCTTTGGTTTAAATACAAGCTGCAAATGTTGCGTGATCATTGTTTAGGGTTTCTTTGGCTTAAAAGGTACAGTAATGTGGCCACTGCCCTGCTGGCAGAAATATATGAATTCAGCATTCCTGTAGGTGAGAGCTATATGAGCATCTGGGATTCCAGAGTGATTTATTTCCTAGGTGTAATTCTGTTGTCAGTAATAATTAATGTGTTCTTGTTAATGGCTTTGCTCAGGGAGAGACATGCAGCAAATTAGGTGTTCTATATTTAGACAGAGCAGACATGGGCTCAGAAGAGGCAGTTCTAACTCGAACCCGGAGATTTCTAGTGATGAAGAAAGGACAGGACAAACAGGAGGGACAGGACAAATGCTGGGAATAAGCAGGGAGGAGTTTTTAGTAAAACAGCTCTCAATAAGACCACTTGCACTTCTGACGTTCAGCCAGTGGCAGCAGGGCAGACACAGCCCACAATGGCAGGACCAGTACCTAAGATGGTGGCCACATCAGCACTGACAGCAAATAAGATGGCAGCCACAGCTTCACCAGCAGCCATTAGAGAGGTAAAATAATTTCCTCCTGCAGCAGCAGAACCCGGTGGGGGAGCTCTGCAGCTGCTGGATCTCAAAGCCTGCCTGCCAATGCTGCTTCCTTGCAAACCTCCTTTGCTTCTCCAAAGCCTGCTGTAAATTCAAACACAGCCCCAGTTAAACAAATTGCAGCTTTCAATAAAAGGGGCAGGTGGAGGCAGATACAGGAGCAGAGGCAGGGGAACAGCAAGATCCCTCTGCTGTTGAGGGGCCTTCTGCTGTTACGAAGGATCTTCCTGAGAATGGAGAGAAAATTTGCCTGTTTTTAAGATAGAGCTGATTTATGGAGACCATCACTGGGTAGTGGGGATGCAGGACAGGATACATGTGAGAAATAGTTTTTAATATTTGGCTTTCGCAAGGAGAATTACTGGGGACTGTGGGGTTCAGTCATTGGGTTGATTGGTTGGTGATTGTGTGGGACATTGGGCGAGAAAGGTGAGGTGCCAACATGTCTAAAGACTGGCCAGGTCAAAAGTGCAGGTTTTGTCTCAGTCCTGATGGAGAGGGGTGGGAGTGTGCTGGGGAATATATGAATATGTATGTTTTAATATATTAATATGTATGTTTGCCGTCTGTATAAGTTCAACTCGGTGTTGTTAAGGTGCGCCTCTAGCAAACTCGCTCTGTGCCCAGCGCTGTGTTGCCTTTATTTTATAATAAACTGGTTATAAATTTCAGCAGTGAGTTCGTTTCTCACATACAGATTCTGGTAAGTCAGGAACTAATGGAGGTGCTTCTGAATTTAAAGAGGTACTTAAAAGAGTAGCAGCAGGATTTTGGGGACAGCAGCCTCAAGAGGAGGAGTCTGATGAAGAAGACAATGACACCCAGACAGCAAACACACCCAGACAGGAAATTAAGCATGTGAGAAAGGATTACATTAGAGAAGAGAATGAGCCAATTCTAGCCTGGCTTAGCAGGTGTGTCAATATAAGTGCACCAGCTTTAATACATACATAGAATACATAGAATACATAGAATACATAGAATAAACAAGATTGGAAGAGACCTTCAAGATCACCGCGTCCAACCCATCAACCAATCCAACAACACCCAAACAACTAACCCACGGCACCAAGCACCCCATCAAGTCTTCTCCTGAAAACCTCCAATGATGGTGACTCCACCACCTCCCCAGGCAGCCCATTCCAATGGGCAATCACTCTCTCTGTATAGAACTTCTTCCTAACATCCAACCTAAACCTCCCCTGGTGCAGCCTGAGACTGTGTCCTCTTGTTCTGGTACTGGCTGCCTGGGAGAAGAGACCAACATCCATCTGTCTACAACCTCCCTTCAGGGAGTTGTAGAGAGTAATAAGGTCACCCCTGAGTCTCCTCTTCTCCAGGCTAAGCAATCCCAGCTCCCTCAGCCTCTCCTCATAGGGCTTGTGTTCCAAACCCCTCACCAACTTTGTTGCTCTTCTCTGGACTCGTTTCAGCAAGTCAACATCCTTCCTAAACTGAGGGGCCCAGAACTGGACACAGTACTCGAGGTGTGGCCTAACCAGTGCAGTGTACAGGGGCAGAATGACCTCCCTGCTCCTGCTGGCCACACTGTTCCTGATGCAGGCCAGGATGCCATTGGCCCTCCTGGTTGCCTGGGCACACTGCAGGCTCATGTTCAGCCTACCATCAACCATTACCCCCAGGTCCCTGTCCACCTGGCTGCTCTCCAGACACTCTGACCCCAGCCTGTAGCACTGCATGGGGTTGTTGTGGCCCATGTGCAGAACCCGGCACTTGGATGTGTTAAATCTCATGCTGTTGGACTCTGCCCATCTGTCCAGCCTATTGAGGTCCCTCTGCAGAGCCCCTCTATCCCTCCAGCAGATCAACTCCTGCCCCCAGCTTGGTGTCATCTGCAAATTTACTGATGATGGACTCAATGCCCTCGTCCAGATCATCAGTAAAGATGTTAAAGAGCATGGGGCCCAGCACTGATCCCTGGGGCACTCCACTACTGACTGGCTGCCAACTGCATGTGGCACCATTCACCACCACTCTCTGGACTCGGCCTTCCAGCCAGTTCCTAACCCAATGCAGAGTGCTCCCGTCCAAGCCATGGGCTGATAGCTTGGCCAGGAGTTTGCTATGGGGACAGTGTCAAAGGCCTTGCTGAAGTCCAGGTAGACTACATCCACAGGCTTCCCCACATCCACCAGGCGGGTCACCTGATCCTAGAAGGAGATCTGGTTGGTCAGGCAGGACCTGCCCTTCCTAAATCCATGCTGGCTGGCCCTGATCCCTTGGGCAGCTTCCAGTCATCTGGGATGTCTCCAGTGAAGCAGGACTGATGAAAAATGATGGATAGTGGGAGACAAGTCAGCATCTCAGCTTGCAACCCTCTCAATAGATAGTGGAATAGACAGACATCTAGGCAGGTGTCTTGGTAAGGTTTCTCTGTGGACACGTCTTTTACAGGCAGCTCTTAGGAGGCACCCATCCAGACATGACCTTCCATGGAACCCTAAGCCTTGGAACACCATGGATGACGGAATTAAGCATCTGAGAGAGTTTCCTGTGAGAGAGGTGTTGTATGGATACCATGGTACTCTGAATCCTGTGGGAACAGGTCTTGCCAAAAAGCTCATCAAACTTTCTCTTCCTAACTATGCTACTATTCTGGCAAGTAGAATTGTGGCAAGAAATTACGGTGGAGTGCCTCCTACGGCTGGCCATTTCACTGACCAAATGAGACAAATGAAGGATAGTCTCACACATGTTTTTTTGGTTTCAGCCTTTGAAACTCTGTCTGGCATGATATAGAATTGCATGAAAGAGCTGAAGGAGGAATTGGCACAAGGAGATAATTCCAATTCTTCTTCCTCCAGATGGATACAAGTTTCAGCTGTTTGAAACACACGTCCTTGAAGGAGGCCATTCCAAAACAGGTCAAAATAAAACAGACAACACAGACAATCATGTGGGAGTTTTTGGATAACCCTGCATGATCAGTTTGGTAAGAACATGAACAGATGGGCTGGTCAACCAGGTTCTGATATTTTCAGAAGATTAATGGAACTGCAGAGTGGCAGAACCTGAGGCAGCAATACCAGAAGGGTAGCTGTTGCTTCCACAGTTTCCCAGATCAACTCTAATAGCTCCAACAGTGATTCTAACACTAGACGCTGTGCTAACTGCACATGTGGACATATTCCCCATAATTAGGGGTGCCCTGCCTCCTGCCAGGGGGAGGAGAGGGAAAGTGGAGATAACAGAATCTACTGGGATGTGTACATCCAGTGGCCTGGCACTTCAAAATTTCAGAAGTACAGGGCCTTTATTGACACAGGAGCTCAGTGCACCATAATACCATCAAATTACCAGGGATCAGAGCCTATAACTATTCTAGGAGTCACTGGTGGATCTCAAGAGTTAACTAAGATACAAGTTGATATAAGTTTAAATGGTGAACAATGGAAGAGGCATACTGCTGTGACTGGACCTGATGCACCTTGCATTCTGGGAATTGATTTACTGAGAGAAGGGCATTTCAAAGACCCTAAGGGTTACAAATGGGCTTTTGAAGTAACATCTGTAGAAGCTGATGGAGGAAAATTGAAGTTGTCTATTAGACCTGAACTTTCTGATTAATCTGCAGTTGTGGGACAGCATGAGATAGAGGACATAAAGTTGCCAGTTGGTTCTCACACTGTGCATCACAGACAATACAGAACCAACTGTGACTCTTTGGTGTTCATTCATAATCTGATTCGTCATCTGGAAAGACAGAATGTCATCAGCAAAACTCATTCACCTTTCACCAGTCCAGTGTGGCCTGTGTGAAAGCAGAATGGAAACTGGCATCTGATAGTCAAATTCCATGCCCTGAATGAAGTAACTCCACCTATGAGTGCAGCAGTAACAGACATGGTGGAACTCCAGTATGAGCTGGAATCCAGAGGCCAAATGGTATGCTACCACAGACATTGCTAATGCTTTCTTCTCTATTCCTGTGGCCGTTTTACGCTGTGCCTTTAAGAAAGGGGCACACTGGCTAAATGTTTATAAAATATTTTGGTATTCTAAACGAATTTCATTGGTAGGATTGTGGGAGGTGAGATTGTTAGACCCAGGGTAGCTGGAACTTTCTCTCAGTCTTCCTTCCTTCGCTGTCCCTCTCGGCTGGATCTGCTTTTGGGCTTCTTGCCAAGAGATAAGAACTAACAAACTTCCAGTGCCAGGCCTTTCTTCCTTTCCTGCCCTGTTAACCGTCCACATCTCTTTTCTACCTCTTTTGGGGGAGAAGGGAGGTAGGGGGGTGAAGGGGGCACAGGGGGAAGCCCCCTCTGTGGGGGGTCTGGTTTCTGGTTGAGTTCATTTGCTGTATATTCCTGTATATATTGTAAAATACCTGTATTTGTTGTGTTACATATAATCTGTTTCCTTGTAAAATATAATCTCATTTCTCCGACTGGGTTTAACCGTGGTCTCTTTCTCAGTGGGGGAGGGAAAGCAGAGCCTTTCCTTTCAAACCACCACAATTCCTATAGCAGAGGAATGCAGGCTTCGGTTTGCCTTCACCTGGAGAGGGGTCCAGTACATTTTTAACAGATTGCCTCAAGGTTGGGTTCACAGTTCAAGCATCTCTCATGCAGTGATTCATGATGCTCTGGAGAAAGGTGGTGCTCCAGAACACATCCAGTTCATCTATGACATGATTGTCTGGGGTAAAACTGCTGAAGAAGTCTTCGAGAAAGGTAATAAAATCATTGACATTCTTCTGAAAGCAGGTTTCACCATTAAGTGAGACAAGGTGAAAGGACCTGCCAGAGACATCCAGTTTCTGGGAGTGCGGTGGAAGGATGGTTGCCGACATATTCCAGTGAATGTGGTAAACAGGGTCTCTACCATGGCAAATCACATGAACAAGCAAGAAACTCTACATTTCTTGGGAATAGTGGGATTTTGGAGACTGCACATTCCTGGATACAGTCAAATTGTGAAAACTCTGTATGATGTGACTCAAAAGAGAAACTGTTTCCACTGGGGACCTGAACAACAAGCAGCCTTTGACCAGATAAAGTAAGAATTAGTTCAGGCAATGGGTCTGGGATCTGTCCAAGCTGGTCCAGACATTAAGAACATTTTGTACAAGGCCGCAAGTGACAATGGTCCAACTTGGTGCTTATGGCAAAGAGCTCCAGGTGAGGCACATGTACAGCCTCTTGTTTCTGGAGCCAAGGCTACAGAGGCTCAGAGGCAAATTATACTCCAACAGAGAAAGAGATACTAGCTGCCTATGAAGGAGTAAAATCTGCTTCTGAAGTAATCGGAACTGAGTCACATTATTTGACAGATCCCACAAGGTCTAAGTGGATGGCTCTGATAACACAAAGAGCTCAAATGGGAAATCTTGAAAGACCTGGCCTGGTGGAGGTGATCACAGATTGGCCAGAAGTCACTGACTGCACAAAACGTCCAGGGGAGAGAGTAACATGTACTGAGGAAGCTCCTTCTTGTAATGACCTTTCGAGGTCACAGATGGTTCCTGTCATCTTGCCAGGAACAAGCGAAGGTGGAAGTCTGCAGTGTGGAGTCCAACACGCCGAGTTGCAGAAGCAAAGGATGGAGAAGGAAAACCCAGTCAATTTGCAGAGGTAAAAGCTGTCCAGCTAGCTCTTGCTGTAGCTGAATGTGAGAGATGACCAACGCTTTATCTCTACACCGACACACGGATGGTAGACAATGCTCTGTGGGGTGGGCTAAAGGCACTGGAAAAAGAATGGTTGGCAGAGAAAACGAAAGCCTATTTGGGCAGCTGACCTGTGGCAGGACATTGCTGATTGAATCAAGAGAATTAAAGTGAAGATGAGACACACTGATGCTCACATTCCTAAGAGCGAAGCTACTGAGGAACAACACCACAACCATCAGGCAGATCTAGCTGCAAGAGTTTCTCAGGTAGACACAGACTCTGATTTTGATCTCGACTAGAAATGCCGAGGTGAGATGTTCTGAGCTTGGTAGGCTCATGATTCGTCAGGACATCAAGGCAGAGATGCAACCTACCAGTGGGCTTGTGATATATCTATAGAAATTTCCATGGATGCTATCATGCAAGTCATCCATGACTGTGACATTTGTGCTGCTATTAAGCAGGCAACGTGAATTAAGCCCTTGTGGTGTGGTGACAGATGGTCCAAGTACAAATACAGTAAGGACTGGCAGATTGACTATATCACTTTCCCTCATTCTTGATCTGGTAAGCAATATGTGCTTACTATGGTAGAGGCATGCACTGGATGGTTGGAACCTTATCCAGTTCCACATGCAACTGCACACAACACCATTCTTGGTCTGGAGAGACAAATCCTGTGGAGACATGGAACTCCAGAGAAGATTGAGTCAGACAACGGAACTCGTTTCAGTAACAATCTTGTGAAAAACTGGGCCATAGAGCATGGCATTGAGTGGATATTCCACATCCCCTACTTATGCACCAGCTGCAGGGAAGATTGAACTCTACAATGGTTTGCTGAAGACCACTCTCAAAGCCACGGGGGTTGCATCTTTGAAAAATTGGGAGAAACACCAAGCACAAGCAACCTGGCTGGTAAATAGTAGAGGTTCAGTGAATCAAGCTGGACCTGCACACTCAGATTTGCTTTGAAAAGTAGAAGGTGATAGATTTCCCGTTGTTAGAGAAAACAATCTGTTGGGCAAAACTGTTTTGGTGTTTTCTCCTTCAGGAGAGGCTAAACCTGTCGAGGGGTGGTTTCTACTGAAGGTCCTGGGTAATGCAAGAGAATGGTGAAATTGAGTGTATTCCACAAAGAAATCTAACTTCAGCTGAGAGAGTTTAAATTCAGAGTGTTGTACAGATACAACATCATGCCCAAAGGAAGAATCCATGAGGAATCTACAGTGCACGCACCCTAAGAACCCTGAGAGCTCGAGTCAACTGAGACTCCATGTTCCTTTTCTTTGCCTCCTCTGTGGAGAGACAAGCCGTTTTCTTTTTTCTTGTTTCCTGATTTTTCTTGGACTTCTGAATCACCTACATCTGAAGACAGCCAGATTGGACTATGAACTTTGTTTACTCATTATTGTAGATAGTATTTAGATTAGAGAGACAGTGTTAACAGCCAATGAAATAGTTTAGAAGGGGTGGATTGTGTTAGCTTTAGGCTATACCTCTAAAATTTAGCTGCAGATTTGGGGCAAAAAAGTAGAAAAATATAAATAAATCACAATTGCGTGTAAAAAGAAAAACAAAAGACTATTCTAAACAAATCCATTGGATGAATGTCTGGGATAAGAGTAGCTGTACCATAACAATTCTTCATATTTCACTTCCATCCCATTCCTTTCCACTTCTTTTCTGACCTTGGCTGTTTTGCATTGCCTGGGAGATAGCTGTGCTTCTGTTTGTCTTTGAGATAAGCTAACCTTTTCTCTCTTCTCTCTTTTCTCTCTCTAGTACAGGGGTGGGGGAAGAGGTTTGGAGGGCAGTGGAGCAGCTTTCATTGGTCTTTTGGACCACAGAAGCTTCTGTGATATTTACTAATTGTAAATACATGTATAATATTGTAAATACTGTGTATTTTGTACATATTCATTGCTTTTCATTGTAGAGTATTTTTTCCTTGTAAATACATCTTCATTTGCTTCTAACTGAGTTGGTCTGGCTTAAAAGACAGTACTGGGGAATACTTCAACCCACCACAGCTGCCCTGAGCATTTGTGGAGTCTCCTTCTCTGGAGACTTTCAAAACCACTTGTATGTGTTCCTTTGTGGCCTGCACTATATGATCCTTCTTTGGCAACAGGATTGGACTAGATGGTCTTAAGACATCCTTGCCAACGTCTAACATGCTATGATTCTATGATTCATTGCATTCTATATTTAGATTGTAGTTTTCCTTCTACTGAGCTGCTCTGGCAGTTTTATGCTGGGGGGGTAATTTCAACCCACCACAACAGACTTCCTTCTGCATGACAAAAGACAGAAAAGACAGGAATCTTCTTTGCATCAGTTTCTGTTACAGAAATACAGACTAGGCCACCTGCTTGACATGGCAGGATGTTGCAGAAACTTCTAGTGCTAGCTGTCTCCCTACCAATGGTGTGGCAATCTATCAGATGAGGGAAGTTTTCAATAAAAACAGGAAAATTATTTTAAGCTCTTGGCTGTGCTGTGGTATTATAAATACCTGTGTGATAGGTGTGCCTGCAGGTGACAGCACTCATTACTGGCAGCAGCAGCAGAGGGCTGTGGAGGTGTTCTGAATTCACCTTAGGGTACGAAATATGGGTTCCCATCAGAAATACTTCTGATACCAGCACTTTCTTCTTGTCCTCATCCTATTTGGCTGCTAACATTTTTCACAGATAGCAGTTTGTTCAGGTGCTTGATTCCCCTATCTCTGTTGCTCCTCTGAATTTTGTTAAACATGTTGTTGTTTTTTAATCTTTGATCCCTGCATGTTAAGGTTGGGGGTGGGGGAGATTACACGACACACACAGCACAGAAGCAACATAGATGATTTTAATCAATGATTTAATACAAAGAAACTGATTAGAGGCTCCACTTTCAACTGTCAAAATTGACCTAGGTATTTACTGGGTTCAACCACTCTGTTCTCTAACCTAGGAAGTAGTTGCATGTATTCTAAGCATTACCAGACAAAGATACCCACATTTTGCTAGTGTATGTGATATATTCCATTGTGTGCAAGGATTTTTCATTTTCAGCTCCTCCAGATGTAAGAATATGACTGACCTGAGTAGGTGTTTTGCTGGAAATAGAGATATTTCTTTCTCTGTCAGCAACATTGTATTACTATGCCACAGTTTTGAAGGCATAGGATATATTCCTTTGGGATAGGAAATTGCCACCCATTAGAACTGCTGCAAAATGGATAGTAAACTTGCAACTGCTGGCTGAGAAATTGCACAGAAGTTGTGCTTTGACTGCAGTATACATCTGTAAAGCAGAACTAGGTTTGCCTAAGAAGAGCTTTAGCCTGCCAGTAGTCACAAAACCATCGGTATTACTACATTAAACTCTATTTAAAGTGGGTTTTGTATTTCTAAATGTTAATTTTGATCTTGCCAATAACACATCAGTGCATATTCTTCAAAGGCAGCAAGTTAGAATGTTCCTGGAGAAGAAGGGAGAAAAGCTGAGGGGTAAAAAACTGGGATGTGAGGGCACATGTGGCCTCTTCACAAGGTGCTGAGGATTAGGAAAGGTCAGTGAGAATTTCCAATGAAAGTGAAGAATATGTGAAAGTGAAGACTGAGCTCATTCTTCCTTCATGCAGTTGTTAATTAGGTTTAACTTATGACATCAGATGCACAGTTCAAAAGTCTGCATTGCCTTTGTGTGATTATGTTCAGATTACTCATGAGCACATGACTGAGTTTACGGTTGTCCTGAAGCAAACTGAAGTTGGGAACTGGGGCTCTGCTTTGCAGATGATTCCTTTACAAAGAGTTATGATTTCAGTCAGAAAAACTGAAGTGGTGTTAGTGCTCAGACAAAATCCTGCAAAGCTGTTAAAGACTGGAAAAAAAAATAAAAATAACATGCTTTCCAGAAGTAGATGGCACTTTTTTCCCACTACTCTTACCCTGTAACATCTGTGTCCTGGTATTTGTAACTCCAGATGAATCCTTTGAGCACATCCCCTCCATGTATAGAAAAAATAACAAGGGTTTTCATGCTGTTGTTGCCTAAACATTATCATGGTTTTTCACCTTATATGACCTGACTTCCATAAATTCTGTTTGACTTATCTTCATTAATAAATAGGTTCCTGCTGTTGTTTATAAGCTCAAATCCCTGAGAGCATTTTTACTTAATAATAGATGATCTCTGCAGCAACATATGGGCAGGTCATTAAAAAGAGTTCCTATTATTTAATTAGGAATAGTTCTCTGTTTGCCTTTCTGCACTGTGAATTAAAACTTGGTTCACAGCTTGCTTCTCAGTTCTCCCCTAGGAGCTTCAGTTCAGAACAAGGCTAAAAGTTTAACTGACCTGAGATGACCCATTTCCAGCAAATTCTGCCTCTCAGGCTTCAAATGTCTGCTCTTTCCCAAGTAGCCTTGAACCTTGGCTGGCTGCCTGAGGCACTACACAGCATCTATTTCTTCTCTGTGGGTCTTCCAGAGCACCATGCTGGATGTCTGTTTGACTACAGAGAAGCCCGGTGGCTGCAAGGGGAAGGAGAGAAGGAGCAGCAGTGAAGAAAACAGCTAGAACAAGGTGAAAATGTGCATATGGTACAATTTTAAATGCACATCTGAAGCAAGTTAAATCTATAACTATGATGATAAAAGATTAAGATGTAGAATTAAAAGCTCTTTTAATTAATTGAACATTTTTTAACTTTCTTTTTGAAAAGCCTGTCTTAGACTTTCATTGTCATAATCTTAAATTTATTATGATTTGTTTGGGTACTTGTCATACAAGTCATGGTACCATCCTTTTTTGTGTGAAAACCTTGTGAAAGCATTTTCCAAAAGCAGCGGGCATCTGGGGTTTGGAGACTTCAGTAGTGTATCTTGCTTGCTTTTGTTTCTCAGTGCCTTGAACATCTAATAGCTCCCAAGCTTAGCTTTGTCCAACAGGTTTATTTTAATGTTCTGAAGGCATTAGAATATCAATCTGTATAGTTATTATATTTTTCAACTCTCCAATCATCATCCTTATCTCTCTCTCATTTCACATTTAAATGAATTATATACATTTTATTATTCTAGCTTGTGCTAAAGCAAATTCAGCCCTTCTTTGTCCTAAATGCTACATTGTGGCTGCAATACATGCTGAGTCTGGCTGGGACGGCGTTAATGGTCTTCACAGCAGACCATAGGTGTGGTGTTGCTTTTGATCTGTGTCTAAACTGAAGTTGATAACATACCAGTGTTTTGGCTGCAGCTGATCAGTGCTTGCAAAACACTGAGGATCTCTTTCTCCCACTCACTGACTGTCAGTGAGTAGGCTGGGGATGCACAAGGTATTGGAAAAGGACACATCTGGAAGACTTGACCCAAAGTGACCAAAGGGATATGCCACATGATGTGAAGCTGTGTTCTGCAATAAAGGTGGTGGAAACTGTAGGAAAGGGTCATCATTATAGCATTTGTTTATCCAAATGATGTGATGACCCCTGTTTTCCAGGAAGTGGCCTGCCACTGTGAAGTAGCAATTAAATCCTTATTTTGCTTTAATTTGGGCTTAACTTTTTCTTCATGTATTTGGCCATCTTGTTGCCTTCTCTTTCCTTTTGTTTCTTTTGTTTTGTTTTGGTTGGTTTGGTTTCTTTGAGCTGCTTGGCAACTGACTAGGCTGAACACAATAAAATAATGAACTTACATTTTTCATAGGTTAGTGTCAGGAGCAATCGTTTGTGTGTAGGACTCTGCTTTGTGCTTAATGTTTCATAGGAAGGTGACTGAGAACATCGTGTTCAAGTTATTGGTGACTGCTTAGTGATTAGACTTATCACTGGACAAGAAATAAGGAAAAGACCAACCACATTACCCTGTTGTGGCACATGCACTTTTTACACATAGTAAGTTCTGAACAGTATATTGTGGTTCAGAACTTCCTTCCCATCATATTCTCTTAATGCAGATGATGGGGAACAGTTCCATTCCTTTCCTCTACAGAGCACCATATTTTTATGAGTGGGCTCCTAAGGCTATGCCTGATGTACGGTCACTGTTCTTCAGTATATAGTCTAAATATAGCATAGAGTTAGATTAATCAGGGATAGAAGAGCTCAGAGTATGGTATACAGATGGTAAATTGGTTAGCTTTTAGTATGTTCTGGCCCAGGGGACTGTCAGAGGTCTGTATTCTCCAATGTCTTAGTTCAGGCTCATAGACTCCAATAAACTACTATTTTATTTCCTGAGTCATGCTGAAAAATATCTTCAGAATTACTTTTTTAGGCTGTTGTTGCAATTTGAAATTAAACTTATGGTTCAGAGATGCAATTTCTAGACACTAATTTAAAAAAAAATCCTTTTAATTTGTTTTAGGGTGGATAAGGAAGAGCCTTCCTCATTGACAAAACTTGTTTCCAAATATATTTTTTAATAACAATGTAGTACACTATAGTATGTAAATTCATTGCAAAAACACACCAAAGAATCATACTTGAACTGGTTCAGTAAGCATGTGAATCCTGAGTAGTTACTCTCCATGAACAAGCTGGTACAGCTTTATGCAAAACACTTGCAACATGCTCATCAGTTTCTCAAAGCAGCATCTTCTGGAATATTGAATATCATGGACAGTGAAGAGTGACTCAAATAATAATCACAAACTACCTAAACAGTTCCAGGTTACCTGTATGTGCATGGAATCTTGCAAGTTTTGGCAGAATCCCTTTGTCAATTGTTGCAGCCAATTGTGAAATTAATTGTTGCCCGTTTGAAGAATATGTGAGATGTTCTTCACTTCCTCTAGAAGAAATGTTAGATATTCTTTTAGGACAATGCATAGCTGAGGAAACTCCAGAGAACCCATGACAAAACTCCAAAGGGCAGATATATGAGTTTTGCTCCAAAGAACCTGCTTTGGAAGCTCAGTATCTTTGATAAAGGAAGCACTGTGCACGTGGAGCTATTTAATTTTAATATCTATGTATTTCAAAACTGAAACAAATACAACTCATTGGAACACTAATATTTAGCTTGAACTAATTTGTGTATGTTTTAAATGCACTTTTTCCATGTCTAGAATGCTGAGGTGCCAGGAAACTTATTAAACTAAAAAGCCAAATGCTTTTTCTGGGTTTTTGGTAAGTGGAATAATTAGACTCAAGGATCAAACAAAGAGGTAGATATTTAAATGAAAATTTTCATATATGGCCCTGTATCAATGCATGTCTTCAGTAATACTCCTATGTCTTTTTACATACTGCTCACAACAGATTTTTTTTTTTTTTTAGATTAATCAAGTTAACATAATTTAGGTAGAGCTAAGGTGGCATGCATATTCCTTTAGCTAGCATATGATGAAAGATGACCACTGTATACTGGAGGTATGCCAATGAGGCATTAATTATTTGAGTAGCTCTACTTGTTTCAATGGGGTTAGTTATGTGCCTAAAGAAAGAAGCTGAAGTGAATATGGCCTGAGGTTACTGTTATCACACACCTGAGACTGCAGAAAATGCTGAATGCGTATTTTCAGGATGACATTTTTTGTTTTTCACTATTTACAATAAAGCAGAACATTTTTAATGTAACTGGGATGAGCAAAGTGAGAGCTAACTTTGGCCTAGATTTGTATTTTTTCTTTTGCATCTCCATTTTCGCCATTCATTCCCAAGTGTAAACATCTTGTGGTTCACTTAGTCTGAAGAGACTGAAAAAGCTTGCAGTACAAACAGTAACTAACACAACAGATAGAAAGTGTATGGTTTGTTCAGATTTCTTTGAAATCCATTTATCATCCTACTATAAGGAACAGAGATTCTTATTCTTCCTCTCCTTAAACCACAGGAGATAAATGAGGTTGCACTAGTTAGCATATGGGTCACTGAAGAAAGCAGTATTTTCAATACATTTTTTTACTGCATAAATATAGTCTTTGGGAAAAACCAAAACCTAAACAAAACCAAAACTAATAAAAACAAAGCTAATAAAAAGGAATATCATGTGGGATGTTCCAGGATGACAAATAAAACATAGAAAATGGGGGAAGGACTATTTTGGCTTTCTTTTCTGCTCTTGTAATATTTTCTGTTCTTGTAACAAAGACACTCATGCTGAATGTAGACTTTTGGCACAGAGGTTCAATGAACCGTTATCATGACAATCATCTGATACTGGGAACCTTCTGAAAAGAAAATCTGATTACACTTAATCAAATTTTCATTTAAGCAAGAGTCAGAGTCTTATTTTGATGTACTTTTATTTACAGATAATATAAAGTGAGTTTTGCTTTATTTTTTTAACAGCAATTACTGCTGAGAAAATCTGTGGTGGGTTGGAAATTCTCCCCCAGCATTAAATTTGCCAGACCAGATCAGCTGGAAACAAATGAAAGCTTTATTTACAAGCAAAACTACAATCTACAATGGAATGCAATGAGTATGTACAAATGTACAGTATTTACAATTAATGAACAGCACAAGAACCACCTGGTCAAAGACCAGGAGAAGCTAATAGCTTCCTCCTCCCTGCATTCCTGTCCCAGTTTGAAGGCAGATCCTCCCTTGACTTCTACTTGGGCAGAAAAATGAGACTCAGACAAGTGGACTGCAGAAGTGATGGGAAGTTAAAATGTAAAAGCAGTGAGTGTTTTACAGAGAGCTACAAGCACAGTGACAAAAGAGATCCCAAAGCATACCCCCCATTAGGCTAATCTCAGTTGGCCAGATCTGACATTGCCCTTCCCCCTTTTCCTCCTGGCATTAGGCCTAGCCAGGCCCAAGAGGCCTGTTCCATTTCCAGATAGCAAGCGTCTCCCACGGCAGCAGTGAGGGAAGAAACAGAAAGTGAGAGACTTTGCAGATAGATTTATAGGGAGCAGGATATTGTGGTAATGAAATATGCTATTTCCTGTGTCCACCCACTGGGCTGGACACTTGGGGCACCAGTGTATCTTACGTGGCAGCAGCAGGAGGCACCCAGCCTAAACTACCACAACCCACTGTACATAAAAGGGACAAGAGGAAGGAGCAGAGAGACGGTAGATCTAGCCAAAACATTGTAGACAAGGTCAAGCAGAAACAAGTTAGTGTCTCTCCCAGAGTGAAAAAGCAAGAGAAGAGAAATTTTTACATTACCATACTAAGTCTGTTATCTTTCCAACGGGATTGTTTAGAACTATCGTTATTTTCCTTTTTATGCCCAGTAGTGATTTATTTATATTTTACTACATGTAGCCTAAAACTACCACAAAGTCATAAGATCATGAATCAAAGTAAAACAGGCCTTATATATCAGGTTTTTAGTTACAAAAAACACAAATCCTCAATTGTGAATATTATTTTTTCTATTAGAAACAAACCTTCAAGATACTAAGCTTTACTCCAAATTGTAGTATACTCAAGTTTTGGCAGGTATAACCTTTTAAGAAGTCATCTCTTCCACATGCTTTATTTACAGTCTTCACAGTCTTTTCATGGGATTTCACCAGTTAGATCATATCAAATGAAGAATCTAGGGAGACAGCTAGAATTCAAAGGGCAAGTAAATCTGTTTGGGCAGGTAAACTTCACTTTCAGTTACATTTGTGTGCATTTGCATTAACTTCAGTTATCTGTGATTTATTTAAAATTAATTTTAGTGTAATCCATACCAGAACTTGGGTCCAAAACCTGGAGAAGGCTGTGTCCTACTTTTACCTTTAAAAATCAGTGAATATTGTAATGCCTTACATCGGTTGCTCCCACAGCCACTCTACCAGGCTAAGAGAGCTATTCAGCTTATTTACTGGTGGATGAGAAGTTATGAAACATAAGCTTTGATTGAGAGGCACTCCTACATACATCGTAAGCATCATCCCTCTGGTTATTATTACTTCAGATGTCTGAATCAATTATTAGAATGTAATCAATCTCTTCCCTCCGGAACTACCTGCTGACTGCCTTCCCTGCCTTCATAAGCTTAATGTGCCACCAATGTATTACCAAGAGTGGAGAACATGTTGTAAAGAGAACCTATCACACACAACGGCCTAGAAGAACAAACAGAGAACAAGAAACTACATTTTGTTTCTCAAATTTTCCTGTATTGTTGTGGCTGTTTGACGCTGTGCCTTTAAGAAAGGGGCACACTGGCTAAATGTTTGTAAAATATTTTGGTATTCTAAACGAATTTCATTGGCCAAGTATAGGGGGGAGGTGAGATTGGACCCAGGGGAGCTGGGAACTTTCTCTCAGTCTTCCTTCCTTCGCTGTCCCTCTCGGCTGGATCTGCTTCTGGGATTGTGGCCAACTAAGATAAGATACTAACTCCTGTGCCAGGCCTTTCTTCCTTTCCTGCCCTGTTAACCGTCCACATCTCTTTTCTACCTCTATTGGGGGAGAAGGGAGGTAGGGGGGTGAAGGGGGCACAGGGGGAAGCCCCCTCTGTGGGGGGTCTGGTTTCTGGTTGAGTTTATTTGCTGTATATTCCTGTATATATTGTAAAATACCTGTATTTGTTGTGTTACATAGAATCTGTTTCCTTGTAAAATATACTCTCATTTCTCCGACTGGGTTTAGCCGTGGTCTCTTTCTCAGCGGGGGAGTGAAAGCAGAGCCTTTCCTTTCAAACCACCACATAAGTATACAAGTCACTGAAGGATATTTCTTGATAGTTGCCCTGACTTTCAAAATGTAAAGCCTTTTTTTTTTTTTAAGACTTCAAAGTGACTTCCTCTGTGGTACAATTCATACTAAATTTTAATTTTTGTTTGTTTGGTTTGGTTTTTTGTTGGTTTGGGGTTTTTTGGTGGTGGTGGTTGGTTGTTTTTGTTCTGTATCTTTGTATCAGAAAATCTTGAAATTCATAAGGTGGTTAAAACCCAGCCTTTTAGAAGATGGAGGTTTTGGTGTGTTTATTGATAAAACTATGTAAAGAGCTTCATCGTTGCAGAATACACAATTTTCATTCAAACTGAAATGAGTCATTGTCTGTATTTGTGAGGACATATGGATACACTCTTGGCAAATTTTCTCACTTTAAGGCTGATCCATGACTGAACTGCTAACCTTAATGGCACCTGATTCTCGTACCAGTTGAGAACCAGTGAGTTGATAGAACAGCTTACAGGGACAAAAGATATGCTGGACTTCCAAGGCAGCAATCACCCTTGACATCATAGGCTCAGTTTGGCAAGTGGGACAGTTAAAATTTTCCATGTTTCTCTGAAAGTTTGCATGAATATGTAAGAAACTACATTAATGAAAATGTTTGTTCTTTTTCTGAGAGTTTGTGAGGAAAGACCTAACTGATGTGATTTATGTTTTGGTCATCTATGTGTTGTTCTCTGTCTGTCTATGTATCTATCTATCTATCTATCTATCTATCTATCTATCTATCTATCAATCATAGAATCAAAGAATTGCCTGGTTGGAGGAGACTTTCAGATCATTGAGTCCAACCATAACCTAACATCTCCCTACACACTGCTGTTAGACCATGTGACTAGAATAGAATAGAATAGAGTAGAATAGAATAGAATAGAATTAACCAGGTTGGAAGAGACCTTCAAGATCATCGTGTCCAACCTATCATCCAACACCACCTAATCAACTAAACCATGCAACCAAGCATCCTGTCAAGCCTGTGCCTAAACAGCTCATCCAAACACCTTTTAAACACATCCATGGATGGTGATTCCACCCACCCTAAGCAGCCAGTTCCAGTGCCTGATGACCCTTTCAGTGAAGAAATTTTCCCTAATTTCCATTCTAAATTTCCCCATGTGCAACCTAAGGCAAATTCCTCTGGTCCTATCACTTCTCACCTTGGCAAAGAGGACAGTTCCCACCTGTCTACACCTATACCTATCTATATTCTAATTCCTTTGTTTTGGTCATGAGTGGCTATTAACTAGCATTAATTTACTTCATGAAGACATAGTACGGCAGCTAGAATGATGACTGGAGAGGATAGTAAGAAGATTAATTCATACTTAATTCATTCAGGCAGAAATTCTTTGGTTGCATGATTTTGCTTGAGTTCATTGTAACTATAGAAAAGAAAGCTTATTCTCTAAGATGAGTCTGAAGGGCACACTCAGAATGAATTCCTGGTATAAAGTGAATAAAGCTCATGCTTTTCTTTTTGCATCTAGTACTGATTTCATCAGCATCAATTCTTTTGCTTTCCTTATCACCCTCTCAAAAAAAGCTTAAGTTGGGCCAGGGAAGAGGGAGATGAAAATGGGATTTAAATATCAAATACAGAGTGGTTTCCAGGGAGAAAGGATAATAATAAATATTAAAAATTATTTTTCATTTTATAAATCTACCTTTCTGATGTTTTTCCTATAATTCAAAAATCCATTATTCACAGATCAATAAAAGCAGTGAGATGAAAAGCTCCCAAAAGCCCCTATTGTGTATATGTGTAGTGGTTTGAGCCTTAGCTGGAGTTTAAGAGCGCAGACAGTAGCAAATCAAGAGTTCCTCTCCCATCCCCCCTTCTTTTGCCTGCTAAGGAAAAAGGAGAGAAAGAAAAAAAAAAAAGGAGTAGGGGAAAAGAGAAGGAGGTAAATCTACTGAAAAAAATAATCCAGAGTCAGTTTGGAAGTAGAAGTAAATTTTTTAACAAGATAGCTATATAGCAGTGTTTGGGCCTGGTCTGTCTTGAAGCATTAGCATAAACAACTCACTTAGAATAACATAAGCAGCTAATTTAGAATGTGCTCTATGATAGCTTTGTTCAGAATATGCATTATGATAGCCTTGTAAAAGAACATGAACTGCTGTTCTGATAAAACAACTGTTGGGAAAGTTAGCTATAAGAGGACATTGTAACACAACAGGGGATGTGAATCTGGGATTGTGATTCAATCTGCACAAATGTCAACAACCAACCAGATTGATCAAAAGGACGTGTGGACAGCTCGTGAGGATGCAGAACAGCCTATGATATTGCAGAATAGTGCAAGTATATAATACAAAAGTAGAGCTATTAGTTAATAAAGATGAATGTTTTATGCATCATATTGGTGTCGTGTCATTCCTGTTCCCAAATGGACTTAAAAGGCCCCGGCATAGCAGTAACAGGGAGGGTTTACAAGGGTAAGGAATAAAGATGAATAGGAAAATAAACAAAACCAAATTTAGGTGGCCTTATATCTCCCATGATGTATGTGGATTTCAGTCCTCTAGAAAAGCATGGATGTGACAAGGAGAAGACCAGGCTCAACCATGTGGCAGAGCCAGGAGGCTAGCAGCCGCTATTGGTCCTTTTGAACAGACGAGGCAGGAGTAAAATAAAAATGAATGGCCACAGCATCTTCCTTTTTATAGGCTTGCTGGAAAGGAAGGGGGAGTGGAATAGACCACCTTTGACTCGGGGCACCCCTCCTCCTGGGAGGGGGAAACCAAGTCCCTCTCTGTTCACCTGGATCAGGTTTCTTTTGTCCCCTGAGAAAGCAGGGCTCTAAACTAGACTAGACTAGAATAGAATAGAATTAACAAGGTTGGAAGACACCTTTGAGATCATCGAGTCCAACCTCTCATCCAACACCATCTAATCAACTAAACCATGGCACCAAGCACCCCATCAAGTCTCTTCCTAAACACCTCCAGTGATGGTGACTCCACCATGTCCCTGGGCAGCCCATTCCAATCGCCAGTCACTCTTTCTATGAAGAATTCTTCCTAATATCCAAGCCATCCTAACCCCAGATCACTCAGCCTCTCCTCATAGGGCTTGTGCTCGAAAACCCTCACCAACTTTGTTGCCCTTCTCTGGACACGCTCCAGCAAGTCAACATCCTTCCTAAACTGAGGGGTCCAGAACTGGACACAGGACTCAAGGTGTGGCCTAAGCAGTGCTGAGTACAGGGGCAGAATGACCTCCCTGCTCCTGCTGGCCACACTATTCCTGATACAAGCCAGGATGCCATTGGCCTTCTTGGCTGCCTGTGCACACTGCTGGCTCATGTTCAGCCTACTATCAATCAGCACCCCCTTTCTGCCTGGCCACTCTCCAGCCATTCTGACCCCAGCCTGCAGCTCTGCATGGGGTTGCTGTGGCCAATGTGTAGAACCCGGCACTTAGATGTGTTAAATCTCATGCCGTTGGACTCTGCCCACCTGTCCAGCCTGTCAAGGTCCCTCTGCAGAGCTCTCCTACTCTCTAACAGTAATCCAGCACAATATGCAGTTTAGATTTTCACTGTGTTCATTATAGCATAATCTCTCATACAGTAAAAGCAGAACGAAGCCTGTTACTTTTAGTGTCACACAAGGCATTACGTTACCAGTGATGGCATGTAGAGTATCCCATGCTCAGGGATATAAGCACTTGCTATCAAAATCCAGCATAATATATGAATTTGAAATTAATTTTGTGCAAGTTATTTTATCAATCAGATACAGGATATCCAAGGGTCAACATAGGAAGACAAATGTACTTTCTCTGGTTGAGAAGATCAGAAACTGTCACACCAGTGACAGTTATTTTGCTGCATTTATAGTATTTTCAAAAACAGTTCGCAAACACCTACTGTGGTATATAAAACATGCTTAAAAAAAAAAAAAAAAGAAAGGAATTCTCAGCCTTTCTTGGCCTTACCTACCAATAGTTGGCTATTTCATAGAATCATACAATCAATAAGGTTGGAAGAGACCTCAAGGATCATCAAGTCCAACCTGTCACCCAAGACCTCATGACTACTAAACCATGGCACCAAGTGTCATGTCCAATCCCCTCTTGAACACCTCCAGGGATGGTGACTCCACCACCTCCCTGGGCAGCACATTTCAATGGCTAACAACTCTCTCTGTGAAGAACTTTCTCCTCACCTCAAGCCTAAACTTCCCCTGGTGCAGCTTGAGACTTTGTCCTCTTTCATTTTGTCTTCTGCAGCTTTTACTATGATTTCCTTTTATTAGAAGCATTTTCAATTTTATTAACTATTTTTCCTCTTTAAAATGCATTCCTTATACTCTCTCTCAAAGTCAGGCCTTCCTTAACCATGTTACTTCCTAACTTTTAGCACAGCTATGATATACTACACATGGTACATTTAGGGGGGTTTATTATTATTTTCTAGTTATAAGGGACTTTGTATTGATTATGTTGCTTTTTAAAAATTAATGTTATAAAATTATACCTTTATTTTTTACTGAGATTTACAGAACTTCATTCTATATCATTACCTAGTTTATTTGCTTTTCTTGGTCTTGCATTTTAAAAAATATCCTATAACCTCTCTAATAAATGTTAACAACCTTTCATCTCCCATTAGCTAGAACACATCCTTCTGTTGCAAGCTCTATTCCATAGGTTTCCCAGTTCCTAAAAGTAAAACTAAATAAATAAAACATTTTTTTCTTTCCTATCAATGCCAACTTTGTCTCTTTGGGGAGTGTTTTAGGAAAATGCAAGCATGAAATTTCTTGTCTTTAATTACAGGAGAAAAAAAAATTGTGATTCTGGAGTCTCCTGTCCACTACTATCACTTCCCTAACTGACCACAGATTACTGCTCATATCTTAGACACTGGATAGATATCTTAGAAGATCTGCTACACATGCACCTGCAAATTGCTATAAGGTTCTAATCAGCACAACAAATCCATTGACTGAAACAACTGATAAACAAATGCCCCAGAACAAGGTCCTGGCACCCGAGTTGCGGTGATTCTTGGTATCATTAAAGGCTGGGGAATGAATGAACCAAGAGCAGCCTAGCAGAGAGGGACTTGGAAGTAGTGGTGGATGACATTAGCCAGCCAATTGTATTGCTTTGCTTTGCCAAGAACTGCATTATGCAACTCTGAACTTCAGTAATAGTGGGAATTGGACAAACTTACATCAATGAGGGAAAGAATAGATGTAACTCATAATTGTGTATTTCCCTCACAGCATGCTTCTTTCTGAATTGGAGGGATATAGGTTTCATGGGTGGACTGTTTGGTGGATAAGCAATTAGTTGAATGGTTGCATCCAGAGGGTGGTGGTCCATGGCTCAATATCCAGTTTGAGATCAGGGACACATGGTATCCCTTGAAACCCATGCTGGGAACAATACTGTTTAATATCTTTATCAGTTACATAGACAATTGGATCAAATGCACATGAAGCAAGTTTGGGATGATATCAAGCTGAGTGATGGTTGACACTCCTGAAGATGCTGCCCAGAGAGAACTGGGCAAGCTTGAAAAGTGGGCCTATGTAACCCTCACGGGATTCAACAAGACCATCTGCAAGGTCCTGCACCTGCTATCAATACAGGCTGGAGGATGAAGGGATTTGGAGCAGTGATATAAAGAAGGACTTGGAGGTCCTGATGGATGAAAACTTGTACTGTCAGCCCAGAACAAGTGTAACCTAAGCTGCATCAAAACAAGCATGGCCACAGGTCAAGGGAGGTGGTTCATCTCATCTATTCATCTGTCATGATCACACAGAATCACAGAATGTTAGGGATTGGAAGGGATCTCAAAACATGATCAAGTCCAAAAGCAGCCAGAGCAGGATCATCCAGAGTAAGTCACAGAGCAAGGCATCCACCGGATCACAGGATGTTAGGGGTTGGAAGGGACCTCCAAAGATCATTGAGTCCAAATCCCCTGCCAGAGCAGGACCATAGAATCTAGCACAAGTTGCACAGGAACACTTCCAGATGAGTACTGAAAGTCTCCAGAGAAGGAGACTCCACAACCCCTCTGGGGAGCCTGTTCCAGGGCTCTGCGACCCTCACAGTGAAGAAGTTCCTCATGTTGAGGTGGAACCTCCTGTGTTGTAGTTTACATCCATTACCCCTAGTCCTATCACAGAGTGCAATGAAGAAGAGCCTGTCCCCTTCCTCTTGACACCCAGCCCTCAGATATTTATAACCATTTATTAAATCCCCTTTCAGTCTTCTCCAGACTAAACAGCCCCAGGGCTTTCACCCTCTGATCATAGGGCATGTGCTCCAGTCCCTTGATCATCCTTGTAGCTCTCCATTTATTTTCTCCAGCAGTTCCCTGTTGCTCTTGAACTGGGGAGCCCAAAACTAGATGCAATATTTCAGGTGTGTCCTCACCAGGGCAGAGTAGAGGGGGAGGAAAACCTCCCTCGATCTGCTGGACACATTCCTCAATGCACCCAAGAATACTATTGGCCACAAGGGCACATTGCTGTTCCATGCATGACTTGTTATCCACAGGACTCCCAGGTTCTTCTCCATAGGCCTGCTCTCTTGCAGATCACATCCTAACCTGTACTGGTGCAGTTCATTATTCCTTCCCAGGTGCAGGACACTGCAGTTATCCTTGTTGAACCTCATTAGGTTCCCCTCTGCCCAGCTCTCCAGTCTGTCCAAGTCTTGCTGAATGGCAGCACAGCCTTCAGGTCTATCAGCCAAGCATCCCAGCTTGGTATCATCAGCAATCTTTCTGAGCAGACACTCTCTCACTCTGTCTCCTCATCAAAGTCATTGATGAAGCCGTTGAACAGGACCGGACCCAGCACTGATCCCTGGGGGACTCCACTAGTTACAGCTCTCCAGATGGACTTGGCATGGCTGATCACCACGCTTTGGACTCTATTTTGCAACCGGTTCCTAATTAATCTTGCTGTCTGTTCTTCTATCCCACACTTCACAGTATCACAGTATCACAGTATAACTAAGGTTGGAAGAGACCCCAAGGATCATCGAGTCCAACCTGTCTCCACAGACCTCATGACTAGACCATGGAACCAAGTGCCACGTCCAATCTCCTCTTGAACACCTCCAGGGACGGTGACTCCACCACCTTCCTGGGCAGCCCATTCCAATGACGAACAACTCTCTCAGTGAAGAACTTTCTCCTCACCTCGAGTCTAAACCTCCCCTGGCACAGCTTGAGACTGTGTCCCCTTGTTCTGGTGCTGGTTGCCTGGGAGAAGAGACCAACCCCCTCCTGTCTACAATTACCTTTCCGGTAGTTGTAGAGGGCTATGAGGTCACCCCTGAGCCTTCTCTTCTCCAGGCTAAACAATCCCAGCTCCCTCAGCCTCTCCTCATAGGGCTTGTGCTCAAGGCCTCTCCCCAGCCTTGTTGCCCTTCTCTGGACACGTTCAAGTGTCTCAATGTCCTTCTTAAACTGAGGGGCCCAGAACTGGACACAGGACTCAAGGTGTGGCCTAACCAGTGCAGAGTACAGGGGCACAATGACTTCCCTGCTCCTGCTGGCCACACTATTCCTGATGCAGGCCAGGATGCCATTGGCCCTCTTGGCCACTTGGGCACACTGCTGACTCATGTTTAGGTGGCTGTCAATCAGTACCCCCAGGTCCCTCTCTGTTTGGCAGCTCTCCAGCCACTCTGACCCCAGCCTGGAGCTCTGCATGGGGTTGCCATGGCCAAAGTGCAGCACCCGGCACTTGGACTTGTTAAATGCCATCCCATTGGACTCTGCCCATATGTCCAGTCGGTCGAAGTCCCTCTGCAGAGCCTTTCTACCCTCTAACTGACCAACATCTGCTCCTAACTTCGTGTCATCTGCAAACTTGTTGATGACTGACTCAACCCCCTCATCCAGATCATGAATGAAGATGTTAAAGAGGATGGGGCCCAGTACTGATCCCTGGGGCATGCTAGTGGTGACTGGCTGCCAGCTGGATGTGGCACCATTCACCACCACTCTCTGGGCTCGGCCCTCCAGCCAGTTCCTAACCCCGCACAGAGTGTTGCAGTCCAAGCCAAGAGCTGACAGCTTAGACAGCAGTTTACTGTGGGGGACGATGTCAAAGGCCTTGCTGAAGTCCAGGTTGACCACATCCACAGGCCTCCCCACATCCACCAGACAGGTAACCTGATCATAGAAGGAGATCAGGTTGGAGAGGCCGGACCTGCCCTTCCTAAATCCATGTTGGCTGGACCTGAGCCCTTGGCCCTCCTTCAGGTGAGCAGTTATTGCCAGCAGGATAATCTGCTCCATCACTTTCTCTGGCACTGAGGTCAGGCTGACTGGCCTGGAGTTTTCAGATTCCTCCATCTGACCCTTCTTGTGGATGGGGACCACATTGGCTAGTTTCCAGTCATCTGGGACCTCACCAGTGAGCCAGGACTGGAGGAAAATGATGGAGAGAGGCTTGGCCAGCTCATCTGCCAGCTCTCTCAGCACCCTAGGATGGATCCCATCCGGTCCCATGGACTTGTGAGTGTCCAAGTGGCTCAGCAGGTCCCGAAGTAATTCCTCATGGATTTCCAGGGCATCACACTGCTCCCTGACGCCATCACCCAGCTCAGGAGGCCACTCGTCCTGAACTCCTACCTTGCTGTTAAACATTGAGGCAAAGAAGGCGTTCAGGACCTCAGCCTTTTTGTCATCTTCAGTCACCGTGTTCCCCTCCAGGTCCAGTAAGGAGTGGAGGTTCTTCTTGCCCTTCTTTTTAGTGTTAACATATTTGTAAAAATGCTTTTTATTGTCTTTCACAGAGGTGGCCAGCTTCAGTTCCAACTGGGCCTTTGCCTCTCTAATTTTTTTCCTACATAATCTAACAACTTCCTTAAACATACCTCGAGAAACCTTCCCCTCCTTCCAAAGGTGATACAGCCTCTTTTTTCCCCTTAAATCCTCCAGGAGCTTCTTGCTCATCCAGGCCGGTCGCCTTCCTGGCTGGCTCATTATTAGGGGTAGCAAGAAGACCTCCACTCTGGACTTCCGGAGGGCGGACTTCAGGCTACTCAAGGAACTAATTCATGGGTTCCTTGGGATAAAGCCCTTAAAAATAAAGGGGTCTACGAGGGCTGGAACTACTTCAAGGAACAGGCTGTACCAATGTGCCGGAAGATGAGCCGCCGGGGCAGATGGCCAGCCTGGATGGGCAATGAACTTCTAATAGAAATAAGGGAAAAAAAGAGAGTGTATTATCTTTGGAAGAAAGGTGAAGCAAACCATGGAATGTTTAAGGATGTTGCCAAATCATGCAGGAAGAAAATTAGGGAGGCAAAAGCACAATTGGAACTTAAACTGGCCTCTGCTGTGCAGGAGAACAAAAAGTCCTTCTATAAATAGATTAATAGCAAGAGGAAGGGCAAGGACAACCTCCACTCCTTGGGGGACATGGAGGGAAATGTTGTATCAAAGGATGCGGAAAAGGCAGAGGTACTTAACACCTTCTTTGCCTTAATTTTTACTAGCAGGACAGAATGTATTGCAGACAGCTGGCCTGCAGAGATGGCAGAAGGAACCAGGGAGATGCACAGTTTCCCTGTGTTCCATGAGCAGGTGATTGGAACTCTCCTCAGCTGCTTGGATCCCCACAAGTCCATGGGACCAGATGGGATTCATCCTAGGCAGCTCTCTGCTGAGAGAGCTGGCAGATGAACTGGCCAAGCAACTATCCATCATTTTCCAGCAGTCCTGGCTCACTGGAGAGGTCCCAGAAGACTGGAAACTGGCCAACGTTGTGCCCATCCACAAGAAGGGTCGGTTGGATGAGCCAGGGAATTATAGGCCTGTCAGCCTGACCTCAGTGCCAGGCAAGACTGGAACAGGTCATTGTGAATACAATCACACAGCACTTAGAGGATGGCCAAGGGATCAGGGCCAGTCAGCATGGATTTAGGAAGGGCAGGTCCTGCCTGACCAACCTGATCTCCTTCTAGGATCAGGTGACCCGCCTGGTGGATGTGGGGAGGCCTGTGGATGTACTCTGCCTGGACCTCAGCAAGGCCTTTGACACCATTCCCCATAGCAAACTCCTGGCCGAGCTGTCAGCACATGGCTTGGATGGGAGCACACTGCACTGGGTTAGGAACTGGCTTGAGGGCCAAGCCCAGAGAGTGGTGGTGAATAGTGCCATGTCCAGCTGGCAGCCAGTCACTAGTGGTGGGCCCCAAGGATCAGTACTGGGCCCTGTGCTCTTTAACGTCTTTCTTGATGATCTGGATGAGGGCATTGAGTCCATCATCAGTAAATTTGCTGACGACACCAAGCTGGGGGCAGGATTTGATCTGCTGGAGGGTAGAGAGGCTCTGCAGAGGCTGGACAGATGGGCAGAGTCCAACAGCATGAGATTTAACACATCCAAGTGCCAGGTTCTGCACATTGGCCACAACAACCCCATGCAGAGCTACAAGCTGGGGTCAGAGTGGCTGGAGAGCAGCCAGGCAGAGAGGGACCTGGGGATTGCTGGTTGACGGTAGACTGAACATGAGCCTACAGTGTGCCCAGGCAGCCAAGAGGGCCAATGGCATCCTGGCCTGCATCAGGAACAGTGTGGCCAGAAGGAGCAGGGAGGTCATTTTGCCCCTTTACACTGCACTTGTTAGGCCACACCTCGAGTACTGTGTCCAGTTCTGGGCCCCTCAGTTTAGGAAGGATGTTGACTTGCTGGAACGTGTCCAGAGAAGGGCAACAAAGTTGGTGAGGGGTTTGGAACACAAGCCCTATGAGGAAAGACTGAGGGAGCTGGGGTTGCTTAGCCTGGAGAGAAGGAGACTCAGGGGTGACCTTATCACTCTCTACAACTCCCTGAAGGGAGGTTGTAGACAGATGGATGTTGGTCTCTTCTCCCGGGCAGCCAGTACCAGAACAAGAGGACACAGTCTCAGGCTGCACCAGGGGAGGTTTAGGTTGGATGTTAGGAAGAAGTTTTACACAGAGAGAGTGATTGCCCATTGGAATGGGCTGCTTGGGGAGGTGGTGGAGTTACCATCATTGGAGGTGTTCAGAAGGAGACTTGATGGGGTGCTTGGTGCCATGGGTTAGTTGTTTACGTGGGTTGGATTGGTTGATGGGTTGGACGCGATGATCTTGAAAGTCTCTTCTGACTCGGTTTATTCTATTCTATTCTATTCTATTCTATTCTATTCTATTCTATTCTATTCTATTCTATTCTATTCTATTCTATTCTATTCTATTCTATTCTATTCTATCTTTCAGCACATGGGAACTGCCAGTTCCTGTGCCTTCAAGAGCTCCTGTTTGAAGTAGGTCCAACCCTCCTGGACCCCTCGGTTCATGAGGGTTGGTACCCAGGGAACTTTACGAATAAGTTTCTTAAAGAGGCTGAAGTTTGCCCTCCGGAAATCCAAGGTGAAGTTTCTGTTGGTGCTCCTCCCTATCTCCCTGCATATTGAAAACTTCACTATCTCGTGGTCACTGCACCCTCGGCAGCCTCCCACGGTCACATCTCCCACCAGCCCTTCCCTATTGGAGAACAGCAGGTCAAGCTCAGCCTGACCCCTGGTAGGCTCACTTAACAGCTGCATCAGGAAGCTGTCCTCCATTCTCTCCAGGAATCTTCTGGACTGCCTCCTCTTTGCTGAATTAAGTTCCCAGCAGATATCTGGCAGGTTGATGTCACTAATAAGGACAAGATCTGATGATCTTGAGACAGCCTCCAGTTGTTTGTAAAATAATTCATCAGCCTCCTCATCCTGGTTGGGTGGTCTATAACAGACTCCAACCAGAAGCATTCTATAGACAGCTTAAGGCTGTCTCAAGATCTCCTGACCTTGTCCTTATGGGCGACTTCAACCTGCCTGACATATGCTGGGATCTCAACACAGCAGAGAGGAGGCAGTCTAGGAGGTTCTTAGACTGCATGGAGGACAGCTTCTTATCCCAGTTGCCGCATGAGCCTACCAGGGGTAAGGCTTTGCTTGACCTCCTCTTCACCAACAGGGAAGGGCTGGTGGGTGATGTGGTGGTCGGAGGCTGTTTAGGGGCCAGTGACCATGAAATAATAGAATTTTCGGTATTTGGTCAAACTAAGAGGGGCAGCAAGAAGACCTCCACTCTGGACTTCTGGAGGGCGGACTTCAGGTTGCTCAAGGAAATAATTCAGAGGGTTCCTTGGGAGAAAGCCCTTAAAAATAAAGGGGTCCAGGAGGGCTGGACCTGCTTCAAGAAAGAGCTGATGAAGGCTCAGGAGCAGGCTGTGCCAATGTGCCGGAAGAGGAGCCGCCGGGGCAGACGGCCAGCCTGGTTGTGTAATGAACTTTTAACAGAACTAAGGGAAAAAAAGAGGGTGTATGATCTTTGGAAGAGAGGTGAGGCAACCCATGGAATGTTTAAAGAGGTTGCTAGGGCATGTAGGAGGAAAATTAGGGAGGCAAAAGCATATTTGGAACTTAAACTGGCCTCTGATGTGAAGAACAACAAAAAGTCCTTCTATAAATATATTAATAGCAAGAGGAAGGGCAGGGACAACCTCCACTCCTTGGTTGACATGGAGGGAAGTGTTGTAACACAGGATGAGGAAAAGGCAGAGGTACTTAACACCTTCTTTACCTCAGTTTTTACTAGCGGGAAAGAACGTCTACCAGACAGCTGGCCTGCAGAACTGGCAGAGGGAGCCAGGGAGCTGCATGGTTTCCCTGTGTTCCATGAGCAAGTGATAGGAGCTCTCCTCAGCAGCTTGGACCCCCACAAGTCCATGGGACCAGATGGGATCCATCCTAGGGTGCTGAGAGAGCTGGCAGATGAGCTGGCCAAGCCACTCTCCATTATTTTTCATCAGTCCTGGCTCACTGGAGAGATCCCAGCTGACTGGAAGCTGGCCAGCGTGGTACCCATCCACAAGAAGGGCCGGTTGGATGAGACAGGGAATTACAGGCCTGTCAGCCTGACCTCAGTGCCAGGAAAGATTATGGAGCAGGTCATCCTGAGTGCAATCACGCAACACTTAGAGGATGGCCAAGGGATCAGGCCCAGCCAGCATGGGTTTAGGAAGGGCAGGTCCTGCCTGACCAACCTGATCTCCTTCTAGGATCAGGTGACCCGCCTGGTGGATGTGGGGAGGCCTGTGGATGTAGTCTACCTGGACCTCAGCAAGGCCTTTGACACCGTTCCCCATAGCAAACTCCTGGCCAAGCTGTCAGCCCATGGCTTGGATGGGAGCACACTGCGATGGGTTAGGAACTGGCTGGAGGGCCGAGCCCAGAGAGTGGTAGTGAATGGTGCCACATCCAGCTGGCAGCCAGTCACCAGTGGTGTGCCCCAGGGATCAGTACTGGGCCCCTTGCTCTTTAACATCTTTCTTGATGATCTGGACGAGGGCATCGAGTCCATCATCAGTAAATTTGCTGATGACACCAAGCTGGGCGCAGGAGTTGATCTGCTGGAGGGTAGAGAGGCTCTGCAGAGGGACCTCGACAGGCTGGGCAGATGGGCAGAGTCCAACGGCATGAGATTTAACACATCCAAGTGCCAGGTTCTGCGCATTGGCCACAGCAACCCCATGCAGAGCTACAGGCTGGGGTCAGAGTGGCTGGAGAGCAGTCAGGCTGAGAGGGACCTGGGGGTGCTGGTCGACGGTAGACTGAACATGAGCCTGCAGTGTGCCCAGGCAGCTAAGAGGGCCAATGGCATCCTGGCCTGCATCAGGAACAGTGTGGCCAGCAGGAGCAGGGAGGTCATTCTGCCCCTGTACACTGCACTGGTTAGGCCGCACCTCGAGTCCTGTGTCCAGTTCTGGGCCCCTCAGTTTAGGAAGGATGTTGACTTGCTGGAACGAGTCCAGAGAAGAGCAACAAAGTTGGTGAGGGGTTTGGAACATAAGCCCTACGAGGAGAGGCTGAGGGAGCTGGGGTTGCTTAGCCTGGAGAAGAGGAGACTCAGGGGTGACCTTATTACTCTCTACAACTACCTGAAGGGAGGTTGTAGACAGACGGATGTTGGTCTCTTCTCCCAGGCAAGCAGTACCAGAACAAGAGGACACAGTCTCAGGCTGCGCCAGGGGAGATTCAGGCTGGATGTTAGAAAAAAGTTCTATACAGAAAGAGTGATTGCCCATTGGAATGGGCTGCCTGGGGAGGTGGTGGAGTCGCCATCACTGGAGGTTTTTAGGAGAAGACTTGACAGGGTGCTTGGTGCTGTGGGTTAGTTGTTTGGGCGGTGTTGGATTGGTTGATGGGTTGGACGCGATGATCTTGAAGGTCTCTTCCAACCTGGTTTATTCTATGTATTCTATGTATTCTATGTCAGATTTGTTAGGCTGCCCTCTGATTTTAACCCATAGGCTCTCAATTTCCTCATCTTCCACCTCAAGTTCTGTGGCAGAAAGTGACTCTCTAATATACAAAGCCACCCCTCCTCCTCTTCTCCCTCGCCTATCCCCCCTAAAGAGCTGGTAACCCCCCAGTGTAGCACTCCAATCATGTGTGTTGTCCCGCCATGTTTGTGAGATGGCGACTATATCATAGTTGCCCTGGTGGACCAGGACCTCCAGCTCCTCTTGCTTATTGCCCAGGCTGTGTGCATTGGTGCATATGCACTTCAGCTGGGCTCCTGACCTCTTAATTGACCCTACTTTGTGCCCTACTCTTTCCTCTGCAGAGGAACCGATATCCTCGCCCACCCCCTTCAGATCTAGTTTAAAGCCCTCCTAATGAGCCCTGCTAACTCTAGTGCTAGGACTCTCTTACCCCTTCTAGATAAATGCCCAGGACCCAGAAGGTCAGGTGCAGTAAAAGTTGCCCCATGATCGAAGAAACCAAAGTTCCACTGCTGGCACCATCACATGAGCCAACTGTTGATGGTATGCGTTCTCCCGTTCCTCTCAGTGTACTCCCCTGCCACTGAGGGAACTGAGCAGAACACCACTTGAGTTCCTGCCCCATCGATCAATTGTCCAAGGGCCCTGAACTCCTTCTTAATCGCCCTGGTGTCCTTCTTGTCAATCTCATCACTCCCAGCCTGTATTACCAGCAGAGGGCAATAGTCAGTGGGCTGGATTAATTTAGGGAGTCTCCTTGCGATGTCCCTAATCCGTGCCCCGGGTAGGCAGCAGACCTCCCTGTGGGATGGGTCGGGACGACATATGCGTCCCTCAGTACCCCCACAGGAGAGAGTCCCCAACAACTATAACCCTTCTCCTTTTCTTTGTGGAGCTGGTCGTTACAGCTTGGGGGAAACCGCTTGACCTTAGGCTTGGCCTTAGGCTCCTCTCCAGAGCTGGTCGTTACAGCTGGTGGGGACTGCTTGGCCTTAGGCTCCCCTCTGGATGGCTGCTCCTCAGCCCTCTCATCCCCACTGCCCTCGGCCTGCAGGGCCTCATACTTATTATGCAAGGGCAGCAGAGAAGGAGGAGAGGGCTGGGGTGGATTTCTCTTGCCACCCTTTGGCAGGGACCTGTATCCATCCCTCTCCATTTCCAGGGACCCTTCTGTCAGCAGGGGAGATCTGCAGAGTCTTCTCCCACAAATCTAATTCCCTTTCACTTTCCCTTATTGTCCTTAACCTAGATACCCCCTCCTTCAGCTCGGCCACTTCATCCTTCAGCTCTGCCACCAGGCTGAGGAGAAAGTTCACCTGCTCACACCTGACACAGGTGCCCTCTCCCTCTATTCCATCAGCCAGGCTGAAGCACTCTCTGCAGCTGGCAGCCTGGACTCCAGCATGCTGATGAAACAACTCTGTCTGGGTAGATGCTGTTTTTCTACCCTTTGTTCGAGTGATGACCATGGTGCAATGTTTGAGTGAAAACAAAACAAAAAGAAAAAAAAAATTGTTTTTGTTTTTTTTTGCAGCCAATAGGTTAGCTCTCGAACCAAAATGCCGCCACGCACACAGCCTGGGTGGGATTTAAACGTCCTGCAGTTGACATCAGGCTCCCGTTCCCGCGCATGCTCGCGAGATCATGGTCCTGCCGGCACCCATGCCCACCAGGACTCCTCCCTACCCGCAAACCCCCGAAAGTAAGGCGAAAAGCCGAGCAGAAAGCTCACAAAGCAAGCGGAGCTGCCCCGAAGCAGCGGTGCCGATTGGCTATCGAACCAAAATGGCACTTTCTGAGCTTACTCACAAGGATGCTATGGGAGAAATATTCCACATCCTTTCTAATACACCCCAGGATGTCATTGGCCTTCTTGGCCACAAGGGCAGAATTGCTGGCTCTTGGTAATCTTGTCCATCAGGATTCCCAGATCTGCTCCAAACCTATACCACGACATGGGACTGTTCTTTCCCAGATGCAAGGCTCTACACTTGTCCTTATTGAATTCGATTATGACTAGCAGCTATTTGTAATTTCTATTTATTGCTTGGTTTCTTGTATGCCTAAATCTATTTGTAAGACTTAAATTGTTGACATATATTCCTCATCTGCAGCAGAAATCTCCTTAGGGAATTAATTTACTTTTCCCTTTTAATTTTCTGAAATATATTTTTGCTAACCTAAAAAGGTTTTATGTGTTGTTACTAGTCTTTTAAAAATACTGCATCATGCTTAAAGAGTTTGTAATTTTATGTTACTAAGCTCTCATACATAGTGACCAAAAAGGAGGATCTCTAACTAAATCTGTTCTCAGTCTGTATGTACAATTTTATAAATCACCTGTAGCTGATCTGCCATGTGTTTGGAATAGCATATTAAACCTTTACCTCTCATTGGCTCTTTTCCAATTTATTTCTTGACACCAGTCTCTCTTGTTATAGGAATGAGATCATAATGGGGCAAAATTTATTTCTCACTCAACTGAAGTTCATAGCCAAAAAAATTCAGCCCTTAACTTTAGATATTTTTAACTACTGATAAATTGGAAGTTGAATGTTACTTAAGCTGTCATATGTTACTTTAAAGATAGGTACATCAGGAGGAGAAACTATCAGACACAGACCCTCTGATGGAGCACAACCTCTGTGCATTGAGACCTATGTCCCAAAGGTAATCTGCAAAGGCACTGTATGCTTGTTTTTGTAGCTACACTGGAACATTTCCAGGATGACAACATATTCTTAGCAATACTAAACTGTGAGATCTTGATCTTACTTGGAGACAATCACTGAGATTATCATTCCCTGTGACTGATTTATCTGAGATTAATAGAGTCCTGAATATGACATTTGCTAACAATTAAACTGGGCAACTACCCTAGCAGTTAACTTCCTTTCACAGCTGAAATTGGGTGAGACCAACTCTACTCCTAGTATTAAGTGTTGGATGTAATTGCTGGGATATGAGCTGTAAAGTTATCTCCCCAGAGCACTATATTAATATATGGTAATGTTGCCATATTGCCTGTGCTAAGCTAAGGGAAAAAGCATATGACATCAATGCAGAGGAGAGATGGACCAGACAAGAAAAGTAAGTGATAAACCAGAAAACAGCTGACATGGCTGGCAGCCCAGCTGAAGTACCTCTACACCAATGCATGCAGCATGGGCAACGAACAGGAGGAGATCTAAATTACCCTGCTACAGGCCAGTTATGACATGGTGGCAATTACAGAAAGTTGGTGGGATGAATCCTATGACTGGAGTGTAGCTATAGATAGCTACAAGCTGTTCAGAAGGGACAGGAGAGGAAGAATGGGTGGAAGTGTTGCCCTCTATGTAAAGAAGTGGGTAGAGTGCAAAGAGTTGTCACTAAAGAATAGCCATAAGCAGGTTGAAAGCTTATGGGTAGGCATTAAGAATTGGGCCAATGAAAGGAGCCTTGTGGTAGAAGTCTACTACAGGCCACCTGACCAAGTAGAGCCTTTCAATGAAGCCGCCTTACTCCAGCTTGAGGATACATTGAAATTACAGGCTCTCATCCTTTCGGGGGATTTTAACCACCCTGACATCTATTGGAAAAGTAGCACAGCTGGCTGCAGGCAATCCAAGAGGCTCCTGGAGTGCCTAGATGACAATTTCTGAAGACCAGAAATTAACAGCCCTGTTCAAGGGATGTGTTATTGGACCTGTTGGTCATAAATGCAAGTGAAGTCATTAGGGATGTCAATGTTGAAGGCAGCCTGGGCTGCAGTGATTATGTGTTAGTGCAATTCACTGTCCTAAGGAGTATGAAGCCCATAGAAAGTGCAGTTAGGACTCTAAGTTTTATGAAAGTAAACTTCCAGCTTTTCATGGAGTTAGGAAAAGGGACCCCATGGCCCTCAGGGGCAAGAAAGTGGAACAGAATTGGCAGATATTTAAGGTAAGTCAAGACAGACAGCATGGCTTTACTATGGGCAGGTCCTGCTTGACTAACCTTGTGGCTTTCTATGACAAAGTGACTATGTCAGTAGATAAGGGATGACCTATGGATGTGACCTATCTGGATTTCTGCAAAACCTTTGACACAATCCTCTACAACCTCCTGCTCACCAAGTTGGAGAGATATGGATTTGATGAGTGGACTGTTGTGACCATTTTTGGCTGTGCCCTTAAGAAAAGGACAGTTGCTGGAACACTCTGGCTGAATGTTTTGGTGAAATAATGAAAAGATATTCTAGATGAATTTCATTGGTAGGTTGGTAGAATGCAACTTTAAGTTTTAGTTCAGTTTGAATCTCAGTCAGTTCAGGTCTGTCTGTCTTTTTCAGCCTGTCTGTTTCTGTCTCTGAGCAACAGCTGTGCAGGATGGAATTGACCTTGAACTAACAGATAAGAAACTAATTCTTGCATACGCTTTGAGCTAACAGAATTTCCTCCTTAATAATTGCCTTTCTCTCTCTCTCTAACCCCCTTTTTGGGAAAAAAGGGAGGTAGGAGGAGAAAGGGGGTACAGGAGACGGGACCCTCCTGGCTGGAGGAGGGAGGTTTTTTCTGTATTATGTTCTTTGCTGTATATTTCTGTATATATTGTAAATACTGTATATTGTGTATATATTCATATGCATTTCATCCTGCTTGTAAATACAGCTCTTATCCATTTTTGCTTCTCTGGCTGAGTCAGCTGTGGTTTCTTTGTGTGTGGGCAGAGAATTGAACTTTCTCTCACCACCACAACTGTTCAGTGGATAAGGAATAGGTTGGATGGTCACATCTGGAGGGTGGTGCTTGAAGTCCAGATGGAAAGCAGTGACAAGTGGTATCCCTCACGGGTCTGTACTGGCAGCTGTAGTGTTTGATATTTTTATCAATGATATAGGCAGTGAGATTGAATGCACTATCAGCAAGTTTGCAGATGACACCAAGCTGAGTGGTGTTGTTGAGACACCAGAGTGACGGAATGTCATCCAGAGGGACCTGGACAAGATGGAGAGGTGAGCCTTGGTGAACCTCATGAAGTTCAACAAGTGCAAGTGCAAAGTTCTGCTCCTGGGCTGGAAAAATTCTCTCTATTAATACAGGCTAGGGAATGAAGTGTTAGAAACCAGACCTGTGGAATAGTATTTGGGGGTGCTGATGGACAAGAAGCTGGACATGAGCAGACAGTGTGTGCTTACAGTCCAGAAGGCAACATCCTGGGCTGCATCAAAAGATGTGTGGCCAGAAGATCCAGAGAGGTGATTCTGACCTCCCCTGGAGTATTGTGTGCAGGTGTGGAGCCCTCAATATAGGAATGACATGGATTTGATGGAGCGGGTACAGAGGAGGGCCATGAAAATGATCAGGGGGTTGGAGCACCTCTGCTACAAGGACAGGCTGAGGGAGCTGCAATTGTTCAGCCTGGAGAAGAGGAGGCTCCAGGAAGATCTAATAGCAGCCTTCCAGTACCTGAAGGGTTACTGCAAGAAGGATGGAGAGAAACTGTTTACAAGGGCCTGAAGTGACAGGACAAAGGGCAATGGCTTCAAACTAGAGTAAGGCAGATTTAGATTGGATATCAGGAAGAAGTTCTTTACTAAGAGGGTGGTGGAACACTGGACCAAGTTGCCCAGGGAGATGCTTGAATTCCCTTCCCTGGATCTATTCAAGGTAAGGCTTGACAAGGCCCTCGGCAGCCTGGTCTAGTTGAGGATGTCCCTGCTGACTGTGGGGAGGTCAGACTGGATGACCTTTGGAGATCCCTTCCAGCCCAGACTGTTCAGTATTTCTGGAGATATGCAGATTCAAAATCTCCATTATTTTCAGTAATAAATTGTGGTCTGGTGATGAGCTTATTGTGAATATCCAAAGGAAAATGTCTTCATTCATTCTGCTGGGTAAGCATGGAATTAAGGAAACAATAAGATAATTTTGGACAGTAAATGCATGTTACATGGGACTGTTTGTCATAAAATATCCAGCAACTGCAGCTTTCATTGTCTGATAAAAAATTCAAGAGCTTCTTTTATTGCTTCTGGAAGAAACACTTTTTGTCATACAGGGTGAAAGAAAATTTTAACTTTGACTTCAGGGAATCTCTTTGACCTCACATTTTTTCTTTACAGAGGCCATTTGACTCTGGTTACATTTATAATTGTTGATAACAATCAGCCTCTGACTTGCTCAGAACAGTCAGCTTTAACTGGACTGCATGAGGGGCCATCTCTGCAGCTGTAGCACTTGCATTGCAGTCACAGGTGTGGTGTCAGCCACCATAGCCAGAACTGTGCTGAAAAGCTTTGTATAGCAGCTATCCTCCTCTCTGCAGAGAGCTGAACACTGCAAATGGCTGCTAGTCTTAATGAAGTTTGTAGTCAAAAAGTACCTACCCCTGGCAGTAGCCAGGTGAAGGGCTGTAAATATTAGAAACATCTACATAAAAGGAAAACTAGGAAGTGATTTCCTTACTTGTAACTTGTGAGCTACAAGAAACTCCCAGAGAAGCAATGAGGCATAAATTTCCAAGGGAGTTTAAGGGTATGTTGGGAGAGGATGTCTCAGGGCTATAATCCATGCTAGCCTGCCTCAGAAGGGCTGGTATCTATTAAAGTAACTGCTGGAGTTCTTCTTAGTAGGGTTAACATGACTCTTTAGAAGCATGCTGATGAGCTAAACATGTAAATTCATTTGAAAAAGCAAAATCTTGGTATTTTATATGTACCTTCCTCGTCTGAGTAATCCAATTTCATTGCATTGTGGGGCACAGGTACTAGAAATGGATGATGGCAGATAGTAAAAATCAATCTTCATAACTCCAGGATTTGATACACAAGACAGGGCCAAATGACAGTTATATCTTCTGAAATTGGGAATTTCAGCAAACACACTGAAGAAGGAGCAAAAGATATATCTTTTTGTTTGGTAATCCATCTAAACATGAGAATTCTGGCTATTCTAAAAAGATTACCAAAATACTGACTACCACTATCAGAGATCAGGGTAAACTACTAGGTCACACAGCCCATCTCTTCTTCCTGAAACCTCTGTAATATTTCATAATTTAACTTGTGGATTTGTTTTATTATCACCAGTATTTGATAGCCACATTCAGCAAAAATTCCCAACTTCCCTTCACATTTAATCTGTTTTCTTTAAGACTGATGTAATATCACAAATTAACATGATATTTTAAAAATCTAGTCAAGTAATATTTTGAATGGTTCCAAAAATGGTCTTAATGACTTCATAAACAAAGGACTCATGAGTTCTCATTCAGAAGCTAAAATGACATAACCTTTCAGGAAAGAATCACTGCCAGTCTGTGCTGGGATACTGCACAATTATGGGTCAGTGTTCCTAAAAAGCTGTCTTATAAAGTACTACACATCAAATAGCAGGTGGAAAGCACCACAGGTTATTTCATGTTGTGACAGTTTAGGCTGTGCCTTTAAGAGAAGGATAGCTGCAGCATTCTCTAGCTGAATATTTGGGTGTGAAAAGGAAAACAAAGATCAATTCTAAATGAATTTCATTGGTCAGATGTGCGATATACCATAGCAAATATGTCTCTCATTCTTTTCTCTCACTCACTCCAGCTTCTGTCTTTCTTTCATTTCTTGGCCAGAAGGTGTGCTGTTGGCCCTGGACTGAAACTGATAAGACAAAAAAACCTAACTTCTTAACAAAGCTGGACTGAAACTGATAAGACAAAAAACCCTAACTTCTTAACAAAGCTTTGAGCTAACAAATTCACTTAATATCCTTTTCTCTCTCTTTCTCCTTCTTTATCTAATTAACTGGACAGAAAAGAAGGGGGAGAGAAGCTGGGGGGAGCCTGAGGTGAAATCATCCTTGGGAGGGTTTCTGTCTTGTGTCCTTTCCTGTAAATTCTTGTATGATATTGTAAATACTGTATATTTTGTATATATTCATTACATTTCATTGTTGCATGTAAAACACAGCTTTTCATTCGTTTCTCCGGCTGAGTTTAGCTGTGCTTTATGTTGGTGGGTGGATTAAACCATCTAACCACTACACAGGTGGACAGAACGAATTCATCTGGAATGGAAAGGAGAGCACCTTGATAGTTATTAATTTCACAGCTTCCTACATATAGTGAGTACATAATATAGGAAGGAGCCTTTTAGAAAATTTTTACCCTTGGCCCTATTTTACAAAGCAGCAGGTTGCCGAGTGGGGAACAAAAGAAGGACTGAAAGTTAAACAGCCTGTGGACCCACCATTGTCTGATCAGAAACTCTGACCTATTCTGAAGTCAAGCTAAGTTAGGCTTCTGGGTTGAGCATGAACAGAGTAAACTTCTTCCTCTTCCATGAGCAAATTAATCTGGGTATCAGCTGTGAATTCAGCCATAATGTTGAAAGCCATAGTGATAAGGTAAGTGGAAGGGGAAAAAAAGGGGAATGGAACAGAAAATACAAGTGTACATGCCTAAGGATGTGAACCACTGAATCATGAATCACTGGAAGCATATTTTAAAAGATATTTATAGCTCCAAGTGTCAGAATCTAATTTTCAAATGAACCAACAGTTCAAACCTTTAACAAATTGACTGCATCAATTTCTGTGTTAAACACCTTCAGACTTCTTCTGTCACTGACTTTGGAGGAAATACAGCAAATCTTCCACCTCCATACTGTTTCCTACTGCCTGCCTTCCTGAGTGAACAACTGAGAGGAAAGGGGACAGGCATATACAGTCTCTCTGTATCTGTATTCAGTAACATAATTCAGTGTGTGTGTGTATATTTAATGCATGTGTAATACATTATGTACACTTATGTATCTGTCTGTCCATTGGTCCAAAATGTTCTTCAAGAAAAAGGCAAGGAGTACTTTGGCTGCTCCAGAGAAAATCAGCTCTGAAAGAAGATACAGCTCATTGTCTTGTTTCCCCAAGCAGTTCATTCTGTGCTGAGCTCATGTTTCCAAATAAACGGAGACACTATTAATCAGGATACTCCACAACAAATTAACATGTCATATGACCTATTGGGGGAATAGAAGAAAATAATATAAACTACCATTTCTTAAATATTTATTGATCACGCACAAACTTCTCACTTTGCCTAGGGGGCATGCAATAAATAAGGATTCAGGACAGCTCAAAAACACTGATAAATGCTAACATTGACTCTCCTATTTCACCAAACTGAAATTTATATAAATGAGACCAAACCAGAAAGCAAGGTAGTGTCACTATTGCCAAAGGTTCCAGCTCAAATACTGCTGCAGAACATAAATACAGGTGAACATAACTGTTCTGCAGAACTTTTACTCTTAGATGCAGTTCTTCAAAAGTTTCATATGACTCTAAGGACCCTAAAATCAGAATTCCTTTTAACGGGTTAAATGCTAAACTCCAGTGCAACCTCGACATTTTTAGCGACAAAGGAGATGATGATTGGAGTCAATACAGCTGACCAATATGATTGGGTATTGATCCTTTATTGTTCCAGTATTGCAGGCCTATGGTGAGAGTACAGCACAGCAAAGTAAAGTATGGAAGAAGAGATAGGACAGGCAGAAGAAGAAGTGCGTAGCAAGGAAACTGCTACAACTTATATAAACTTGGTGTGCCTTGTTGGCATGGACTCATTGGTTCCCTATGAGTGACCACACATCACACTATTATAGATTATTGGTCCAACTACTGATGACACGCGAGGTTTGTTGATGCAGGTGCATGTCCTGTTGTCCCAAGATAACTTGCTATGTTTCTAGCTACCAGCATCTTGTTTTAGTTACAGTGCTGCAGGCACAGCACTGTTCTGGTACACTGATAGCTGGCTCTGCACTTATGCTGAGCATGGCCTACCACCATGTCAGGCTCTAGGCCTGCACTGCCAGATTGCTCACACTGCTCGTCACTGGCATTGCCACAGACATTCACTACATTTTCTAGCAAACTATAACTAGCATATTTAAAGCAGATTACATTGAAGGAATTGGAATTGAGTTTTTCTCTTTCTCCAACATGGTCGTCATGGCTATTATGCAATGATTGTTTTGTTTCCAGATAATTGTCAGACGGATGCTAGGAGACTGACTGGCAACAGAAAGAAGACAAGCACTGGCAAAACTAATTTGAAAGCAGAGGTGGGCAGTTTTGTTTGCATGTATCCTACTGGAAAAAGAACAAACCAAACCAAACCAACCAACCAACCAAAACACCATAAAACAATCCAAAACGTAATTTAACTAAAACATAAAAATAGTTGCAGATAAAAATCAACAGCTTAGCCTACTCTTTAATTGCTAGGAAATTGTTGCAGTTTGAGCTGGGTGCCCCCCTGGTGTGTTCACTTCCTGTGTCCAGAAGTCCAGCCCAGAGGGATGGACACAGGAAATTGTGTATTTCCTACCATAATTCTTTGCATCACTATAAGATCCAGTGCGGGGTCTAGCACTTTCTCTTTTCTTCCTCCTCTGCCAGCCGGTAACTGGGGGAGATGTCTGCTGGCTTTGGGCCTGGCTAGGCCCAAGGCCACAGGGGGATGGGCAGTCTCAGACCTGGCCAGCTGAGACTAGCCCAGCAGAGGGAGGGGGAAGAAGGAGCCCTGAGGGTCTCGGGTGTACCCTCAGGTGGGAATGGGATGCCTCTGGGTTTGCTTTGGGATCTTTGTCACTGCGCTTTGGGTTCTTTGTAACATTCACTGCTTTCTATTTAAACTTTCATCACTTTTGCAATCCGTTTGTCTGAGTGTTTTATTCCTGCTCGTGGTGGGGAGAGAGGGGGCTGCCTCAACCCAGCACAGAAATGTAGATAACTTACCCCTGCCCAGAGGGCCTTTGCTCCTTCCTTTACACATCTTCCTGGCAAAATTACATTCCATGCAGTTTTGTCCAGGAGAATGAAGAAGAGGATAAAACCTTTTAATTTGTAGTATTTTCTGCCCCAAAGCAACTTAAAAGACTAACTTATATTTAGAAGCTTTTTGCTTTTTACATAGTTTTGGTAGTTTGGGATGTCAAGCTTAAGTTATCAACTGCAATTTTATAGTCATGCTGCTAATGCTATGCTCCAGCTTCATATAAGTGCATGTGACGGTGATAAACTGAAGCTAGATGAAAACACATTTCAAAATCACAATTGTGACCTTGCACAAACAAATCTATTTTGCAGTGTTAATCTTTGTAGTCTTACTAGGAAATAGATAATATTTCCTTTCATATAAAATCTCCAGTAATGATTTTTAAATAAAGTATCCTTAAATAGTAATGATGCTTGTATGGGCAGAATTTAAAGGTATATCTTTATTCTAACTGTCTGTGATTGTAAAACAGGAACATGTCCAGGCCTTCCATGGTTTTGCATTTAAAAGTGAGAGAGGAAGATTGTCACATTAGCCATCTTTGTTAAATGTAAATGTAAATGAGCAAGAAAGACAAAACTATTTTTAATAGACTCATGAAAAATTAAACTTTGGTCCATCTAATAAAGGCAGCTTTAAATATCAGTTAAGAAAGTAAGATCAATTACTGAAGTCCAATTAAAGCCCTAAGTTTCTTCTAGTAAACACTGACATTACCCATGAGGGAACTATGTCCATCAGGATACCCAGTCATCTATATCTTTCATCATACTTTCAAAGAATCTGGTAATTGTCCAAAAGCCTGAAAGTTTTCAGCCCCATCAGATCATCATACTCCCTCTCCTAACTCTAAATAAAGGATACTAATTCACTACACCTTGTTGTGAACTTTGCAGTGTGACAAGAACTAAAATGATCTACACATCAGCAACTTGTGGGCAGCTTAATAACGAAGTGCCTAGAACTCAAAAATTACCTAAGTGTCTTTAAGCAGAACACATTTTTTCCCCCAGATTTGATGCTGCCTGCCATTTTCTCCAGCGCCATATAGATACCATGAGGATACTGTGGCCATCTGAGGAAAACTTCACACACTTCATGGCTATGCTGCAGTAAGGTGTGATGATTTTGTACTATATGATGCAGTCACCAACTAAAGAAGAAAATCTCTAAGGCAAAAAAGGAATGCATTGTGTGGGGCTGAAATTCTCCCCTACACTACTGCATTTTGCTGCTAAAAGTGTGTGTAATAAAACAGGGTCCTTCAATCTTCAGTGCATTGTCATCTTTCACCTGTGTGATACACATATACATGTGCATGCACAGCATCATTACAACTCCCTTACTTAGGAAACTGAAGTGTTGAGCCTGTCCAATTCTCATGTCCCTGAAGCACTTAACAAAGGATACCTTCAAAGAAAGACTCTTGATTATATATTCTGCTTAGCTATTTGATCTGCTGTACATCCTTACTTCTCTGTTTATAGCTTCAGTGATGCACTGAACCCACCTGTTTGTGGTGGGTTGAAGGGCTGATCCTTCCCTTCCTTCCCACCACAGGCAAAAATGAGACTCAGACAAACGGATTGCAAAAGGGGTGGAAAGTCTAAATGGAAAAGCAGTGAATGTTTTACGGAGAACCACAAGCAGTGACAAAAGATATCCCAAAGCATACGCCAAAACATCCCAACATTTCCCCCTCCCCACCTGAAGGTACACCCAAACCCCACTTTTTTTCTTTCTTTCTCTCTTTCTTTCCTTCTTTCCTTCTTTCTTTCCTTCCTTCTTTCTTTCTTTCTCTTTCTTTCGTTTTCTTTTTTTTCTTTCTTTCTTTCTTTCTTTCTTTCTTTCTTTCTTTCTTTCTTTTCTTTCTTTCTTTCTTTCTTTCTTTCTTTCTTTCTTTCTTTCTTTCTTTCTTTCTTTCTTTCTTTCTTTCTTTCTTTCTTTCTTTCTTTCTTTCTTTCTTTCTTTCTTTCTTTCTTTCTTTCTTTCTTTCTTTCTTTCTTTCTTTTTCTTTCTTTCTTTCCCTCCCCTCCCCCCCAACTTTCCTCCACTGTTAGGCTAATCTAATTCCCCTGGACCTTGGGCCTAGCCAGGCCAGAGAGGCCGTGAGATGAGTCCCTCTCCATTACCGATAGGGACCAATCTCCATAGGAATGGTGAGGGAAGAAAGAAGAAATTCAGGACCCTGCTGATGGTTTTATAAGGGAGCAGGGCATTATGGGATGAAATACATAGCTTCCTGTGTCCACCCACTAGGCTGGACCCTCGGGACACTGCATGTGGAGCTTGTGTAGTTGCAACAGGAGGCCCTCAGCCTGAACCACCACACCGCTGAACTGGAAAGCATCAACAATCAAAATACAGAACACATACATACTCTAGAAGGCCATCAGTGTTTGCAGACCTGTCATGGGAAATTCTGCAATGAGATGAAGTGCTAAGAGGAGCTAATCTGTAATGAATTTACTAATAAAGCTCTAAATTTTTCCAATAAAAATCCCCAAGAGGTCACAAATTTAGGTAAATATATATCGAGAAATAACTGCAGCTGAAGGAAATCAGTACAATAACCTGTTATATCCCAAAATAAATGCATTAAACCATTACCTATTAAAATTTGCTAACTGAGTAGTGCCTCATTTAATAGGTGGTATGTTGTAACATAGATATTTTACTTTTCTCATGCACAGCTTCCAGGATGAGATGCAAGCAGGTGAAGACCTTTAATATGTTATACAGCAAGTTATATAGTCTATCAGAAGGCACATGTGTCACATCTTAATTGGTCATTTTCTCCTAGCATATGTGTAATTAAGGCATACAATAGGTCAAAATAACAAAACAGTATTTTAACTCATCCAACCAAATTCTGTCTGATTTCTCTCCTTCAGTTACAAGATGTTTACATTCTTTTCTGAGTCAAAGACTAAACATAGCCTTCTCTAATTTGAGCAAAGGCAACACTACTTAGCCTTCCAAAGCTATCCAAAACCAACCTTCTCCCACAGTGGTAGGTTTAGCCTGTAAATATTATGCAAATGTCTATGAATCATAATATCTTTATATTAATTTTACACAGTAACATCAGAGTTGTCTTAATAGGATCATGTACTAAGATTGATTATTGATTAGTTCTAAAAATATTTGTATTAGGCCAAGACAGTCTAATCTGGGGTTAGTTTATTTTGACTTGGTGGTTCTATGGATGAGAAGGGATCCCAGATGAATGGAAAACTTTTCATATTTTGTTTGTTGTTTGTGGGGGTTTTGTTGTTTTTGATTGTTTGTTTGTTTGTTTTCTTAATAACAGAAACCTTTGTTGCTGACCAGGACCCTCATTGCTTCTTTCTACAAGGAGAATGTATAATATAAAATAGAAATGTCCTTGTTATGCATCATTAAAATTAATTGCTTTTGTGAGCAAAGAATCAAGATTTCTGTTAATATATTTACTGAAGAGAAACTTTAGAGCTTATTCAGACCATTGTATCTACCCAGACATGTTTTTATGTTTGTTCTTTTGCTACAGGCTCACACGGAAGCAAAGCATTTCATCCACATCACTGCTTTTTCAACACAGTAATTGCTGTGTCCTAGATTCTGGTTCTGCTACTTGCAACAAATGCCCCACTTTTTTTTTTTTTTTTTTTTTTTTTAAATATTAGAAGAAAAGCTCTTTCATAAGAGATATAAAACTTTGTCTTTTGCCTTTAGATTTCTAGCTGTGGCAGCTGAATATTGTAATCACTTCAAAGAGAAAATGGGACTCAGGTATACCATAATTTTTATTGGTTTTAAGTCACTTTTGTCCTCACCTTGGTGATTGCTTTTGGCCACTGAACAGTAAATGCTATGCAGATGATCTATATATAGCTACAATCTTAACCACAATAATTAAAAGCTCAGTTACTGGTGTTCGCATTCCTTAAGCCCAGAAGACAAAAGTATGTAGGAAAAATAAAAATGCATTTTATTGTTCTGTCAGTTGCAGACAACTCTTTCAGCTTTGTTTTTGGCTCAGTGTGGTAACAAAATGCCCCACTGTGTGCAGCCACAGACTAAGTTGAATTTCATATACAAACTCAAGTGAAAAAAGGAAACTTTCCTTAGCTTACTTCTTTAGTATCCCTTCATACTTTCCCTGGAGACATTCCTTTCACAGTTTCAGGCAAACTTCTTAGCTATCTTGAAAGTTTCATTTCTGTTACAGGTTACCAACAATTAGGAAAATTAGAGATCTCTGGATCTCTGGAAAATTCTAAAGAATACTGATAAAAGCCAGGCTCAAAGTCACAGCAACGGAGAAACCAGCTATGTTACATATACGTCACTTGGAGACTGCACAACCTCCTTTCTATGTGGGAAATTTCTGAAAGGTGTGTCAAAGAGCTGGAAAAGCAGAAAAAGTGTTCAGGGAAGTCAGGAATCCTCCATGGTTTATTTCACATACATGCCTACTGCTTTGATTGCTGTTCTGAGAAACTTGACATAAAAATTGTTCTGTTTTCCTTCTATCTGCAAATCTTTTTTACAAACTAGTCAAACAGTGTAAATTCAGGATGGATAAACTTCTCCAGCAGTGGCATTTCTAGTATTCCTGTGTTTATACAGAGAGGACTCTCAGTCCATGTGATTCAATGGAAAGAATACCAAGGCTGTATTTTTTTCCCACAGTCAAGTGTGAGTATTAGGCACCCAAAGGCAAACTGTGAAAAAAGAAACAACACATTTATCCTAATGACACAATTTCTTTCCCTGGTACATTGTTCAGCTATGTAACTCTTGTACCTTCAAGTGATTAAATGCAGTGGCACTCTGAAGGAGTCTTCAATGAGACATTTGTGAAGATTTACCTTCCTAACAGATGCTCAGTCCTTTTGACTATTGTTTGCATTACTGCATGCTTTGTGGAATGATGTGTAGCTCTGGGCTACTGACCAGAGAGAAAAAGAGAAATAAATTTGCAAAAGTTGCACGTGAGACCTCCTTGAAGTCAATGTTTTCAGAACACTTTGTGGTGCATATGGTTTTGGGGAGGCTGCATAGAAAAGATACTAAGGCATAGTGCAAAGCTATGTGGTTTGTTTGTTTGTTTGGGGTTTTTTGCATGTGTAAATTTAAAAGTAGTTTCAAAATGAAAAGGAAAGGAAAAACAAGCAAAAAAAAAAAAAAAGAAAGGAAACTTTGGGTGCTTTATTTCCATGCACCTATTATATAGTCATGAAAGGCTATGCCTACCACATGCTTAATCCTCAAAGATGCATCTAAGTGGATAGTGACTTTTTAAAAATTTGCAGCTTCATGAAGATGCTCACTGAAATTACTTAGAAATGAAAGGTGTTTCTCAAATTCTAATGGGGTGCCAGTAGGAGTTTTCAAATACTGTGTCAATTTTAAACAAATTATGTTTCTAAAAATGACCTCTCTTTCATATCTTTAAAGGAACCAATCATGTGTCAGTGTACGAATTTTTTTCAGGTTTTGCTGGAGTTCACTAATAAAGAGTAGTTTGCATTCCACAAGTACTGTATTCATTGAAACAGGCAAAACACAGTATGTGTATAAGGTAATGATTCTTGGCAGGACTGCAAAGCAGTAAAACTCTGTTTGAAAAATGGCACTCCTCAATTTTCAATTGCTTTGGCCAGTTTTTCTTCTAGGTCTCCTCCTACCTATTACTTTCAGAATTATGTTTACATTACTAATTCTGACCTCTAGTTCAACAAGGTGAATTTTTATAACATCTAAACCAGCAGGTGAGAGCTAAGCTCCAAGTAAGTTCAAACTGTTCCATGCTTTTAAATGAATATGCTGTTGATCAACAATTTCAAAAACTTGCTTAATCTGAAACCAGTTACTTGTGATTGTCCAGATAACAACAAAACTGGAAAGCACCGTACCACATTCTGCTGCCCCAGAACTGCAGCAAATTACATGGCTTGACATTAAGCAAAAAATGTAGCTAACTGGTAACAGCATTTGCCATAATAACAATAGAGTCTCTCATGAGAAGCAGCAGTCCTCATGCATGTTGCTACCTGCTTTAGGTGGAGAAAAATGGGAGTGGCATTTGACAAATAGCAAAACTGCCTGGTTACAAAATCAAATAGAAATACCACTTGATGCTTATTGCTACCAAAAGAAAACATCTTTCACAGAAGATGTTTCCTGGAGTAATGTTTCCTGGAGACTGAAATTACATTCACAATAAAGATTCCTGTCCTAACAGGATTTGTTTTATCACAGCTGAAACAAGTGCACAGGTCCATGGGACCTGAAGAGATCCATCTGTGGATCCTGAGGGAATTTCAAATGAAGTTGCAGAGCTATTTTCTATCATATTTGAAAAGTCATGGCAGCCTGGTGAAGTTCTCACTGACTGGAAGAGGAGAAACATAACCCTCATTTTCAAAAAGGAAGATAAGGAAGACACAGTCAGTAATACACCAGTCAGTCTCATCATGGAACCCAGCAAGATAGTGCAGCAGATCCTCATGAAGACTCTGCTAGGGCACATGAAAAACAAGGAGGTGATTGGTGGCAACCTATATGGCTTCACCAAGGGCAAATCCTGCCTGACAAATTTGATGGCTTTTTATGATGGGATCACAGCATTGGTAGGTAAGGGAAGAGCAACTCATGCCATCTTCCTGGACTTTTGCAGAGCTTTGACACTGTCTCACATGACATCCTGGTCTCTAAACTGGAAGGACACAGATCTGATGGATGGATCACTTGGTGCATAAGGAATTTGCCAGGTGGCTGCTCTCCAAGAGTTATGATCAATGGCTCAATATCCAGAAGGAGGCCTGTGACTTGACAAGACCTGGCAATGTGTGCTGGCAACCCGAAAAGCCAACTGTATCCTGGGCTGCATCAAAAGATGTACAGCCAGCAGGTCAAGAGAGGTGATTTTGCCCCTCTAGTTGGCTCTTGTGAGACCCCAGATGGAGTATTGTGTCCAGCTCCGGAGCCCTCAACATAAGAAGGATGTGGATCTGATAGAAAGGTTCCAGAGTGGAGCCACAAAGAGGATAATCAATCATAAAATCATAGAATGGTCTGGGTTGGAAGGGACTCCCAAAGGTCATGCAGTTCAACCCCCTCTGCAATCAACAGGGGCATCCTCAACTAGATCAGGTTGCCCAGAGCCCTGTTGAGCCTCACCTTGAATATCTCCAGGGATGTGGTCTCAGCTACCTCCCTGGACAACCGGTTCCAGTGTTCCACTACCATCATGCTAAAGAATTTGTTCCTAACATCCAATCTAAATCATCTCTTCTCTAGTTTGAAACCACTGCCCCTCATCCTATCTCCCTCCATCCTTCTTGTAGGCCGCCTTCAGTACTGGAAGGCCATTATTAGGTCTTCCTGAAGCCTTTTCTTCCCCAGGCTGAACACCTCCAGCTCTGTCAGTTTATCTTCATAGCAGAGGTAGTCAAAACATTCTTTTCCTCTCTTTTGGATCTGTGTGACCTCAGCCTCCAGGGCTGCTCTGTTACTGACACAGGTTGGAGGACCAGAAACTGTGCAGCACATGGTGGTCTAAGTGTCCTTTCCTCCTTCCCACAGATAGAATCTCTTGCCAGAGAGGCATGTAAAGCATGGCTGGAGCTGCAGCTGCAGTGGGTGATTTAAATGCCCAATAAACTAGGCAGAGGTATATACTGAGTCACCTGGGTGTGTTGCTGAAGTTTTCTCCAAGGTGGTACTGGGAATTACTCAAGGAGTGATGGTGGGTAGTGATGATCTAGCAATAAGAAGCTCACAATCAATTAAAAGAGATTTCAGGGCCTTGGGGCAACTGGTAAAGGGGTCAGGACCTCGGGTTGTGTTCTCCATACCCCTGACATCAGTGATGGACAAGGGAATGTATAGGGAGAGCCAAGGGGTCATTTCATCATTTGGGACTGGTGCTGTTGACAGGGCTTTGGGTTTTACAATCACAGTGCAATATACAGGGTTCCAGAGCTGTGAGTAACAAATGAGTTGCACCTGTCTCAGAGGGGGGATAAGGAATCTGAGGCAGGAATTGCAAAGGATCATTAATAGGGCTTTAAATAAGATTTTAAGAGAAAAGCGGCTAATAATCTCATGCTTGCTTGTGATATACAGTGGGGCAGCACAGCAGAGGCAGAGGGATGCAGTACTAGCAAGGGCTCTCAACTTGTTGCCCTGAGGCAAGCCACCAATGCACCAAGACAACTAAAGGGAATCAAGGATGATGCACCTAAGAGGGTGGCCTGGCCAGCTGTGATGGTTCAGGTAGGGGGGGCCCGCCCTTGATGACACTGCACAAGCCACACCTGGGATGCCCCAAAAGGGGCCAACCCAGTGGGTGGACACAGGAAGCCAGGTATTTCATCCCATAATGCCCTGCTCCCCGATAAAACATCAGCAGGGGATGCTCTCTGCCTCTTTCTTCCCTCATCACTGCCTAGGTAATGGGGTGAGCTGCTTCTTTTGGGCCTGGCTAGGCCAGGCCCAAGGCTGGGTTTTGGTGGGGAGAAAGAGCCCTGGGGTGGTTGGGTGTAACCCCAGTTGGGGGTGGGATGTGCTTTGGTATGTTTTAGGATCTCTGTCCTTTGTCACGGTGTTTGTGGTTCTCTGTAAAACTTTCATTGTTTTTCCATTTAAACTTTCCACCATTTTTGCAATCCATTTGTCTGAGTCTTCTTTTTGCCCGTGGTGGGAGAATTGGTCTCTCAACCTACCACACCAGCCCAGCTGAAGTGCCTCTATACAAATGCACACAGCTTAGGCAATAAACAGGAGGAATTAAGGGCCATTGTGCTGCTAGAAAGCCATGATATAGTGGCTATTACTGAAACTTGGTGGGATGATTTCCATGACTGGAATGCAGGGGTAGACAGGTACAAGCTCTGTAGGAAGGCAGGAAGGATAGGCAAGGAGGAGCTGTTGCCCTCTGCATCAGTGACCAGCTGGAATCAGTGAAGCTCCACTTCGGGAAGGATGATGAACTGATTAAGAGCATATGAATTAAATGGAAGACAGGGGAAGGTGATGTTACTGTAGGGATTTGTTATGGGCCACTTGACCAGCAGAACCAAGCAGATGAGGCCCTACATAAGCAGATAAAAGTGACTTTGTGTTCACAGGCCCTGGTCCTCAGAGGGGGTTTCAGTCAGCTTGACATCTGCTGGAGGGACAACACAGCAAGGCACCAGCTATGGAGGATGTTCCAACCCCAACAATTCTGTGATTCTGAGTTTTAGAAACAAATTATAAAATGTAAAATATAATAAAGATGCATTCCATGTACTCTGAAACCAAGGATCTGTGATAAGAGCAAACCCTTTGATCTTTAGAAGTTGTACAAAAAACTTGTTCAGCTTCAGTGTTGCTCTTAGTTTGCAAGGATTTTGTGTTACAGTTCACTGGTTTACTCAATCTATTTTAAATTAAAATTACTTGCTTCAGTAGACTTAGGCTAATCCCTGAGAATTATAGAAACAAACAGATATTTAAATCAGAATAGAGAAAATAGTTACTGGCATCTACTCATGAGGAACAAATCTGGGCTCTTTAGGTTCTCACATAGGAGAAGTGAGATTTAACATACAGGTGGGCATCCAAGATTTTGTTGCAACCATAAATAAACAAACTTTGAAACACAGAATCATAGAATCATTTTGGCTGGAAAAGATCTTTAAGATCATTGAGTCCAACTGTTACCTAACTCTGCCAAGTCTGGTAATCATTTCCCTTAGCACCACATATATGAATCTTTAAAACACTTTCAGGGATGGTGATCTAACCGCCTCCCTGGGGATCCTGTTCCAGTGTTTGATAAAATTTTCAGTGAAAAAGTTTCTTCTCCTATCCAATCTAAATCTCCCCTGGCACAACTTGAGGCCATTTCATCTCATCCTATCACTTGCTACTAGGACAATGAGACCAACAGCCACCTCGCTCCAACCTTGTTTCAGCTAGTGGCAGAGACCTGAAAGGTCTCCCTTCAGCCTCCTTTTCTGTACGCTAAACAATCCCAGTTCCCTCAGCTGCTCCTAAGAAGATCCATTCTTAGGAGCCTTTAAAACTTGCTTGCCCTTCTTTTGGCTCACTCCAGCACCAAAATGACTTTCATATAATGAGGTGCCCAAAACTGAATACAGTACTGCAAGTGTAGCCTCATCAGTGTTGAGAACAGTGGGACAGCATTTCCCTTGTCCCACTTGTTACACTGTTCCTGATACAGGCCAAGATGCTGTTGGCCTCTTTGGCAACCTGAGCATGCTGCTCGGTAATTTTCAGATGGCTGTCAACCATCACCAATCCTTTTCTTCCAGTTAGCTTTTCAGCCATTCTACCCCAAGCCTGTATCATTGCATGGGGATCTTGTGACAAAAGCGCAGGACATGGAACTTGGCCTCATTGAATATCGTGCAGTTGCCTCAGCCCATCAGTTCAGCTTGTCCAGATCCCAGCACAGGGCCTTCCTACCCTCAATCAGATTAACACTCCCACACAAATTGGTGCCATCTGGTAAGTTACTGAGGGTACATTCAGTCCCCTCATCCAGATCATTGTTAAAGATGATAAAGAGAACTGTCCCAGATACTGAGCTCTCTGGGACACTTCTTGTAACTGGGCACAAATTACAAGATTTTTCACTCCATTCACTACCACTTTTCAGGCCTGTCCATCCAGCCAGTTCTAGGATTCTAGGAAGGGAGTTGGCAGGTCTCACTGACTGGGCTTTAAACTAGATTCAGAGTGGGAAGGAGATGAAACCAGTCCCTGAAGACGGGAGTCTGAGGGTGGTTAAGCTGGAGTCAGGGGTGAAATCAGCAGCCCAGCTGAAGTGCATGCACACTAATGCACACAGCATGGGTTACAAACAAGAGGAGCTGAAAGCCTTGTTGCAGCAGGAAAGTTATGTAGTTGCTATCACAGAGATGTGGTGGGACAACTCACGTGATGAGCACTGCAATTGATGGCTGCAAGCTCTTCAGGAGAGACAGGCAAAGGAGAAGGGGTGGAGGGGTGGCCCTGTACATCAGGGAGGCACTAGATGCCATGGAACTAGAGACAAGGAAGATGAGGCTGAGTGCCTGTGGGTGAGAATTAGAGGGATGGCCAACAAGGCTGACTCTGTTGGAGTCTGTTATAGACCACCCAACCAGGATGAAGAGGCTGATGAATTATTTTATTGGTAGCTAGAGGCTGTCGCAGGATCACCAGACCTTGTTCTTATGGGTGATTTTAGAATAGAATAGAATAGAATAGAATAGAATAGAATAGAATAGAATAGAATAGAATAGAATAGAATAGAATTAACCAGGTTGGAAGAGACCTTTGAGAGCATCGAGTCAAACCTATCATCCAACACTATCTAATCAACTAAACCATGGCATCAAGCATCCCATCCAGTCTCTTCCTAAACACCTCCAGTGATGGTGATTCCAACACCTCCCTGGGCAGACCATTCCAATGGCAAATCACTCTTTCTGTGAAGAACTTCTTCCTAACATCCAGCCTAAATCTCCCCCGGTGCAGCTTGAGACTGTGTCCCCTTGTTCTGGTGCTGGTTGCCTGGGAGAAGAGACCAACCTCCACCCAGCAACAGCCTCCCTTCTGGTAGTTATAAACAGCAATAAGGTCTGCCCTGAGCCTTCTCTTCTCCAGGCTAAGCAACCCCAGCTGCCTCAGCCTCTCCTCAGCTTTGTCACCCTTTTCTGGACATGTTCCAGCAACTCAGAATGTTTCCTATGAGGGGCCCAGAACTGGACACAGTACTCAAAATGTGGCCTAACCAGTGCAGTGTACAGGGGCAGAATGACTTCCCTACTCCAGCTGGCCACACTGTTCCTAATACAAGCCAGGATGCCATTGGCCTTCTTGCTGCCTGGGCACACTGCTGGCTCATGTTCAGCTTACTGTCAACCAGTACCCCCAGATTCCTTTCTGCCTGGTCACTCTACACCACTCTCACCCCAGCCTGTAGCACTGCATGGGGTTGTTGTGGCCAATGTGTAGAACCCAGCACTTAGATGTGTTAAATCTCATGCCGTTGGACTCTGGCCATCTGTCCAGCCTGTCAGGGTTCCCCTGCAGAGCTCTCCTACCCTCTGACAGATCAACTCCTGCCCCCAGCTTGGTGTCATCTGCAAATTTACTGATGATAGGCTCAATACCCTCATTCAGATCATTGATAAAGATATTAAAAAGCATGGGGCCCAGCACTGATCCCTGGGGGACATACTAGTGCCTGGCTGCCAGTTGGATGTGGCACCATTCACCATGACTCTCTGGGCTTGGCCCTCCAGCCAGTTCCTAAACCCAGCACAGAGTGCTGCTGTCCAAGTCAGGGGCTGAAAGCTTGGCCAGGAGTTTGCTGTAGGGGACGGTGTCAAAGGCCTTGCTGAAGTCCAGGTAGACTACATCCACAGCCTTCCTCACATCCACCAGGCGGGTCACCTGATCATAGAAGGAGATCAGGTTGGTCAGGCAGGACCTGCCCTTCCTAAATCCGTGCCTGATATCTGCTGGGAACTTAACACAGCAGAGAGGAGGCAGTCTAGATAGTTCTTAGAGTGTATGGAGGATTGATTCTTATCTCAGCTGCTGTGTGATCTTACTAGGGGTAAGGCTTTGCTTGATCTTCTTTTTGCAAACAGAGAAGGGCTGGTGGGAGATGTGGTGGTTGGAGGCTGTCTGGGGTCCAGTGACCATGAGACAATTGAGTTTTCAATTTGCAGTCAAGCTAAAAGGGGCAGCAACAAAATCTCCACTCTGGACTTCCAGAGTGTGGACTTCAGGTTTCTCAAGAAACTAACTCAGAAGGTACCTTGGGAAACAGCCCTTAAAATCAAAGGGTCTAGGAGGGCTCAACCTACTTCAAGAAAGAATTCTTCAAGGCATAGGAACTGGCTGTGCCAATGTGCCAGAAGATGAGCCGCCGGGGTGGACAGCCAGCCTGGATGAATTAAGGGGGAAAAAAGAGGGTGTATCAACTTTGGAAGAAAGGCGAGGTTACCCATGAAATGTTTAAGGATGTTGCTAGGTCTTGTAGGAAAAAAAAAATAGAGAGGCAAAAGCCCATTTACAGCTTAGACTGGCCTCTGCTGTGAAGGATAACAAAAAAATCCTTCTATAAATATATTAATGGCAAGAGGAGGGGCAATGCCAACCTCCACTGCTTATTGCACATGTAGGGGAATATTGTAACTAAAGATGAGGAAAAGGTAGAAGTACTTAACACCTTCTTTGCCTCAAATATTAATAACAAGATAAATTGTCTTCTGGACAACTGGACTCCTGAGCTGGCAGATGGATCCAGGAGGAAGCAATTAGAGACCTGCTTAGCTGCCTGGATTCCCACAAGTCCATGGGATCAGATGGGATCCATCCTAGGGTGCTGAGAGAGCTGGCAGATGAGCTGGCCAAGCCACTCTCCATGATTTTTCATCAGTCCTGGCTCACTGGAGAGATCCCAGAAGACTGGAAGCTGGCCAATGTGGTACCCATCCACAAGAAGGGCTGGAAGGAGGAACCAGGGAATTACAGACCTGTCAGCCTGACCTCAGTGTCAGGCAAAATTGTGGAACAGGTCATCTTGAGTGCAATCACACAGCACTTAGAGGATGGCCAAGGGATCAGGCCCAGCCAGCATGGATTTAGGAAAGGCAGGTCCTGCCTGACCAACCTAATCTCCTTCTAGGATCAGGTGACCCGACTGGTGGCTGTGGGGAAGGCTGTGGATGTAGTCTACCTGGACTTGAGCAAGGCCTTTGATACCATCCCCCACAGCAAACTCCTGGCCAAGCTGTCAGCCCATGGCTTGGATGGGAGCACACTGCATTGGGTTAGGAACTGTCTGGAGGGCCGAGCCCAGAGAGTGGTGGTGAATGGTGCCACATCCAGCTGGCGGCCAGTCACTAGTGGTGTCCCCGAGGGATCAGTGTTGGGCCTCATCCTGTTCAACATCTTTATTGATGATCTGAACAAGGGGATTGAGTCCATCATCAGTAAATTTGCAGATGACACCCAGTTGGGAGCAAGAGTCAATCTGTTAGGTGGTAGGAGAGCTCTGCAGAGGGACCTTGACAGGCTGGACAGATGGGCAGAGTCCAACGGCATGAGATTTAACATATCTAAGTGCCAGGCTCTACACATTGGCCACAGCAACCCTATGCAGTGCTACAGGCTGGGGTGAAAGTGGCTGGACAGTGGCCAGGCAGAAAGGGACCTCGGGGTACTGATTGATAGCAGGGTGAACATGAGCCAGCAGTGTGTCCAGGTGTCCAAGAAGGCGAATGGCATCCTGGCTTGTATCAGGACTGGTGTGGCTCGCTGGAGCAGGGAGGTTATTCCGTGCCTGTACTCAGCACTGGTTAGGCCACACCTTGAGTCCTGTGTCCAGTTCTGGGCTCTTCAGTTTAGGAAACATGCTGAGCTGATGGAACCTGTCCAGAGAAGGGTCGCAAAGTTGGTGAGGGTTTTTGAGCACAAACCCTATGAAGAGAGGCTGAATGAGCTGGGGTTGTTTAGCCTGGAGATGAGAAGGCTCAGGGCAGACCTTCTTGCTATCTACAACTACCTGAAAGGAGGTTGTTGCCAAGTGGGGGTTGGTCTCTTCTCCAGGGCAACCACCACCAGAACAAGAGGACATAGTCTGAAGCTGCACCAGGGGAGGTTTAGGCTGGCTTTAGGAAGATGTTCTTCACAGAAAGAGTGATTGGCCATTGGAATGGTCTGCCCAGGGAGATGTTGGAATCACCATCACTGGAGGTGTTTAGGAAGAGACTGGTTGGGGTGCTTGGTGCCATGGTTTAGTTGATTAGATAGTGTTGGATGATAGGTTGGACTCAATGCTCTCGAAGGTCTCTTCCAACCTGATTAATTCCCTTCCCTTCCCTTCCCTTCCCTTCCCTTCCCTTCCCTTCCCTTCCCTTCCCTTCCCTTCCCTTCCCTTCCCTTCCCTTCCCTTCCCTTCCCTTCCCTTCCCTTCCCTTCCCTTCCCTTCCCTTCCCTTCCCTTCCCTTCCCTTCCCTTCCCTTCCCTTCCCTTCCCTTCCCTTCCCTTCCCTTCCCTTCCCTTCCCTTCCCTTCCCTTCCCTTCCCTTCCCTTCCCTTCCCTTCCCTTCCCTTCCCTTCCCTTCCCTTCCCTTCCCTTCCCTTCCCTTCCCTTCCCTTCCCTTCCCTTCCCTTCCCTTCCCTTCCCTTCCCTTCCCTTCCCTTCCCTTCCCTTCCCTTCCCTTCCCTTCCCTTCCCTTCCCTTCCCTTCCCTTCCCTTCCCTTCCCTTCCCTTCCCTTCCCTTCCCTTCCCTTCTTCTCTCTTGTCTTAATTAAAAATAATACCTCAAGCCAATACAAGGGAGTGGGGTGCGGTGGGGGTGTGTGTGTGTGGTGTGATGTGTTGTGAGAAATGATGGAGGAAGGAGGAAGGGATAAAAAGAGGCAAAAGACATTCACTCAGAAAAATGTTCTAAGTTTTCTCTCAATTAAACTTTCCTATGCATTCTTCCTCAAGGTATAAACAGTTTTGTTTCTGTTCAAGGCTGCTGTATCTTGAACTGCAGTGGGTAAACACACAAGGGTAATGCTGGTACTATGGTTCATGATTTTTTGATAGTAATTACTCCAGATTTGTTCTGTTTCTTGACTATAAAAAATATAAAAAATGTTAGGTATAACATCTATAAAGTCTAAACTGCATTTACCACATAGATGCTGTAAACTGAAATGTATTGAAATGTCATGTGACTCTTACATGAATCAAGAGTGGTCCCTTTGACCAGTGTTACACCAATTCACAGTGCAATGCTATCTACCTTAAAAAACCTTTGTGATTCACAACAGCGTGCAAGACAAAAAGCAGAACAAGGAACAAATAATTAAGTTAGATACAACTTATGCTGTATTTTGACATCCTCAATCTTACATCAAAATGTAAGATTTATATGACTATTCCCTGCTAATTACAACCACAATACTCTAATAGCCCTGTTGTGTTTACAGGTTCCCAGTGACTTTTTAACTGAAGTAGAGCAATCTGAGGACAGAGGCTATAACTTTCAGGCCACTGATTATACCTTCTGAAAAACCCAAATATTGTTTCGAAGAAAGATTCAGGAAAAAAAAATAATAATTGTATTTAAGTTCCATCAGGAAGGAATTCCCTTTCCTCAGGAAATGAAAAGCTTGTTTTCTCAAAATTATTCTTATGTCTCCATCTTTATTGTAAAGTGTGCAGCATTTAGGATACTATCAGGGTCTTCCTTCTTATTTTGGGGTGGGAGGAGATAGGACATGCAGAATTATCTCAGTCTAATATTGACTTTAAACTTTCACATCACTTAGATGTGCTCTGTGAGAAACAGAAAGTAAACTGAACCACAGATGAGTGTAATTTGACCTCCTCAATATGTCTGCAGCCCTTTGCTCCACAAGGAGCTATGCTGACAGTTAACATTCACAAATTATTTCAGTGACAGAAGAAAGACCTAAATTCATAGTATTAAATGATAATAGGATCATTTATTAAGATAAGGCTTTGTGATTAGTTTTGAAGTAACATAAAATGAAACCACCATGCATTGTGCTAGACCATAGAGCATGAAGGAAACTACTTATGAGAATATGTCTGCTTCCTTTTTTCCCTTGTAAAGGTATTGTTGAAGAAAGTCTTATAGACAGATAAGTGATAAATGTTACAAGAAGTGGAGTTGCCCTTGTTGCTTTATTAGATATCAAGGGAAAGCTATTACATCAGTAAATAACACTTGATTTTGACTTTAGTTAAGATGAACAGCTTCCATAAGATGCCCTCTGAAAAAAAAATTAATCTCGTCCTAAGTACGTTGATTAAACTTGGAACAAATTGGCAGCAAAATTTTTGTTATTCCTTGCCAATGTGTTAAGAAACAGAAATACTTGTCATTGTGGAAGCCAAGGTAGCTGATAAAATGAAGAATTATTTCTATACTGTTTATCATCTTACTCTGCATAAGATTCTTTTAGTTTGTTTAATTTGTTTTTATTTGTGTGTGTGTTTTTTATTTGTTTGCTTGTTTGTTTGTTTAATGGAGAGAAAGATAAAGTAAATGTGATACCAAGCCAATTAAGAGAAAAGGAGAGAAAAGATAAATCTTGAAAAAAAGACAACAAAACTGCATTATGTAGTTTTATGTCCATTCCCTTATGTGAAATGACCTGGCTTTCACCAGATTAATAAACCTCTGGACAGGACCTTGGAATATAATGTCTTTCATGTGTTTAGTTTTTTCACCTTCCACTAGGTTGACAGCTTCTGATAAATATTAATTGGTGGAAAGGTCTTCCTAAGGCTCCCTGATAAATAGCTGTGATAGCAGCCTTATGAGACCACTAGTCCCCGTCAATCCTTTCTGTTTTCACTGTTTTTGTTTGTAAGTAAAGATACAGTCTACTGCCTTAAACAAATGCAGAATTAAATGTTAGCGTATAATTAATTAAAACTGTAGAATTAAATATTGGAGTTTATTCAAGCCAATGACAAGAACTTCTGAAACTGTAGCTAAATAGAAATACAATATTATTTACTATTTATGTTATTCAGTCCTTCACTTTCCATCAAAAATTTAAAATTATCTATGGATTTAAACCCAAGATATCTTAACAGCAATTCAGTAATTCTTACTAGTTTGGAACAATTTACTGTCTTCTAGTCCAAGCTGTTATAAACAGAAAATCCCCTAATAGAAATATCACAGTATCACAGTATCGCCAAGGTTGGAAGAGACCTCGAGGACCATTGAGTCCAACCTGACACCAAAAACCCCATGACTAGACCATGGCACCAAGTGCCACGTCCAGTCTCCTCTTGAACATCTCCAGGGACGGTGACTCCACCACCTCCCTGGGCAGCACATTCCAATGGGAAATCACTCTTTCTGTGAAGAACTTTCTCCTCACCTCGAGTCTAAACTTCCCCTGGCACAGCTTGAGACTGTGTCCCCTTGTTCTGGTGCTGGCTACCTGGGAGAAGAGACCAACCCCTTCCTGCCTACAACCACCTTTCAGGTAGTTGTAGAGGGCAATGAGGTCACCCCTGAGCCTCCTTTTCTCCAGTCTAAACAATCCCAGCTCCCTCAGCCCCTCCTCATAGGGCTTGTGCTCAAGGCCTTGTTGCCCTTCTCTGAACATGTTCAAGAGTCTCAATGTCCTTCTTAAATTGAGGGGCCCAGAACTGGACACAGTACTCAAGGTGTGGCCTAACCAATGCAGAGTACAGGGGTACAATGATCTCCCTGCTCCTGCTGGCCACACTATTCCTAATGCAGGCCAGGATGCCATTGGCCTTCTTGGTCACCTGGGCACACTGCTGGCTCATGTTTAGGTGGCTGTTGATCAGCACCCCCACGTCACTCTCTGTTTGGCAGCTCTCCAGCCACTCTGACCCCAGCCTGTAGCTCTGCATGGGGTTGCCATGGCCAAAGTGCAGCACCTGGCACTTGGACTTGTTAAATGCCATGCCATTGGACTCTACCCATCTGTCCAGTCAGTCAAGGTCCCTTTACAGAGCCTTTCTACCCACTAACTGACCAACATCCGATCCCAACTTGGTGTCATCTGCAAATTTGCTGATGACTGACTCAATCCCCTCATCCAGATCATCAATGAAGATGTTAAAGAGGATGGGGCCCAGCACTGATCCCTGGGGCACACCACTAGTGACTGGCTGCCAGCTGGATGTGGCACCATTCACCACCACTCTCTGGGCTTGGCCCTCCAGCCAGTTCCTAACCCAGCACAGAGTGTTGCGGTCCAAGCCCCAAGCTGACAGTTTAGCCAGCAGTCTGCTGTGGGGGATGGTGTCAAAGGCCCTCCTGAAGTCCAAGTAGACCACATCCACAGGAGGATTAGGAACATTAAGTTTTAGATAAAAATACTAAAATAAAATAGATAATAATTTCTTTTCAATATGCCTTGGTTATGGAATATTCCCTTTCAAGACTTTTTTTTTTTTTCTTTAAATTGAGTAAATTAGAAATGGATTAAAAGAATTCTATGTAAAACTGATTTTTCAAGATTATTTGTCTAAATCTGCATTTTATAAAATGTCCATGATAGCAGTTGCTGAAGAAAACTATTACAGAGTAGCATCTTAGTCTTCAGACTTATACTTTATGACCTTTATTTATCTCTACTGATAAAAAAAGAAATATATTACAGCTTATTGTGGGTTGAAATTTTCCCCCAACATTAAATTGCCAGACTAGCTCAGATGGAAGCAAATGAAGCTATATTTACAAGAAAAACTACAACACTAAAATACGGAATGCAACAATACAAGAACCCCCCCGGACAAAACCCAAGGATTACCAACATCTTCCTCCTCTTTCCCCTCTCCCTTCCTGTACATGGGATGATAGAAAGAGAAAGAGCAGATCGTAGCTTGTTAGTAGCCACAACAAGGAACCAAGCCAAGGTAAGGAAGCCAGCAGAAGAAAAAGCTAGCATCTGCTACAGCAAGGAAACTGAAAAGAAAAAGAGTTAGTTTACACAACTAACTTTATGTTGGTAATCAGAGCAATGGGATTATTTAGACTTTATAATTTTCCCTTTTACATCCAATAGTGATTTATTTACATTCTATCACTTTCTGTTCAAGATCTGTGGAATTTTTTTTCTAGGCATCAGTCTAAATCTTCCATGTGGGTGACATAGCAGCTATTTTTGTAACAACAACGGACAATGGAGGTTGTTTAACTTCAGAAATATCTTAATTGTGAAGGAAAGACTCAATGGCAAATCCTTCTAGAAGCCTGTCAGGAGCTTAAGGTTGTTCAAAAGCTTAAGATATTCCAAGAAGTTATCCATTTCTGTGGAAATGAATAGCAGTTTGGGATGGAAACAAATGCTGAGATACAATGCTGTTGCTACTACAGAAGTAACATTTTTCTAAGTTCAGACCAGCTTTTGTACAATTTCACTTCCATTATTTCTGTTTTGGGGAATCAAGTTTGAATGACTCAAGAGACAGTTTTCCAAGAAAGCAAAGCCCATGGGATGTCTTAGTACCTACTGTAATTTTGTACAGTGTTCTCTTCTAAAATGAGGATGTGCCTACTAGGTAGCATGCAAGATGCTGAGTGCCCAATTTCTATGTCATATATTCAGTGTTGTCTTCTACACATCAGCAACCGTGGTACACATAGTAAAAATAGTGAGGACTTCCAGTCTGTGATATTCTTATCACACACCAAAAGTAAATCTCAGATACAGGTAGTGGAACAGACTGAGCTCAAAAATACAATCTGAAGCTTTCACAGTCCACATAGAAGAAATTAAATTCTAAACAAATGCATAATACTGGTGGTTTTGCACCAAAACCATCATTTCTGTTTGAGTTGAATTATAGTGTATCTTTTACAAAGACAGCTTGTATTGATTTAAAAGTTTCAAGTGGCACAGAAACCACTCCACTATTAACACAGTGCTTTATTTTTAGTTTGCAGTCACCTCCAACAGCTTTACATCGTTATGCCTTTCTACTGCTAGAATCCATAAATCTCTTCCAAGCAGATACTTTGAAGATGAGATCAAGCCACAGGCTAACCTCCTCTGGATTATTTGATGAATTGATACCTGAAATCTTCCACAGTAAGACAGTCTTAAAAGTCTTACCCTACATAGTCTATTATTCAGACTTCAAACCATCTCAGTAGACCCTTTTCAATATTATATATTACTTTTCAATATGTCTGTCAGACACAGTAATTGCCTCACTGATGCTATAAAGGGTAACATAATTTTCCTTCTAATATTCTCCAATTACTCTGTTCTTGGACTACATATGAAACATGTTTCTCAAGCTTCTTTTTAAATTAAAGGGTACCTTTTAAAGAAAAGGTGAATCTTTTAAGAAAACATGCCATCTTTGGAAGAAATGTTCTCATTTATCTTTTTGACTGAGTTAGATCAGTCGAACCTGGACTGACTCTATGTTATGTTTTAGAATCACAGAATCATAGAATTGTTAGGGTTGAAAGGAACCTCAAGGATCATCTAGTTCCAACACACCGGCCATTGCCAGGGACACCTCACGCTAGATCAGGTTGCCCAGAGCCACATCCAGCCTGGCCTTAAAAACCTCCAGGGATGAGACTTCTACCACCTCCCTGGGCAACCTGTTCCAGTGTCTCACCACCCTCATGTGAAAATATTCTTCCTAACATCCAGTCTGAATCTACCCAGATCTATTTTTTTTCCATTTCCCCCTAGTCCTATCATTACCTGACACCCTAAAAAGTCCCTCTCCAGCTTTCTTGTAGGCCCCCTTAAGACACTGGAAGGCCACAGTAAGGTCTCCTCTGAGCCTTCTCTTCCCAGACTGAATAGCCCAAACTCTTTCAGTCTGTCCTCATAGCAGAGGTGCTCCAGCCCTCTAATCATCCTTGTGGCCCTTCTCTGGACATGCTCCAGCACATCCAGATCTGTCCTGTAATAGGGACTCCAGAACTGGATGCAGTACTCCAGGAGAGGTTTCATCAGAGTGGAGTAGAGGGGGAGAGTCACCTCCCTCGACCTGCTGGCTATGCTTCTCTTGATGCAGCCCAGGATGTGATTGGCTTTCTGCAAGTGTTAGGCCCAACCCTATTCAATATCTTTATGGATGATCTGGATGAGGAGATTGAGACTACCATTAGTAAATTTGCAGATGACACCAAATTGGGGCCAGGAGTTGATATTTTAGAGGGTAGGAGAGCTCTGCAGAGGGACCTTGACAGGCTGGACAGATGGGCAGAGTCCAACGGCATGAGATTTAACACATCCAAGTGCCGGGTTCTGCACATTGGCCACAGCAACCCCATGCAGAGCTACAGGCTGGGGTCAGAGTGGCTTGAGAGCAGCCAGGTGGACTGGGACCTGGGGGTAATGGTTGATGGTAGGCTGAACATGAGCCTGCAGTGTGCCCAGGCAGCCAAGAGGACCAATGGTTCCTGGCCTGCATCAGGAATAGTGTGGCCAGCAGGAGCAGGGAGGTCATTCTGCCCCTGTACACTGCACTGGTTAGGCCGCACCTCGAGTCCTGTGTCCAGTTCTGGGCTCCTCAGTCTAGAAAGGATGTTGAGTTGCTGGAGCGTGTCCAGAGAAGGGCAACAAAGTTGGTGAGGGGCTTGGAACACAAGCCCTATGAGGAGAGACTGAGTGAGCTGGGGTTGCCTAGCCTGGAGAGGAGGAGACTCAGGGGTGACCTTCTTGCTGTCTACAGCTACCTGAAGGGGAGTTGTAGTCAGGCAGGGGTTAGTCTCTTCTCCCAGGCAACCAGTACCAGAACAAGAGGACACAGTCTCAGGCTGCACCAGGGGAGGTTTAGGGTGGAGGTTAGGAGGAAGTTTTACACAGAGGGAGTGACTGCCCATTGGAATGGGCTGCCCGAGGAGGTGGTGGGGTCGCCGTCGCTGGGGGTGTTCAGGACAAGGCTTGACAGGGTGATTGGTTGCATGGTTTAGTTGATTCGGTGGTGTTGGATGATAGGTTGGACATGATGATCTTGAATGTCTCTTCCAACCTGCTCTATTCTATTCTATTCTATTCTATTCTATTCTATTCTATTTTATTCTATTCTATTCTATTCTATTCTATTCTATTCTACCTGTGATTCAGGTTCTTCATGTAGTCATGAACCTGATCTTCACTCACAATGGGCAGTCCCTTCTTTTAGTCCCTGTCATTGCCTTCTGTTATTCTGGGAGTGCAGCTGGAGCCCTTGCCAGTGAAGACTGAGGTAAAGAAGTCATTGAGAACCTAAGCCTTCTACTTGTCACTTGTTACCAGTTCACCTGTTTCCTTTCTGAGGGGGCCCACACCTTCCTTAGTCTTCTTTTTGCCACTAATATACCTATAGAAACTTTTACTGTTCCCCTTCATGCCCCTGGTTAAGTTTAATTCTAACTGAGCTTTAGCTTTTCTAACCAGGTCTCTTGCTGCTCGGGCATCTTCCTTATATACCCCCCATTCTACTGTCCTTTCTTCCACTCCTTGTAGAGTTTCCTTATGTGTGACAGCATGTCCAGGAGATCCTTGCTCATCCAGGCAGTCTCCTACCATTCTTTTCTGCTTTCCTCTGTGTGGGAATACTTTGCTCCTGTACACGGAGAAAGTGATCCTTGAATACTGACCAACTTCTCATAGGTACGGTCCTAGGGAAAATGCAGAACTAAGGCACAGAAGACTGAACCAATGACTAACAAGAAATCTATGTTTGCAAGTCTTGGACCTTAACCAGTACATCATATTAATGAACTAGAAGTTTTTGCTGTAGGCAACCATCACAGAATTTTTAATTTCTTTGAAAGAATGGATAATACGCTTCTATTTAAAAAAAATAAAATAATAGAATTGCTGAAAAATATGTCATTGAAAATGCAAGAATTAACAGTTATATGTAATTGTTCCCGATGAGGTACAAACTATGTATTCTTATGTGGGGAAAAAAAAATAAACTGGTTAAATAAAATGGTTTAATTTGCCCGTAGGAAAATTAATCCCAAAGCTTGCTCCAAGTATTTACTCTGTAATCACTCTGTTGTTGAAAGTGGAGGCTGAGACAATGCAAATTCACCACTGTCTGAGCTATTCTTAGAAAGCATCAAAAGGTGTTTAATAACAGAACTTGCAGAGACATTGCAAATTAAGAATAACCTCGTAAGGATTTGTTAATTCTTAAGGAATGAGAGATGGTTGATATGGCTTTACTTAAAATGTGGGAAGGCATCAGTTTTATTAAATACAGGTCTGGATTTCACTTTCTTCTTAATGAGGGAACCAATTATGAAATGGGTGTGTGTAAGTTATGTTGCCACAGATGTTTCTCTCAGACATACTGCTTCTCTGCTCCCTTTGCTGTCTATTTCAGCAGCTGTTACAGTCCTTTGGTGTACTCCTGGAATAGGACATTGCAGTTCAAATACTGCTTGGCTATATACACCTGTGTGAGCTCAAGGAGGGTTGCTGCCACCCTACAAGACAACTGAGTCTGCACAAACAAAGGTGAAGCAGCAGTCACCCAGAATACTGGGGGCACTCATTATCTTGCAGCTACCACAATGCCATAACCGACACAATCAAATAGGACTCTGATGTGCTTGCTCCATCACACAAGCTGAGCAAGTCCTGCCCCATTATGGAAACACCTCTACAAACCACACAACCCAGGGTCAGGAATGAGGAGTAATTTATGGATAATAGGCATCTCCATTAAGTGTCGGCTCCACACCCACCCCTAAGAAGACAACAACGAAGTGAGACATTGCTGGAATTTGAAGTGGTGACACTTTTCTCCTCTTTCTTCTGGTCTTAAATCACTGTCTCCACTCCTTTTCCCCACTACTCCTTTCTTTTTACACATACCTTTCTCTCTCTGTGGCGTGCAATAGGTAATCACCTCACCTGCCTTAAAAGCAGTTGTATGATCAGAGCAATCTGCACAAATATGTAATAAATAAATCTATAATTTTTCCATCCACGTCATGTCAGTTTACGTCACCTCATCCCTCGTGCATCAATAAAAGAACCTCAGTGAACCCTTTCTGCAGAGATCAGGTCACGACAGGATGTCTATGATCTGAAGAAAAAATAATATTTTACTTGACATTATTACAAAAACAATAGAAAAATGTGCCCCCAAATGTTTTAGAGGGTTACTTAACCAGCAAAGAGCATATCAAATGGTTTTCATTATGGAACAAAAAGAAAAGGTGTTGCTTTAAACCCCACAAGTCCATGGGACCAGATGGGATCCATCCTAGGGTGCTGAGAGAGCTGGCAGATGAGCTGGCCAAGCCACTCTCCATTATTTTTCATCAGTCCTGGCTCACTGGAGAGATCCCAGATGACTGGAAGCTGGCCAACGTGGTACCCATCCACAAGAAGGGCCGGTTGGATGAGACAGGGAATTACAGGCCTGTCAGCCTGAACTCAGTGCCAGGAAAGATTATGGAACAGGTCATCCTGAGTGCAATCACACAACACTTAGAGGATGGCCAAGGGATCAGGCCCAGCCAGCATGGGTTTAGGAAGGGCAGGTCATGCCTGACCAACCTGATCTCCTTCTATGATCAGGTGACCCGCCTGGTGGATGTGGGGAGGCCTGTGGATGTAGTCTACCTGGACCTCAGCAAGGCCTTTGACACTGTCCCCCACAGCAAATTCCTGGCCAAGAGGTCAGCCCATGGCTTGGATGGGAGCACACTGCGATGGGTTAGGAACTGTCTGGAGGGCCGAGCCCAGAGAGTGGTGGTGAATGGTGCCACATCCAGCTGGCAGCCAGTCACTAGCGGTGTGCCCCAGGGATCAGTACTGGGCCCCATGCTCTTTAACATCTTTATTGATGATCTGGACGAGGACATTGAGTCCATCATCAGTAAATTTGCTGACGACACCAAGCTGGGGGCAGGAGTTGATCTGCTGGAGGGTAGAGAGGCTCTGCAGAGGGACCTCGACAGGCTGGGCAGATGGGCAGAGTCCAACGGCATGAGATTGAACACATCCAAGTGCCGGGTTCTGCACATTGGCCACAACAACCCCATGCAGAGCTACAGGCTGGGGTCAGAGTGGCTGGAGAGCAGTCAGGCTGAGAGGGACCTGGAAGTGCTGGTTGACGGTGGACTGAACATGAGCCTGCGGGGTGCCCAGGCAGCTAAGAGGGCCAATGGCATCCTGGCCTGCATCAGGAATAGTGTGGCCAGCAGGAGCAGGGAGGTCATTCTGCCCCTGTACACTGCACTGGTTAGGCCGCAACTTGAGTACTGTGTCCAGTTCTGGGCCCCTCAGTTTAGGAAGGATGTTGACTTGCTGGAACAAGTCCAGAGAAGAGCAACAAAGTTGGTGAGGGGTTTGGAGCACAAGCCCTACGAGGAGAGGCTGAGGGAGATGGGGTTGCTTAGCCTGGAGAAGAGGAGACTCAGGGGTGACCTTATTACTCTCTACAACTACCTGAAGGGAGGTTGTAGACAGACGGATGTTGGTCTCTTCTCCCAGGTGGCCAGTACCAGAACAAGAGGACACAGTCTCAGGCTGCGCCAGGGGAGGTTCAGGCTGGATGTTAGGAAAAAGCTCTATACAGAAAGAGTGATTGCACATTGGAATGGGCTGCCTGGGCAGGTGGTGGAGTTGCCATCATTGGAGGTTTTCAGGAGAAGACTTGATGGGGTGCTTGGTGCTGTGGGTTAGTTGTTTAGGTGGTGTTGGATTGGTTGATGGGTTGGACGCGATGATCTTGAAGGTCTCTTCCAACCTGGTTTATTCTATGTATTCTATGTATTCTATGTAAATTGTTTGAAGTGCAAATTTATTTATTGGACCAAGGATTTTTGTTGTTTGGAAGTGTTTTGTTTGTTTGTTTGCTTGTTTTACTTTGTTCTTTGAGAGAAAAGAAAAAAAAAAATTGAAGACTTGGTAACATAAAGTGGTACTTCTGAAAACTAGTTTTTAAGCCTTTCCTTGGCAGCTACCATAAAATTTGGTCAGATGTGCAATGCATATTGCCAAAAAATCTATAACGTGTCAAAAAGGACTTCAAGAGAAAATGTTTGGCCAGACCAAATCATAAATGATATTAAAACACATGGTGAATTTGATTCTAAAATGAGGAAGTGTAGGGAAAATCCAAACACCTACAGAAAATCTTGAGGAATTCTGCAGTGAAAAATTTTTACCTATTTTTCTGTTAAACAGAGATATATCAGTCAGTGTGATTTTGCTGAGTTCTTTACTGCTCTTGGTAAGTGCTGTATTCGCATGCTGTATTGCATGTCATAGATTTAAGTGTTCATTATTGAAGATAGAAATAATGATTCTTTTCCCAAAATGTGTTGCATATATGTTGGAGATATGTTTTTCAAATATTCCATGGTCTTTTTCTCAAGGAATTATATCTGATTAATTTACATTCCTGCTGGTAGATCCTAAAGGAAGGTCCTGAAGCTGGGATGCTTGTGTAACCACCTCTTGCCTGACTTTTTTTTTTTTTTTTAAGATTTTGGAAAAGTATTTCTATCTCCAGAGCTTCTATGTGGTGTGTATAAGAGTGGTAAAACACAAACCCCACTTTTTGTTACATTTCAGTACAGATTTCCTCATTGTTTTTTCTCTTCTTGGCTTCAAAAAAACCCCACCTGTGCATGTCTCAACATTGTTCTAAGCAAGCAGTGAGGCACTATGCCTTGAAGGATGCAACATATTAGTGCATTTAAAGAAGGTCTTTTGTCTAATAGGAAGAGGGAGGAAGCTCTTACTCAGTCCCATACAGCACCACAGTCCAAGTCCAACTGCAGTCATATTCTTTTAACCCCTACTTCTCACCCATGAGAAAAGGTGGGGTTTGTTTTGCTCTGTTTTCATTTTCAAAGGAAATGGAAGTGCACACTGTTTTCTATGATATTTCAACTACAACAGTGCAATGTGTAAAATTTTGGGCCCGGTGCTTTGAGCTTTCAAATCCTGTGTTTCTCTTAGCACACAGAGATGTTTAAGGGAACAGTGGCATTAGGTATGCTTAATGACATCCAGTGTTTTGTTTTTTCCTGATTGAATCACAATGTGAGGTCTAGCTCAACTTTAATTTCCACCTCAAAGGACTGACTCCTATATATTCAGTAAAGCTCTGATATGAATGGTAATTCATCATTTTTACTGTAACTCACATTAGTCTATTGCAGAAATATTTATAGCCTGCTTGAGAGGGAAGTGCTGCAGAGTAACAGTGATCCTTTATAGATGTAAGACCTTATTTTTTTAATGCTTAAAACAGCATGGCAGAGTAGGATAACTTCTCTGTACACTGAGCCACACAAAGAACATTTTTGGCTCAGGGAGGCATAAAAGGAAGATGCTCGAGCAGCAAGAGACCTGGTTAGAAAAGCTAAAGCTCAGTTAGAATTAAACTTAACCAGGGACATGAAGGGGAACAGTAAAAGTTTCTATAGGTATATTAGTGGTAAAAAGAAGACTACAGAAGGTGTGGGCCCCCTCAGAAAGGAAACAGGTGAACTGGTAACAAGTGACATGGAGAAGGCTTAGGTTCTCAATGACTTCTTTACCTCAGTCTTCACTGGCAAGGGCTCCAGCTGCACTCCCAGAATAACAGAAGGCAATGGCAGGGACTAGAAGAAGGGACTGGGAGAGGGGATGGCCCATCTTGAGTGAAGATCAGGTTTGTGACCATCTGAAGAATCTGAAAGATTTAAAGTCCATCACAGGAGCTGAGGCAATCATAGAATCAAACAGGTTGGAAAAGACCTTAGAAATAATCAAGTTTGACCTATTACCTGATACCTAAAGCCTCCTGACTAACTAAACCATGGCTTCAAGTGCCAAATCCAATCCTTTTTAGAACACCTCCAGGGATGGTGATTCCACCACCTCCCTGGGCAGCCCATTCCAATAGCCAGTTACTCTTTCTGTGAAGAACTTTCTCCTCACCTTGAGCCTATACTTCCCCTGGTGCAGCTTGAGACTGTATCCTCTTCTTCTGCCACTGGTTGCCTGGGAGAAAAGACCAGCCCCCACCTGTCTACAACCTCCCACCTGTCTACAACCTCCTTTCAGGTAGTTCTAGAGAACAGTAAGGTCTCCCCTGAGCCTCCTGCCCTGGAAGAGGCATTAACAAGCCAGCTAAACCTGTTTGAACTACTGCCCTTTCTTCTCCCTCCCTGTTTTGCAGGGTCTGGGTTTGAGGTTGAGGCAGGTGCCGTTAAGGCTGCCTGGAGGTGGTGGAAGGTGGACCCTGAGCCTCATGTTTCAGAGAGGCAACTGCACATGTCAGAGGTATGACAGTTTAGGCTGTGCCTTTCAAAATATTCTGAGCAAATCTACAGTTTGGCGTAAAAAGGAAAACAAAGATTATTCTAAACTAATTTCATTGGTCATATGTGAGATGTACCATAGCAATATCTCTCACATTCTTTTGTCTCTGTCTCACTCCATCTCTTTCTGCTGGCATGCTGGCTGCTTCACTGAAGGACTCTATCAGCAAACTAGAGACAAGCATTACTAGCTTTTCTAACAATGTCTTTGAACTAACTGAAATTTCCCTAGTATCTCTCCTTTTTTCTTTTCTTCTAATTAACTAGAGGGAAAAGGGGGAGGTTGGTGGGGAGTGGGGCAGTGTCCTCTTGCTCAAGGAGGATTTCTGTGCTGTTTGCTTTTGGTAAATACCTGCATAATATTGTAAATACTGTACATATTCATTGCATTCCATCATTGCTTCTAAAATACAGCTTCATTTGCTTCTCCAACTGTGTTCAGCTGAGCTTTTGTTGATGTGTGTGGGTTAAACCATCACATTACACAAAATATTAGGCACCCAATGTGGAGCTTGAACCCACAACCCTGAGATTAAGAGTGACATTAAGACTCTATCAACTGAGCTAGCCAGGCATCCACCTTGCCTGGCTCTTTGAGAGGGTGTGTGCAGTTTTGCCCTCCATACAATATTTTGTACTGATTGGCAGGATTTGCATAACTTATGTGCCATTGGGCTGATCAGTTTTCAAAAAGAGAATTTTATAGGGGAAGATTTCAAGAGCCCACATGTTCTTTTTCTCTCTCTCTCTCATCTTCCGCCCTTCTGTTCAGTAATGGGATTCAAGGTGACTGCAAGCACCTATTTGCTCCTGTCTTCAGGGCAATTAGCTTCTTTTCTCCTGGCAGCATAGTGTTTAGGTCTTCACCACAGCAGCATGTCTCCCTCTCCCTCTAATTTTGGATACTGCCCTTTGGATTATTCCTGCCCTTTGGATTATAACTGTGAACTCAGAACATCCCCTCATTAGGAAAGGTTTTGGTAGTTAACAGCTCAGCGGTTCATGAGTAACTTATACTAATGTACCTGGTTATAGCTTGTTTACCTGTTGGTTAGCTCTGTTGTGAACCTAGCATGGCCCATTCTTGCTTCCTGGGCATCATTGCCATTAGTTTCACGTGTATAAGAAGATTCCAGTTTGTTCCTGTGTATTCCAAGTTCTGACTTTTCTAGACTGTTATTCTGCTGTTTATTATCCTGCTATTGTGTGTAACTAACCTATCATCAACTGGGCAAATGAAGCTGAATGAAATCATCTTGGAAAAATATTTTTTATATGTTTAAGAAATCATACTCATATTTTATCATATTTCCATCTTATCAATTTGATAAAAACTATACCACCTCCTCTTCTCCAAGCTACACAAACCTTAGCTTCTCCTCACAGGGCTTGTGCTCAAGACATTTGACCAGCCTCATTGCCCTTCTCTGGACACATTCAAGTATCTCAATGTCCTTCTTAAATCAAGGAGACCAGAACTGGACACAGTACACAAGTTGTGGCCTAACCAGTGCTGAGTACAGGGGCACAATGACTTCCCTGCTCCTGCTGGCCACACTGTTCCTGATGCAGGCCAGGATGCCATGGGCATTCTTGGCCACCTGGGCACACTGCTGGCTCACATTCAGCCAGCTGTCAACCAATGCCCCCTTTCTGCCTGGTCGCTCTCCAGCTACTCTGTCCCTGGCCTGTAGCACGGCATGGGGTTGCTGTGGCCAAAGTACAGAACCCGGCACTTGGACATGTTAAATGACATCATGTTGGACTCTGCCCATCTGTCCAGCCTGTCAAGGTCCCTCTGCAGAGCTCTCCTACCCTCTAAAATATCAACTCCTGGCCCCAATTTGGTGTCATCTGCAAATTTACTAATGGTAGTCTCAATCTCCTCATCCAGATCATCCATAAAGATATTGAATAGGGTTGGGCCTAACACTTGCAGAAAGCCAATCACATCCTGGGCTGCATCAAGAGAAGCATAGCCAGCAGGTCGAGGGAGGTGACTCTCCCCCTCTACTCCACTCTGATGAAACCTCTCCTGGAGTACTGCATCCAGTTCTGGAGTCCCTATTACAGGACAGATCTGGATGTGCTGGAGCATGTCCAGAGAAGGGCCACAAGGATGATTAGAGGGCTGGAGCACCTCTGCTATGAGGACAGACTGAAAGAGTTTGGGCTATTCAGTCTGGGAAGAGAAGGCTCAGAGGAGACCTTACTGTGGCCTTCCAGTGTCTTAAGGGGGCCTACAAGAAAGCTGGAGAGGGACTTTTTAGGGTGTCAGGTAATGATAGGACTAGGGGGAAATGGAAAAAAAATAGATCTGGGTAGATTCAGACTGGATGTTAGGAAGAATATTTTCACATGAGGGTGGTGAGACACTGGAACAGGTTGCCCAGGGAGGTGGTAGAAGTCTCATCCCTGGAGGTTTTTAAGGCCAGGCTGGATGTGGCTCTGGGCAACCTGATCTAGCGTGAGGTGTCCCTGGCAATGGCCGGTGTGTTGGAACTAGATGATCCTTGAGGTTCCTTTCAACCCTAACAATGCTATGATTCTGGATTCTATGTAGTTAAATTTGAAATGCCGAGGTTCTCATGTGCCAAAGTAATGTGTACATATAAATTATCAAGGTGGAGTGCATTGATACACTTATGCCTCTAAGTTCTAAAGTTGTCTTAGTAGTCCCTATTATTCCTTCACCAAATACCACAGGAAAGAATATGGGCAAGGTAAAAGACATCTGATAGCACATACTCAGTCTTTGTGAAGGAGTTAGTAAAAATATTTCAAACTGTATTATGGTTTAAGTGTCAGTTGAATCAATAACAAGGAGAGTGTAGTGAACACAAAAGGGATTAATCTTGTGTCTTGTCTGATTTAATTTGCAAATTGATGTACTAAAACCAATGATAAATAAAATGTAAATGATACTTATTTATTAAAAGATTTGATATGGTAAAAGAAGAACACTATAGCCAGAAGATAAATGAGAAAGGTTAGTAACCTGGGCAGGATGTATGAAAATTGAGTTCCAAATATTGCATCTAGGGGAGTAATAACCTAAACCACAGGTATTTAGCAGCAGACAGATTCAGCAAAAATCCTTCAGGGTGATACTGGATAGCAAATCGTAAGGGAGTTTGCAAAGAAACATAGCAACAAAAAATGCTGATGTAAATTCCTCCTATGCATATAGAAACACAATACTGCATATTATGGAGAAGAATAGCTCCTGTCTATGTAGTATGGAGATAACCCCATCACAGATACTGCTTATATTTACGAGCAGCTCTGTGCAAAAATGTTTAGCAACTGTACTGAAGGGACAAAAAGCCTCAGAAATGCTCTGAACCAGACAGTGGGGCAGGAGCCAGCAGGTCTGTTCTTTCAGGAAACTGTCCACATTGCTCAGGCTTGTCTGAACATGCCCTGGAATCCAAGTGGGCCAGGTGTGTGTGCCTTTGGCCATATTTAGAGAAAACTTTCTATAGGTTACAGTGTCAGGTTTTTATCTCTCCATCTGTGTTGTCACTGGCCATTATTGTCTCGGGAAATCTATAAGTACCAGCCCAAAGATCTAGTGCCTTGCCTTGCAATTGTCCACGCTATGGGAGAAATCACAAGCCTCACTTGGAATCTGTGCTGTATTTCAGTTTACCTACACAAGACTGCAAAGACTCCTTGCTGTATAGCATTGTAAAGCCCAGGAGCAGAACAGACGTGTCTTGCCGGGCTGAGAGGCAAACCCCTGGAGAAGCTGAGTCCCCAGACAGTTTTGTTTTATTGGAAGTAGGGATGAGTGCTGCTGTGAAGAATTGCAGCAGAAGAACCTCTTTCTACAAGGCTTTCAACTATAAAGCCTTTGGGGATAAATCCTGAATGTGTCTCAGTGACAAGCTGCAGACACCAACAGAGAGTGAAACTGTGCTCCTGCAGCTTCCACGTGGTCGACACCATTTTGGTTTTGTTTAAATCCCCACATGTGCTGCGCGGTGCCACGATCAGTGAGTAATTAGGAAATCTGATTTTTACAAGCATCTGTTAAAGGTCTGTTGCCCTAGGGAATTCTAGAGTACCCCCCTGCTTTGTGGGCAATCTCTGGCTTTGTTGCCAATGTTCCCTTTTTTTTTCTTTATGGTTTAAAGTGCTGTTTGTTGTTTCTGGATTTTGTACATAATGTTTAAATTGTTTCTAAGAGGGGATACGATTAGGAAGGAGATAAATAGGATGCACTGAAGATTGGACTCTACATCTAATTTCATAATATCCATATGCTTGAAAAAAAACTTAATGTTTTATTCAGGTTACCTCTTTCATCTTATCTTAAATACCTCTAAAAACATGGCTGTGTTAGTACAGATATCAAATTGGGGGAAAAAAATGTTTTGGGTCAAACTAAACATTTTATCCACCTTGAAATACTGTTTTTAGTTCCCTTAGCTTAGAGAAGACATTAGGTCAAAGAGTATCTGCTTCTCAAAAGAATACTCTTAGAAAAAGTTGAGGAGATATTCTGTATGAATACGTCAATTTATATACATAGAACACATAGAATAAACCAGGTTGGAAGAGACCTTCAAGATCATCGTGTCCAACCCATCAACCAATCCAACACCGCCCAAACAACTAACCCACGGCACCAAGCACCCCATCAAGTCTTCTCCTAAAAACCTCCAGTGATGGCGACTCCACCACCTCCCCAGGCAGCCCATTCCAATGTGCAATCACTCTTTCTGTATAGAACTTTTCTCTAACATCCAGCCTGAACCTCCCCTGGCGCAGCCTGAGACTGTGTCCTCTTGTTCTGGTACTGCTTGCCTGTCTGTCTACAACCTCCCTTCAGGTAGTTGTAGAGAGTAATAAGGTCACCCCTGAGTCTCCTCTTCTCCAGGCTAAGCAACCCCAGCTCCCTCAGCCTCTCCTCGTAGGGCTTATGTTCCAAACCCCTCACCAACTTTGTTGCTCTTCTCTGGACTTGTTCCAGCAAGTCAACATCCTTCCTAAACTGAGGGGCCCAGAACTGGACACAGTACTCAAGTTGCGGCCTAACCAGTGCAGTGTACAGGGGCAGAATGACCTCCCTGCTCCTGCTGGCCACAGTGTTCCTGATGCAGGCCAGAATGCCATTGGCCCTCTTAGCTGCCTGGGCACACTGCAGGCTCATGTTCAGTCTACCGTCGACCAGCACCCCCAGGTCCCTCTCAGCCTGACTGCTCTCCAGCCACTCTGACCCCAGCCTGTAGCACTGCATGGGGTTGTTGTGGCCAATGTGCAGAACCCGGCACTTGGATGTGTTCAATCTCATGCCGTTGGACTCTGCCCATCTGCCCAGCCTGTCGAGGTCCCTCTGCAGAGCCTCTCTACCCTCAAGCAGATCAACTCCTGCCCCCAGCTTGGTGTCATCAGCAAATTTACTGATGATGGACTCAATGCCCTCGTCCAGATCATCAATAAAGATGTTAAAGAGCATGGGGCCCAGCACTGATCCCTGGGGCACACCACTGGTGACTGGCTGCCAGCTGGATGTGGCACCATTCACCACCACTCTCTGGGCTCGGCCCTCCAGCCAGTTCCTAACCCATCACAGTGTGCTCCCATCCAAGCCATGGGCTGACAGCTTGGCCAGGAGTTTGCTATGGGGAACGGTGATTATATGATTCCATTTTGTGCAAAATACATATCTAGCTATGGATCACAGGGCCGAACTTAGGGGATTGGCTTAAGCTATAAACCATGTCACTCCACAGGGAAGTATCTAGAGGCTGAGTTGTTGAAATCAGGGATAGATTTGATCTGAATCAAGATTTTCACATCTGAAAGGCAGGCTTCATGAAGAAAATGTCTGATAGAACTTCTTTCTTATCATAGTTATTTTGGTCTCTTTTCTAAGACTGGCTTGGGGACAGTGTATATACAAAAAGTGAACATGAACTTTCTTACAATTTTCAAAATAATTCTGCTTTCAGTTTAACCTAAACTTTTAACTGAATTAAGGGTGGATTTATTATGGCAAAGGTGACACTTCTCAGCAAGGACAACCATAAAATAAACCAGAAAACACAAATATATCACTACCATAGAGCTCATTTAGACTGTAAATATTTCCTGTGCAGATCTATTTATCCAACTCATTCCCATAGGTTAAATGATGCTCATAAAATCCAAGTCAAGCTTGAATTTGATGGAGTTCAATCATTAATGAAGCTGTACATTCATCTGCATAGTTAACTGATTAACATGAAATTAATGAGCATTCTGAACTTAGCTTGACCACTGGGGACTTAAGGCTGGTAAAATGAATGTTTCTTTGTGGAAAGATCTTCAATATGGCTATAAGCCATGCATCTAGTCATACTTAAGTAATTATCCAGAGTCACAGTGGCAGGACTTCTAATGAACACAGCATTACATTTAATGGTGGATAAATGTGGAAGAAGCAAGGAGAAGCAGCCTGTTGATCTGTTCTCACTGTTAAGCATCAAACTGTTCCTCCAAGTAAGATGCAAAATTTGTGTTATATTTATACATAGTTACCTGCTATTGTGCTGAGTGCATGGGTGGATCTGTGGTCAAGCCTTTATACCTGGTGGTCAAACTGTTGTTTCTATATTAGTTGCAAAAAACATTTCCTATTTTTTCTGCACCTCCTCTGGTCAGCACCCTTTCAAGTGATAAGAGGAGGAATGAAAGTGTAGGCCTCTGCCTTGCTCCTCCATTCTCCACAGTACCACAACACAGACCACTGGATCTTTTCCCAGACTCTGTGTCTGCTTTGACTACTTCGTGTTTCTCCTCAAAATTTAGCTTTGCAATTTTCCACTGTTTAATGCTCCCAACACACAGTTGACCAAAATCTTCAAGCTTACCGGCAAGCTCATGAATTTTGGCCTGTTTTATAGAATTCAGGGGCTTTGTATGCACTTCATTTGTGCACTGCCTATGTATTTCCTGATACAGAGAATTTAAAATATTAGTACCCTTCTGCTAAGATGTTGGCAATATTTTCCACAAAGTAGAAAGTGCAACTGTGATGAGCATGTATTGCTTCCCAAGGTACGCTGTGCTTTCGGAAGGAAGACTGCTTCCATACATTCATAAATGTGCATTTATTTGCTTAGTTTATTTAATACAGTTTAAAGTTGTTGACTTTTATTTTAGGACAATTTATTCAAGTTAAAGGTAAACTCTTACTGAATTCAATAGAACTAGATAATCTGTGTCTCATAATATTGGAAAGAACATTAATATTTCTGTTAAATTGTATCTCATAATGATGATTGATTATTTAAAGTTAACCTGACGTTGCTTACCTGAGGATAATGTGACCTCAGAGGGGAATTAATACTGAATACTGTCTATGATAAGATCAGGGTGTACTTAGATAACTGGGTACACAAGACCCTTATGACATACATCCTAGAGGTTTAACACTGTTTGGTAACGTCAGCCAAGTCCTGCAAACTGGTATGCTGATGTTGAACTTGCCTCATTACAACACCATTATACTGTAATAACATACCTTCTAGCTGGAGAAGCCCCTCATCTACATAAGCCCCTTACACTCTGAGCATACACAGTGAAATTAAAAGTAGATGTATCTTTACAGTGAAGCAAGAAAGAAACTAACCCATGGCTGGTTAGTAGGCATCAACATTAGACATAGCTAAGTGATTTTGCTGTATAAATGTCTGCTGCAGATTTCAGTTGGTTTGCTAGCTTTGTGTCTTTATTTCTTGGCTGCCTTGTCTGTGCAGAGCTGGAATAAAGCAAGTGTCATAGGTCTGTGGTGTCAACTGGATTTTGTATACCAGGTAAAGAATCCAGACGGGGCACAACGATAATGTTGAAAAGAACATCACTATTCATCTGTTTCTATTGACAGAAGAAGCAGATCAACACTATAACAGATACACACTGAAAATAATTGAGACTAGCTGCATAGTTTTTTGAAAGTACCAGGTTATGTAATTTCGACAAAGAAACCATGAATATGAATATCACACATAGAAATATTTGAGAAAAGCATCACAAAATCATCAAGGGCACTAGTGTGCTAGATTTTTTTAAGAAGAGGGTATGATTGTTCTGTTTTCACCTTTTTGGCCAATCAAATTATGTTTTGTATATCTGCAGCAATGATGTTTATGATTTAGTCCTAGACTTCTCTGAGATGCTGGCCCAAAATACTTCTATGTTCTTCCCCAATGACCTGGAAGCCTTTTCTGTGTAATCAGAATTGAATCCCCTGGAGCCATTTTACTACATAGCTTTCCAGAGTAGAATGAGTACAAATTGATGGATTTGTCCTAATTTGATTACAGACATTCTAGCTCTTGTTAGACAGGATCAGGCCCTTGTAAGCATGTAGACAATTTTGAAAGAACTGATGCCTCTCATATTTTTTCCCACAAAGATACAAAGGTAACTGCCCCTAGCAAAAGCAACAAGCAGATTATGTAAGTCCAAAGTTTCTATCTTTTGTTAGGCTTCAGTGCCTAAACAGAACAAAGCTTTAAAAGCTCAAATATTTACATGTGAGTATATGCTTGTGCCCTGGGGATGCAATCTATTGTAATAATTCTTTTTTCAACAGTCATTGATTCACTCTGCATTGGTCAATACTTATTTAATTCCACAGCCTATTAGGCAGGTTTTTCAGTTCTTGCATTCTATTTGGTATAATCCATTAAATGTCATACAGCTGACTATTTGCCTGCATGTCCTTAAGCTTCACAGAAAGTCAAACAAGCTTTCCCCAAACAATCTCACATTTCCACTCAAAACAACATAGATACAGATCCTGATAAGCATGAATCACCTTTTAAATTAAATCAGGAATTATATTTAAACAAATAGGATTAAGTATCTGGAATTTCACTTTCAAGATGATTTTCCATGTAAAAACAACAAACAATGCACAACAGAAATTAATTCCATCCGTAAAAATGAAGGGCTTGGTCTCCTTTCTCTTTTGTAAGAAGAGAGACAGCTCCAAGTTTAGCAACAGCTTCTGGATTTACACTAACTAGGTGGTTATGCTGTCAGGTTAAGGTTTGCTTTCACCTGCCAGATCTAGAGGTCAGAGCACAAACATGTCAGGAGAAGCATAACACATAGAAAACAATAAATTATACTGGTTACCCTATGGGACTATGATTTGTTACACTGTGTACCATTCATTGTCAGACACAAGTCATTCTACCAAAGCTCCTGGGATTATTTGAGTAAATAAATCTGAGCAAGTGTGTAGCTGTTGACAGCAAGAGGGTTAGTCCTCAAGCATTTTTGAAAGATGTAGTTTATGCTAAGTTCTTATTCACATATTTCAATTAAAAATACCATCTGTTTCTCCACATTTTTGCTTCCTTGTCCCTAGAATTGCCAAGTCTACCTGTTTCCTCCTTGTGGGGTCTTGAGAAAGCATGAAGATAGTTAGGACACATCTAACTTTGTCTTCTTATCTTTCTTTTTTTTTTTTTTTAATTCATACCCAGCTCCAGAGACACCATATGAGAAGTCAAATAACATCCCAATTTCTTGATTACAAGTAGATCAGGTTGCTCAGAGCCTTGTTGAGCCATAGGAAAGAATTTGATATTGTAGCACAAATCAGCCATTCCTGGGATACTTCACTGAAAACATTTCTTAGGCTAGATCATATGCCACTTAATTTTAAACAAAGACAATATATCATGTTTACAATGTCAGTGACTCATCAGCCTGATGACTTGGCAAAACTGGCAATTCAGGTTTCAAAGAGTCCTATCATGAAATAAAGATTAATAGCCACTTAGAAATGGGGAGTAAATTAAACTTGTAGTTTTTATCTCCCCAGCTTCTGTGGTAAAGGATCTGAGGATGCAGATATGGCCCTGTAAGCGCTATACAATTTTTTAACTCCTTGACAAACCCCACAATATATTTCTGTCTTTCTAAATAATTCCTATATCTTTATAAAAAACAAGAGCTTAACAGTCTTGATAGAATTTTGTTGTCCCAAATGGCAAAGGGGAGAAAGCCTTGATTTATTGTATTATTATTTAACTATGACAAAGACAGGTACAAAAATCAAAGAATTCATATTGTGCAATAATGATGTAAGGAAATGTTGACACAAGAATGACTTCCTCATTAAATCTGCTTTAAATTGATTTTCTACTGAGGAAATTCAAACATATACTAAATTATTTAATATGTGCTTATTTAAAGGTATGGAAGTATCATTTTAACAGAAAGTCCAACTCTAGTCATGGTATTAGAGATAGTATTATTCAGTGAATGCTCTATTGGTTCTGATAACTAAGCACTTGAACATACATATAGAAAAACAGCAAGTATTGGATTTCCGAAACCACAGATTAGTAGGAATGCAAGGTTACTACCATACCATTCAGTGAGGAAAAAAATAACCCAAACAAACATAACCAAAAAAATACAAAGGAAGGAAAAAACCCAAACTCATACCCCAAAACTCACAGCTGCTAAACCTATATCCAGAAGGAAATATCCACAAATACTATCAATTTCCCTGTCCTTTGTAAGGGTCAGTCCTGGAAATCCATTCACATACTAATTGGCTCCCAGGACCATTGCTAGTGCAAATTTCACTAAGATCAGTGGCCTACTCTGTTTATTCAAATTGTTCTGTCCATATTCACCTACTCCTTCATTTGTGCATCTCAGTTCACCAAGAAACTACACTCCCAGAAAAGCTTATGTTTATGTTCTCTCTCTAAACCAAAAAGAAAATTTGCTGTTCAGTAAATCCAAGTGTAAATTCTCAGTTTGAATTCACTTCAGAGGAAAGAGTACTATGGTATCTTTTTCTTTTATTTATGCTTCCATTTAAAGGGTCATCAATAAAGCAGAGTTTTCCTGTTACAACTTGAAACACCTTTCAGTTTTCTTCAGTTGCCAAGGTAAGTTGATCTACTTGGAGTGATATGACTGAAGTCCCTATGCTTACTTTTTTTTTTTTTAATCTGTAATTATTTTCTAAAAGTCTTTCTCAACACTACCCTTCCTGAAGGTAGTGATCTGATGAAGCAATCTGTTCTGTGGACTTTAAGACAAGTTGGTGCCACACAGCACTGTGACCACTTTTGGAAATCTCTGTGCTGATAGAGCATGTTGAATACCAGAAAGTGACCCAGTTATGACTTTGGGTAGCGCCATGGACTGAAGCAAGTATTTATATTACTTCAGGCAACAGGGAGGTGGGGTGGCACAATGAAAGCCATGTGCAAAAAGTCAGGGGCATTTTAATTGTTCTTTTCTTTCTCCATCATCAAAATATTTTTAGGATTACTTGGCTGTGCAAACTGTGTCAGTTGCCAGAAAACAAAAGGTGCTGTATTCCTGAAGGATAAGGGATGGCTTTCTGAGCAATCAGAATTCTCAGAAATGCACAAAAGCTGAATAGGTTCTCCCTAATTTCACAATATTTTATATCAACTGGGCAATTAGTAACTTTGCTTTAAAAAGTTGATTGCAAAATGTGTAAATATTTGGAGAGTCTTTTCCTGTTCATAGGAAAAAAATCTGCCTTTCAGCAAAAAGGCCTTACCAAGTTCAGGTAAGATACAGCTCTCAAAAGATGGATAAAGGAAAAATAAGTATCAAATAGTGAGGTGGATTGAGAACTGGTTGAAGAAGTCAGAGAGTTGTGGTCAATGGGACAGAATCTAGTTGGAGGCTTGTAACTAGTGGAGTCCCTCAGGGGTCAGTACTGGGACCAGTGCTGTTCAATACATTCATCAAGGATCTGGATGAGGGATCTAAGAGCACTGTCAGCAAGTTTGCTGATGACAGCAAACTGGGTGGAGTGGCTGACACACCACAGGGTTGTGCTGCCATTTGTCAGGAACTGGACAGGCTGGAGAGCTGGGCAGGGAGACATTGAATGAAGATCAACAAGGGCTAGTATAGAGTCTTGCACCTGGGTAAGAGCAACCCCATGTACCAGTGTAGGTTGGGGACTGACCTGCTGGAGAACAGTGAAGGGGAAAAGGACCTGGGGGTCCTAGTGAGTGGCAGGTTAACCATGAGCCAGCAATGTGCTTTCATGGCCAAGAAAACCAATGGTGTCCTGGGTTGTATTGGAAGGAGGGTGGTCATTAGGTTGAGAGAGGTTCTCCTCCCGCTCTACTCTGCCCTGGTGAGGCACCATCTGTAATGTTGTGTCCAGTTCTGGGCCCCTCAGTTCAAGAAGGACAGGGAACTGCTTAAGAGAGTCCAGTGCACAGCCACAAAAATGATTAAGGGCTTGGAACCTCTTCCTCATGAGGAGCAACTGAGTGAGCTGGGGCTCTTCAGCTTGGTGGAGACTAAGTGGTGGCCTCATTCATGTTTACAAATACATAAAGGGTGAGTGCCAAGAGGATGGAGCCAGGCTCTTTTCTGCGGTGCCCAGTGACAGGACAAGGGGCAACGGGTGGAAGTTGAGGCATAAGAAGTTAGATGGAAACAGGAGGAAGAAGGGGTTTGGAGCACAAGCCCTATGAGGAGAGGCTGAGGGAGCTGGGGTTGCTTAGCCTGGAGAAGAGGAGGTTCAGGGGAGACCTTATTACTCTCCACAACTACCTGAAGGGAGGTTGTAGAAGGTGGGGGCTGGTCTCTTCTCCCAGGTAACCAGTACCAGAACAAGAGGACACAGTCTCAAGATGCACCAGGGGAGGATTAGGCTTGATGTTAGGAAGAAATTCTTCACAGAGAGAGTGATGGCCCATTGGAATGGGCTGCCTGGGGAGGTGGTGGAATCACCACCAATGGAGGTGTTTAGGAAGAGACTTGATGGGGTGCTTGGTGCCATGGTTTAGTTGATTTGATGGTGTTGGATGATAGGTTGGATGCGATGATCTTGAAGGTCTCTTCCAACCTGGTCTATTCTATGCTATGCTATGCTATGCTATGCTATGCTATGCTATGCTATTCCTATTCTATGTTAACAGTATTTTTGCAATTCCTACATAATAGAAAATTTTTACGTGTGCCTTGGCCAAATACCCAAAATCTCAGTTGGAGAAGAAAAGGCTGTACATACTGCACATTGATTATGTTCAGAGGGAGTATATATTCTGAAGTTTAATCTCCATACCAAGCAATAACAGTAGAAAAACTTTGAAGGAAGTCACAGTTTTGTATCATGGAGTTAGTTGAGTTAGTTCTGTTCCTAGATTAAAATAATTTGAAGTAAAAAAACCCCTATTTTGATAGTTCTATTTTGATGTTCTATTTAACGGTACACTAGTATTTTTTTTTTCAGGATCTTTTCCTTTGACTTCGTTTTTTCATAGTATGTCCAGCAGTCATAAACTGGGAAAGGAATTGAAAGAAACTAAAACCAGCATTGTTGGTTGGGGGGTTGCTTCTGTTTTCTCCAAAGCTATCTGCAATACTCTGGTTAGTCTCACAAGTTGCACTGAGAAGCCTCATTCTTGCTAACATGCATTTCTTTACTCTCATTCTACTTTAATAAATCATGATCTCTGAAGCAGAAATATTTGCGGGTTGTTTTGTTTATTAAATTTGGATTGTTATCCAATGTATTGATCAGTAATGGAGTTCACCACAAAGTATACATTGCCACTTTGTTTGTCATGTTTCTACACCTTTTCTCCATGTTTGATGTTGATCAAGGCTGTACAAGACACATGCATGAAAACATGCTTGGAAAAGCAGAACCTTACTGAACTATTACTTTATCTCAAAATCACCCAAACTAATGTAAGTCAGCTACTGCATATAGTAGCTTTATTCATTTAGAATATGTAAAATATAACTTAAATAGGAAGTCTGCTTTCTATTCAGCAAATTTTTGGGGGGTGAATTTCATGGTACAGGTATGGCAAGACAGGACACTTTTAAATGACATGTAAGTATAACACCTCTTTCACTATCTGTAAGCTATAAATACATGTTCATTAACCTGTTAAAGTGTTCAGTTAAATACTATTTCTTTACTCCCTGTTTTCTTTAACATAGAAATATTTTTTTTTTCTTTGCAATTCTAAAGCAATGAAAATAAAAATCTTCCCACTAATCTTCTGTACAAAACCATGAGCCAGAGGAGTCTCAAAGCAGGAGAGAACAGCAGTTTGTTCTTTTTTTTCTTCTCAGGTGCTTGCAGAATGGATGACTAGCCACAGCCCTCAACAATATCAACAGGCACAAAAAGGTTAAAGCAAACTTTCTCAAACCAGGAAACGCTTTCTTCTAGTAACAGTATTTTGTAAAAACAAAGTAAGCCTGTTAAAGATGACAATGTACATACAAAAGCAAGACAGGACACGTCTTCTAGCATGTTGCCTCCTATAAAATGCTTCACTAGTGCCCTCTAAATTCCTCTGTATTTCAAGCTTTAAGTTACATTTTAAAAACAACTGCCAAGAAATTCTGGCTCAGTATCAAAGTACTACATTTGGATTCTTCTAATATGGGATGCCTCTTTCACTTTTACAGATATAGACTGTGCCCATAAAATACCAAGTTCAATGAAAATGAAAGGTAAGAAGCACAAAAATTAAATTAACTCTTATGCAGAGCATCCAGTACTGGAAGGTATCACTAAAATGCAGCAATAAAGTCTAAAATTTAAAATCACAATTGGATAAGAAGGATGAGAACATTCAAGAAGAAAGAAACCACACACAGGAAAAGTTTAGGATACTTTATATTCCAAGTGAAGACAGCTTAACAGAATCAATTATCATCACTTACAAAAGGAAAATTAACTTATAGAGGTACTTGCAAGATTCAGATTTAAGACTCAATAAGAACAGTGTCTTTGGAAAGGCCAAAGCTGGTAGTCAAGAAAATTTACCACAATATATATTTGTTAGAAGACATTTTATTGCCAACAATTACAAAATTGTTAGTCTCATCCCCTGAAGTCTCATTTTAAAAATAAAGCTATTCCTTCACCACTTTCAGAGACTTGTAAATACAACATTGTAAAAAGTCAAAACAAAACCAAACAAATAAAGAAAAGCAACAATAAATTAAGAAAACATGAAAAGAAGGAAAGCCCAGCCCACAAGGGGAAAATGCATTAGAAGTAACAGAAAAATTACCAAGTGGAACCAAAGTATCATTACATTTTCCTTCCAAGAGAATGTTGGAGGTTTCGCACACAGAACAAAATAGCAGCAAGGAAAAAGGGTAAGCACAAGTGCATTTGTGTCCTACTGGAACTTGTTTTTCTTAACCAAAACAGTAGCACTCATCGGAATCAATTTTGGGATGCTTATGAAGAGGTTGTGAGTCCTCCATAATAGAAGAATCACTGAACTGATCCATATCTGAAGGGGTTTGGTGACCCGGGACATCATCCACTAAGGTGTCCAGATAACTTCCTACAGAAATTCCATCTAGTACATCACTACAGTCTTGTAAACTGCTACAGCTGCCATGGAGGGAAGTCTCCTGACTTTCCAGCAAGCTGCACAGGCTACCACTCAAACTGCTGCCTCTGCTGGCAATGGCTTTCTCTTCAATCATCCACTTTATTGATTCAATACTTTCATTGATGACAAGTAGCTGGTGCATAAGCTTCACATCAGTCGCTCGGAGATTAACCTACAAGGCAAAATTAATTAAAAAAATAGAATTAATTTTCATCAAAATCAAACTCTAAATAGCACGGTGAAGGCAATGAATGGTTTAACCCCCACCCACCCCTCCCCCACCCCCTACCCACCCCCAAAACACAAAAAGTCCACCTTCTACATCCAGGACGAATGTATTTAAACTATCAGGTTTTTAAGAAAAATGTACAAGAATTGCTACACCAATACTCTGAATGAAGTTCAAGTGGGAACCTTGATTGGGCTACATATGACAGCACTTGTACATGTACTACTACAACGCTATTTAGATGAGAAACACAGATGCAAGTTCTGCTTTCCAACTTAGTTATTGTGGTTGATGGATACACACAGAATTGTTAATGGTAAACCACAGTGGAACACTACAGTGCTGCATTTCACAGATATATTTGCTAACTGACTTCAGGTTTTCCTTACCAGATTATCAGTTTTACTCAAATTTCTGCAATGAGATGACAAAAAGATGAGGCTTAAATGTTTTATATGTTGCTTCTTTTATCTGAAGCATTGTGTGACCTCCTAATCATCACATAAACCAAGTGAAAATAATGAAAAGGCAGCCTGACATGATTTCTGGGTTTGACCATAATGTTTAAGTGTGGAAGGCCAGAAGCTACTTACATCTATATTGTAGGAAGTTAATGATAGTTTCTGAACTAATCAACACTCCAGCCCTTACCAGCAGCACCTCAACACTGCTTAACATTTGACTGATGTCAACAGACACGCTTCCAATTTATGACTTCCACAGTAAGACCTCTAGATGAACTTCTGCCCTACTGCCAAGATAGGGCATGCATGCTTAAAACCACTGGAAAAATTACAGGTATTTCAGATTAATTTCTATAGATACCATGTCAAGCATGCAATTTGTGTCAGATTTCCTTATATGTTCTTAAATTCTTTAATTGTACTAATCAATCATACTACACGCAGATTTGTCACTGCTGTCATAAATGCACATGGAAAATACTTCTCCTTGTATATAATTTGAGTGAACTTCCCTACAAAAATGTGTCAGAATGTCTGATATACATTACAGGCTTTTCTCCCACAGAACACTAACATCTTTAATTTCAGGTTATTAATACAAAAAAGACAATACACTACATAAAAAACAGGAACATTTTCACTCAACTAAGATATAAGGAAAAAAACCCCAAGCAACATTTCTTATGCCAGAAAATAGACATTTTGTGCTTTCTCCAAGTTCACAATCATTACACAGAAATATAGCACCTGTATTGTTCATCCACAATGGGCTGGAATGGAATCACTACTCTCAGGAAGGGCAGAGACTATACCTTCATTTGCTAAGAGTATCATCTGGACATGGTCCTTTCCATCTTCTCAATATCCTAAATTACATTGACTGGTACAGTTATTCAAAAAGTTAATATATTTTTATTATGTTAGATGCTACAGAAGATTGTACTGTCTCTGTCTGGGATGCTTCACAGCCACCAGTATGGTGCTGTGCTCTGTTCTGTTGACATCACACAAGTGTTTCAGCTGTTACTGAACAATGATTGCATAGGAATGAGGCCTTTTTTGTTTTTGACTGTGCACCCTCAGAGAGTTGCCTGAGACTGGGAAATATATTTGGAGAGGGCAGACTTTGGACAGATGACTAGAACTGATAGAAGGGATATTCCCTGTCACATAATGTTGTGCTCAGCAACAAACCCCTTGGGTTTGGTCTTTCCTATGCAGCTGCAGCTTGGGAATTGGCTGGACACCAGTGGTGGGAGACTGGAGTGACTGACTACTTCCACAATCTCCAGCACTACTTCTGAATTCAATTTAACATCATAGGATTTAACATAGTTAACCCATTAGTGAGCAAAACATCTTTGCCATTCACAGTTTTAACAATACTGTTCATCTATTATTGTTACAGATGTGAGGTTCTGAAAACAGATTGATCATTTTTTAGCACTCCTGCTCAAGCCTGTTCCTCTCCTCTTACCCATAAATCACTGTAAACCATTTGCTCAGCACCTAGCCTGTCATGCAAGCAGTAAATTACCTGCCTTCTCAAAGCAACTACAGGCTTCAGCAACTTGCTAAATAGAAGCAAGCTTGGAGATAGCAAATTTCCCAATAGAATTAAGGAAATACTTAACAGAGCTAGAACCAATATGCCTCTAACAATAAAGTCCCTTTTAGATAAAGTAGTCATCTCATATATTTCAGCAGTTCATGGGAACAATGTTTTTGCAGTTGTACAGAACAGCCTTAATGGGAGTAATTATTGGCATTCTTGCATACTTGAGTCCTCCTCTAAGCTACCATGTCATTCCAAGTCTCCCATACCAAGAGTGTGCTTTCTCTGAAGTGAACATTAAAAAAGCAGTCCATGAAGTTTCATTTTTTTGAAATATGTTTTATTTCATCATCTGCTTGATAACACAAAAATGACCCTATAACATTTCTTGCCTCTTATCTGCTTTAGCCCAGGCCCAATCACATTAGTTCATACTCACTTATGTAGCTGCAACATATGTAACTGCTGGATTAAACAGATCATTTCCAAGACGCTTCAACTAAAGGGACTAAACACAGTAGTATCTATGTTTGAGAGCTCTATTCCTTATGCAGAGCACTAGATGTATCTCAGAAATAATATAAATGGATTGTATCATAGATAATACAGATATTTCAAAACAGTTTCTACAGCTTCTTTTTGAGTTAAAAGTCAAGCACAGAACCACCACAGCAAAGCTGTGTGCATGAGTATGTACCAGTCCTTAGCACAAACTTGTGGTATACAGACAGATTGTGATGAGAGCAAAAAAGAACTGCTTACAGTCTAGCTTTTACATCTTTTTTACCTACTTTGTACACTCATGTACAGAAGCCCAAAAAGGATTGTAAATTTTTAAACAGTCATGGCAAGAGAAAACAGTGAAATTAAAGTCATGGCATCTTTCAAGTAAGGCAGTTTGGGGGTGTAAGCGGACTGAACATATTAGCATTTAGATACAACCAGACCTCCAGTCTTAAACACTAGTCTGTGCCTCTCTCCCTCTCATATGGGTTATTCTAACAAGATATTTCTTCCATACGTAACTAGCTTTGTTTATGGTCTCCCCTAATAACATGTTCAACATTGTCATAATTTATTCAAGATACTTTATATACATACAAGTATATGGACATCGTTGTACATATGTATGTGTACTTGGATATATTACAATATTCATAGTATTGCAGTGTTTGTGGTGCTTTGTGTGGGTTTTGTTGGGTTTTTTTTTCCCCCTAAAGGAATTGACTATGTTATTGGTTTTAGAATTAAACTCTTAATGACCAGGGCTGTTAACAAAGACAACTACCTCTTCCTGGCACTCACCCAAAATAGTGCATTAGCTGTCCCTAGCTTGGTCACTTTGCTTTTGAATCAAAGTTGCACTTCCATTCACACTACAGGCAGAATGCACTTGTGTTTACCCACTGCGTCTTCTGTAGACAAAGGTTGCAGTTTCCTCCAAAAACAGTGGGCCCCATCCTCCTTCAAAACCAGCAAAGCTGAAAATTGTGCACAACATATCCTTTTAATATGTCAAAGCTGTCTGCAATTCTAGGTCCTTTCTGCAGATTACTTTCTTTGAGATTCCTGGGGCCCTGCTGCTTCTTTTGAGTACAGGAAGTCAGCAGGGATATTAAAGGTAACTGTAAAATGTGATCTGTGGAAAAGCTACTCCTAAGTTTATTTAAAAGATACTTGTTTCACTTTTTGCCCAACACCTTTAAGTTGTGTGCTGTAAAAGGAATCAAAATGAAAAAGCAAAATGCCTAGACTGAATTCTGAATTTGAATTAAGTCTTTGGCAGTACCTGTCAAAAAGCCAAGGAGCTTTTATGTGACAGAGCGTAAGAACACAAGTTTACTATCCTCAGCTGTAAGGAACCATCTGTTTCCATCCATTGTGGGAATGTTCCACATTCACTTAACTGCAAATTCAGCTAACTTGGATTAATTCAGGCGTTGCAACAATTCAAGCTAGCTGTCTCATTTCTTCAGTTTCTCCTTATGCATAAACAATGGAACTGGTGAACAAAGTCTGACAGAGGTGAGAATGCCAGTGAGCTGAGGTAGATGCTCCAGTGTTCATCATTATGCCATATGTGTTTGACTAATTTATCTCACACTGATTCAGGTAAATTAAATTTCAGTGACATATGTAGATCACTGGTAGGTACAGAAGAAATTCTGGTTGCTTGCTTTATGTCCTCTTTTGCAAAAGATATGTATACTTTTTTTGGTTTGGTTTTTTTTTTTTACTCCAAAATTGTTAAAATTCTTGTAACAGATTTTTAGGCAGAATTCATCAGAATCTGTGAAGTATCACCTATTTAGAAAGTGAGCTGTCATAAAGTCTTTAGTTTCTTTCTGTGCCCTTGATCTTAGTAGTTTAAAAACCATTTCTACCTTAGTCATGATCTTGTTTCAACCTGCTGCAGCTCCAGTGCAATTGTTCAACAAATGCCTACGTTAAATATTTCTACAGGTCTTTCTGTAAAATTTGGCAGCAACAGAACGTAGCTTTGTCAACAGTATTTTTTAACTAGGAAGGAAGAAGATAGACTGATGCAATGCCAGCCAGAAAGGATTCTGCTTTGTTAAGTATAGTTTACCAAACACCCATTAGCCAAAGCAAGGAAAAAGGCTGGTCAGATCTGAGCTACCACTAGAATAATCAGGAGGCACAGTAACATAATGAGGGTGAAAGTTAGCTCAGTAGATATTAAGAATAAATAATCTAATCAGCAGGTTTTAAGCAATTTCTTGTAAATCTATGAAAAAAAAATTATGCTAGTATGGTTATCATCTAGTAAAAGAAATTACAGTATTGGTGATTTACATTTCTCTTACAACATCATATTTTAATATGTTAATTTTATACATACTAAGTGATCCCCTTCAGACTTGACAGGAAAATACATGTCACCAAGCTGTGCCACTGTTTAATAACATTATCTCTGTAATAAACCCATTAGATCTCAAAGCCATTCTCCACGTCCCTAAAATGAGCATGATCCTTTTCTATGGAATACCTGTGGGGAGTCTGACATTCGTGCTAATATCTAGTAAAATGCTTATGATTTGGAAGAATCATTTGCTCAAAGGGACAGATTTGTATTTTTTTTTCAGATTTTAATACCTGCTAAGGAGGTATGGTCTTGACTATCAAACATGCTATACATCAGAGAGCAAGTATTTATTTAATTAGCTCCCGAATAAAACAAATGCTAGACCACTTCTTCAAATACAGAAGCACCACAGAATTCAGAGAAACATTCAGCCTCATAAGGATGAATGATATATAAAAGAAAGGTCCTGATTACTTTAAACTGTAGTTGAATGAACACGAAATGGAACAGTGAAGAAATGTAGAGCTTTGAGAAGCGCAAAAATCTTCTAAAACTACAGGAAATTTTTATTGAATGTTTCCAAACACTCCATACTGCTGTCATAAAAGTAGCATCTGACATTAGAAATGTATCCTACTATGACAGAGGTGAAACTGTTCAGAAAAATCTGTACTATGGACCCACACAGAAGATAATACTCAGGTCAATATGCAGCACTAGCAATCATCTGTGGGTGTCAGAAAATGTTAGAGAAAATGGATGAGCACAGCATGCTTTTAATGTGTTCTGGGCACTAGTCACAATAGGACACAATACAGTGTCTTCCCCACCAACATGAGACAACACTGGGTCTTCATAGTGTATCTAGATTCCCCTCCCCCCCCCCCCCACTGTATTTCACTCTGTGCCTGATGTATGCTTCTCTTAACCAAGACACACTCTTAAAAAGTACAGTGTAAAAAACAGAAAAAAAAATCTATTAATTTCTAAATTAGGTTTGGTTAATGAGCACTCCAGACCTGCTCATCCCTTTAAAACTAATTAAGTTGTAATACTGGCACTGTATACTCAAAAGCACAAGATTAAACTAGAAGTGGAACATCATAGGTTTTGCTTAAAGGTGTATCAAAAGTTTGAAAATGTTGCTTTTTCCAAGGCAAAAGTGATCCTCACCTCACTATTATTTTTTAAAAGGAAAAAAAAATCAAGAAAGAACCCAAACATACTGTTTCATTAACATGAACTGAAACATGACAATATTACTGGAGACAAACCTGAAATGCCTTGGAAGTAAAGTCTGCTTTTACAATACTACTACACATAAGATTAAAAATAAATAAAATAAATAAAATAAAATAAAATAAATAAGATCTTTGTTTTTACCTTCCCAGAATTCAAACTAGGATTCTGTTTGTAGCAATTCCATGGACCTGGAGATGGGGTAGGTCCAATAAAATGTTTATGTGTAATCTAACAATCAAATCTTTACTATTGGCAAACTCATGTCCATTTAATGAAGGTTTATCTGAATAAGAATAAAAAGGAACTTCAAGACAGGCTTGTAATTATAAGTGGTCACATGTCGTTCTTGAACTGCTTTAGTAAAGTTGGTGATATGCTGATCCCTCTTGATTTTTACCCTATGACAAAGTTATAAACATCACATTTCAGGGCTAAATCTTTTCAAATTTAATGAATAAAAATGAGTCAACATCTCATCAAATATGATTTGTTGTTTCTTTTCCTCAATTTTAATCTGTTTGCTAGTTGAAGTTGCAAGTAATCCAAATTCAGCCTTAAAAAACAAACAAACCAACCTAAAAACCAATCCCAAAAAACCTTCCTTCAGATCTCCCCATAGGTGTAATTGCCATCCTGCTAAAATATGGTTCATGCACAGAATTTGTGCCCATCAGACTGTAGTGTCTTATATAAATATAAGATATTTAGTATCTTTCAGATAAAATGAAGCTAATCTCAAGTCTTTCAACAAAAAACAGCCTTTCAAACTTCTTTATCTATATAAATAGCTACCAGATAGCAGCCAACTTCTATATCCAGGTTAAAATGATACAAGTAAATACAAAGCTAGAACCACTTTTAGCAGACAAAAATGCTGAATTTGACTGTAACAACTAGCCAAGGAGCGTGCTGCAAGCCATACTCGCTGCAGTTTTTAAGCCCTTTTGGCTTAAAAATTCCAAGAGTTTTTTTGGTTCCAGCAGAACGGCCTGTAGTATTCTGTTCTGAGAGGCACAAGGCATGATTAACCACATAATACAGTGAAAGTATATGTTAGAAATTGAACAGAAATCTTATGCCTATAGCAAAGGACATCTCATGAGAAGGTAAAAACAGTAATCAGTTAAGAACTACAAACTGCAGAGCAAAATCAGGCAGTCTATGTATCAGTCTTTTGGTATTACCTGATCCCTCCTCTGACTCAAAGTCATTATTCACACCATGTGGTACAGACTTCAGCTTATTCTATATCACTCACTCATGCCATACTGCTCTTCTTATAGTCTTAGCAAAGAATTCTACATAGCAGACTTTCAGGGCATTGTGGGTTGACCCCAGGCCAGCAACAGATACTAATCACAACCATCAATGCAGTTACCAGAGATAAGAGTGGAGCATGAAGGTAACAAGGTCATTAGTAACATTCCCATTTCTTCTGCTATTGAGAGAATAATACATACTAAGCTAGTTAGGGTGTAGAAATACGGTGCAATATTTGCACCAGATAAATATGGCCCTTGCCAATAACCAATCCTGACCTGGAAAATGAGAGAACTGGACAAGAAAATCTGTGAGAAAACTGAGATAGATTAAAGTATGTTTGCACTTGAAAAAGGTTGGTTAGGACTCTTCTGAAGTAATTTTGTTATTAAACTTTAACAGAATACAAATTAATAAAAATTGAGAAATTACAAAAGCTTAAACATCTTATTGTTGTGCTGCACTTCGTTTTCCATTGAAATGAGAGGACTGCTGCTCTACATTAGTAAATGCATAATCAGCTACATGAAGTGATGGTGACTGTGAACTACCTCATGGGCCTATGAGGAAATCAGCAACTGTGCCTCCACTCCATTGCTCCAGTCACAGCAACTAGCTCTGGGTGTTAGCAGACTACAAAAATACCACAGGCAACTTTTTGTTTTGGTATGCTAACAGTACTGATCCTCTCTTGACAAGAGACCTTCTCCTCTATTGTTGAAGAACTTAGTTTTCTTCTGCCAACCCTGTAACACCAGGAACCGGCCACCAAGCCAACACTTGAGACTAAAACTTGCCACAATTCTCTCACAACATATGGACAGCTCTTTAATGATTACAGTGGTTTAAATTACCTTGTGAAGGCAAAATGCACTTGCAGGAAAAAGCTTCTAAAAAATATCACTCATTCACTCTTCTCGTAACTGTATAGTTTTGAGAAGACTAGACAATAGCTTAAAGTCAGAGTTGACAAGGACACCTTGAATAACTTCTGGAAGTTGTGTTTTTGCATAGATCCAGTCAAATCATGTTAGTCAGAAAACCTTCCAGACCATGGAATGGAATCTTCAATACCAGACTACATAAAAACAATACAATGCCACTGTTTTATCATAACATTTTCTTTTATACACAGATTGTTTGGTTCTGTGCAACAAAGATATGTATTAGCAGTCTAACTTAGAGAACAAACTCAGGTTTGTGCTGTAGGTAGAACCACCCTTCTCCAGGCACCCATCCAAACATGTCCCAAGATGGGCACTAGACATTCATTTCCCTAGTTTCCTGAAGAGGTGACAAACCAGTGCAGATTCTCTTTTTGCTTAGCATCATGGGTTGAGTTGACCTGCTGATGCTATTCAATACCATTCTGCCTTTGTGTCAGCTTCAAAATAAAGTGCTGGCTGGAAGTGCTTCTTTGTCTACAGAGAGGCAGGTTTCATGTCCAAAGCAGCAATGCAGTCAAATAACTTGCCTTCTGGAAGACGCTTAGTCATGAATGAAGCTGGTATCTAACAACAGGGAACATAATTACAAATTAAGCTAGTAAGGTGTTCAGAAAATCTGCACCTCCCTGTGGTTGCACAGCAATTTAGCATAGCATTACAGGCACTAACTGCTTTAACCTCACCAGGGCCACACGGTGTTGTAAGGTGTTCATTCTACAGCACAGCAAATGAAACATTCAGGTAACTTCTAGCAGCTTAACTATTTTCTATTAATTAATATGCCATACCACTTCATTGACAGAGTATATTAAGAAATGCCAGGCTGGTGGAAGGGAGAAGGATTAGATTGCTGAGAGTGGAGTTGCATAACTCTGACAGTACTGCTGCTCTTCATGTTTATAGAAGCACTGGGAAACACTGCATATTGCAACAAAATAAACCAACTAACTTTAACACCTGTCACAGACTCTCTTGTGTCCTTTCCTTATCTCCTCTTAGAAACAAGGGAAACATCACTGGATCAACTTTGAGAGGAGATCCCTCAGACACCTTTTATTCCACATGCCGTCCACAGTTAGGCACTCAGGGGGACTCAGTGCTGGAACGTAACACAGGATGTTCAGAAAGGACCACGTGAATATGCTTCTAGATTTGAAAAAAAAACACTTGAGCTGTGCTGTTTATACCTTTCAAAATTGTTATACAAGATGGGCTGCAGGCTCTCTGGCTGTATTTTTAGTTATTCAAGTTTCATCCAGTTGGTTTTCATGAACGTTTCCAACAGTCAAGCATCTCTTGAAACATGCCTGGAAAGGTTATAAGAACGCCCTGAGAAAACTGTCTCAGGGTATACAGGGCTACTAGTCACTTTGGGCACAACCCAGCTCTCACTAGAGGCAATGACACACATGGAAAGACATCTATTGAAATCTGAGCTATAAACTACTAATGACAAAGAGCAAGAATGTTAAAAGCTATAAAAATGAAGGAAAATTATTTCTGTAAGTGTAGTTAAAATTTTTCTGCAAACCACATCCCTCAATACTGGTCATGTTACAAAACAGTCTAGACATGCTGCAGACACAATCCCTAGCAATGACTTAATTCAACAGAAGCTACTGTTTAGCTGTGAATTTAACACCTATTGATTTAAGTATTCTAGTCAGACACCTACCTACTACAGCAAAACAAATAGCACTATCTTATGGATTATAAATATAGCTGTTTCAATAGACACTTAAAAATATTGCCTATGTTTTACTCCCAGCAGAGCTACAGCTCAAAACCAGTGCATATTTGGCTTTTTAAACTCAGAAAGAAACTTATCCTTGGGGCAATGCTTTCTGCCTCACAATCAGCATTACTATAGTGAGAACCTGTACAGAAGGTTTTGTACACAAATCTGGTTTGTAGCATTCAGCCGACAAAGAGCCCCTCACAGTCACATCCTTAACAGCATATGTACAGGAATGTTTTATCTTCTACATTAAAGAATGTCATTATTTTAATTATGAATCTCCTCCTTGGCTTTTATTGCAGCCACATATTTTGGAACAAATATTTCAACCTCTTCCTCAAACCCTGTATCAGCCAGTCCTATCAAGTTCTCTCTCTAATCCTTGTCCAGCCCTTGAACAACTTATCCTATCTGACACAAAAAAGTTAAAACTTTTCTCAGGTGGTTGAAAAGATCAGGTTACAGGTCTTTTCACGTTATGGATTTAAAATTCTTAGTATTATGATTCCCTTTTGGCATTAACTGAAGTTCTCTAATGACATGTGAAAATCTTACAGACTTTGGGTTTTTTTTATGGGTTAGATTGTTTTATGTTTTTTATATTTCTGTGTTTGGCTTTTTATTTTAGTTTATTTTTATTTGTTTCCTGGGGTTTTGTTTGTTTGTTTAATTTGTTTGTTTGTTTGGACTCTGTATCCCATAGTAATATTCAGTAAACTAACTGGCACTGGTAATCTTGCTCTTGAAAATTGGTGTGTTGATGGACATCCTCACATTTAAGTCCAGATTTAAATATCTCCTGTCTCCTTCTTCAGCTACTTGTAACAGATGCAATTGACAGTTTCTTCAGCATTGTAAATAACTTTCGGATAAGCCAGCAAAAAAGCCTTTTTTTTTGGGCAGTTATTTTAGAGCAGTATTTTGTCAAACTGCTACTGAGTCATCACATCTCAAAGTCATCACTTTCCTAATTATCTTCTGTACAGAAGGCTTGCATTCACAAAAAACAGGCTAAAGTTTCAAGCAGTGACTGTTACATGTGTTTCAGTATTAATTTAAAAATATCTCTGCAAAAGATTACAGACGGTGTAGTGGACAGATCCTGGATCTGAGGTAGCCTTAACATTGCTATACAAATGGTTACACATTTCTCAAATTAAGAAATTAAATTACACACTGATGTCATCTTAGGCTCCAATTGCCCTGCCAGCTTCCATTCCACACCTGTAAGTGCGTGGTTGAAGCCAAAATCCCACACAGACAACAACCAACATGAAGGCAAAAAGTAACCCACCCCACCATAGATAAATGTTTACAACCAGCAGCTTTACTTATGAGAATGAGGGCTGGTAAATGAAGACTACAAGTCTGCCTTTGAAACAAAAAAGTGTTTTGGCTTTGAAGCTGCTTTTCAAACTCTGCCTCTTGTAACCTTTAACAAATGAACATGCATTCTTTACTATTAGAAGGGGAAAAAAGGTATCAAAGAGTAGAAACACACTTTTTACCCATTACCTCTGCTCAATGCATCACAGAATCACAGAATGGTAGGGGTTGGAAGGGACCCCTGTAGAGCAGGATCACATAGAGTAAATCACACAGGAACATGGTCAAGTGGGTTTTAAATGCTTCCAGAGATGGAGAGTCTAAAGCCTTTCTGGGCAGTGTGTTCCAGTTCATGTGTTGGTATTGGTGTTAGCATGCATTTGGTATCATGCACCAGATTTTTCCTGCTCACACACAAAAGGCACTTTTACATTACTGTTATCCATAAGTACTCACAAAAACTGAAGTAACCACACAAAATGATAACGATCAAAGGGCTAGAGAAGTTGTCTTATAAGGAAAGACTGAAGGGGTTTGGTATTTTCTTCCTGGAGAAGTGCCAAGGGAGATCTCATGATAGTATTCTGATACTTAAAGGTCAGCTACAAAGAGGACAGAGGCTCTTTCCTTCATGGAAGGCCACGTGGAGAAGACATAGGGCAACAGGTGCAAGTTGCACCAGAATAGGTTTTATCTTGATATAGGAATTTTTTTAATTTGCTTGGTTTTTTTGCTCTTGGGACAACCTCCTGAGAGACATGGTGGCTTCCTTATTGACGATGGAGGTTTTCAAGACACTACTGGACAAGATGCTCAATTATCTCACCTAGGATCCCTTTGTCATGAACGGTTGAACCAGATGATCTTGAGGTTCCTTCCAGCCTGGGCTACTCTATGAAAATCATGCTCTTCTGCTGATTTAATCAGAAAATTTGTAATATACTTGCTAAAAGCTACTGCCAGTCAGAGAGGTCTGTGCAGAAGGGATTTAGTCTTCATGTCAGTTGTCAGAGTTTGAAAAGCAACTTCAAAGCCAAAACACACCCTCTACCCTTGAAACAAATTAATCAGGAAAAACCATCAGGAAACCATAATAAATATTCTTTGAAACCATGGCTGGCAAAAGAACCACTGTACAGAGGCAGCATAACTGGAAGTCTCAAGTGAAGCATCTCTGACACTGCTGTAATGATCTACAATTGAGACACAAGTAGTTGTGATGCTGGTGAAGTATCAGCAATGTTTCACTGACTCTTGCTCAAGTAGCAACTAGCAATGCAAGGATGTAGTTCACCTGCCATTTCTGGGGACTTACCTTTTAGTGGCTGCCATAGCTGATAAAGAAAGGCCATCAGCACTGACTGAGCACAACATGTAAATTTCCAAATTCAAATCCTTTCTTCAGGCACTGAGTGAGATTTGCCAATCAAAAAGATAAGTTTAAATATGCATTAATTTAAACAACCTTGCTCACATCCTCCTTCCAAAGAGTCTGAAATGATAGAAAACTTGGCAAAGTTCTGGTACTGCCCTTTTATCCTCCTTTTTTTTTTTTTTTTTTTCCCTTTTTCCCTTCCTAGATTTGATCATTTTCTTATGGATCAATCTAAAAATCCCTTTTAACCCAAGTGCCCTGATATCACTGCCCAGTCTGCACTATACGCAAAAATTACAAACTCCTTTACCACATCATGAAAATCAGTGGGTATGAAGGAGAGAACTTTTTTGTGAGATCCAAGATTACTGGCTTTTTTGATGGATTTGAGATGGTCTCAGGGAAATAAGTACATTTTTTATTTCTGGATGCCTTGTTTCTAGTTCTTAGAAGAGCTTCACTTAAGGGATTCAATGAGTAACTGCTCACTATGAAACCAAGTTTAATCAAGCCCTCCTACACAGGCTTTGGGCCTAGTCACTGGTAATTTTATATTTAAGATTTTATCTTCAAATTCTAAGCAAAAATTCCAATTAAACTAATAGAAAAATAGCATGTGATACACAGCTTTGCACTGTTGTCTAGATAATGAACTCGATCTTGGCTTCAATTAAGTCAATTGAAGTTATCACACAAAACAGTGATGTAGTAGCCTGCACCTACAGCACATATTAAAGAAATGTTTCAAGTCATGGTTGGACATTTTAAAAAAGGTCCTTGAAAGAAGCTGACAAATACAATCTCCACACAAATGTGAATTTAAAAAATCTAAGCAAAACTGAAGTTGTTCAAACTCTTATAAGCTGGTAGAAGAGTTACAGCAGAAGCTCTGATGTCCAAGAGGGACCTTTATTTACACAATAACACTGTGTCAGAAGAGAAAAAGGGGGGGGGGGGGGGGGGGGGGGGAACGAGTGGAAAAAAAAAAGAGGGAAAAAAAAAGGAAAAAGAGAAGGGCTGGCAGCATAATGATCATGTTTGCTTTAATTTCAATCAGTAAAAATTACTTTCAGTTCTGCTTTACTATGTCAGGGCTCTTCGTTAGTTAGCCTTTTAAAAATAGTTCCACTAAACTAGAACTAGGAGAGCAAAAGGGTAGAAAATTCACAGTGAGAAAGCATAGGGAAACTCCTCTGTCTCTAACAGCTTTAGCCAAGATATGACATGCTCAGCTTCTTGGCAATAGGATTGTTACAATTTCTCCCTTTTCCCCTAAAAACCACTGCGCTCAGAACACCCAGTCTTGCAGAAATAATATTTGATCCTCAGAAGTGTTCACAGGAAGGGATCTCATCTAACAGTCCCAGCACTACCATTTACCCCTCATTTCCAAGACACAGTTCACTTTTTTTGGCCTGAAATACTTTTATGCAAAGCATTCTATTTTTATTATTGCATGTAATGCAGTCTACGCTCAAATGTTTAACTTTCTTTAGGTTTCAAAAATGCAGTAAGGAGTTGAGCTGGGACTTTTTGAATGAAAAGGTAAAATAACAAGAGAGTCTTTTTCTTCAGGTATAAAGGATAATTACAGGGCAGAAGGGCTCTACAGAGGGACCTTGACCAACTGGACAGATGGGTGGAGTCCAACGGGATGGCATTTAACAAGTCCAAGCACCGGGTGCTGCACTTTGGCCACGGTAACCCCATGCAGAGCTACAGGCTGGGGTCAGAGTGGCTGGAGAGCTGCCAAACAGAGATGGACCTGGGGATGCTCATTGACAGCTGCCTAAACATGAGCCAGCAGTGTGCCCAGGTGGCCAAGAAGGCCAACGGCATCCGGGCCTGCATTAGGAATAGTGTGGCCAGCAGGAGCAGGGAATTCATTGTGCCCCTGTACTCTGCATTGGTTAGGCCACACCTTGAGTCCTGTGTCCAGTTCTGGGCCCCTTAGTTTAGGAAGGATATCAAGACACTTGAACATGTCCAGAGAAGGGCAACAAGGCTGGTGAGAGGCCTTGAGCACAAGCTCCATGAGGAGAGGCCGAGTGAGCTAGGATTGTTTAGCCTGGAGAAGAGGAGACTCAGGGGAGACCTCATTGCTCTCTACAACTAACTGAAAGGTGGTTGTAGGCAGGAAGGGGTTGGTCTCTTCTCCCAGGCAACCAGAACAAGGGGACACAGTCTCAAGCTGCGCCAGGGGAGGTTTCGACTCGAGGTGAGGAGAAAGTTCTTCATGGAGAGAGTCATTACTCATTGGAATGTGCTGCCCAGGGAGGTGGTGGAGTCACCATCCCTGGAGGTGTTCAAGAGGGGACTGGATGTGGCACTTGGTGCCATCGTCTAGTCATGAGGTCTGTGGTGAGAGGTTGGACTTGATGATTTTGAGGTCTCTTCCAACCTTAGTGATACTGTGATAATTCCCCTTTGATTAATCTGAGAACTTGTAAAGAAGTGAGACTTCTGAAGAAGTGTCATTTTGGGCTGCAGAACAAACCTCACTGATAGAATAGGAATACAATAAAATAGGTTGGAAAGGACCTTTGAGATCAAGCCCAACCTATCATCCAGCACTATCTAATCAACTAAAGCATGTCACTAAGTGCCGCATCCATTCTCTTCCTAAACACCTCCAGTGATGGTGACTCTAACACCTCCCTGGGCAGACCATTCCAATGGCCAATCACTCTTTCTGTGAAGAACTTCTTCCTAACATCCAGCCTAAACCTCCCCCGGCACAGCTTGAGACTCTGTCCTCTTGTTCTGGTGCTGGTTGCCTGGGAAAAGAGGCCAGCCCCCAGCTGGCTACAGCCTCCCTTCAGGTAGTTGTAGAGAGCAATAAGGTCTCCTCTGAGCCTCCTCTTCTCCAGGCTAAGCAATCCCAACTCCCTCAGCCTCTCCTCATAGGGCTCGTGTTCCAAACCCTTCACCAACTTTGTTGCCCTTCTCTGGACTCATTCCAGCAAGTCAACATCCTTCCTAAACTGAGGGGCCCAGAACTGGACACAGGACTCAAGGTGTGGCCTAACCAGTGCTGCGTACAGGCACAGAATAACCTCCTTGCTCCTGCTGGCCACTCTATTCCTGATACAGGCCAGGATGCCACTGGCCTTCTTGGCCACTTGGGCATACTGCTGGCTCATGTTCTGCCTACTATCAACCAGTGCCCCTAGGTCCCTTGCTACCTGGCTGCTCTCCAGCCACTCTGACCCCAGCCTGTAGCTCTGCATGGGGTTGCTGTGGCCAATGTGTAGAACCCGGCACTTAGATGTGTTAAATCTCATGCCATTGGACTCTGCTCATCTGTCCAGCCTGGCAAGGTCCCTCTGCAGAACTCTCCTATCCTCTAACAGATTGACTCCTGCCCCCAGCTTGGTGTCATCTGCAAATATACTGATGATGGACTCAATCCCCTCATCCAGATCATCAATGAATTAAAGAGCATGGGGCCCAGCACTGATCCCTGGGGCACACCACTAGTGCCTGGCCGCCAGCTGGATGTGGCACCATTCACCACCACTCTCTGGGTTCAGCCCTCCAGCCAGTTCCTAACCCAGCACAGAGTGTTGCCGTCCAAGCCACGAGCTGACAGCTTGGCCAGCAGTTTGCTATGGGAAACAGTGTCAAAGTCCTTGCTGAAGTCCCGGTAAACTACATCCACACCCTTCCTCACATCCACCAGGAAGGTCACCTGATCATAGGAGGAGATCAGGTTGGTCGGGCAGGACCGGCACTTCCAGTATCCATGCTGGCTGGGCCTGATCCCTTGGCCATCCAGGAAGTGCTGTGTGATTGCACTCAAGATGACCTCTTCCATAATCTTGCCTGACACTGAGGTCAGGCTGACAGGCTTAGAATTCCCTGGTTCCTCCTTCCAGCCCTTCTTGGGGATGGGCATCACATTGGCCAGCTTCCAGTCTTCTGGGACCTCTCCAATGAGTCAGGACTGTTAAAAAATGATGGAGAGTGGCTTGGCCACTCCATCCCTAGGATGGATCCATCCAGTCCCATGGACTTATGGGGAACCAAAGTGGCTGAGCAGGTCTCTAACTGCTTCCTCCTGGATTACAGGGGAACTATACTGCTCCCTGACTCCATCTGCCACCTCAGGAGGCCAGTTGTCCAGAAGAAAACTATCCTGCTATTAAAAACTGAGGCAAAGAAGGTGTTAAATACCTCTGCCTTTTCCTCATCTTTAGTTACAATACTCCCCTCCATGTCCACTACGGAGTGGAGGTTGTCTTTGCCCCTTCTTTTGCCATCAGTACATTTATAAAAGTATTTTTTGTTGTTCTTCACTTCAGTGGCCAGTCTAAGCTCTAAATGGGCTTTTGCCTCTCTAATTTTTTACCTACATGACTTAGCAACATCCTTAAACATTTCATGGGTAACCTCTCCTTTCTTCCAAAGATGATACACCCTCTTTTTTCCCCCCTTAATTCATTCAGAAGCTCATTACCCATCCAGGCTGGCCGTCTGCCCCAGCAGCTCATCTTCTGGCACATTGGCACAGCTGTTCCTGCACCTTGAAGAATTCTTTCTTGAAGTAGGTCCAGCCCTCCTGGACCCCTTTGTTTTTAAGGGCTATTTCCTAAGGTACCTTCTGAATTAGTTCAGGTTCCTTAATGAAGTCTGAATCTCTGGAAGTCCAGATTGGAGGACTTCTTCCTGCCCCTCTTAGCTTGACTGCCAATTATCTCATGGTCACTGGACCCCAGACAGCCTCCAACTACCACATCTCCCACCAGCCCTTCTCTATTTGTAAAAAGAGGGTCAAGCAAAGCCTTACCCCTGGTAGGTTCATTCAGTAGCTGTGACAAGAAGCTATTATCCATGCACTATAAGAACCTTCTAGACTGCCTCCTCTCTGCTCTTTTAAGTTCCCATCAGATATGGATGACTTTACCCTGCCTGATAAGGACAAGGTTTGGTGATCTTGAGAGAGCCTCCAGCTGTCTATAAAATAATTCATCAACCTTTTCATCCTGACTGGGTGGCCTATTAGAGACTCCAACCAGGATGTCAGCCTTGTTGGCCTTCCCACTAATCTTCACCCACAGGCACTCAACGTGATCATCCTTAATCTCTAGTTCCATGGCATCTAGAGCTCCCTTGATGTACAGGGCCACGCCTCCATCCCTTCTCCCTTGCCTGTTTCTCCTGAAGAGCCTGTAGCCATCAACTACATTGCTCCAGTCATGTGAGTCATCCCATCATGTTTCTGTGATGGCAACTACATCATAACTTTCCTGTGTAACAAGGTTTCCAGCTCCTCTTGTTTGTTACCCATACTGCCTGCACTAGTGTACATGCACTTCAGCTGGGCTGCTGGTTTCACCCGACTCCAGCTTATCACCCTCAGACTCTTTTCTGGGAGGGACTGGTTTCAGCCCCTTCCCCCTTATTGTCATGTGTAGCTGTTGATGTTTTATGTATTAAATGGTGACCTCAGGAGCATGACATACTAAAAAATAGGGCTGAAGCCATAATTAGTTACTATTAATCTTTTAATGGAAGATTCCATGTAACATACCACTGGAAGAAAATGGTACGTGGTCACAAACATCATGACACATTTCATTCTGAATCAAGGGCACATGGGTGGGTATTCAGAACATCCCAGGCTGAGCCAAGCACAGTGTTTTGACCTATGCTAGCAATAACATCTAGTTTATCCTGTTACTTACTGGCTTTATGCCGTAAGGGTTTTCAGGATCCAACAGCCTCCATCATGGCCTTGGTGGGGAAAACGGAAAACAAAGAAGGGAAAGGAGATCCGGCCAAACAGGTCCATATTTTTGGGAAGCTCCTCTGTGGTGCTTTTCATGTGATTTTGATGACTCCCAGAAAAATCAAGTTTGAGGGGAAAACAACCATCACTGGCAATAGCAAAAGGATCAGAAGAAGAAAGTGTCAACGGTTTTAGCCAGGAGATGTACAACTGTCATACACCCACACCACCATCCTGTCAGGTGCTTTAACTCAAAAGCCAAACCCAGCATTTCCAAGTCAAATATTACCAGAATAATATACTTAGTGCTTAGCATTCCTTTGCAGCAGATGACACAGAAGTAATCACTTCTATCATTTCATTCATACTATTCTACCCCAAAGCAACTCAGTGAGAGTTCTCAAAGCTTCCTCCATCTCTAAAACTTCTACCATTTCTCTCTTCCTGAGAAGTATCCAGTCCAACAGACACTGCTACTTTGTTCAGAAGCAAGATAAGTAGTAGCATATTATATAAAAGACAGGTGGAAGAAAAATTTCTTTTGAATGATAGGAGATGGCCCTCCAGTTTTGAATAAGCAAAAACATCCACCTACTTCCACTCCTGTATATTTTAATTTACTCTCATTATTGCAAGGATCACATACTGCCTGAGCTAAGGTTCTGTGTCTACTCTCAAGTGTTGCAAACAGTTCGGCACATGCTTCCCTTGTTCTTCACTGTCAAAGGCAAACCACAGACTACCAGGGGAACACGAAGGCATTTTGTAGTACCTATGAGCTGTAAAGAAAACATAGTTAACAGCAAAATACATCCTTAGCAAAGTAAAAAGCTTTGAGACCACCATGATTTGAACAACCAAATATATATTAAGACCCTATCTCTAAGATAACTTTGATTGTCACATTTAGTCAGATTTAGAAATTTGTCAGCACATGCACAGGCATTGGGAAAGGACAGAAGTTCAGCTACGTAATTGCACAATTTGTACAAAGACAAGTTTTTTTAAAAATAAATAAATAATGAAACTAAACAGAAAATAGCCACATGTCCAAAAAGAGCTTAATACAAATGAGAAAAAAAAATACAATGAAACAGTACTGCTTATCATCTAAGATCAAGATGTCACCATAGTAACCAGTACCAAGTTTTTCACCTTACTAGAAGGGAATGAATAACTTTTCTAAATGCTTACAAAAAGCTTGTCTCAAGCTCAAGCAAGCAAAACAATCAGATTTGCCTATCCAAAGTTCAGTTAGTGTGTTGCAGAAGCTGTCATCACAGTGTAACTAGAAAGATAGCTTGATGGATGACACCTGGTTTTCTAAACGTCTAATCTTTTCCAATTTTCACACCTGTTTACTACTGCAGCAGCTGCAAACTGCTTTCCTACATGTTTAAGGCTTCTTAGGCCTTGCAGGAAAGGGAAAGAACAGCATGTTACAAAGACATGTGAAATAAGAAGCCATATAAAAGTTTTAGCTTTGTTTTAGCAATGAAAAGCAGAAAAAAAAAAAAAAGGACCATAGGAATAAACAGTGTGATTTTTACTTGATACTGTTCTTAAATTGATCATATCTGTGTGATGTCACAAAGAAAACTGCAGAGGGGAAGTGACATATTAATAACTTGAAACCTTACCGGAAAAATTTTAATCGCTAAAAAGAGTAGAAGAAAACACCAGGAAGGGATTTCGCTTTCCTGCTCTGCATTACAGAAGACAGCTGAGAGTGTGAAAATAACATAGAATACCAATGTTTCACCCTCTACAAGTAGCTGATTTTACACAGTGGTTTAATGGGCATACACAGACTAAAAGTCAAACAGGCTGAGCAGTGTAAAAGTAGTCCTCTTACCTAGCATGTGCAATTAGTTCAGATATGAAAGGTAGTCATAAAATTGACAAATAACGTAAGACAAGGATAGTAGGCCTAAAACATGTTCATATTGAGGGCAAGGAAGAAAAAGAAGGAAACTGGATAGTAGAATGAAGAAGAGGAAAACTGAAGACTATGACATGAAACTTGCTCCTGTAAAGTAGACGAAGAAATGAGCTTGAAAACAAGGTACTAAGCGCAAATCACTCTTTCCACCTCCCCATTAATATGCCTAACAGTCATGGCATATATAGATATTGATGCCAAGAACTCTTGTTTTGTTTCCTCTGTAGTCAAACATCTTTAACAGTTGTTTATTATATACTACCTGCAAATCACCCTTATGCAAGCTTAATATTAAATACAATGTCAACTTGGAACCTCAGAATTAAAACTGAAATTCTCAGTGATCATAACAGACAGTTTGGTAAGTGAAGATCTCTTGAACCATCTGAAGCTACAGAAAACAAGTGTGCTTTATAAATTACTTCTTCAGTTTCTTTTGACTATTAACATTCACAATATCCATTCTTTATTTCCCTTTTCCACTACCATGCTTATTCTTAAAAAACTTAAAACATGTTCACCTTTGTTTATATAGTTGTAAAGTTGTGCAGAGATTGATGGCATGGCATTATATTTGTTCACAAAGGATGAGATTGCTTTGTTTGCTGTAAATGGTTGAGTTCCAACATAGTTGCATAAAGTCACCCCAACATGCTTCCAGCAAAATCCTTATATTCCAGTAAGATCAAATTCCATATACTTTTCAAATAAGCTTAGTGACAAGACCAGCAGAAAGAACTGCTACCAAGAAAGGGTCTTTTGGGACCTTACATAACAATTACACCCTAGTACAAATGGAAGCCAAGTATGCTTGCACATCTGATACTGCGCATCAGTTGTAGCATATCTGCTCAGTGTTCACTAGCTGCTTGTTCACTTGCTTCTGAAGACTGCCTTTTTATGTTTGCCTTAAAAATAAAAAAGCAAAGCCAGTTTTACAGCATAATCAGAAAAACAAATTTATTGAAATGATGATATACAAAGCAGGGCAAGCACCTGCAAGAAAGCAGCAAACAAATTAGAATTCTTAACTAAATACAGCATATTTCCATTGTGGACCACTGCCAATAAAAAACCCTCTCAGCCAAATTATAAATAGCTGTTTGTTCGAGACTTAGAGTGCATCTTCTGCACAGTCTCTGAAGATCAGTGTCCAGAAATGCAGTTATTAAATACGGGGCCAAATTTTCAGCCCAAAAACATACACTGTCTCTTTGCTGGATACATCATCAGGAAACACGTACAATGCAGAAAAATACACTTACAACAGAGAGAGATGAGTGCACCTTTTTGTTTATTGATACACCATCTTTCAGTACTTTTAACGAGCTGACAACGAAACTTCGGCCAACAGCGAGTCACTAGCGAAGTGCTACTCTGTGAGAAAACGAGCCGGCCAGTTACACGTCTGCCACGCCATTCAGCTGAGGAGCCTTCTCCTCCTCCTCACCTGGGCAACAGCTGAGGAGGCACCACGGCAGCTGCTTCCAGGAGCGGCCGGCACGGCCTGCCAGCAGTGCGGCCTGCCCAGCGCCGCCTGCCCACGGCGGCAGGCTCAAAGCTGTCGCCGGCAGACCCTATGGGGAGCGCTGCCCACTGAGGGCCGGTGCTGTCAAGAGAGGCGGCGCTGCAACAGAAGCTACAAATGTCCTACGAGTTCAACAGGGTCCCCTCAGCCGGCGTCCGGCTACTCACCATCTCCTGCTTCAGGAGGTGAAGTTTCGTCTCCAGCCTGGCCGGGTCGGCGGTGCGAAAGCGCCGGGGGCCGGGGGCCGCAGCAGGACCGCGAACAGACGCAGCAACAGCAGGGTGCTCCGAGATCTCCTCCCCGCGCAACGGTCGCGCCAGGCTCTCGGGCACCTTGCGCCCCAGCTTTTGCTCCACGTCACGGAAGTCTGGCGGGGCGCCGGAGTCCATGGCTTTCCCTGGAGGGGCCTGCGTGCGGCGGCGGCGCTGGCACTACCCACGGCCGCCCGGCCGCTGCTCGGGCGCGAAGGCGCGATAATCTGCAACAGCACCGAGGTTGGCGGCCGAGCCGCGCAGGTAACCCGCTGCAGACATGGGGATTTCCACGGCGAACCAGCCCCGCTTCCTTCCTCGGCCCTCCTTTGCCACCGGGGTGGAAAGACAAAAGTAGGCAGGCAGGAGCAACGGAAAAAACAACCCCCTAAGCCAAGACAGGGCGTGCCGGGGCCCTGCTTTGGCAGCGGGACCGCAACGAGCCCCGACAACAGCTGCCTGTCTGGGACACCAGCATTCGAGTCTCGGCGTGGCTCGGCTGCAACTTTAAAGCCCGCTGGCAGGTGGAAGAGGCGCGGCGTGGCCCTCCTACCGTAATGCCTGGAGAAGAGCCGCGGCACGGCGAGGGCAGCGGGGCGCCCTCTTATAGCGAAGAGCACGCCCTCCAGCCGAGAGCGCCCGGTATGGCTCGGGGGAAAGGGAGGGGGGAGAGAGGTGAGAAAAAAAAATACAGGCAAGAAAAAGTGAGAAGAGAAAATAAATGAAAATAAATTGTTCTGAAGACCTCTATAACCCCAGCTTACTTTCTAAGAGGAATGGAAGTATATGACGTTTGTTAATGTTATTTCAAATCATCAGTTTTTTTATTGTGGGTAGGCTGTTCCCCACCTCCCAACCCCCATTATTTTTTCTTATCATTGTATCCCTTTCCCCCTCTTTAAATTGCTGAGTGAGCCAGTTGCTGTAACTCTTGACAATGAGGCCCGTGCTGGCTGTGTAGATAGCAGTTCTGAAAGCATCCTGTTGTCTTATGGCCCAGGGTGTTAACTGCAAACACCTGTGAAACTTGGGGTATAAAGAGTCCCATCACAGAAGCTGCAGACAGTACATGTCAGAGAGGTTGAGAGAGTGAAGACAGCTGCTCTGTTCTGAATGCCAGGCCCTCTACAGCAACTTAAATCACAAAAAGTAGTGTGGTGAGCTTGGGAAAACAAAACACCGACACAGCAAACAGGATGTTCTCTGCAAAATTTTTTCATCAGTACTTTGAAATCTAAGCATTATTGTTCAGAGAACTTTGCCAAGTTTTAGTTCAGTGAAGCAGAAATGCCACAAATGTGTGATAATCTTAAGAGTTTTACTGATTTTAGACCAGGACCTTTATTGTGTCAATATAATCGAGCTCCCTGCAATTTTATGCTGGACACACACAAAAGGACATTTATATCTCTCACATTTGCCAGGACTGTTAGTGCAGATGATAAAACCCTTATGAATATTCTTGTCAGAAAAGAAAGCCAAAAGCAGTCACATACGCAAAATCAGAATCCTCCTTCTTATTGCCACCACTACCAAATATGTCCTATACAATACATAGAATACATAGAATAAACCAGGTTGGAAGAGACCTTCAAGATCATTGTGTCCAACCCATCAACCAATTCAACCCACCTAAACAACTAACCCATGGCACCAAGCACCCCATCAAGTCCCCTTCTGAAAACCTCCGATGACGGCAACTCCACCACCTCCCCAGGCAGCCCATTCCAATGGGCAATCACTCTCTCTGTATAGAACTTTTTCCTAACGTCCAACCTAAACCTCCCCTGGGGCAGCCTGAGACTGTGTCCTCTTGTTCTGGTACTGGCTGCCTGGGAGAAGAGACCAACATCCATCTGTCTACAACCTCCCTTCAGGTAATGGTAGACAGCAAGAAGGTCACCCCTGAGTCTCCTCTTCTCCAGGCTAAGCAACCCCAGCTCACTCAGCCTCTCCTCGTAGGGCTTGTCAACCCCTCACCAACTTCGTTGCTCTTCTCTGGACTCATTCCAGCAAGTCAATATCCTTCCTAAACTGAGGGGCCCAGAACTGGACACAGTACTTGAGGTGTGGCCTAACCAGTACAGTGTAAAGGGGCAAAATGACCTCCCTGCTCCTGCTGGCCACACTGTTCCTGATGCCAGCCAGGATGCCATTGGTCCTCTTGGCTGCCTGGGCACACTGCAGGCTCATGTTCAGCCTACCCTCTCTAGCTGGCTGCTCTCCAGCCACTCTGACCCCAGCCTGTAGCTCTGCATGGGGTTGTTGTGGCCAATGTGCAGAACCCGGCACTTGGATGTGTTAAATCTCATGCCGTTGGATTCTGCCCATCTGTCCAGCCTGTTGAGGTCCCTCTGCAGAGCCTCTCCAGCCTCCAGTAGATCAACTCCTGCCCCCAGCTTGGTGTCATCTGCAAATTGATGGACTCAATCTGATGATGGACTCAATGCCCTCATCCAGATCATCAAGAAAGATGTTAAAGAGCATGGGGCCCAGCACTGATCCCTGGGGCACACCACTGGTGACTGGCTGCCAGCTGGATGTGGCACCATTCACCACCACTCTCTGGGCTCGGCCCTCCAGCCAGTTCCTAACCCAATGCAGTGTGCTCCCATCCAAGCCATGGGCTGACAGCTTGGCCAGGGGTATTTCATTATATGGATATTTGGAGAACAGCTTCTCTATAACCTCAAATTAATATTGATAATTGTCATTCTATAAATTAGCAAGGATCATGTTCTTTCTATGTGAACTATGAACATCTTGTTAAGTAAAAGTTCAAGTTTATATTACTGTTGCTACAATGTTGAATTACAAAAGGAGGGTTCTTTGTTTTAGAAGCACCTTACTAAAAAGGTCATGATACAACTGTGTTCAAACTTTCTTTTTGAAAAGACTCTTTAAAACCAAAATCATGAAGATTAGTTACCTGAATTATCACGCTTTTAAAGATTAAAATGTAAAGGAAATAATCCATTTTACTGTTACTTTTAAAAAACTCTGGTCATACTGATAAGAAAGTTCCATGAACCCTAGTATAAATAATCTGAAAAGAATGAAATTAAGTTCTTTCAGTTGTTCCACATGAGCAACATTCAGGGAGTAAACTATATAACATAGCCTGTGCATTAATTAATTTTTGTATTACTATCTGACAGACTGATTCTCATCATCCACAAACTCTGCACCAGTATAACAACATACAAATCAATGGACTCTTGTGTGACCATTTGAGGCTGTGCCTTTAAGAAAGAGACAGTGTTGGGAACACTCTGGCTGAATGTTTTTGTATCAAAATGAAAACATGATATTCTAAATTAATTTCATTGGTAGATGGTTAGAATGCAACTTTAAGTTTTAGGGCAGTTGGAATTTTTCAGAGTTTCAGCCTGCTCTGCCGTTCCAGCCTGTTCTACTTCTCTGCCTGCCTGCTTCTCAGCAAACTAGCCGGAGCTGACCTTGAGATAAGCAAAACTAATTCCTGCATGTGCTTTTGAAGCCTAATAACATCTCTTTTCCTTACTAACTGCCTTTCTTTCTGTCTCTAACCCCTTTTTGGGGAAAAAAGAAGGTAGGGGGGGAGAGAGGGGGTTTACAGGGAGAGAAACCCTCCTTGAGGAGGGAATTTTGTTGTGTTATTTTTCTTTGCTGTATATTTCTGTGTATATTTTGTAAATACTGTATAAATTGTGTTATATA